>NC_134013.1:17535000-18160000 GCF_040712315.1 Castanea sativa | reverse complement strand
GCCATGGGGCATTGGGCGCAAATTTTAAGACAGCTGTAATGGACCTTGTCTGAATTCATCAACCTGCTATGATGATCATCACAGAAACTAAAGTGGGGAACAACGGAGCTAAGGAGATTACTGACCTCTTTCCTTTTAATGGTGCCTTGCAAGCTGACACTGTAGGTTATGTTGGTGGTATTTGGCTCCTATGGTTCACTGACTTGGTGGACATCTCCCAACTTGCTTCCACGGAACAAGAGATTCATGCTCTGGTGCAGGTAAAATCCTCTAACACTTCATGGATAATATCTGCCATTTATGCTGGTTCTAGATATGCTGAACGTAAATTACTTTGGGATAATTTAACTACTGTTGCCTCCCTTCACAGTCTCCCTTGGATTATGCTTGGTGATTTTAATGAAATTTTGAATAACTCTGAAAAATTTGGGGGTCTTCTTATTAATATTGGCAGAGCATTAAAATTCAAGGTGTGCCTTATTGCTTGTGGTATGATAGACTTGGGCTTTTTTAGCCCAAAATTTACCTGGTCAAATAGAAGAGAGGTTAATGGTCTCATCTAGGAAAGATTGGATAAATGTTTTGCCAACATTGCCTGGAGGAATTTATATCCTGAGGCCTAGGTTCATCACCTTACCAGGAAACACTTGGACCATTGCCTCATCCTCCTTTGCCTGCAGAAGGACCAAGCTCTCAACCTTCCAAGGCCTTTTCGTTTCCAATCAATATGGCTTTCTCACCCTTCTTTTTCCAATCTTGTGAAGGATTCTTGGTCTCTCAACTCAAATTCTGTTATTGATAGCATCAAAAGCTTTACTATGTTAGTGAAGAACTGGAATAGGGATGTCTTTAGCAACGTCCTTCATAGGAAGAAAAGAATTGAAGCTAGACTTCTTGGTATCCAAAAAGCACTGGCAATGGGGCCAAATCCTTTTCTGGTAAATCTCGAAAATGAGTTGAGGGAGGAATATCTCACTACTATTTTCCAAGAGCAAGATTATTGGGCCAATAAATCCAGAATTAATTGGCTTATGCAAGGGGAGAGAAATACTACTTTTTTCCATGCTACAACAATCACCCGAAGAAGAAGAAACAAAATCTTAGCCATTAAAGACAATATGGGGAATTGGCTTGTTAATATCCAGGAAGTTGCTGACTTTATTAGGAATGGCTTCCTTAACCTTTTCACTACTGAGATGAGCTATGCCCTCAAAAACATATGGACTCCTCCTAACTGGAATGTTTGCCTCTCAAATGATGATGTCATCTCCCTTGAAAAGGAAGTTTTGCCTAAAGAAATATGTGATGCCATGTGGTCTCTAAAGCCTTGGAAGGCCCCAGGTCCTAATGGTTTTCAACAATTTTGGCCTACTGTTGGCAGTTTGGTTGTCTTGGAAATTCAGAACATTTTCAAGACCAAATACATTCCTGCAGATCTGAATTACACCCTTATCACTCTCATCCTGAAATGTGACAACCCAGAATCTCTTGGATACTATAGACCCATTGGTCTATGCAACACCATTTACAAGGTGGTCACTAAAATCATAGTCAATGGACTTCGCCCCATGTTATCCAAGCTAGTTTTGCCTCTCCAAACAGCCTTTGTGCCTGGTAGAAGAGGGCTGGATAATGTGATTATTGCCCAAGAGATCATTCATACTATTGGGCAGAAAAAAGGGAGAGAAGGTTACATGGCCATAAAGATCGATCTAGAAAAAGCTTACGATTGGTTAGAATGGAACTTCATTCGAGATACTCTCATTCTCTTCAAATTTCTTGGAATGCTCTTGGATCTAATTATGAATTGTATCTCTTCCTCCACTATCTCCTTACTCTTCAATGGTGGAACCCTTGACCCCTTCCAACCCTCAAGGGGAATTAGACAAGGAGATCCTTTGTCTCCCTACATCTTTATTCTCTGCATGGAAGTGCTTGGTTTTTTTTATCAATGATAAGCGTCATTCCAATTTATGGAACCCAGTTAAAGCATCCAAAGAGGGACCAGCCTTTTCCCACTTATTTTTTGCTAATGACCTTATGCTTTTTGCTAAGGCTGACTTAAAAAATTGTCACAGTGTTAAAGAGGTGTTAGATACTTTCAGCATGCTTCTAGGGCAGAAGGTTAGCCCTACCAAATCTAAGGTCTACTTCTCCCCAAATATTTTTGAGGACCTCAAAATTTCTCTTTGTGATATTCTGGGTTTCCATTCCACCTCTAATTTAGGTAAATACCTGGGATTTCCTTTGAAGCATGCTGGATCCACAAGCCAAGAGTACAACTTCATTATAGAAAGAGTTCAGTCCAAATTAGCTGGTTGGAAGGCGAAACTTTTATCCTTTGCTGGTCGAGTGGTCCTTGCCCAATCCTCCACTTCAGCCATCCCTTCTTACAAAATGCAGGGTGTTACTCTCCCTGGAAAGGTCATTAATGCTATTGATAAACTCAATAGGGATTTTATTTGGGGCTCCACCCCGGATAAAAGGAAAATGCACTTGTTGAGTTGGGACAAAGTCACTAAACCAAAAAAGGATGGTGGCTTGGGTTTACATGCAGCTAGACCAAAAAATTTAGCTTTGTTAGCAAATCTGAGGTGGAGACTTCATCATGAAAAGAACTCCCCTTAGGCCCAGGTTCTTATTAAGAAATATAGCAACAATTTTAGCTCTAATAGGCGATGTTCTAACACCTGGTCTGCCATTAAAAAAGGCAATGTGGTCTTTACCAAAGGAACTAGATGGCAAATTGGCAGTAATTCTCACCTGAAATTCTGGTTTGACAATTGGTGTCCTCTTGGAATTCTCAGGAACCTTGTTGAAGGCCCTTTAAATGCCTCGGAGGAAGCCTTGTTGGTTAGGGACGTCATCTTGAATAGAGTTTGGGATTTCAGCAGAATTTCCTTCCACATCTCTCCCCAGCTCCTCCTTTCAATTAAAGCTATTCCCCTTAGATGCAGTTCGGAGAAAGAGGATACTATCATCTGGTCTTCCTCACCAAATGGTGATTTTGAACCTCAAAATGCTTATAAAATTGCTGCCAACATCGCCAATTCCCCTCAGTTTGATGGCAATTGGATTTGGAAATTGAATATCATTCCTAAAATAAATTTTTTTCTTTGGAAATGCTAGCTTCAATGCCTTCCTACCAACGCCTCCTTATCTCAGAGAGGCATGCAAATTAGCCCCACTTGCCCAACTTGCACAGAGTGTGAAGAGACCATTATTCATGTGTTAAGGGATTGCATCATTGCTAAAGATTTTTGTATGAAAAGCCACCTCCCATGCCCTGTCTCGGATTTCTTTGGTCTAGACCTGAAAAACTAGCTATTGAAATTCAGCCATTCAAACAAACCTTATCATAGTGGCTCATTTCCTTCGAAGATTCTTTTCCCTCATGGAATTTGGTTTCTTTGGCTGCAAAGAAATAATAGCATTTTCAAAGAGGCCAGATCAAATCCCAACCTTGCTTGGGAAGTTTATAATAGATTCTTAGAGTTTCATCTAATTATATCTCCTAAAATCACTCGTAGGCCTACTGATCCAACTTGGGTTAAATGGGAAAAACCAAGCCCCGGTTGGTTCAAATTAAATACTGATGGCAACTGGGTCAAGGGATTTACTTGAGCCATTGGCTTGGCTTCCAACCCTATTGCTGAACTTTGGTTGCTAAGAGATGGTCTCTTTATGTGCAACAATATTAATATTCAGTCCCTTGTTGTTGAGATGGATGCTTCTATGATTATTAATATGCTTTGCAATGACAATGCTCGGTCTAGATCCTTATCCCCTTTAGTTGATGATTGCAGAATTCTTCTCAACAAGATCCCACAGCACAAAGTTCAACACTGCTATAGGGAAGCGAATAGATGTGCCGATGCTTTGGTGAAGATGGGAGCAGATCATAGTATAGATTTTGTTTATTTTGATAATCTCCCTGTGTGTATTTTGAACCAAATCAGGCAGGATGCCTTAGAAACTTTGTATTGCAGGCGTAGTAGTAGTAGTTGTGCTGCTATGCCTTAGTTTTTCTTATTGTACTCCACTTTACCAAAAAAAAAAAAGGGGGATATATTATGGACTTATCATTTTCCTTTATTTACTTTTATATATTGTAGACGACTAAATTCTTAGTTCGAAATAAATCAAACAAGTAAAATAGTTTCACAAATGCGAATTTGTATTGATGAATATGTGGTACAATTTTCTGTAATTACAAAAGAGTGATCCTCTGATTCGATCTCCTTGAAAGATTTGTTGATTGGAATTGTGGTAATGCGATTTTGATTTGAACACAAGATATCCTTCAATTTAGTTGAGGAATGGATCGAAGATCTTTGAAACGGAATTACAACGAATCTCTGGCTATGAGCTTGTTAGAAATTCTTTGTTCTTTGTGTGTTCTTCGTGTGTTTTTCATGTTTGAAGGTTTGTGGTGGAAGTTCTTCGGTGCTTTAGAGGCTTGATTCCGTAGAGTTTCGTTGATTTATGGTGTGTTGAGGTTCCTGGAGGCTTTTGAGCTTGATTCCATTGAACTTTGAGACTTAGGAATATGATTTGGATGATTCGTCTTCGATTGTTTTTCGTATTTGAAGGTTTGTGGTGGAAGTTCTTCGGGGCTTTGGAGGCTTGAATCCGTAGAGCTTCACTAATTTTTGGTTTGTTGAGGTTTCTAGAAGCTTTTGAACTTGATTCCAGTGACCTTTGAGATCTATACAAGTAGTTTGAATGACTTTGCTTCGAATGTTGTCTGTATTCGAGGTTGAAGTTCTTGAAATTCCTGGAGGCTTCGGGGTTTGATTCCGGCAGAGTTTCTGGATTTCTAAACTCAAGATATCTTTCTCCGTCTGTCCGTCTTCTGTCTTCCTAAATGTCTTAGGCATGCTTCTATTTATAGGAGTTTAGGGGTGGGTGAGCGACATGTGGCAGAGTCTGATTGGTGACACATGTCACAGCCTGATTGGTCCGCTTATGTCATCGCTTACACGTGCTAGATTGCTTGTGTCATCGCTTACACGTGCAGGGCTGCTTGTGTCATCGCTTACACGTGCAGGGCTGCTTGTGTCATCGCTTACGCATGCTGATGCAATTTCATGCCTTTATTTCAATGACACTTGGCAAATTTCTATTGGTTTCTGAATAGTGATGGCAAAACCTAGCAACAGTATGTGGCGCTTTGTAATTGGTTGTATTTTGTGGATTTGGTAGTATGATGTGTCAGCTTGTGATAGGTCGGGAATTTTCCCTCTCTACATATATATATATATATTTTTAAATAGTGTTTAAGGGCTATATGCAAAGTAACCATTGTTGGATGATCTTCAGTAGAAACCATAGACAGAAAGTGAGGTAGATGGGCTGGAAAGGCAGTTTAATGAAGAGGAGGTTTGGGCTGCAGTGAAAGTGAAAAAGTATGAATGGTGACAAAGCACTAGGTCCCAATGGCACTAGGTTTCTCTGGCTCTCCCCCCCCTAGCCAGTATTTCTCTCTCCCTCTCTCTTCATCATTGTGTGATAGAGCACTCTCAAAACGAAACATTGTCTCTCTCAAAACCCACAAAATTCAGCTCCAACATCTCTCTCATCTTCTCTTACAGCCATCGTTCACTCCCAATATCACAAAACCCAGTATTATCTGATTGATTCAACAGCACAAAACCCATTCACTATTAGGATCAGTGGAGAAGAGAATGATCGATGTTGGATCGAAGCTAGCAATGGACGATATCTCACATCTCCAAATCCTCTTTCTCTCTCTAGCTTAAGATTTGGGTTTTTATTTTTAAAATAAAATATTTTGGGTGTTCTTGAATGATAAAGTATGGGTGTTAAGATTTGGGTATTGTTGGATGATAAAAATCTAATTTGATTGTTGTTGAATAATAAAATCAAGGTTTTAAGATTGGGTTTTGTTGATGTCAATGTTATTAAATGATAAAATTTGGGTTTTAAGAATTGAGTGTTGTTGATGAAAATGCAAAAAAGATTTCGAGAAAAAGAAGAAGAAGATGAGTTTTTTGGTAAAATGTATTTGGAAAAAATAATAATAAAAAAATTGAAAAAAAATAATATTTACAAAAGTCACTGTTCATTCGCAATGACTTTCCCAACTCTTCTGGACGAAGAAAAAGACTTTACGAGGATTGATCGTATGTGTTACTGAGATCGCTTCCTTGGGGTTGAGTCAGTGAGTCACTAGTATTTGTGGCCTCGCAGTCCAATCCATGTAGAAAAGAGAATATGGGCCAAAAATCCAATTTGTGTGGTGAAGTAATTATGGATCTAGAGCCCAATAACTTATGAAGAAAAATAAATTAGCTAATGCTTATTTGTGCGCTTTAATCTTTATACCCAATAATTGTTTGTATTTTTCGGCCCAATACAAGGTTTTTGCTTGGCCCAAAAAAAAGGTACTGTTACTTATTATTATTATTATTATAGGGTTAGCAATTATTTTATTATTTTTTTAAAACTTACTTAAGCTCTGTTTTACAAACGCTAGTGTAATCTTATTCAATGAGTTTAACACAGATTTCTGAGGGTTTTTATTTCTCTCATTCTATCTCTGACATTTTCTCCTAAAGTCGTATTAGAATATTGAACATATTTATTTGAATTTTGGTCCACCAGGGTTTTGCTAACTACTTGGGCCTAGTCCTTCATGTTCTTCATTCATCATAAAAGATTCTTGTAACGTTGACTGACGACATTTCATTTTAATACTCCTTTTGTCTTGAATTTTTTGGAAAATGAGATTGATTTTATAAGCTCTTTCGAGGTAATTCTACAACCACATTGAAGGTAGATATCTTTTGATTCTATTCAAAGATTCCAGAATGATGGTGAAAGACCCTACCGGCAAGCTATCTAGCTAGGTACCATGTTCTTCTATTTTACAATTGTAGTTTGATATTTTTAAACGTGTTATAATTGGAGTAGAACTTGTTTTAGCCGTTTGATTAATTTCACTTGACATTTCAAATCCAGTTAGTTCAACTAATATAATTTTTAATGGTTAGATTAAAGATTTGAACTTCCATCTTGGCCTACACCAAAATTTTTTTTAGTGCCTTAATTTGATAATAAAGAGTACAATTATTGAAAACAGAAGTCATGAGTTGAAAATTTTTTTTTTTAAATTTTTTTATATACAAGATAGAATTCTACTCTAGCCTAATCTAGGCATATATGTATGTGAAGCTTCTTCCTGGAGACTTGATCTCCGGCCCTTACCCTCCACATCCCACAAGCATTTATACTTGTTGAGTGACCATCGCACCAAGGGTGTGCGGTTTTTTTTTTTTTTTTTTTTATTTTTAGAGTTTGCTTTCGTTTATTTAATTGAGAAAGTTTATAGACAAAAAAAAAATTTTGACACATTGATGTGGCAAAATATTAATGTATGGAAAAAATTGACATCAATAATGAATTTAAATAAGAATCAATACAAACTTGTCATATCAGTATTTATAGAAAATATTGTCAATTTTTTTTTTATGTAACATTATTTAATTTTCAGCAGTAAATTTCCGAGATAATTGTTCACTAAAGTCAAGTGTCAAGGTCAAGATAATTGTTCACTAAAGTCAAGTGTCAAGGTCAAGCAGCCCGAAAACTAATAAAGCATTACGGCCAACAGACCCCATTGGCTTTTGCACTGACTCGCACCAAAGTTGTCATATGTATCCTTAAATTAATAGAGCCCATCTATCTTAAATTCTTAATTAACAACTCACGATCAAGATTGTTAATTTTTTTTTCTCTGTCCAATATAGGGCATATATTAATCATCAATTTTAAGAAAATTTTTATAAAAAATTGAAAAAACTTTCAAAACAGTTTATCACTTTTTTCATTTTTTTATAAAATTTTTTTCTAAAATGATTTATTAATATATACACTTTGGGTATCCGTTAGTAAAACTTTTTTTTCTAAAAGAAACACACCACACAAGCGAAAGAGAATGAAGTTTTTAACTCACTTATAACATAAAGACACATTTCCAACTCCACCTAAATGTAAAAAGTTATAATAATTTTTAAAGGAGGGCTGGGGCAAGTTTATACTACACACGATATATTCTTAAGTTACACTATATAAGACTATTATTGGTAAGGATTTTGTTAATGCTAAAAATGCAACCTACATTCTTAAAGTTTGGAAGTATTTGAATTTTATACCTTAAAATTTTAGAATTTGAATTTTACCCACTAAAATAATATTCCGTTTGCATCAATAGCCTCTTCGATCATATTTTTTGCTAAGTGCCACGTAAACTTGCCACATGTTTATTTTTTCTGATAAAATAATGTCACGTCATTGTTATTATGTCATTTGGCATCATTTTATAGAAGGAACTAAATACACATGGCAAAGTTATGTGGCACGTAATGAAAAATATGGACGAAGGGGTTGTTGAAGCAAATAAAATATAACTTTAGGAGTTAAAATACATTAGGGAGTTAAATTTGTAGACACCCAAACTTAAGGGGTATGGTTTATAGAATTACAGTTTAGCCCTAAGGGCATTCATTTAGGAAATACTTTTGTGAATTTTTTATGGAAAAGAAAAAAAGCAATTGAATTTTTTGACAAATTTTTAAATCAATAAAGTTTGGCTACAAACTCGATCCTTAATTGTAGCCATTAGCTACAATTGGGATATAGTTTGACTCTAGTTAATTAATTTAATTACCCAAGTTGATTAATTATTCAAATTACATGAAAATAATGTGGAGGCACAATCAAATCACCAAACTAAATAAGATACAGTAGAAAATAAATTTGCCACAACAATTTGATCACGATGGGGAAAATATTTGTAGACAAAAACCTCATCGGGTGAATTTTAGGTCACTACTCATGAAGAATCCACTAATCAGGAAACAAATAGTTACAAGTATAAGGAATCTTACTCCATTGCAAGTTTATCCCAAAATACCAATCTACAATTCAACTTACAAACCTATACTAGTATCAGCTCCAATACCCAATTGGACTTGTTCTTGTAGAGATTACTCAATGCATAGATCCCAGTATGTGACTAACAGTATAATAACTTGAAAGTTATTGTTTGATGCAGACAGGGGCATAGCTATGTGTAAGGGTGGGGGGGCCATGGGCCCCCCAAAATTTTGAATTTTTTAAAAGTATATATAATTATTTTAATGTTTTCAAAATTTAGTCTACAAAAATAAGAGTTGGTCCCCCCAAATATTTGATTTAGTCTAATGATGCTCTTAAAAAAATAATTGGTTTAATAGTTATAGAGACATAACATTATTTTTCGCAATTCTATTTTTTATTGTAAAATATGATCTTATATCTGTTAAATATTTGATAAAGTTTGGCATCAAACATGTTTGAATCTATATTTTTTTCAACCCATCATGTGG
The DNA here is from genome assembly GCF_040712315.1 of Castanea sativa. Lineage (NCBI taxonomy): Eukaryota > Viridiplantae > Streptophyta > Magnoliopsida > Fagales > Fagaceae > Castanea > Castanea sativa. The sequence goes on along the minus strand of NC_134013.1, from coordinate 18,150,608 downwards.
CAATTAACAAGTCATTGACTCATTAAAAAAATATTGTCACTAAAACTACACATGAAATGTCTCTTTAGTTGCCACATAATGAGTTAGAGCAAGATAACTTCAAATATGTTTGGAGCTTAACTTCTTCCTCCAAGTTTTAGATCATTTATGTTTTTGAAAATTTTATTAGTTCAATTTGAAAGATTATTTTACTTACTTTAGTATAAAATTTGATAATTTGTATAAAAAAATGAAACTTTTAAGAATTTCACTACAAAAATGTTAAAAATGAATTTTATTTATGAAAGATTGCTATCAAACATAATTGTGATTGAAAATACTAATTTTTTTTTTGGGTGCGTGTATAATATAACTTATCAAATAAAAAAATGTGTGTATATAATTAAAAAAAAAAACATTTGTATATATGTGTGTGTGGGATTGTCTTGATAAATATATTAGTGCTGCAACTTGGCATTCCAAACAAAAATTCCTAGCTCCGCCCCTAAATGCAAAGTTTTTCAATTCATGCTTGTAGATCTAGAAGTAGCTTAGTACATAACCTAAGACACACAAGAAATCAATGTTTTGAATTTCATTCTGACCGGTCCAAAACGGCTGGAAAATACCATTCCGGTATGCAATATGGAATGAAAAACCCCTCTTGTTCTACCTCGGATTAAATTCCGGGTCATTCCGGTCAATTTCAGCCATTCCAGCTTATTTTAGTGAATTCTGGCCGAAATTTTAATTTCAACCGGTATGAAGCCAGCTTTTTTTTCCAAGTTAAAAGCTCAAACGTAAACTTAATAAAGAAGAGTAGAGGAAGAAAAAGAAAGAAAAATTCGTAGCATTGGAATGTAGCGCTATCACGTGTGGACAAATTAAGAAGCTTTCTTTCTTAATTCTTCAAAGCTTGCATCTGGGAGTTTTCAAACTCTGGTGGTGGACGAAGAAGCTTTATTTCTTAGTAACTTTGGTGGGACTTGGGAGTGGAGCTTCTTGGAAGCTTCATTACATACAAATATCCCAATATAATTGTTTATTTGCAAGAAATCCCAAATTTGAAATTTATTTTTCTCAATAACCAATTTAATTGCTTTATTATGATTTTCTTTAATCTCACTTTATTTAATATTTTTTATTCAAATTAAATTCATTATTTTATATAATAGTAATATATATATGTAACCTCAAAACACCTTGAAATAGTACGTCAAAATAGGCTAAAACTGAAATATTTTGTTCCATTAGATAAACCGAAACGAGGTCCGAAACAAAATTAATAACATTGCATAAAAGTGCAGTAGCTCCTATAAAGCTTATATCTCAATATGAGTCTTTGTGTCTATAATGACAATTGTAAAATGTTGCTTTTATATCCTCTAAAAACTTAGAGCATGAAGTCTTAGAAAAGCCCTGTCATCATGGGACGAAAAAAAATATGGAATTTCAAAATCTACGAATCTCGATATATCAAAAGGTATCAAGGTTCATTTAATTTCAATAGATTAAAGGTATCGAGATCTTCTGTTCGAGCTTTTCTTAACTGTTTCTTTAGTACCCTTCATGTCTTTAATAATATCACTTGTTACCACTTGTAAAAGTACTACATGATGTTCTTGAATACAAGTAAATTGTGTTTTCTCATAGGATATGTCAATTACATAAAAATGTGACCCTAATAGCTACAACATCTATTAAAAAAATTAACATGACTATATATTTTGAAAATCTAACTATTGGATTGCATGTCCTTTATGTTTTTATTGTGCATTTCAAATTTTATGCCAAACTGATTTTATTTACTATACGATCTATAATTTTTTTTTTGTGTGCAAAATTTAGGACTACAAAAACTTGAAATTTAAATATTTAATTGATGATATAACTATTGATATTTGATCTTCTGAAAATTTGCAAACATGAAGGATATAAGAATAAAATATAATTTAAGGGTGAATTTGTTAAAATTCGCATCCAATAAAAAGATATTAAGAAGAGTGGTAAACAAACGTTTTTCCTTTTAATCATATAAAAATGATTTCAAAACTTTTTAAAAATGATTTATTAAAATAAATGCCTTAAAACATTCATTCCAGTACATAAATGTATATTAAATTCAGCACCAAATCATTATAATACTCCTTCTAAACACTTTGAATTCAAAAGACAATACTCAACCAAAAAGAGAAACAAAGTAGAATTATTCATCCATATTCACTCAACATCAATATATCGTATAATATGTTCAATATTATTCTAGCGAGTTTCCAAGTTAAAGACAAAAAAAAAAAAAGAAGTCCTAATGAATCATTTAGGTGTTTTATACACGACAATCCACTTCTCAAATTTTTAATTTTTAATTCAAATTGCAAACAACTAAAGTTTTAAACACGGTAATTCACTCATTTGGAAAAAGAGGAAAAACAAAAATCTGAAAAAAAATTGAAAACAAAATTACAAAACTAAACAGTAATTTGAATATTAATTTTTTTTTTTGATAATCTTGAATATTAAAAGAAAGGTCAAATACGTTGGCAAACAAGTAATTAATATTAATACCATAACGAAATTAGAACGTAGAATGAATTTTTTTGTCTTGAACTTGAACTCTGCCTTGTCTTGAACTTCAAATAGACTTCAGACGCATTCAAGATACGCTAAGTTCCTGGAAATTACTATTTTAGTTACATATGGTCAAAATTTGAAAAGTGCCATGGATTCAACAAATAATATTTTCTTAGTTGGTTCTAACTTTTCCAAGATATTATAATAATATATTAATAGGCTTGTCCTTGTCACTTTTCAAAATCTAACGTTTGACTTTCTGACCTTGTCCTATAAATGAGAGTAAGATCATGAATCTTACAAGGTAATTGAAAACTTAATCATGAAGATCCCTACCAGAATTGCTTTTTCATTTCTATTCTTCGTTATTCTTTCTAAAAGTAATTTCTTGGCCAAAGCACAAAACACGACAATCTCAGTTAACGTGGGTGTGATTCTTGACCTCGATACAACGACTGGGAAGATGGGTTTGAGTTGCATCAACATGGCCCTTGCAGACTTCTATGCCTCCCATAATCACTACAAAACTAGGCTACATCTTCACTCCAGAGACTCCAAATTTGATGTTGTTGAAGCAGCTGCTGCAGGTAAATCTTCCTCCCTCTTATTCATCCCTATCTGTAGACTGTAGACTGTAGACTGTAGACTGTAGACTGTATGTAAGCACTTAACGAAAGCCATTACTGAAATTTGAATTAATAATTCCTTTTGTTATTATATTTTTTTTGGTAAGTAACTTCTGTTATTCTATCAGGTATATAGCATTTTTGTAGATGATGGTTTCAATTTCACTAGCATCAATTCATCAGTGGAGTTCATTGTCGATTCTCAAATTGTAACTTAGGAGAGGGTTTTGGAAAGAGTATACATTATCAATTCATCAGTGGAGCTTACTGTCAATTCTCAAATTGTAACTTAGGAGAAAGAAAGTAGTATTTGATTTACAACTATAACAATTGTGTTTATCTAAAATATTGTCAACAAAATCTAAAATCAATAGAGTAGAATAACCTAAGGATAGAATTTAAATAAAAAAGAGAGATAAAAAAATGTAAAAGTTAAAAAAGATCGAATTTGCATTTATTTCCTACGTTTCTTTAAAAAACGTACAAGGAAAAAAGATAGAACTTACATTATTTTTCCTACGTTTTTTTTTTAATGGATAAATTTGCATCTTATGTCATCTTTTTCCTAATAATAAAGTAAAAAAAAAAAAAAAGTATTTGAGTTTCACCTAAAGTACTTCTTTTTGTTCATATCATCTTCTTCACAACCTAAAATTCTCATTATATATACACAGTTTTTTGATGTTTCATTATTTTTATTACGTACTTTACAATTATTTGTTATATTCTTCCTTTCTCCTCTCTGCTCTATCTACAATCTTGCAGGTATTTTTTTTTTCATCAAATTGAATAGATTTTGTGTATTTGTTGTCTTTTTATTATATATAATATGATTTTTATCAACAAGTTTTATAGATAAGCTGAAATTCTATGTTTGATCACACCTTTTAGTGTTTCTTTTTTAGAAGTCAATATAGCAAGCAATATATTTGTATTTTTATGTGGCGTTTGGTACAGAGTAATATTTTAGGATTTCCAGGAATGTTTAAAGATTTTCATGTTTGGTTGCAAATCATGGTAGGGAATCAGATGCCAGGGGAATCTGGATTTCCCCCTTAAACCCCACTCAGTAGGAATGTAGATTCCCTTTAAAACAGGTGGGAATCCAGATTCCCAAGTTTAAAGGAAATTGTATTTTTTATAAATTGACAATTTTAACCCATTTTCCTTATCATTTAAACAATTAAGATAAAATATAAAACAAATCATCATCTTTTCCCGCCAAAATAATATAAACAGGATAGACAACTCTGTTGATATATTCTTTAACAAAATTTTATTTAGGTTTCACATGTGAAAAAAAAATTGTCATGTTGTTTTATTATGGATTAAACTCTTTTAAAAATTATTATTAAGAATAAAAATATTTGAGAATTTAAATAGTTATTTTTGTATTGTACTTGTCATTTTAAAATGTTAAACTATAATTTTAATGAATTTGTCATAATTAATAGTTTGTATTTGGTTTTTCATTATTTATTTAGCAGAAGATTTTTTTTTTAAAGGACTTGGTAGTTCACATTCAAATCCAAGGATAGAATGGGAAAAATAAATAATTCATTTAAGATTCTTGTGAATAAACTAAACATTATCATCTCATATTCCTAGAAATCTTAAGAAATTCTCAATGAAACCAAACATAGGAATAGTTACATTTCTAGGAATGTGAATGCCAAAAGTAATGTGGATTCTCCCGTACCAAACCCCACGTAAGTATTATAACAGTATGATTGAGTTTTAAAATGGACTTTGAAAGAATCATTTTTAGGGAGAGAAGTTAAAACTAAGATGAGATAGGGACAACTGTACTGTGACACTTATCTCCTTCTCTTACGTAACAAAGAAAAAATGGCTTACCAGTCAATTAATGCATGCATTTCAGTTGCATGTTACTGAATTTTAAATTAAACAAAGTAATTAAGGCCCGCTACCAATACTGTATTTCTAAAGCTTCTGCCTTTTTTTTTTGGTTCTTTTTGCTGAATTATAACATTTCTTTTACGTTTCCCTTACAATTTGAATTCATATTAGATGTAGCATGAAGTGTTCACAACTGAGATCCTAGCCTTTAACAGCATAACGTTACCATGGTAGTATATCATTTATATAATCTTTGATTTTATATACAAGGTGACTGTTAATTTTAGGTTAAAATACAAATTAGTCCATTTGATTTTTAACTTGTTTTTTTCATATTTTATTTTGACAATGCGATTTTTTTTTTTTTTTTAATTTAGTTATTCAAAGTTTAATCTTTTTCGTTTCTTTCAATTAATTAACTTCAATATGTTTTTAGTAAAATTCTTCAAAATCTATTTCAATCCAATATTCCCGTTAATTTTAATATTTTTTGCTTTCAAAATTAAAAGAATTTTTTTTTTATTTTTTAATAAAAAATAGATAAATAATTTAGAAGTAAAAAAAAAGAGAGAGTTTTTTATTTATATTTTTATTTTTTATACAAGATAGAATTTCTACTCTAGCCTAATCTAAGTGTATATGTGTGTGAAATTTCCTCCTGGAGACTTGAACCTCGGCCCTTACCTCCCGCACCCCCACACCCTACACCCCACAATCACTTATACTTGTGGAGTAACTATCGCACCAAGGGTGTACGGTGGTAAAAAAGAGAGTTAAACAATCAAATAACACAGGTCCCAAATTAAAATTTAAACAAGCAATAAATAACAAATATTCCAAAACATAGTAATCACTATCAATGGAGAAAAAATGTTTTCGTAGCTCTTTTCTTCACTCTTTCACTAGTTTCTTAGAAACCAACCAAAGTCCAAAGGCATTTATTCCAAACAAACCCACATCTGAAAACTACAAATCAACCTTAAAACTCATCAATAGTATCCTAAATAGAAAAATCAAAAGTTGGAAAAGCGCAAAAATATGAACATGGGCATACTGGTTTAAAGACCAAAAAGCCCAAAAAAGAAAAAAAGAAAAAAAGAAAAAGAAAAAAAAAAGCACTAGATAGAGGGGTGATTGGGATCGGTGGAACCTTATGACTAATTAATGGTACGGGATGCGAATGGTTGTGGGTGGCTTTGGACAGTGGCGTGGTACTATATGTTGCAATTGGCAAAAAGAGACATCGTTTCTCTCCAAACTAGTTACAAGATCTTTCGAAAAAAAAAAAAAACTAGTTAGAAGATAAACTCTTTAAACTCCTCTTATATCTTTTTATTGAATGTAAATTTTGAAAATCTAGCCGTTAGTTTTCATATAATTTATGTTTTTAACATGTATGTCAAATTTCGTTCAAATTGGATATTATTTACTATTCAATCAATAAATTTCTATTTTGTTATGCATAATTTTATATCACAAAAACTTGAAATTTAAATATTTGATTGATAACATAACAATGGATCTTTGATCTATTATCATTTTGCAAGCATGGAGGATATAATAAGAATATGCAATCCAATGATTAGATTTTCAAAATCACATTCAGTAAAATTTGAAAGATTTCTCTTTAAATTAGTTTAGGGAGAAACTTTTTCCGGTTTAGAGAGAAGCTTTTTCCGGCACAAGGTGAGTTGCATACTTGAATGCATTTGACCCAAGGTGAATATTAAGCACAAATCTAACCAAGTCCACCCTTTCACATGCTTGAATTCATAAATGTACTTATATCTACAAGTAATGTTTAGGAAAAAAAATGCATTTGGCCCCATCAATTTCTTTTTGGTGTTTATATTCTTAATTGTTTGAGTATATCTATAGACAATACTCTTTTTTTCTTCTTAAAAGGATTGTAGTCGATACTCAATTATTTGATCTCTTCTCTACAATTTAAATAGTATATAAACACAATCTTGGTATAACTTGTTGTAAGTAAATTGATAAAGAGACAATTCTAAGTAATTTTTACATTGCTTATAAACCATTCAGTGCATGACATTTGATTTAAGAAACATATACATTTATATAATTCTCTTTTTAAAAAACATAAAATATAAGAAGAATTCTTTAAGTTATTAAAAATATAAAGAATAATGATGTAAGTGAATTCCATTGATAATATTCCTAAAGTAATAGATGAAAATGGTAAGATAGAATCAATTCTAAGTCAAATGATTATTAATATTAGGTTGGAATTTCCTCCAAAGTATAATCCCAAAAATTAAAAACCCAAGCTAGTCAACATGGAAATATGCAAATCACAAATTCCCAAACGTTTAATAGTTGATGGGATGAATGAAAACCCTACCCAACAACTTCAAACTTTTATTGGACCACACGTTCCAAACAAATTTGTTTGTAGTACTCCCTGTTAGGTTCTTGTGAGACATGTGACCCCGGTGAGTGCCAACTTTCTTTGTTGGCACCTAATTCTCTTGTCCACAATGAATTATATGCTTTAAGAACACATTTACGATATTTTGACAAATGTTTCTAATAAGCTTTGTATATCATTTCTTATTAAAAAAAATAAGCTTTGTATATCATTCCATTCAATCATTGCTAGCTTGCCATAATTTAAGGCCTAAAGCCATAAATTTAAATGAAGCATTATATATTTAAATATTTATTAATTAATTTTATTTAATACTAACCAAACTAAAGTTAATTTGATGAATTAATATGAACTAATCTAAGATTAGTTTTTTTTATTTATATATATATATATATATATATATATATATATATATATATATATCACAGTTTAAGTGTAAAATTTAACTAAAAAAATTATTATTTTCTTAAAAAGAGGTTCACTTTATCTTTAATATAAGACGATTCATGATTAAGTAAAGTTGAAATTTAATCTTCAATTTTATATTTCACTGTTAAGAGAGAGATATATATATATATATATAGTTTGGTGTTTGGTTACATGAGAGACGAGGTGGCTAATGTCGATAATCCAGCGTGTAAGATATTGATTTACAAAAATTAAAGTCTCATGCTATATGGGGAAAAATAACGATGTAACAAATTGTGTCAAATTTTTTTCCCAAACAATTTAGGATTTCAATTGGGTTATATTTTTATTGGTCAAGTATTTTGGAGGACATCTTAGAAATGAGAAAAATAAATGCATGCTAAAGCTACTATAATATATTTACAACTTGATGTTTAATGAATGTGATTGGTGGATTTCAACAAGCCAATTAAATAATATATGAATTAATTATTATTATTATTATTATTATTATTATTATTATTATTATTATTATTATTATTATTATTATTATTATTATTATTTTGTGATTAGTGACACATCAATTTGTAAGCTCTAACTAGTAAAATTTGTAATTTGTCTAGAATCACTGAATAGTGCACAATCATATAATTTTTTTTATATATATAATTTGGATCATTTTATAGTGAGAGTGTGGCCTTTTTTATGAAGGGGTAGAGACTTTTGTTGTGGGGGACTTAGGGTCGGCCTTGCATTCAATAGCTACACTTCGTTAATAGTGCATAAACATATGGTTACCAAAAGATTCCTTCATCTCATTTTTTAAGCTCCAGAAGAGTTAGAGTTTGATTTCGAATTAAATTGGATTCCTCTTGTTCTTCTTTCTTCTTTTGTAAAAACAGCTCTAGACTTGATTAAAAATGTAGAAGTGCAAGCCATCTTAGGGCCACAAAACTCTATGGAAGCCAAGTTTATCATTGATCTTGGGAAGAAGGCGCAAGTGCCCATTGTATCATTCTTAGCAACAAGCCCTTCTCTTACTTCACTTCAGAGTCCATATTTTTTTCAAGTTGCTCAAAATGACTCGTCTCAAGTGAAAGCTGTAAGTGCAATTGTTAAAGCCTATGGATGGAAAGAAGTCGTGCTGATCTATATTGATAATGAGTACGGGCAAGGTATTATACCCTACTTGATTGATGCCTTGCAAGATGTTGATGCTCATGTCCCTTATCGAAGTGTCATTCCTCCATTGGCCTCAAATGACCACATTGGTGAAGAACTTTACAAGTTGATGACAATGCAAACTAGAGTCTTCATAGTGCACATGCCAATCGATCTTGGTTCTAAGCTTTTCACTAAGGCAAAAGAGAATGGAATGATGAGTGCAGGTTATGTTTGGATCATGACCACTGGGATGACCAATTCCATTTGCTCGACAAAATCTTCAGTACATGACTCAATGCAAGGGGTATTGGGTGTAAAGACTTATGTTCCAAAAACAATTAAGCTTGAAAATTTTACACTTCGATGGAAAACAGAGTTCCATCAAGACAATCCTAAAATTTTGGATGATGAATTGAATGTTAGGGGACTATGGGCATATGATGCTGCTTCAGCGCTAGCCAAGGCAGTTGAGAAGGCTGGGACTACAAATTTTGGCTTTGAAAATACAACTGGTTCAAGCAACTTAACTGATCTTGCAACTATGGGGTTCTCTCTAAATGGTCCAAAACTTCGCCAAGCATTATTGGACACAAGATTTACAGGCCTTGTTGGAGAGTTTAATCTCCAAAATGGGCAAGTACAATCATCAACTTTTCAGATAATTAATGTGAATGGTAATGGAGAAAGAGGAGTTGCATTTTGGACTCCAAAAAATGGACTTGTAAGGGAATTGAGTTCTACAAACACAAGCATGTATTCCACTTCGAGAAGAAACCTAGGACCAGTTATATGGCCAGGTGATTCAAGCTCTGTCCCCAAAGGTTGGGAGATTCCAACAAATGGAAAGAAGTTGAGAGTAGAAGTTCCAGTAAAGGAGGGTTTTTTTGAATTTGTTCAAGTAAAACATGATGCTAGCACTAACACAACAGATGTCAAAGGGTATAGCATAGACATCTTCAAGGCTGTAATGAAAGCATTACCATATAATGTTGACTACGAGTTCATTCCTTTTGCAAAGCCAAATGGCGAAAGCGCTGGAACATATAATGATATGGTGTATCAAGTATATCTTGGGGTCAGTAAAAACCTTTAGCTTACTATTATTTAAAAATAAAATTACATTTTGAAGCATTATATTTCTTGATTTATCCTTTTCCCTCTAGATTTTGTTGTCTATCTAAACAAGGGTGCACATATAGTACTGGAAATGACGAAACTAATATTTTATTTTGACAGAATTTTGATGCTGTGGCTGGAGATACAACTATCGTTGCAAATAGGACTAACTATGTTGACTTCACATTGCCATATATGGAATCTGGAGTAACAATGGTAGTCCCAATCAAAGAGAATGACAAGAAAAATGCATGGGTGTTCTTGAAGCCCTTAACTTGGGACCTTTGGATAACAAGTGGGGTTTTCTTTGTCTTCATTGGCTTTGTGATCTGGGCTCTTGAACATCGAATAAATGACGAATTTCGTGGGCCTCCATCACATGAGATCGGAACAAGCTTATGGTACTCCTTCTCAACCATGGTTTTTGCACAGAGTAAGTTCCCTCTATCATTTTCTCATTTATTATAGAAGAAATGACTAATTTAAATACTCAATAGAAGGCCTATGCAAAATGCACAAACTACATATATACTCTACTTGGAGGCTTATAACGGCTTTAGAAGCTTCTTTCATATTAGAAACCTGAAATTATGGAATTTCCATCCTTCAAAAATCAAGTAATAAACTATTTGTCGTCTTGCTTACTAGGCTATAATGTGAAAATTGATTGTATCATATAACAGTACTGCCTAAGATTCCTTAAATTCAAATTTATCATGCGTTGAAACAAGTAATCGACTAATATTGTATACTTGAATGATATCTCAAATATCGTATTAACTTGACTTTTATGACTCAACTATGTTCTCTTCTAAAGTCAATTTGAATTTAATTTACAGAGAATAACTTGTCAAGCAATTTGGCAAGGATTGTGGTGATCATATGGGTTTTTGTGGTGCTCATTCTCACTCAAAGTTACACTGCGAGTTTAACATCACTCTTAACAATTCAACAATTACAACCAGCTGTTACTGATGTCAACCAACTACTTATGAATGGGGACCATGTGGGCTACCCAGAAGGTTCTTTTTTTTTGGGAGCCCTAAAAGAAATGAATTTTGACGTAAGTAAGCTTATGGCATATAAATCTGCAGAAGAATGTGATGAACTTTTATCAAAAGGAAGTGCAAATGGAGGTATAGCAGCTGCTTTTGATGAGATTCCTTCTATAAAGATTTTACTATCAAAATATTGCTCCAAATATACCATGGTTCAACCCATATCTAAAACTGATGGGTTTGGCTTTGTAAGCTCTCTCTCTCTCTCTCTCTCTCTCTCTCTCTCTCTCTCTCTCTCTCTCATGCATGTGTATGTGTATGCGTAGTTGTGTAGTCACTTATGTAGATTTGTTATATTTTAATGTCTCACAGGTCTTCCCAAAAGGTTCCCCTTTCATATCAGATGTATCAAGGGCAATCTTAAATGTAACCGAAGGAGAGAAAATGAAAGAAATTGAAAAAACATGGCTAGGGGACCAAAGTGATTGCCCAAGCTCCAACACCCAGGTTTCTTCTAGCGGTCTTAGCCTTGAAAGCTTTTGGGGCCTATTCCTCATTGCCGGCATTGCTTCCTTATTAGCTCTCATAATCTCCTTTTCCATGTTTCTTTACAAGGAGAGGCGGAAAATTTGGATCACTTTGATTCAAAAAACTCAATATGGAGAAGAATTCGTCATGCCTTAAGAATCTTCGACAATAAAGACCTCAGCTCGCATACTTTTAGGAATAAAGCACTGACAGAGAGAGGTAACATTGCTTGTGATCACTGTATAGGTGGAAGTGATGCCTTACCAAGCACTAACTGCTTGACAAGTCCTATAAGCTCTTTAGTCCACATGGATCCCGAATTTACTTTCTCAGAAGATTCAGGAACACCTTCTAGAGAATGTTTCATTCCCAATCCACAAGATCATGCATTTCTATCAGCAAAAACTAATGAGCAAATTGGTCACCCAAATCCAAATCAAGAGGGTCCAAGAACCCAAGAAATAGCCATAGAAAATTGTTAAAATAATTTACATTCTTGTAAGTTGTAAACAAAGACATAGATATTGATATAATACTTTTATTTAGAGATAGTTTTCCTTTTATATTACTAGTGGAGGACTAAAGGCATCACACATACACAAATTTATAAATGAGCTAGTAGGAGTTTATTCACGGGTTTTGTTTTTATTATGAATAAATACAAAAGAATTTTAATGTATAATGTCTACTCTATGATAATTATTCTTGTACTTTATTATTATAAAATCTCTCTTATTCCATTAACTTTATTGACAATTGAGCAACAATAAATGAAGAGAGAAAACCAAACCAAACCAAATCAAGAGTAACATACTTTACCACCGCCCACGTTGGACGGAATGGTACTTCCCCAAGCCTTAAAGAGGACACAAGTTTGAGTGGTCTTGGGTGGAGAGGGATGGGGCTAGTATATTAGGTTCATTTGATTTAGATTTCTATCTGAGCTATAAAAAAAAAAGGAAAAAGAGAAAAAGAGTAACATACTTTATAATCAAATATGAAGGCATAATTTAGGTCAAGAAAACTTCATAAGGTTCATTCACCTAAATGGGTGCAATTTTGCAGTTTAGTGAACACCTGTTGATCGCACCTCCTTCATAAAATTAGTATTTGCTTAACGGAGCCGTTGGTCCAGTTTATGATGCGGCAAACAAATTTATTAAATGAATAATCAGACAATACCAATTGGGTCATAGACTTCTAGTATTTGATTTGATGTAATAATAGCCTTGTGGATATGAATTACATTTATAAAGATTAGAACTCTTCTAGACAACAAAACATAGCAATCATCCTAATTAAAAATATGACCTAAGTAAATAATTCATCTTAAATAAATTCATAGAATTTAAACCATCTTACCTCCTGCAGAAATTCTAATGGGCCTTGCAAGCAATGAGGGTATAGCATTGGAGTTGCTTCCTCAGATTCTGAGGAAAAGAAGTTAGAAAAGAACTCAAACATGCATGTGCTTAAGGTCTGCCCTTGCCTCATTATAGTATCGGAACACCACTCCAAGCATTCACCAAATCATTGAACAAGAGCCAAATCAAAATGACAAAGAAATAAAAGAAAGAAAACACAAAGGCACCCCAAATGATTAAAGGAATAGTCTAATACAAGGCTTACATTGAATTATTTCTAGTACACCCAAGAGAATGTCTTCCATAGATGAAACCTTCCAAATAAATATAGTGAAGAAACGAACCAAGAGGGTCACGACTCATGAAAGATATACCGAGCTAGAAGCAGGGGGGAACCAACCACGGATGCAACCTTCCATTGGAAAGACGGTATCGGTGACATAATGGGCGGAATAAAGGTATTTTGCAAGGAAAAATGAAATTGCAATGCCAATCAAACGCCTTTTGTTGTTGTAGTAGTCGTAGTTATTTGTGACCGAAGGCATGCCATTTCCCATTTAAAATCTAAAAACAAGGAACCAACTACTCCCAAACAAAATTCCTGGTAAAACTCAACAACTAATAGTCATGGGACTCACTTCACATTATATTTTCCTAAAAACTAGGATACAACTAAACCATCGTTAACCATTGGACTCCTACTACCAAGAACTACAAACACTCTTAACTGCCAAATGCCAAGGACTCTAATAAACATAGATGTTAAAATTAATAACAAACTCTATTCTAACATATGTCTCAACACAATAAACGGGAACATTATCCCACTTCCACATGATCTATTATGGATCCATAGCCCCAAGTTCATGGACGTATCAGTAAAGCTTGTTGTTCCTTGCTTTGACTTTTGCTGTTGCTGCTTCTTTTTTCTTTTGTTGTTGTGTTTACTTTTGTATCCATCATCTTCTTGTTTGATCTGATAAAATTGGATCGCGGAGAGTACAATTCAGATTAGGTTTTGAAGAAGAAGAAGAAGAAGAAACTAGAGGGTAATTTAATTTAATTTAATTTAATTTGCGAGAGAGAGAGAGAGACTATATATATAGTATTAGGCGCAAAACTAAAACTAAAAAAAGTCAAGTCGGTGCCTTCGGGGTGTTGGGCTGAATCCAGCGTTAAAGGCCCACTGCAAGCCCACTGGGCTCTGTTGTTTTCGTTTTGGGCAATTCATGAATTTCATTTCACATATTAAAGATCAATTAATAAAAAGTTCCCATGGTAGTGAGATAGGTGCATTATCAATTTTTCTTTTTTATCACCTTCTCTCTCTTCGTTATTTATGATATTCCGCCTGTGGACTTTTTTTTTTTTTTTCATAAAAAAGGATCCCTTTTTAGCTCTTTAGTTTTTTTAATGAGACTCCGTATATTCATTTTTTTTAAAGTATGTAAAAAAGCGATGAAGTCAAGAAAATCATAGGAGTACAAAGTATTTACAATCTGCCATTAGACATCAAGTCAGAAACGATGGGCCAACAAAATACCAGCAACAAGTTGAGTAGAGACATAATGGGCCAAGGTCCTTTTTTAATATCCACAATGACATAGTCCCATGCCGAAAGAGACTTTGAGCACATAGTTCGTCGTCAACCCAACTGGGGTATCCTTCAAAGATTATTTTCCTTTAAGCCCAGGTAATATCCAAACGAAAAGGTTTATATTTAAACTAACTTGGATAAAAATTCTTTATATTTCGTCAATATCTATTTATTTAATATGAGTTTTGTAAATCTAACTGTTGAATTGCATGTTCTTATTATATTATGTTTACAAAATTTCAAAAAACTCAAAAAATCTTTATCATCAATCAAATATTTAAATTTCAAATTTTTGTGATCTAAAACTATGTATAAAAAACAAGTTTATTAATTGAATAGTAAATAACATCTAATTTGAATGAAATTTGACATGCATATTATGAACATAAAAATCATGATATACAAAAGTTAGATTTTCAAAATTCACATCTAATAAAAAGATATCGGTAGAGTTTGAATGGTTACATTAGTTTGAAAGAATCATTTTCCCATCCAAACTCACCACAATTGATGACTTGATGCAAAATAGACCGCCACGGCCTTCCTGGACTCTCACACACGCTTGAAATTATTGCGCAAGGCAAAAAGACATTAGTAGTAATCATGGGCCTTGGAGTCGGACTCACATAAAATGTGGCAAGTTAAAGCAAAACGGCCTTTTGAACAATAATCATTGCTTTGCCACGAGATACCTCTTGAAAATGACAAATTCTTTCATTTAAGTCCCAAAAACTACAATTTTTCCGGTTATAGTAATTTTTGTTTCCTTAATAACTTTTTGCGCAAAAGTCAAAATAAGGTCCCGCTTGTTTTAGGACAACCCTTAAGGTTAGTAATTTATAATTCTGCATTTAACTCAATTTTTCCATTTCTGGTACATTTTAGTATTTGTCACCTAATCGCATAATTAGTGCGAATTAGAGTTTCAAACATTTTTCTCAGTATTTATATGTTTTGTAGCTGCCAGAGGCAAATTAGACTATTATCAATAAACACAAACGTCTGTCAAATTATTTCTCTAGTGGATTCTAGTTTTCTTCTCTTTATGGATTCAAGGAAACCCTTTGTGGATTCAAGGTTTACAACCAAAAGCTAATAGTTTAATTTATGTTCCATCAAGAGAGCATCATGTGTGCTTTCTTCATACTTCTATGACATTAACAATCCTTAGGGTTGATTTTAGGCAATTCAATTGATTTGGTTAGCATTTTGAACACCCCAAGAAAAATATCATGTTATGATTCAGAAGTCCAATTCTGGTCATTTCATTTGCTCCTTCGTACCCTTGAACTAATGTGCATGAAATATATATATCTTTGACCCACTTAATGTGTTTTGTTTCATACTCTACCAATTATAACTTGCTATATTTTTTTTTTCTTTTTAAAATAATCAAAGTAATACTCACTCCGTCCTAATTTATTTGTCCTATTTTGAAAAACTAAATTTTTTAAGGAATATCATTTATTGTCTTGTCTGCCTTATAATAAAGTATAAGTTTACAAAACCACTCTTAAATAAATTTATTAGTTTTTCTAAAAAGAGTTATTCTTAATGAGGCAACTAAAAAGGTACCTCAATTAGATTGATTTTTTAAATATTTGTTAGTTTTCTTTTCAAATAGTTTTGAAAATAAAGTAAGGGTATAATAGAAACAAAAGTAAATTAATGACTTTTATTTTTAGAAATATGAAAATATTTTTGGACATTTCAAAATAGAATAGATGACAAATAAACTGGGACGGAGGAAGTATAACTTATCTTCTCAAAAAAAAAAAATCACTTGGTTAATTGTGATTGAGAGGCATAAAATGAAACATTAAAATTGGGATGGAGGATTTAAATTCACGTAAGGATAGATATTGAATTCAAATTTAATGTTTGTCTTGGAAGAGTCAATATGACAATGGTGGTTGGTGGCGTGTGTTGCTGTCACTAGTTCAAGCATCTTTTTTCTTTCTTCTTCTTTTTTTTTTTTATTTATTTTTTATTTTGTGAGTGTGAGTAAATACATCCGAAATTCTTGAGATGAGTAAATGTCAACTTGCAACTGACATTGCAAACTCATCAGATTCATAAATATAATTATAAATGTCAATTTGTTTCTTTCAAGTTACAATATTGCAGGTCAAAATGTGATAAATTTATAGTTGATGATGTCTATGATCATTCTTGTTACTTCAGCTTATTTATTGAGAGTCCGTTTGGATAGAACTTATTGCTGAAAACTGAAAACACTGTACAAAAATAATTTTTTAATGTGTAAAAATTACTGTTCATCTCAAAAAGTACTGTTCATTGGCCTAAAATCACTGTTCATGGCCAATGAACAGTGACATATGCGCGTGGAAAAAAAAAAAAAAAACGGGCTGGACGTGGACGTGCTGTGCTATCCAAACGCATTCTGAATTGCCCCCAACAATTTAGAAGAAAGTGCAATCGGTCAGCTCTCCCTTTTGTTGAACCTGCTTATTAAAAATTGGCATTTCAATTATTTTCATTTTTTTCTCAACAAGAACATGCATGTACTAAGTACTAACCCGTAAATTGGGAAAGTAATAAAGAGAAAAATATAAGTGATTACTGATAAGTAAAAAAATGATATAAGCAGTATGCCTATATGTGAACTAATAAAAATTTAATATCAAAATAGTTTTTAAAAATGTTATAAAAAAGTTTGTGAGTAGAGTATTACTCTTAAAAAAAATAAATGATATTGTTAAAGGGAAAAAAAAAAGTAATTTTATAGAACAAAATTGCTAAAATTGATGCGCACACACACATATATAGTAATATTTTTTTAAAAAAAATTAGGGGGTCATTGCCCCTAGTCCAAGGCTGGTTCCATCCCTAGAAGTGATGGTGATGAAAGAGTCAAGGACATTGCAGCTCATCTCAGATTTGAACTAATAAATGACATGAAAATTATATTCACATACTATTATGTAAGGGAGGTAGTTCTCTTTTTTTTTTTTTTTGGCAAGTAGAATAGAATAAGACATGATAGGGATGGAAGCGAGAGACCGAGTACATATAGGGTTTGTTTGGATATAACTGAAAACTGAAAATTGAAAATACTGTAGCAAAATAATTTTTAAATGTGTAAATAGTACCGTGAGACCTATTTTTAATGAAAAAATAGCTGAAAAGTGCGTAAACAATACATGAACAGTGCGTTAACAGTGTGTAAATAGTAACTGCACAGTATGAACAGTATTTTTTGTCCCTAAGCTAAAACGCGTGCAGAGGAAAAAAAAAAAAAAAAGAAAAAAAAAAGAAAAGAAAGAAGAAGGCTGAAAACGCGTGAGGACTTAAATGTGGACGCAATAAACTAGATCCAAACATTACCATAACCTCCCCCATGAATAAAACCTAGCGTTAAAAACTGGAACATTTATACCCTTAAAGTAAACCTTTGAAGCTTGAAGTCAAACCTTTTTTTGGATGACATGGCATAAAGAGAGTCTGAGCTTGCTTGCCAAGTTAAGCAACCTTAGATTCTCTGCTAGCATTGACCGTAGACTTTTAGGGGGACGGGGAGGGGGACGGGGAATCAAAGAAAAAAGAAAAGAAAATAACACCAATGGCCTTCTTCTTTAAAATTTTTTCTATTTCTAGTTTGGTTAATTGTGGGGGGAAGGTGGAAAATCCGTTTAGAGTTATATTGTACTCCTTTTTAAGGTAAAAATAATTGGCTTAACCATCAATTTTAATGAATTGATTAATAACTCAATATTGGTAGTTAATTACTCAAAATTCAAATCACAATGTTTGCATGGATGAAAACTAATGAGTAAGAAATTTATGATCGTCATTAATCTGAGATTATCATTAACTAAGAGAAGACGTTACACATTTATTATGCTCATTGACGACAAAGTGTAACGGACGGAGCAACAGTTACAAAGTGAGTTATGAAGTTCAGACAAAGATTTTGTAATGCACTAACTATTGAGCATAAATACAACAATTCATTGCCCATTAATGAGGCACACAACTATGAAAAGAGAAGGCAACAAAAGTTAAAGGGACACACAAAAATACTCTAGGAAAATCACTCTTTAATCAATTCTCTCTAAAATCTTTCTCCCTTACTAACTTAAGCATCGAAGGTGGTTTGGCTAACTCCACACCGGCGTGTTACTCTTCCACCTAGTTCATTTTTGCAAGTTTTCCTCCAACAGAGACAACCCCAATCACAGCTTCATCCATCCACTATGATGAGGAGCTCAACTGCTGATTTTTTGCATCATCAATTTGGCACTGTCTAGGGGAATTGCTAACCATTCAAGCCATCTTTCCCAGTGACAAAAGAGTTCCTTGAAGTACGAGATGGAGCCGGAAGCTGCACAACAACTAGAAGCTGTGCAACAACAACAAATCCAAGCCTTCCTGGCTAATGTGGAAGAGCTGACTCACCAGAATGAAGAACTGCAAAAGATAATGGAATCCTAAAATGCAAAACGTCAAGGAATAGTTGAAAACCAAAATGAAGAAGAACAGCTCAGAAGACTTGAAAGGCACAACAATGAAGAAGAATTAAACTCCCAAGCCAACAGGTGAGACATGACCTCGGGAGAAAACTCCTCCAGGCTGGAGAATGAGCTTCGCAGCATGAGGAAGGAGATGGATGAATTAAGAAGTGCCATGAAGGACAAAGGTGGGGAGAATTGGGATGGGATGATTCGAAGGACGGACTCACCATTCACCACTGAAGTACTGAACCGTCCCCTCCCATCGAAATTCCGTCTCCCATAGCTGGAATCATATGACGGTTCCAAGGATCCCTTGGATCACATTGAATCATTCAAGATACTAATGCTATTGCAGATGGCCCCAGACGAGGTGATGTGCAGAGCATTCCCAACAACACTGAAAGGAGCAGCCATAGTATGGTTCAGCAAGATACCCCTAGGAACTATTAAAAATTTTGAACAACTCTATAAGGGTTTTGTTCATCATTTCATTAGTGGGCAAAGACACAAGAAGCCAACCAGTCATCATCTCAACATTCAACAGGCAGAAGGAGAATCACTAAGACAGTACGTGACCCAATTCAATAATGAGCTATTATAGGTAGACGAAGCTGAAGATCAATTCATCCTAACAACTTTCTAAGTAAGGTTGCTACTTGGGAATTTTTTCTTCTCAATCACCAAAAGCCCACCAAAAACGGTCGCGGAATTGTTTCTAAAAGCTTATAAGTACATGAATACAGAAGATACAGTGCTTGCAAAAGAGATGAAAGGAAAAAGGAAGAGAGACAAATGAACAAGCAACAATCGCAATAAGAAGAAGGAGACACAAAGTGTTGCGCAGACCACAGGAAAAAGAAGGAACTTTCGAATAGGAGGCCAAACTTCACTAACTTTACTCCTTTAATAATGTCAATTAAGCAAGTCTTGATGCAGATAGAGGACGATCCCTTTCTGCAATGGCTGAAGCCAATCAGTGTTGCAACAGAAAGAAGAGATAAGAACAAGTACTATAGATTCCACTAGGACCATGGGCATCGCATCGACGAGTGTAGACATTTGAAAAACTAGGTGGAGACTTTAATCTGGCAAGGGAAGTTACAGAAGTATGTCAGGAAAATGGAGCCCTACAGATACCAACGGAAGGATGATAAAGATAGAGATTGAGAAGCAAGTGATAGCAAGGAAATTGATTTCCTCCTTGTTGATTGCCCTTCAATATACAACATCATCTTGGGAATACCTGCACTCAACAAGCTAAGAGCAGCGACATCAACATATTACTTAAAGGTGAAATTTTCAATAGCCCAAAGGGTAGGAGAAATCAAAGGGGTCAAGTTTTGGCAAAAGAGTGCTACCAAGCTACTTTAGCATCTGGGAAGAACCACACATGGGTGATCAATGAACCGGAGCCCATCTTCGGACAGTCAGAAACACCACAAGAAGTTGAGGTCATCCTAGGAGATTCGTCAAAGGTATTAAAGATAAGGCCAACACTCCCGACTTTAGAGAAAGAGAAGATGATTTCCCTTTTCAGGGCAAACCATGATGTTTTCTCCTGAAAACATGAGGATATGCCTAGAATTGATAGGAAGATCATACATCATTGTCTCAACGTCAACCCAGAGTGCAAACCTGTATAACAGAAGTGGAGAATATTTGTACCAAAGCGTAACAAAGCAGAAACTGAAGAAGTAGAGAAGCTACTAAAAGCTGGTTTTATCAGGGAAGTCTTCTACCCAGATTGGCTAGCAAACGTGGTAATGGTCTTCTACCCAAATTAGTTAGCAAACGTGGTAATGGTAAAAAAGAGCAATGTCAAATGGAGGGTGTGCGTTGATTTCACAGACCTGAACAAAGTCTGCCTAAAGGATAGCTTTCCCTTACCAAGGATTAATCAACTGGTAAACTCAAATGTTGGACACAAGCTCTTAAGTTTCATGGACGCATTTTCTGGATACAAACAGATCCTCATGGACGAAGAAGATCAAGAGAAGACCTCGTTTGTCACTAGCCAAGGGTTGTATTGCTACAAATTTATGCCCTTTGGATTGAAGAACGTAGAAGCCACATATAAAAGATTGGTGAACCACCAGTTCTCTCACCAAATTGGAAGGAATGTGAAAGTATACGTAGATGATATGCTAGTGAAAAGCAAGGACAAAGCCAACCACTTGGACGATCTGAAAGAAATCCTTAGCACACTACGTAAGTACAATATGAAACTAAACCTTGCAAAGTGTGTTTTTGTTGTTGCTTCAGGGAAATTCTTAGGATTTATGGTGTCCTAACGGGGCATAAAGGCAAATCCAGACAAAGTAAAGGCAATAATCAAGGTCAAATCACCAAAAACAGTGAAGGAGGTTCAAAGCTTGACAGGAAAGGTTGCAGCTCTAAACAGATTCGTCTCTACGGCAACGAATAAGTGCATGCCATTCTTCAAGATCTTAAAAATGGTCTTTTAGTGGATTGACGAATGTGAAGAAGCCCTTGCAAAATTAAAAGAGTACTTGATGAAGCCACCATTGCTAAGTCCCTCGATGATGGGAGAAAAATTGTACCTCTACTTAGTACTGTCTAACACCAAAGTAAGTTCGGCATTGATTAGAGAATAAGAAAATGTCTAGAAGCCAATCTACTATACCAACCAGACATTCTAGGGAGCAAAGGAAAATTACCCAAGGATGGAAAAGATAGTTTTCGCATTGGTGGTCGCTTCTAGGAAACTCCATCCTTACTTCCAAGCACACTTCATCGTTGTCATGACACACCAACCAATAAGAAAGACGATGAACAAGATAGATGCAGCAAGACGACTGTAATACCCCACATAATTTTTTTTGTTATTTTAGAGTTTTCTTTAAAATATAATTGTTGGGCTATAGGCTTTCTTTTAATTGTTATTGCAGCCCACTACCCACTAAGCCCACATCTAATAATACAAAGCTTAGAATAAAGAGGAAGAGAGCGAACCGTTTATCCTAAGAGGCTAAGAGGCTAAGAGGTGCTTTCTGAGTTTGGAGTAAGCACGTATTGAAAGAGAGATCACCTGGTTTGAAAGATTTCTCTCAATTAGAAACAAGAAAAATTAGAATTTTATTAGGTTATTTAGAAATTTGATTTTGATCCTAAAATTTATATTCTAACGTTTAGATTTTTTGTTGGATTAGATATTAGATTTGAGCCAGTGGGATTTCACGAATCAATATTTTTTTTGTTTAAGTCTTCCATTGGATCTGTACATATAATCCTAGATTGAAGTCAAATAATTCGGCCCTCCTTCTTTCATTGAATTGGTATATATATATATATATATATAATGGTTAAAGAAGGTTAAAGAAGAAGTCAAAGAAGGGGCTACGTTGGATTTGTGTATATATATATAAAGGTTAAAGAAGAAGTCAAAGAAAGTGGCTATTGTTCTTCTTGAATTTGTGTATATATATATTGGTTGAAGAAGAAGTCAAAGAAGGTGGCTATTGATCTTTAGTTGGATTTGTATATATATATATATATATATATATATATATATATATAATGAATAGAAGAAGTCAAATATTTTCGGCTGTGGTTTCTTTGCCTCTGGGACTTATGCTATGCCGTGTTATATATATATATACATATTAGGATATTAGGATAGTTGTAAAGTTTTCTATGGTAGATATATATATAATATGGCTTGGTTGGGGTTATGTATATTAACTTAAACTCAAAAACTTTAGCTGCTGCCTCTGGGTTCTGATATATTACTTTGCATTAGTGCTATCATTAGTTCAGCAAAGTATTTTACTAGTGAGTCAATTCTTATAGTTTAGTAAAATTTATATTTCGTAGAGGATATTGAGTAATTTTCATAATTGATTATAGGTCCGATTTAAGAGTGTTCGAGGCTCTTTGGAGATTATTTTGGCCTGACTTTCAGGTAGTGATTTGAGCGCGGTAAGGAATTACGCATAATATACACAAGTTTTGTTCTTTAGGTTCTTAGAAATTAAAGATTTTCAAAGTTATATTTTTAAGCTTACATTTTTTTAAAAGTTTATCAAAAAGCATTTTTACACTATTGAAAGAGAAATTTTAATTGACTTTTAAATAATGTTTTAAAATAAATTTCGAATTTTAAATAACGTTTTGAATGTCCAAAACCCATTTAAAAGATGATTTTTAACTAAACTATTTTCTGAAAATAATTGAGTTTCAAAGTAAGTTTTCTAGAAAGATTTTTGTTCTTTAAATTGTTTCAAACCAAGTGATTTCGAAATCATATTCTTGTTTTTCAAATGGTATTTAAGACGTTCCTTTTAGCAAACTGGATTTTCAAACTTATTCAAGAATTGTAAAAATACTTATATAAACTCTTCAGTTCCTATTCGTTCCCTAAGAGAGTCAAGCATCTTTTGATTTATGTTTCAATTTGATATTGTGATATTCAATATGTCTTTATTGTTGGAACAATTGTTAATATTGAGAAAATTATTATATGTTGTATAAACTTTATTGTTTGTGATATGTGACTCAAAATGAGTGTTTTTAGAATTGATCAGATATATGTGTAAATCCGCTCACAGGATTGTATGTGAGAATATGTGATGTGTATATGTGACATTGTGCTCTGATCAATTATTTGTATGTGTTTCCAAAAGACTTTAAGATTTGATTATATGTGTATTAAGTGATTCTTTACATTTTTTGAAAACTATATTGGATATTTTGAGTGAAATTGTGAAATCAAACTCGTGCTTTGCTTGACTCTATTCCGTTGTGTATTCTGTATAATTACTTACTAGATGTGTGACTCACCCCATCAATTAATATTTTCAGATTAAAGTATAGTTGGGAATTAGAACCTTTGGACCGCTTGTGAGGTGCAAGGTAGAGCGTGGAAGTTGTAGGCGGCTTCAGTGTTACTTGAAGACTCATTAAATTTTAGTTACCTTTGTTTTGTAGTTCACATTTTATATGATGGAGTTTAACTTCAATTTGTGGAGTTTTGAAAAGATTATTAGTTATTATTATTTTTATTTTCCGCTTAGACTTCACAATATTTTGGAGATTATTATAAATTGTGGATTTTGTTTATTATAAGAGGTTTATCAGAAGCATTGTTTATTTGGAGTTTTATTGAATTAAGTTTAAATAAATTATGTTTATTGAGCTTAATAAGGTTAGCAAGTTAATCAGGTATCTAAATTCATGTTTCATGGATTTGGGTCCTGACAGTGTTGGTATCAGAGCTCTAGGTTATGATTCTGTAGACAGTTAGGACTTACGATATTTTTATAAGATGTGGAGGAGTAGGCTTGAATTATTATTCATAGGCAAAAAGGTAGTTTTGGGAGTTTGATAATTGTTAGAAGCTATATGCTTATATGCTTAGAATATTATAATAGTAGAAGGTTTAGTATATCTTGTATATCATGACTTTGCTTGTGATTTATTTGACTTTAAGGTGTTGTTTATTTGGTTATAGGAAAATGCCACCCCGAAATTCTACCCCTTCTGGTCTTGAACCAAAGTCTGAGAGCCTTGAGGGTGTTTTAAGTGCTATTAGAAGTCTTGCTGAAGTGGTGGAGAAGCATGTTAGTACTAGTGGAACAGTTAAGCCCAAAGATGCTGAGATTGAAGGATGTACCATTGAGCAATTCAGGAAATTGGGTCCTCCTTCATTTTTGGGCAACCCTGATCCTACAGAAGCAGAATCTTGGATAATGCAAATGGAGAAAATTTTTGATGTGATTGGTTGTACTGAAGTGCAAAAAGTCTCCTTTGCTTCCTTTATGCTGAAAGGGGAAGCAGAGCATTGGTGGAGATCTACCAAAAAGACCTTGCCACTTGAGGAAGATGAGATACTAACTTGGAGTATTTTCCTTGAGGCCTTTTATGAAAAGTATTTTCCAGAAAGTGTACGGGATGAGAAAGAAGTGGAGTTTATGGAGCTCATTCAAGGGAATAAGACGGTGTTACAGTATGAGGCTAAATTTACTGAGTTGTCTAGATTTGCCCCTCACATTGTGGCTGATGATGTTAGGAAGGCTAAGAAATTTCGTAGGGACTACGACCAAGTATCAGAACTAGGATGGCAGCCTTACGATTGAAGTCTTATTCTGAGGTCAGGAGACCGCAAAGGTTGTTGAGAAGGAGTGTGAAGACTATCAGAGGATTAGGAGTCGAATAACAAAAGGCCTAAGACTGAAGGGTTTCATAAAGGGAATGAACACAATAAGCCATTTAAGAAGAAGACTAGCAGAACCAGACTAAAATGGTGCAACATGTAGTAGAGGTTTGTCGAAGTGTGGTAAAAAGCATAAGGGTGTTTGCTATCGTGAAAGTGGGGCTTGTTTTAAGTGTGGTCAAATGGGTCATCGTATCAAAGATTGCCCAGCCATGAAGAGTGAGTTGGTGGCTAAGCCCGCTGATGTGAAGCAAAGGCCAAAAGTCCAAGGACGCGTGTTTGCTATTACTGAGCAAGATGCTAAGGCATCCAAGTCGCAGTAACAGGTACCATTCCCATATTTTCTCATACCGCACGAGTTCTTATTGATCCTGGTTCTCCTCATTCCTTTGTATCTTGTGCTATATGAAATATGCTGATTGTGTGCCTGAATTGTTGGACTTTGAACTTTCTGTTTCTACTCCTTTGGGTGAAACTATGGTTGCTGAGTTTATATGTAAGTCTTGTGTGATTAAGATTGGAGAAAATGAGTTGTTGGCTGATTTGATTCTCTTAGAAATTCAAGAATTTGATGTAATCTTAGGCATGGATTGGTTAGCAACTTATCATGCTAATGTTGGATCGTTACAAGAAGGAAGTGGTGTTTTGTATTCCAAGTCGACCTGAATTTGTATTTCATGGGTCTAGAGAGAGCCTCGTGTCTAATGTTATTTCTGCCATTCATGCTAATAAGTTACTTAGAAAAGGTTGTAAAGGTTATCTTGCATATGTGGTGGATAATGAGAAGGAAGGGATTAAGATTGATGACATTCCTGTTGTGAGGGACTTTGTTGATGTATTTCCTGAGGATCTCCCTGGGTTACCGTTTGATAGAGAGATAGAATTTGCCATTGATTTAGTGCCAAAAACTGCACCTATTTCTATGGCACCATATCGTATGGCACCTCGTGCAGAGTTGAAGGAGCTTAAATTGCAATTGCAAGTGGTTTTAGAAAAGGGATTCATTAGACCTAGTGTATCTCCTTGGGTGCTCCCGTTCTTTTTGTAAAGAAAAAGGATGGGTCTATGAGATTATGCATTGACTATAGGCAGTTGAATAAGGTCACGGTGAGGAATAAATATCCCTTACCTAGGATTGATGATTTGTTTGATCAATTGCAAGGTGCTAAAGTCTTTTCGAAGATTGACCTTAGATCAGGTTATCATCAACTCAAGGTTAAGCAAGAAGATATACCTAAGACTGCCTTCCGTACTCGCTATGGACACTACGAGTTTCTAGTGATGCCATTTGGATTGACCAATGCCCCTGCTGCCTTCATGGATTTAATGAACCGTGTGTTCAAGCCTTATTTGGATCGGTTTGTTATTTTTTTTATTGATGATATTTTAGTATATTCTAAAACTCAGGAGGAGCATGTAGAACACTTGAGGGTGGTGTTGCAGGTCTTGAGGGAGCAGAAATTATATGCCAAGTTTAAGAAGTGTGAGTTTTGGTTAGATGAGGTAAAGTTTTTGGGGCATGTAATATCTAAGGATGGCATTTTTGTGGATCCTAAAAAGGTGGAAGCTGTGGTAAATTGGCCTAGACCAACAAATGTATCTGAAGTTCGTAGTTTTTTGGGTCTTGCAGGTTACTATAGGAGGTTTGTTGAAGGTTTTTCAAGTATACCAGGTCCCTTGACTAGGTTGACCCAAAAGAATGCTAAATTCTTGTGGAAAGATGATTGTGAAAAGAGCTTCCAAGAATTGAAAGACCGGTTGGTTTCCGCTCCAGTTTTGACATTGCCAACGGGTTCAGGAGGGTTTGTAATTTACGTTGATGCTTCGCGTAAAGGTCTTGGTTGTGTGCTTATGCAGCATGGAAAGGTGATAGCATATGCTTCTAGGCAGCTAAAAAGGTATGAACAAAATTACCCTACTCATGACTTAGAGTTAGCAGCGGTGGTCTTTGCATTAAAGATATGGAGGCACTACTTATATGGGGAGACGTGTGAGATTTACACTGACCATAAAAGTTTGAAGTATTTGTTCTCTCAAAAAGAATTGAATATGCGGCAAAGGAGATGGATTGAGTTGTTGAAAGACTATGATTGTACAATACATTATCACCCTGGTAAAGCAAATGTGGTGGCTGATGCCTTGAGTAGAAAATCCTCTAGTAGGGTGGCAAGTATAATTTTGAGGAAAAGACCTTTCTTTGAAGAGTTGAAGGAGATTAATGTGGAGCTCCAATTTAATGAGTCAAGGGTACTTGTTGCTCATTTTCGAGTGCAACCTACTTTAGTTGGAAAGGTGAAGATTGCTCAAGGTTCTGATCCTAATTTGGTAAAGATTATGGAAGAGGTAAAGGAAGGTAATCGAGCTGAGTTTGAAGTTCAAGGAGATGGTGTTTTACGATTTAGAAATCGATTATGTGTTCCTAATAATGCTGAATTAAAAAGGGAAATTATGGAGGAGGCTCATAAATCTGCATACACTGTTCACCCAGGTAGCACCAAAATGTATCGAGATCTTAGAGAGGTGTATTGGTGGAATAATATGAAAAGGGAGATTGCAGATTTTGTATCTCGATGTTTAATTTGTCAGCAAGTTAAGGTTGAGCATCAAAGGCCTGCTGGGTTACTTCAACCTTTCAGTATTCCGGAGTGGAAGTGGGAACATATCTCTATGGACTTTGTGACTGGATTGCCTAAGTCAGTTAAGGGTCATGATGCTATATGGGTAATAGTGGATAGACTAACCAAGTCTTCCCATTTTCTACCAATCAAAACTACGTTTTCATTGGATAGATTGGCTCAATTATATGTTATGGAAATAGTGAGACTGCATGGAGTTCCTGTCTCTATAGTTTCTGATAGAGACCCTCGTTTCACCTCTAAGTTTTGGAACAGTTTACACAAGGCTATGGGAACCAAGTTAGATTTTAGTACAGCTTTTCATCCTCAAACGGATGGGCAATCAGAAAGAACTATACAGACACTTGAAGACATGCTAAGAGCCTGTGTGTTAGACTTGAAAGGTAGTTGGGAGACTCACTTGCCTTTAATTGAATTTGCTTATAATAACAGTTACCATTCCAGCATAGAGATGGCTCCTTTTGAGGCATTGTATGGTCGGAAGTGTAGGTCACCTATTTGTTGGAATGAAGTGGGTGAAAGGAAGTTGCTTGGTCCAGAACTAGTTCAAGTGACTACGGAAAAGATTCAGTTGATTCGTGAAAGACTTCTAGTCAAGCCAAAGTAGGCAAAAGAGTTATGCAGATAATAGAAGGCGAGACTTAGAATTTCAAGTTGGGGATCATGTAGTCTTAAAGGTGTCTCCATCGAAGGGTGTGATGAGGTTTGGGAAGAAAGGCAAGTTAAGTCAGAGGTATATTAGTCCTTTTGAGATCTTGGATAGAGTGGGCAACGTATCTTACAGGTTGGCATTGCCACCAGCTTTGTCACATATTCATAACGTATTCCATGTATCAGTGTTACGAAAGTACATGCCTGATCCATCACATGTTTTGGAGTATGAGCCGATCAATGTTAGAGAGGACTTGTCTTATGAAGAGCAATCGGTGCAGATTCTTGATAGGAAGGAGCAAGTGCTATGGTCAAGGAATATATCCTTAGTGAAGGTGTTGTGGAGAAATCATACAGTTCAAGAAGCGACATGGGAAAAAGAGGAAGACATGAAAGAAAAATACCCCTATCTATTTTCTAATTGAGGTACATCAAGTTTAGGGGACTAAACTTATTTTTAAGAGGGGAAGAGTGTAATACCCCACATAATTTTTTTGTTATTTTAGAGTTTTCTTTAAAATATAATTGTTGGGCTATAGGCTTTCTTTTAATCCGTTATCGTGTTCACTACCCACTAAGCCCACATCTAATAATACAAAGCTACAGAATAGGAATAGATAGAGTGCTTTTATCTAAGGCTCAAGAGGCTAAGAGGTGTTTTCCCTTGGAGTTAGAACACGTACAATTGAAGAGACAATCAGATTGTTCAAGGTAAGATTTCTCTCAATTAGAAACAAGAAAAATTAGAATTTTATTAGGTTATTTAGAAATTTGATTTTGATCCTAAAATTTATATTCTAACGTTTAGATTTTTTGTTGGATTAGATATTAGATTTGAGCCAGTGGGATTTCACGAATCAATATTTTTTTTGTTTAAGTCTTCCATTGGATCTGTACATATAATCCTAGATTGAAGTCAAATAATTCGGCCCTCCTTCTTTCATTGAATTGGTATATATATATATATATATAATGGTTAAAGAAGGTTAAAGAAGAAGTCAAAGAAGGGGCTACGTTGGATTTGTGTATATATATATAAAGGTTAAAGAAGAAGTCAAAGAAAGTGGCTATTGTTCTTCTTGAATTTGTGTATATATATATTGGTTGAAGAAGAAGTCAAAGAAGGTGGCTATTGATCTTTAGTTGGATTTGTATATATATATATATATATATATATATATATATATATATATATATATATATATATATATATATATATATATAATGAATAGAAGAAGTCAAATATTTTCGGCTGTGGTTTCTTTGCCTCTGGGACTTATGCTATGCCGTGTTATATATATATATACATATTAGGATATTAGGATAGTTGTAAAGTTTTCTATGGTAGATATATATATAATATGGCTTGGTTGGGGTTATGTATATTAACTTAAACTCAAAAACTTTAGCTGCTGCCTCTGGGTTCTGATATATTACTTTGCATTAGTGCTATCATTAGTTCAGCAAAGTATTTTACTAGTGAGTCAATTCTTATAGTTTAGTAAAATTTATATTTCGTAGAGGATATTGAGTAATTTTCATAATTGATTATAGGTCCGATTTAAGAGTGTCTTGAGGCTCTTTGGAGATTATTTTGGCTGGACTTTCAGAGTGATTTGAGTGCGGTAAGTAATTATGCATAATATACACAAGTTTTGTTCTTTAGGTTCTTAGAAATTAAAGATTTTCAAAGTTATATTTTTAAGCTTACATTTTTTTAAAAGTTTATCAAAAAGCATTTTTACACTATTGAAAGAGAAATTTTAATTGACTTTTAAATAATGTTTTAAAATAAATTTCGAATTTTAAATAACGTTTTGAATGTCCAAAACCCATTTAAAAGATGATTTTTAACTAAACTATTTTCTGAAAATAATTGAGTTTCAAAGTAAGTTTTCTAGAAAGATTTTTGTTCTTTAAATTGTTTCAAACCAAGTGATTTCGAAATCATATTCTTGTTTTTCAAATGGTATTTAAGACGTTCCTTTTAGCAAACTGGATTTTCAAACTTATTCAAGAATTGTAAAAATACTTATATAAACTCTTCAGTTCCTATTCGTTCCCTAAGAGAGTCAAGCATCTTTTGATTTATGTTTCAATTTGATATTGTGATATTCAATATATCTTTATTGTTGGAACAATTGTTAATATTGAGAAAATTATTATATGTTGTATAAACTTTATTGTTTGTGATATGTGACTCAAAATGAGTGTTTTTAGAATTGATCAGATATATGTGTAAATCCGCTATAGATCAGGATTGTATGTGAGAATATGTGTTGATCCCTCACCACAGGGGTTAGATGTTGGTATCCGCTCGTGATTGTATGAGAATATGTGATGTGTATATGTGACACTGTGCTCTGATCAATTATTTGTATGTGTTTCCAAAAGACTTTAAGATATGATTATATGTGTATTAAGTGATTCTTTACATGTTTTGAAAACTATATTGGATATTTTGAGTGAATTTGTGAAATCAAACTCGTGCTTTGCTTGACTCTATTCCGTTGTGTATTCTGTATAATTACTTACTAGATGTGTGGCTCACCCCATCAATTAATATTTTCAGATTAAAGTATAGTTGGGAATTAGAACCTTTGGACTGCTTGTGAGGTGCAAGGTAGAGCGTGGAAGTTGTAGGCGGCTTCAGTGTTACTTGAAGACTCATTAAATTTTAGTTACCTTTGTTTTGTAGTTCACATTTTATATAATGGAGTTTAACTTCAATTTGTGGAGTTTTGAAAAGATTATTAGTTATTATTATTTTTATTTTCCGCTTAGACTTCACAATATTTTGGAGATTATTATAAATTGTGGATTTTGTTTATTATAAGAGGTTTATCAGAAGCATTGTTTATTTGGAGTTTTATTGAATTAAGTTTAAATAAATTATGTTTATTGAGCTTAGTAAGGTTAGCAAGTTAATCAGGTATCTAAATTCATGTTTCATGGATTTGGGTCATGACAACGACTCATCCAATGGGCAATTGAATTGGGCTAATTCGACATCGAATATCGGCCTTGAGAAGTAATCAAAGCCCAAGTACTGGTAGACTTCATCACATAATTCATCTACCCCAACAAGGAGGAAGAACTCCCCATTGAAACATGGATGGTCCAAACAGATGGGTTTGCCATTAAGAAAGTAGGAGGGGAAGAAGTAGTGCTCATATCTCCAGAAAGAGAAATATTGAAGTATGCAATTCTTAACAATGAATAATGAGGCTGAGTATGAAGCATTGCTAACAGGATTAAGTCTAGCAAGAGCTCTCGAGCAAAGAATCTTATTGTCCAAGCTGATTCTTAGCTTATAATTGGATAGGCGAAGGGACATTATGAAGCCAAACAAGAGAGGATGCAGAAGTACCTGAAGATCGTCCAACAACTCTTGCAGCACTTTGACAACCTAGACTTTGTGCAAATCCCTCGGGCTAAAAATGCAATAGCTGACTTCCTAGCAAGATTGGCCTTGTCAGACGACTAAAATGCGCCCTCCAAACTATGTATAGAGATAAAGGGGCAACCAAGTACAAAAGGTTAGTAGGTTATGAAGATAAAAGAACAACACGAGTGGATGACTCCCATCGTCCGATATTTGAAAGAAGGATGGCTCCCAGAAGATAAAATGGAAGTAAGAAAGATATAGATCAGAGCAGCTTGCTTCATCATTATTGATGATGTACTAGATTATGTGCTCTGCGAGATAAAGGAATTTGTGGAAATCATGTTGGAGTAAGGTCTTTAGCAAGAAAAGCACTCAGAGCTAGATACTACTGGCTAACTTTACAAAAGAATGCACACGACCTCGTCAGAGCATGCGATAAGTGTCAACGCATTGTAAATGTCCAAACATGACCAGGAGAAACAATGACACCTATATCATCACCATGGCCCTTCGCCTAATGGGGGATTGACATTATGGGCCCATTCCCTTTAGGGTAAAAGCAACTCAAATTTTTTATCATCGCAATTGATTACTTTACGAAACGGGTAGAAGCAGAACTAGTAACAACGATAACAGAGGCTAAGATCACCAGCTTTGTGTGGAAGAACATCATCTGCAGGTTTGGAGTCCCACGCGTCTTAATATTGGACAATGGAAAGCAGTTTGACAATCCTAAGTTTCAAAAATTTTGCCAAGACTTAGGAATCAAGAACCACTACTCTTCTCCAAGACACCCTCAAGCTAATGGTCAAATAGAAGTGATGAACAGAAGCCTGCTTAAAATTATCAAAACTCAGCTTAAGGGGGCAAAGGGGGCATGGTCTGAAGAATTACCAAATGTCCTTTGGGCATATAGGACAACCACAAGAGTTCCAACAGGAGAAACGTCATTCAGACTGACATTTGGCACTAAAACCGTCATACCAGTAGAAGTGGGATTGACGAGCCTCCGAGACAAAACTCATGAAGGTCAAAAGAACCAGTAGGAGCTTAACAACAACTTAGATCTAATTGATGAAGTCAGAGAGGAAGCCATGAAGCAAATGGCCAAACATAAGGAAGCAATGGCCAAATACTACAATAGAAAAGTCAAGATAAGAAGGTTCAACACAGGAGACCTCGTCCTTAGGAAGATATCATAGGCAATGAAAGACCCATCCCAAGGAAAACTGGGACTAGCCTGGGAAGGCCCCTATGATCTGTCACTCTAGAGAAGGCTCCTACTACCTAAAGTTTTTAGATGGCCTGGAATTGCCTCAACTATGGAACATAGAACATTTGAAGAAGTACTACTAGTAAGGAATCTTTTACATTTCAAGTTGCCCAATCTTCATCTTAGTATGTATGTTAGTTATTACTTTCGTCATTCATAGATCAATAATACACGAAAGCATTTTCCATGCGTATTCATCGATGATTATTTATGAGTTATTTACCAGCGAAAGCATATGTAATATTTAGGGGGTCATTCTTGGGAGACGTCCTAAGAATCTCCGTCATTATCACTCCAAATCAAGAGTTGTTTATACACAGCCAACATTGTCTTAGCCATCAAAGTTGTTAATACACAACTATTAAAGTCGACTAAATCAAAAGTTGTTTAAACACAACTATTATGATCGTCATTCAAAAATTAATGAAGAAAAAAATGGTTAACCTAAAGACGCTCCAATAGCGTGACTTTAAGTCATACGTACAACGCAACATAGTCATTCAAACATGACTCAATAAAAAAGTTGTTTAAACACAACTAACATCGTCATTCAAACATGACTTAATAAAAAAAGCAGTTCAAATACAACTAAACATAAAAAAGTTGTTCAAACACAACTAAATATAAAAAAGTTATTCAAACACAACTAATATCGTCATTCAAACATGACTCAATAAAAAAAGTTGTTCAAACACAGCTAAACATAAAAAAAGTTTTTCAAACACAACTAATATAGTCATTCAAACATGACTCAATAAAAAAGTTGTTCAAACACAACTAACTTCTTCATTCAAATATGACTCAATAAAAAAAGCTGTTCAAACACAGTTAAACATAAAAAAAATTGTTCAAACACAACTAATATTGTCATTCAAACACGACTCAATAAAAAAAGATGTTCAAACACAACTAACTTCTTCATTCAAATATGACTCAATAAAAAAAGCTGTTCAAACACAGTTAAACATAAAAAAAATTGTTCAAACACAACTAATATTGTCATTCAAACACGACTCAATAAAAAAAGATGTTCAAACACAACTAAACATAAAAAAGTTGTTCAAACACGACTAATATCGTCATTTAAATATGACTCAATAAAAAAGCTGTTCAAACACGACTAATATCGTCATTTAAACATGACTCAATAAAAAAGCTGTTCAAATAGAGTTAAACATAAAAATTTGTTCAAACACAACTAATATCGTCATTCAAACATAACTCAATAAAAAAACTGTTTAAACACAGCTAAACATAAAAAAGTTGTTCAAACACAACTATTATCGTCATTCAAACATGACTTAATAAAAAAGATGTTCAAACATAGCTGAATGTCAAAAATTTGTTCAAACACAACTATTATCGTCATTCAAACGTGACTCAATAAAAAAGCTGTTCAAACACAGCTGAACGTAAAAAAGTTGTTATCATCGTCTTTAAAATATGACTTAATGAAAGGTTGTCCAAACACAACCGAGCATGAAAAAGTTGTTCAACACAACTAAAGCATGAAGTTAACCACCATTGTCATTTGAACACAAATAAGATTTACTTATAAAAAGCTATATGCTAGCAGTTCATAAAAGGAGTTGTCATTTTCCAAAAGAAAGTGCATGCCCAAAACACACTGGCCCAAAGAAATTGTTCGGAAGAAGTGCTCGAAACAACGAGCCCATAAAAGACATTGTTTTCGTCTTACTAAAAAAAAAATAGAAAGAAGAAAATAAATCACTGCTCCTTAGGAGTTGACGGAGCCAGATCTATAGGAGCTATGGTCGTGACCTCTTCCATCACATCAATTATAGTCGTGGCCTCTTCCATCACATTCTCAACTGTAGCATTGGAAGGACAATAAGCTAGTAGTTCCTTCTCAACCTCACCCATGACAATACTAGAAATGTCCAAATTTGGGTGATGCTTCGCAATCCATTTTGTAAAAGAGCTCAAAGCCTTCCACATAATACTCACACAGGCCGTCTGGGTATGACTCGGATTCCTTGAACTCCTGCACTACTTCAAGTCTAGCTTTTTGCAACTTAAACTACTGATCACCTATCTGTTTATCCTCTAGATTGGAAAAATATTTATCTACCTAAAGGCTCTTTTCCAGAGTCGTCACATTCTCTTTATCATTCTCGGCTTCAATAGCGAGGATAGCAACCTTATTCTTAAGTGCCTCGTTCTCAACAGAGAGCGATTTGACCACAGGCTCGGCAATAGCTACCCTCTTCTCAAAATCCAAGAGTTTCCCCGAGTTGAATAGAGACTCCCCCAAAGCCTTTAAGGAAAACAAAAAGGATTCTAGTCAAAACAAAGCGAAAGGAAAAATCCTAGACCAAAAGAGATAACCCACATTATCAAAAATCCTAGACCAAAAATCCAAGCTTCTAGATATGAGATGACATCACCTCACTAGACAACTTTGCCATCAAAGGGTTTAAGTCGTCCACGGAGAGTGCCTTGTGTGCCTTCAGGGCAGCAGCATCAGCATCATCCCAGAAACTTGGGAGAAAAGGCTTGCTAGCAACCTTCTTCTTCTTGGTTCCCTCCTCTACGGAAGCAATCACCTCCAGAGACGAGGTAGGGGAGGCGGGACGCTTAATAGGTGAATGTGCAAAGGGAGGAGTCACCACAGGGTCGTCCTTAGAAGCATAGCCCACCTTCAAACGCTTCCTCAATAGGAGGTCACTAACGAGGCCACCTCTTGCCTTCTTTTCCTAAGCTTCAGCCAACTTTTGTTTATTGAATTTGGTTGTCATTCCTGAAAGGAAGGAGAAACTATATAAAAAAAAGAAGAAGAAGAAGAAGAAGGAACACTCACTCTTCTTCACAACTTCGAGGTTTTTCCGAACCTTACTTGACGGTTCTAGACCCAAAAAGTGAAGGAATAGCGATTGGGGAGAAATGAGCTCGTCAAAATCTTTGACGGTCTCCAAGTATTCTTTCACCTTCTTAACACGACCGTGATATCTCTTTTTCAGATGAGGGCATTGAGGAACCGTAAAAAGCAAGTATGTCATATATCATCATCACTCACAAAGAATAAATAAAGAACATAAAGAATAGACAACAAATGACGATATGCCAAGAACTAGGTACTAATTATGCCAGGGCAAGGTGCAAATACGTAAAAAGTTTCCTAACAAAGGGATGAACGGGAAGATGAAGACCACTGACAAATCTGCTTTGTAGAAATAGACTTCATCAGAATATGAGTGACAGACCTTATCCTCGTCACTTGGAATCCTTATTCTAACTGAATTAGGAAATTGAAACCTATCCCTGATTCGCTTCTCATCTTTCTCTGAGAAGGCACATTGGATGTTCTAAGCTTTATAGGGAGTAGAAAGGGAAGTAACCTCGGGAATCTCGTGATTATCAAACAAAGATAATCCTGTTTCCAGCTCACTAGACCTAACCTCCCCAGACATTTTTAAAGACCTAACAACTCTAGCAGAACAAGAAACTACAGGAAATAAAGAGGAAACAAAAAACCTATACGGACAGTCCTCCCCCACAAAAAGACTAACCCCTTTAAGACACTTTCCCTCCACAATCTCAAGCAAGCAACTTAAGCGAGCAAAAAGAAAAGATGCTGAGGGACAATTGACCCATGGAAGAGCAAAAAAAGAAAGAGAAGCACAAGAAATTACCAGAGAACGTAGAACTAAAAATGAAAGCTTGAAGAAGAGAAAAACCCTAGAACGCCAACTGAACAAGGAAAGAAAACGAAGAAAAGGAAAAAGGAGGGAAAAATGCGAGATAAATGGCCAAAACGTGCGCGGGAAAATCGAGGAAAGTCTGCATGTCAGACACATGTTGACCGTACATGTGGCACTTAGCAGATCAAACATCAACTCGTCATAAATGCGTTGTACATGGAATACGAAGCATCAGACAGTTATGTTTTCATCTCATCTAATTGACGAAAATTTAAACAAGGGGGCAACTGATGAGTCAGAAATTTATGATTGTCATTAATCTGAGATCGTCATTAACCAAGGGAAGACGTTATGCATTTATTACGCTCATTAATGACAAAGTGTAACGGATGGAGTAACGGTCACAAAGTGAGCTGTGAACTTCAAACAAAGATTTTGTAATGCACTCGCCGTTGAGCATAAATATAGCAATTCATTGCCTATTAATGAGGCACGCAACTATAAAAAGAGAAGACAACAAAAGTTAAAGGGACACACAAAAATACTCTAGGAAAATCACTCTCCAGTCAATTATCTCTAAAATCCTTCTCCCTTACTGACTTAAGTATTGGAGGTGGTTTGGGCCGTTTGGCTAACGCCACACTGGCGTCATACTCTTCCACCTAGTTCATTTTTGTAGGTTTTCCTCCAACAGAGACAACCCCAATCATAGCTTCGTCCATCCACTACGACGAGGAGCTCAACTGTTGATTTTTTGCATCTACATGTTATTGTTACTGCAAAACTATATGTTTAGGAATGCATTCACTCTGGCTTAACTGCTGGGGGTATCTTGCTGATTTTGTACCAGAATTCTATGTTTTGTTACCACAAAACCATTGTCCAGATGTTTATTGCATTAATTTGAGATCCTTTTCTAAGTGTAATGATGGTTCCCTAATATAATTTATGCTGAATCTATTATATAGGAGCCTTGGGGGTGCTCATTTGACATGATGTTTCTTCCACTTTGCACCAATCTGTGAAATCCCCGACGATCATGCACGTCATGTTGCTAGAATTTCGGTATTAATTAGTTCCTTATGACTAAAATGTCAACTAGTATTGTTCAGTTGCAACTTGATTTTTTTTAGTGATAGCATAAAGTTTTCGGTAACCATTGTCATTATAGTATTGGTGTTAATAATAAATTTTACTTGTTATTTACTTGCTAAATTCTCCTTTCTTACACCACTTACTATGCCCTATTAATAAGGCCAAATCGATCTGACTTAAAACCATGAATCATAAAGCCACCAAGATATTCAAACGTAATCATGTTGAAGACCCCTGCCAGAATTGCTTTTCCTCTTTTCATCTTCATTATTCTTTCTAAAAGAAGTTTCTTGGCCAACGCACAAAACACGACAATCCCAGTAAATGTTGGTGTCATTCTTAACTTCGATACATTGAATGGGAAGCTGGGGTTCAGTTGCATCGACATGGCCCTTTCAGACTTCTATGCCTCTAATCCTTATTACAAAACTAGGCTGGTTATTAACTCCAGGGACTCCAAAAGTGATGTTGTTAGAGCAGCTGCTGCAGGTTCTCTCTCTCTCTCTCTCTCTCTCTCTCTCTCTCCATGAAATCTTCTGTTTTTTTTTTCTCCACTGACTAGTCACTTCTTGATGTTTTCTTCTTATTGGATTAATTGGAACCCCTATGGATTAATGAGATTAAAATTTATGAATATCTAAGAACTTAAGACTTTCTCACCTCAAGCACATTTTAGATAGAGCTTACGTTGTTTTTCTACTATCAAAGATTCAGAGAAGTACTATATCTGTAGGCGTTCATTGTCAATTGTCTTGTTGTATGGATGGGAGGACAGGATTTTTGGAAGTAAAAGTTGAGACTTCCCAGAATTAGAATATAGCAAGAACCTAAATAATTTTTAGGATAACGTCTAGTTATAAACATGTTTGAAGTTTTAAGCTTCAATACTAAAAAGGAAGATGATATGCGTCATTTTCTTGCAAAATTAGATGCACATAACTTACTTTTAGTTAATTGGATTAAGTGAGGCGAGTTGAAATTTATAGCTTAAAACGTGTTTCGGAGCCAAACTTTGTCCCTATGAGTAACCTAATATCTCTTTTTTGAAGAAAATTTTGGTACACCTGCGATTATACAATTCAACTAAATACCAAAAACTTTCTCAAAAAAAAAAAAAAACTACATACCAAAAGCGGAAAAACCAATATCATAAATTATTAAATTAGAAGATTGTTCTTGAAGTTGACCTAAATATTCGACTTGGTCATAGCATAAATTTAAGGTGATCGAGGGAAACCAGCTATGATCTCGAGGCTGAGACAACTACGAAAAAATAAGTAATAATTATAACAGTAAGTACATTCAGTTTTATAATGGACTTCAAAGAATCATCTGGCGAGAGACAAGTTGTAACAGAGATAAAGACAACTATATTGTGATACCCATCTCCTTCTCTTAACAAAGAAAACAAAACGCTTAACAGACAATCAATGCAATTCAGTTCCATGTTGCTGAATTTTAAAAATATTTAAAACCCAACTTAGAGAATTTGTATCAGATTGTATAAAATAGCATAAGGGTTAAAATATGCTGCAAAACCCAAAATTTTCTCACATCAGATTATGCATTCATTATGCAAAATAAAAATTTGTTATGGTGCTTGTGCAAATATACACAAGCATTGTAGCTTGTTATTTTAATTTTTATTCTTTATTTATGTTTTTTGAGAATAAAGGAAAATGATGAATGGTGGTTGTGTTGTGAGAGAGAAATGGTTAAACGATAAGAGAAATTGATATTTTAATTAAATAGAGTTTAGATTAATAGAGATAATATTAATTATGTGGGTGTTTGAAAAAGTAGTTAGATAAAATAAAAAATGTAAGTTTTTATTCTAAAACAGACAAAATAGTTTTTACACAAATTGATGTGAATGTTCCTATACTGTATTTCCAAATCTCTTACTCTTTTTTTTTTTTTTTTTTGAATTATAACATTTTTCTTATGTTTCCTTAGAATTTGAATTCTATCTTTCAAACTATAAATTAGAAGTAGCATGAAGAGTTCACATTTAAGATTATAGCCTATAAAGAACTTTAAAGAATCTTGATCTGATTTGAGTGTGCTAAAATTTTTAATTTAACTACTTTCTTTTCCTTTTTATTTTCTTCCTTGTTTTCTATATGAAAGGGAATGATGGGAGAGGTTATATTAGTGTTTATCCCACATCAGTTTTTTAGTTAGCATTTTTATTGTATTTGATTTGCAATAAAATTTTAAACCAATAAAATCAATTGAACTTTATCCTTTTTTAAAAAAAAAAAAGTAAATTGACTAATTGAATCATCCATTTTTTTTATATTATAACTTACTATATCATTGCCACAGCCCTCCAAAATTTTTTTGTTAAAATATAAAATATATAATCCTTTTCTACTTATTCAGTGATTCATAATGGGTTGATATCATTTGTTATAATCCAATTATACATTAACGACATCAGTATACTCATGTTTGAAGTATCTCTTAATTGTTTATATATATAATCATACAATTTTTTTTTTTAATGTTTTATGTTGATAAAATAAAGAAAAAGAGAAAATAGGAATAATCTGTATACTTCTGCGTATCTGCACTTGTAAAATAGACATCTTTTATATTCAGGCATGAGAGTGTTAAACAAGTAATAGGTGTGCACAAAGTAAAGTATTGTATTAGAAAAGTAAAATGGGTTTAAGCCCATTTTAGAAGGTGATGTTAATCATATTATCACATTCTAATTGCTAAAGTTTTCCATTGTTTAGTACTAAATTTTATCTTAATTTTTTTAAACTTCGTTTTATTTTGAGGCTAAATGGACAATAAATCAAATTTATCTTTGTTTTTGGAACATAGCTCTAGACCTAATTAGAAATGTAAAAGTGCAAGCCATCATAGGTCCACAAAACTCAATGCAAGCCAACTTTGTGATTGATCTCGGTGAGAAAGCCCAGGTACCCATTGTATCATTTTCGGCAACAAGCCCTTCTCTTACCTCCCTTCGGAGTCCATACTTTTTTCAAGTAGCTCAAAATGACACATCTCAAGTGAAAGTTATAAGTGCAATTGTTCAGGCCTTTGGATGGAGAGAGGCCGTGCCAATCTATGTAGACAATGAATTCGGGGAAGGTATGATACCCTTCTTGGTTGATGCCTTGCAAAATGTTGATGCGCGTGTCCCTTATCGAAGTCCCATTCCTCCATTGGCCTCAGATGACGAAATTGGTGAAGAACTTTATAAGTTAATGACAATGCAAACAAGAGTCTTTATTGTGCACATGTCAACCAATCTCAGTTCTAGGCTTTTCAACAAGGCAAAAGAGATTGGAATGATGAGTGAAGGTTATGTTTGGATAACAACCAATGTGATAACCAACTCTTTAAGTTTGATAGAACGATCAGTCCTCAACTCAATGCAAGGGGTATTGGGTGTAAAGACTTATCTTCCAGAAACTAAAGAGCTTGAAAATTTTACAGCTCGATGGAAAAGGAAATTCCAAGCAGACAATCTAGCCATTTTGAATACTGAATTGACTGTTATAGGACTATGGGCCTACGATGCTGCTTCAGCACTAGCGAGGGCAGTAGAGAAGGTTGGGACCGCAAACTTTTACTTTGAAAAGACAAATGCTTCAAGCAACTTAACTGAACTTGAAGCTATTGGGGTCTCTCAAAATGGTCCAAAACTTCGTGAAGCATTATTGGGTATCAAATTTAAAGGCCTAGCAGGAGATTTCAATCTTGTTAATGGGCAATCACAATCATCAACTTTCAATATAATTAATGTGAATGGTAATGGAGAAAGAGGGGTTGCATTCTGGACTCCGAAAAATGGACTTACAAGGAATAAATTGAATTCGAGGAACTCAAGCACATACTCTACTTCAATGAAAAATCTAGGACCTATTATATGGCCAGGTGATTCAATTGTCGTTCCAAAAGGTTGGGAGGTTCCAACAAATGGGAAAAAGTTGAAAATAGGAGTTCCAATGAAGGATGGTTTTACTGAATTTGTTAAGGTGACATATGATCCTAGCAACAACAGAGCACAGGTAACAGGCTACTGCATAGAAGTCTTCAACGCTGTCATGGAAACATTACCATATGCCGTTAGCTACGAATTCATTCCCTTTGCAAATTCAAGTGGTGGAAGCGCTGGTAGTTATGATGATATGGTCTACCAAGTATACCTTGGGGTCGGTAAAAATCTTCATCTTATTATATTTTAATTAGATGTAAATTTTGAAAATTTAATCGTTGTATTACATGTTCTTATTATAACTGTTATACTTACAAAATTTTAAGAAAATCAAAAATCAATATCTATGTCATCAATTAAATATTTAAATTTCAAGTTTTTGTGATTTAACATTATTGCATATTATTGTTCGAATAGTAAACATCTGATTTGAATAAATTTTGATATCTATACTAAGAATATAAAGAACATGCATTTTTAATGTTAGATTTTCAAAATTCACATTCAGTAAAGGATACAGGAGTAGTTTCAAGGATTTCTCTCCAAACTAAGAAATCTTGTCCAGAATTGCTTATGCTATTCAATAAGAAATTAACTGAAAATTCTGCTACTGTACTACTAAAGCTATCATACTAATGAAAATGTTCTAAGTAATTAATATTTTACTTGACAGAATTTTGATGCTGTGGTAGGAGATACAACCATCATAGCAAACAGGTCTAACTTTGTTGACTTCACATTGCCATACACGGAATCTGGAGTATCCTTAGTAGTGCCAATCAAGGACAGTGGGAACAAAAATGCTTGGGTGTTTTTGAAGCCTTTAAGTTGGGACCTTTGGATGACAAGCGGGTGTTTCTTCATCTTCATCGGCTTTATAGTCTGGGTTCTTGAACACCGAATAAACGATGATTTTCGGGGACCTCCCTCACATCAAATTGGGACAAGCTTATGGTACTCTTTCTCTACCATGGTGTTTGCACAACGTAAGTTTTTGTCATAACTCTAGAAACTTATTTCACATAGACAAGCACCTCTGCAATACACAAACACCATCTTGGTCCAAGTGCTCTCAAACTACCACACAATGCTTAGTTAAAGTCTTTGTAGGCTTAATGCACTTCTTTGCTAGTCTTCTAATTGATAGGATTCCGAACCAATAAAGAAACCTTTAAAATTCTCACATCATGCATGGGACTCAATAGCTTGTAATCTATATTACAACAAAAACAATACTCTTCCACTTCTTTGTTTTTTTAAGGGAGAGTTTCAAGTTTCAATCTATGACGTTCACTCCTGATAATTGTCTTCTATCAATAGACCAAGATACTAATTGGTTCCAAAACCAACGGAGAAACCCTCTAAGTTATTGCTTCATTGACTGGAGTTAATGACTTCTAACTTGTATTAATACAGACATAATTTTCCATCAAACTAAGAGAAAGGCTAGTCCAACAAAACTACTCAAATGAATATTCACTTGTACATATAGTTAAATAAATTATTTAAAAATCATATGACTTGGTAAAATAATTTAATAAATTATCTACAAAAGTAAATGTGTATGGTCATTTCAATTACCAAGATCTACTTCAATACAATTTAGAGTAAAACTTTGTCTATATTACTACTGAAGATTCCTTGAATTCTCTATCATAAGTTAAAAAGATAATAATATATTTGAATGATTTACATCTCAAATATTACAAAAGCTTGTTATTTATGATGCAATTACATTATCTTCTAGAAATCTTTTCAATTTAATTTACAGGGGAGACAGTGGTAAGCAACTTGGCAAGGTTTGTGGTGGTCATATGGATTTTTGTGGTGCTTATACTCACTCAAAGTTACACTGCAAGTTTAACATCACTCTTAACAGTTCAACAACTGCAACCGACTGTTATTGATATTAACCAACTTATTAAGAATGGGGAGTATGTTGGCTACAAAGAAGGATCTTTTGTTTTGGGAATCTTACAAGATTTGAAGTTTGATAAAACTAAACTTAAGGCATATGATTCTGCAGAGGAATGTGATGAACTTTTGTCAAAAGGAGGTGCAAATGGAGGTATAGATGCAGCTATTTTTGAAATTCCTTACATGAAACTTTTTCTCGGTCAATATTGCAAGTATACCATGGTTGAATCAATATTCAAAACTGATGGTTTTGGCTTTGTAAGCTCTCTCTCTCTCTCTCTCTCTCTCTCTCTCTCTCTCTCTCACATATGTGTCCGTGTGTGCGCTTAAGTAAGTGTATAGTTTCTCATATTGATTTTTTTAATGACTTGCAGGTCTTCCCAATAGGTTCGCCTCTAGTATCTGATGTGTCAAGGGCAGTCTTAAATGTAACAGAAGGAGAGAAAATGAAAGAGATTGAGAATGCATGGCTAGAAAAACAAAACAATTGTACAAACTCTAATAACCAAGTTTCTTCTGCTAGTCTTAGCCTTGCTAGCTTTTGGGGCCTATTTCTCATTGCTGGGGTTGCTTCCTTATTAGCTCTCACCATCTCCATGTCTATGTTCCTTTACAAGGAAAGGCAACAAATCTTGATCCACTTTCATTCAGAAGGCTCAATATGGAGAAGAATTCATAATACCTTAAGAATCTTTGATAGAAAAGACCTCAATTCCCATACTTTTAGAAAGAGAGCATTACAA
This sequence comes from Castanea sativa, assembly GCF_040712315.1. Lineage (NCBI taxonomy): Eukaryota > Viridiplantae > Streptophyta > Magnoliopsida > Fagales > Fagaceae > Castanea > Castanea sativa. The sequence continues at coordinate 18,106,035 of NC_134013.1, read as the reverse complement.
GACGGAAGTGGCATTAATAGTGTTCATGTTATAGGAGCAAGTGAAGCCTCACCAAATAGTAACTACCTGCAAAGTCCATCAAGCTATTCAACACAGGGTGAACCCCCCTTTGCTTGTCGTGGAGCTTCAGAAACGCCTCCTAGAGAATATGGTGATCCCAGTCCAAATAGTGAAGCATCTCAATTAGCGCTGGCTATTGAGCTAATGAGCTGCCCAAATCTAGAGGGAACAATAACCTTAGAAATAGCTCATGAAAATTGTTGATATGCATTTTAGTAATATTTTAGAAAAACAATGTCATTTGTATCATACCTTCGCTTAAGGGTATAATATAAGAAAAATTATCTTATGAGACAATTTTATAAAACATCTCTCTCACCACATGTGTGGGTCTCACACATGTAGATCACACATATTGTAAGAGAAGATACTTTTTTTTCATAGTATAGTGGTAGAAAACTAAAGAAATTCATGTGTAATTCCATTCATAAGCCTAATTCAAATTATACTTATGAAACTTATGTTTTGACATTTCCTAATGTGTATTGACCACCAAACTATCTCTCAATCTACTAATACATTAATTTTTCACCTTAATTGTAATTGTTAGGTTCTAAGACCTTAGAGACTAATGTATTAGAACTTCAATATGTATTGTGTTGACAAACCATGATCAAAACATAGAGTCTAGGTTTAGACTTAATCAAAGTGTGTTTAATTGTAAAATTGAAATCAAGTGATTGCAGGATTTATTGGACAAAATCTACAAGGCTCGATCGATTGAACATTAGACTCAATCGATCGAACCACTTGTAGATTTATTTTTCTACAGAAATTTCAATTCAGCCCAAGCCCGTTTGACGTGTAGGGTTAAGTGTTTTACTTCACATATAAAAGAAAAAACTCTATCTACGTTTTAGAGGTCTTTTAAGTGTTGTGTGTTGAATCTTTTGTGAGATCTAGAGGTGTTTACCTTCATATACACACATAGGATTATCAAGATCAAGATTCGCATCAAGAGCTTGATGATTGCTTCAGTTGCTGCTTAAAGAAGATCCGAAACCTTTAAGTGGAGTCTCAAAGCCACAAGTAGGTGAACTTGTGGTTGCAATAGATCAAGGAAAGAAGTAGTTGTGAACTCGGAACTGTCACGTGGTTGTGGTAGTAAGTTTTCTACACAATGTAGCAATAGGATGTTAGTAGTCTAAGTTCTATTGTAAAAACTTTAATTCTTTCACAGTGGATCTGTTTTTTACCTTAATGATAGCTAGGTTAAATCCTCCCTAGGTTTTTTATCGGTTAGGTTTTCCAGGGTTATCATATCATTGTGTTCTTTATATTTTTGCATTATTTACATGATATGATTTGAATTTGTTAATCTAGAATTGATTAATTTATCTAAGTAATCAATTGACTAAATAACTAGGTTAAAAAACTTGTATTTAAGGGGTCTAAAAAATTTACAAGTGGTATCAGAGCGGGTTAGCTCTAGTGTTTAAATTTTTTAATCTAAGACTTGATCTTTAACCCCTATTGTCATGGAACACGGTCACTCTCTTGTGATCCTACCTCACTTTGATGGGAACAACTATGCCTCATGGAAAGTAAGGATGAAAGCATTCTTGAAATCTATTGATGAGAGCGTTTGGAACTCCATTGAATACGGATGGAAGAAATTGACTACTCCTGTAAGCGAGTGGTCAACTTCTCAAAAAGAAGCAGCCGCTTTTAATAGTAAAGCCATGAATGCTATTTTTTATACTGTTTTTATGGAGGAATTCAAGAGAATCTCAAATGTTGAAGTTGCTTATACTACATGAAATATTCTCCAAACTGTGCATGAAGGCACAAAGGTAGCTAAGATTAATAAATTGCAACAGTTAGCTACTAGATTTGAAAGCATTAGAATGTTTGATGATGAATGTTTTTATAAATTCTATGCTAAACTTAATGATATTGTTAACTCTGCTTATAATTTGGGTGAAATTTATGATCAACCTAAGATTGTTAGGAAGATACTTAGATCCTTGACTAAGGACTTTAGACCCAAAGTGACTACCATTACTAAAAGCAAGGATGTGGATCCATCCCTGTTGATAAGCTTGTAGGATCTCCCCAGTCCTATGAGTTAGACCTACCCAAGACAAACAAATCCAAATCAATGGCTTTTAAGTCAATTGATGACGTTGATGAGAATGAATTTGATGATGAATTCTCTTCTACAAAGATTGCATATCTTGCCAAGAACTTTAGAAACTTTCTTAGGAACAACAACAGAAGGGCAAGAGGTAAAAACAATGCTGAACCCAGAAACTTTAAGAGGAATGAACCAACTAAGGTTAATAATACTGATAAATCAAAAGAGAAAGTTGGTCAAACCTCTAGTAACTCTCTAGGTCAACAATGTTTTGGTTGTCAAGAGTATGGTTATGTGAAATCAGAATGTCCTACATTCTTAAGATCAAAGGGTAAAGCTATGGGTATAACCCTTAGTGATGATGAATTTTCTGATCACGAGTCTGGTAATGATGAAGATAAAACTTCAATGCTTTCACAGCTACTACTGTAGTTGATGAAAGTGTTGTCTTTGAAGAGAACCCTTTTGATGGGGAACTCTTTGAATATGCTGATTTACAAAAAACTTTCAATAAGCTATGCAAGGTTGCAGCAAAAGGATGCAATGAATGTTGACTTAAGTTTAAAGAAAATTGTCTCTCTTGAACTTGATAAGAAAAATTTGTTGTTGAAATTTCTTGATGCTAATACTTTGATTGATAAGGTGAAGACTGAAAACATGTTGTTGCTTGATAAGATTAAGAACTTGGAACTAGAATTATCTGTTGCTAGAGAATAAACAGATAGGTCTGCTAGTTCTAAACTTGATCATATATTGAGTGTTCAGAAGTCTTCCTTAGACAAAACTGGTCTAGTTTTTGTTGATAGTATCCTAGTGTTTGAAACTCATTCCACAAACTTTGTTTCTTCTTCTGAACCCCCCAAGAGTGAGACTGTTAAACCCGTAGAAGTAACATCACCTCCTAGGAAGATTAGGGTTAATCTTAAAGAGTCTAAGCCTAAGAATTCTAACCTCCCTAAGAATAAGAAGCATGATAGACCTCTTTGGGTTTGTCATTTTTGTGGAAAGGATGGGCATACTTGCCCAAACTGTTTCAAGTTGAATGCCTCAAGCACAAGATCCTATGGTACTTATTAGTGAATTGGTAAAGGCTTTAAACCTTTATACAAATCCTGAAGTTGCTCATCATTCTAATGTGAATAATAACTCCAGAATTAGAGTTGCATCTAAGAAGTTTTGGATGCAAAAAGCTCAATCTAATTGAGTATTTTTTACGTGATCCTTGTGCTTCATCTCAATACTCTTTGTGACCATTCTTCTTTTGTTGTTTTGTTTTCTTGTTGTTTTTAGGATTTGCATTGCATTACATTCATGCATTTCATGCTTGTGTACCTTGTTTAGCTAGAGAAAAATGTGTTTTGTATCATAAATCTTGGATTTGTAATCAAGGTTGGTCTATTATCTTTACATAACATGCTTGTGTACCTTGTTTAGCTTGGATGAGTTTATTTTATTGCACTTTATTAGTTTTAGCTATGTAGTGCATGTTGTGTAGAAGTTGTTTATAGTTTTTGATCTCATGATTTTAATTTTGAAATCACGTGCTTTTGATTGTTAGGACTAGAACTTAATAAGAAAGGAATAAATCACCATTGTTTACTAACCAATCATGAACACCTTAGTGCGTATCATAAGATTTTGTGCTCGAGATAGTGTAGCACATGCACAAAAAGAACATAAAGTGCAACCTCGGATTAATAATAAAATTGGTGTATACATTATTGGACTATAATAAAGATGACACAAATAAATAAAATTAGTGTGTAAATTATCTGGCTTAAATATCAGTTTAACAATGAAATAAAAATAGTGTGTAGATTATGAGGCAAAATAAAAAGAAACTTACATGATTACTGTTAGGATATATGTGAATGATGTTAGGAACATATGTCATTTAGAATTGGCTATTCCTATGACAAAACGCACTTTACTTGTAATTGGGTAGATCTAGGATATGTTCAATACTTCAAGGACCAAGATTCAAGTCCAAGTATTGAAGCCATACAAATCTGTCCAAGAATCAAATGAAGAAGTGCTGGATTTTAAAGCTCGACAGCTAGCTCGACCGGAAGCATCTATCGAGGTTTAAAAGGCTTATTTAGCCCGATACTCAAGAGCTGCTCGATAGATACCCTACCTATCAAGATTTATGAAAATCAGCTTTTCAGATCTGATTTCACTCCAATCCGTGTGTACATATTTAGGTTTTCTTTTCTCACAACCCTAAACATATATAAGAATTATTTTAAGGGCCGTCAAAGGTGGCGCGAGTGTGAAGCAAAATTTTGTTCATGCAAATCGTGACCGAAGATAGAATTTTCCCTAATTCATCTTTCTCTTGAAGAAACTGCTGCGTTTGTACGTCGTTGGGTTTTGTGACCAAGGAGCTTCATGATTTTCATTGTGTTGATGAACTGAAGAACTTTGTAGCCAACATCTTTCTCAAGTTGGTGATTAAGTCGCGTACTAAGATCCTCATTAATTGGTTAGTCACGTACTGGGAGCCGTGCATTGAAAAGAAGAGATTATCACTACAGAACAAGTCCAATTGTGTAGGGTTCAACTGTAAGTTGGTATAAGGTACTGTGATTCATTTACTTGTAACTGCTTGTTGTGATAATAGTGGATTTTTGGAAGTGGTGACCTTAAAATCTCATGATGGAATTACCTTGGAGGTTTTTCTCATTCGTAAAAAAATCACCGTGTCAACTTTTTTTTCCGCTACATATTAACTTAATTGGTGATTTGTTTGTACTACCATGCGTTTTACATGTTAATTGGATTAATTAATTCACTTGGCTAATTAATCAATTAATTTATCACAAGAGGTCAATACATTCTTGGCCTATCAATTGCAAGCTTGTTCTCTAGGAGATGTGAGAGTTATATGATGTAACTCTTTCGGTAATAGTCTCTTTCAAACTTATGTGATGAATAATGTAGAAATTGTAATTGATTACTATCTACATATCACCTTACATGTATCTCATGCTATTACTAGTTACATACATTATACAAGTTATTCTTTGCTAAACTTAGTACATGAAACTGTGTGTGAATTTGTATTGGCCATCCAAGATTATGTGTTCCTTGTTTTTTTATGCAAAATATCTTTAATCTTTTTGTTTTGGGGACAAAAGTGTGAACATCTTGTTTTTGGAAGATCTAGGTTGAATTCAAGTGTTTTTGAAAAACTTTTAAACTCATACTCATGCATTTCATTCATGAAATAAAGTGGTCTGAGTGGTTTCTGCATAAAACTTCCTTTGTTTTTCAAAAATTTTCAAATTTCCAGATTTTCGATCCATCGAATCTATTGCTCGACCGATCGAAAATGCGCTTAAAATTTTGGTTTGAATCTGCCTGGCTCGATCGGTGCTCGATTGATGCTCGATCAATCGAATCTATTTTTTGATCAATCGAAGCTCAATTTCGATCAATAGAAATTCAAAAGTTAGTGTTTTAAAAAAGGATCTCCTCACGTGCTCTTCACTTTTTCAAAACTTTTCAAACACTTTTTCTCACTTTCTCTCTTTGACCGATCCAATTTAAGATTTTTTGTCATTTTCTTCTTCAAATCTCTCCAAGGTTTTTGTCCTCAAGCATTGGAAAGTCATTTATACCCTTCCTTTTTCAATAAAATCACATGTTTGATGCATTTTCATGTATTTTCTTTGAAAAATTCGAACATAGCATTTTTGGGATTATTGTTTATTTCATTTTTTTTAATCATTTTTTATCAATGGGCTTTTATTCTTAGATGATATAAACTTGATCCTCATGCATTAATTTGATCAATTTTGTGATTTGAGGAAAATTAAAATTTCTAGGGCTTGGAATTTTGTGAAATTGGGGATTTTATTCAATTGAGCTTAAATTGGTGAAATTGACTTGTGTTTTTGGTAGATTAACTCATTATATGATGTTTTCTAACTAGTATGATGGTTAATTGACCAATTTGGTTAAATTTTTGAAATTGGGTTTTTCAAATTTGGGGTTTTTGGACTAAAACTTTATGTTCAAGTCAATTGATAGTTTATAAAGTAAAATTGAACAAATTTCAATGCATTAGAGCATGCATCATATGTGCATTCATTACATGCATCATATAGATTGTTATTTATTGAGATTTTTGTACTCTAACCCTCTCTAATGCAATCGACCCTTGGTATTTTCTTTATTTTCTGCTTTCCTTTCTTTTTAAACCCTTAAAATCATGGTTAGGAAGACTAGAGCCAATAAGAAAACCACCACTCCTTCTAGCCCTGAGTTCCAAAGAGATAGGTTTAGAACCATTAAGTGTCAAGAAACCTATGAGAAACTGAACATCTTTAAGTTAGTTTAGGCTGAGCGTGGGGTCATTCCTGATGAGCTTGATTGGGAGATGCATAGGAATTTTGAGCGTAGGAGTTGGTTACCACTTTTAGATGTCAAGTATCCTCCTCCAGCTGTTTTGATTAGAGGGTTCTACTCGAACCTCTCTGTCCACTCCGATGATTCCAACATTCATTTTGTGAAAAGTTGGATAAAGGGTGAAAAATATGTCATTACTCCTCAGGTAGTGGCCTCTGCTCTTGGTGTACCTTTGATAGAGCAACCTGTGTACCCATACACAGAGTCACCTCCCCTTGATGACATTATGCCACTCATCACTAGTACTTCCATTAGATGGGGTACTGATTCTCATATCACTTCCCATGAATTTACAGAGCTCAACTATTTGTTTTTCCGGATTTCTTGTCATAGTATTTGGCCTATCTCTCACCTTCGTACTATTCCCATTGAGGGATGTGCGTTCTTGTATGCTCTCGTCACTGATGCTCTTATGAGTTTTCCATCTCTTTTCATTAGCTCTTTAGTTGAGGTTCATAAGAGTAGTGCAAAATCACATAGTTTATTCTTTCTAATTTTCATTCATAGGATTCTTTTGGATTTAGGATTAGAGGACTTTCCCACATCCGAGCTTGTCCATATCATATCTCCTATAGGTGCCACCTTCCTTAGGCAAAGAGCTGCTCAATTGAAAGCTAGCTCTAAGCGTCCTAGAGTCGAGTCTTCTATAGGTGATGCATCTAGGCATCCTCCTTCCAATGATCCTTCTGCTGAGACAAATGTGGACCCCACAGCTGCCATGGATCCTTCATTGTCTACATCAAGCGACTTCTCTATACGTGCCACTTTGGATACAGTTGTGACTGTTCAGGCGGCGCATGGATAGCTTTTGTTGGATTTACTCAATGAGGTTGCGGCCTTACGAGCAGATTTGGCTCATGATAGAGGTTCTACTCCACATGCTCCACCTTTTGATGATGCTTCTTGATTGCCGTTTGGTAATTCGTCACAAAAAGGGGGAGTACATACATATGGAGATAGGGGGAGTTTTGGAGATTATGAGATTATAGATTGTATCTAGGAGCTTCATGATGTATCTTTTTTTGGCTTATGATGTGTATTTCCTTTTAGCTTTGATGTATTTATTTTTATGGATTGTATATGTTAGGGGGAGACATTATGAGACATTTTGCTTTATGTTTAGTTGTTTTCTTGTTTCTTGTTTCACATATGGTACATTTGATTATTGATTTATATTTATGAGGTTATTCATGATATATGTCTTTTATTTTATGTTTTGTGAAATCAAGAAGTTTAATTTTGGTTTACTTATATTTTCCACACATGCGTTTATACGTTTGTTAAGTGTTTCAGGAATTTACAGGTTAATACAATCGTGGTTGTTGTCTACATTAGCAGCTGATAGATAGTAGTTAAGTTGAACTGTATTTAAGGCTTTTTAAATTTGAATGGGCTGTTTTAATTTGAGCATTTTAGGTTTTTGTATTGTGTTTTGTCACGGATTGCCTAAAGGGGGAGATTGTTAGGTTGTAAGACCTTAGGGAATAATGTATTAGAACTTCAATATGTATTATGTTAGCAAACCATGATCAAAATATAGAGTCTAAGTTTAGACTTGCTCAAAGTGTGTTTAATTGTAAAATTGGAATTAAGTGGTTGTAGGATTTATTGGAAAAAATCTACAAGGCTTGATCGATCAAAAGTTAGAATCGATCGATCGAACCAATTGTAGATTTATTTTTCTACACAAATTCTAATTCAGCACAAGCCCGTTTGACGTGTAGGGTTAAGTGTTTTACTTCACATATAAAAGGGAAAACCCTATCTATGTTTTAGAGGTCTTTTGAGTGTTGTGTATTGAATCTTTTGTGAGATGTAGAGGTGTTTACCTTCATACACACACATAAGGTTATCAAGATCAAGATTCGCATCAAGAGCTTGATGATCACTTCAGTTGCTGCTTAAAGAACTTAAAGAAGATATGAAACCTTTGAGTGGAGTCTCAAAATTACAAGTAGGTGAACTTGTGGTTGCAACTGATCAAGGAAAGAAGTAGTCTGTGGACTCGAAGCTGTCACGTGATCGTGGTAGTAAGTTTTTTACATGAGATAGCAATAGGATGTTAGTGGTCTAAGTTCTATTGTAAAAACTTCAATTCTTTCATAGTGGATCTGTTTTTACCTTGAGAATAACTAGGTTGATTCCTCCCTAGGTTTTTTACTGGTTAGGTTTTCTTAGGTTATCATATCGTTATGTTCTTTATATTTCCGCATTATTTACATGATACAATTTGAATGTGTAAACCTAGAACTAAATAATTTATCTAAGTAATCATTTGACTCAATAACTAGGTTAAACAACTTATGTTTAAGGGGTCTAAAATCTTTATAGTAGTAACTTTCATTAAAAAATATGCACAGGTGCATTTTCTTTATACAACATATATATTACATTACATTAGTGTCCACAAACATATCAAGTCAACTAGTCAAGCCTCCATTTTTCTCAATCATGGTTCGTTAAATATTTGAGCTTTAAATTTTGCTCGATTTTGATTTTTTTTTTTCTTCCAATTAATGAAAGATCTCAATGGAGCCTTATATATATATAAAATAAACATTCTACTATAGCCTAATCAAAGTGTATATCTGTGTGAAACTCCCTCCTAGAGACTTAAACCTCAGCTCTTGCCCTCCACATTCCACAAACACTTATACTTGTAGAGTGACCATCGCGCCAAAAGTGTGCGGTCTTTACCTAGACCTAATGAAAAAAATGGGATCACTTCTTATGGACTCATTGAGAATGATTCGATGGTATCTTAATATGTCAAACTCAAGCTAAGTTTGACTCCTTTCACAATCTTAACTATAATGAATTAATGTAGGGTCCTTTATTAATGGTAAAAATAAATATCTATACAGATTTATTTATTTATGGACAAGATTTTTACGCAACCCAGAATTTTTATACAAATCACTACGTGACTGTACTTAAAGCCATCCATGTGTAATATTTAAGCAAGTCACCTGAACTTATTAAAAATGTCAAGTGATTATAAATACATTTGAACAGTTTTTTCAATTGCCACATAGTAGTTTGCATAAGACGAGAGATTGTTCACTAATTAAAAAGCCAATAAGGTAAAACACCGCAAGGCCTAGCCCAACTCATTAAATCCCTTCCCAAATTTCTAACTTTAATTAAGGGATTTGTCTGGTGATTGATTCTCTTTATTGGGAAGAGAATGTGCGTTCAAATATTTTGGTTCTTCCATGAGTATCCAGGCTATGCACATTGCAGAGAAATTATTAGATCCGCCAAGAAGGCTATTGACGTGATCCTTTTTTACCTTTAAACTAATAAAATACTGTTATTTATGCAAATATGACATCATCTGGTAATTTTTTTTTTTTATATTCTTTGTGATGATTAGGAAACTCATACATACATTTGTATAGATAATATAATTTTATTGGTTCATAGCCTATTTAAAGACAAAATTTAACTCTAAATATCTTTAGAAAATTGGGCTCCAATCATCAAGAAGATGACATTAGTGGTTGTCATATACAATGCATATAAATTACTTAACAAATCAGTAAATTATATACATGGTACATAATAAAACACATGTCATCTTCCGATTAATATATATAGCCCAATGCTCCAAATATATTTAAAGCCTCAGCTCTATAATTTCCTCAGTGTTCCAAGCTCAGTACAGAGACTTCTGACGAGTCCAAAGGCAATGTGAAGTGACACTTTTACCCTCCTATCCACTGTCCTGAATTTTCTATTTTGCTGGCGCATTTTCTGTGTGTGGGCTTGGTCCACACAGCAATAGAAAAGAGCTTCGACTGTGCTGAACTTTGTGGACCCATGTTATGGGCTAAGTTTTGCTAACTTCATGGGTTTCCACAATGGATTTTAGGCTTCGGCCATCAATATATAATCATTTATGGGGTCTGGATTTTGTCTATATTATTATGTTTAGATTAATATTTTTGATAGATTCATAGTTGTTCAAAAAGTGTCCTCATCACCATGCACTGGAATTCACATATGGTCCGGGACAATAAGATATTGAATTCCAATTTAACGTTTGTCTTGAAGAATCAACATGACCATGGTATTTGGTGAACAAAGTTTCTCTCCAAATTAGCCTGGAAAGACCCTTCAAACTTATTATAATCTTTTTTGTGAATTTTGAAAATCTAACGGTTAAATTTCATGTTCTTTATGTTTTTAACATGCGTATCAAATTTCGTTCAAATCGAATTTTATTTAGTATTTGATAAATAAACTTATTTTTTATACACAATTTTAGATTATAAAAACTTGAAATTTTAACATTTATTTGATGACATAACAATTGATCTTTGATCTTTTTAAAATTTTACAAGCATAAAGGATATAATAAAAACATGCAATCTAACAATTAGATTTTCAAATTTCACACTCAATATAAAAATATTTGATAAGTTTGAAGAGTTTTTCTCTAAACTACTTAGGAGTTAGGAGAGAAACTTTATTCGTGGTTGGTGCCTTGGTGGCTTGTGTTGTGTCGCTGTCAGTAGTTCAAACATCCGAAATTGCTTGAAGGAAGATCACTAGAAAAGCTTGACTTTCAATATTAAATGTCAACTTACAATTTTGTAAAATCATTAGATTCTTCCGTCAAAAAGTAAATTCATCAGATTCATAGAAAATAATAATAATAATAATAATAATAATAATAATAATAATAAATGTCAACTTGTTTCTTTCACTTTAAATATTGAAGGTCAAAATATATTAAATTTTGGAACTTTATTGCAATATAAGCCTAAGGTTCTATTTGATTTGGGTGAAAGGGAGGACTATGGAAAACTTATGAAAGAAAATGATAGTATGAGTATCATTTCCACCATTCGCAAGGGAAGAAATTAGAGGAAGAAATCAGAGGAAATAAAGAGGGGTGGAGTATTTTCTCTTCAGACCCATAAAATTTACCTTCTTGAAAAATAGAGAAGGAAACTAATTTTTGCACACAAAAAGGGCCAAAATGGGCTTTTGTCCTTTTTGCAAAAAAAAAAAAAAAATTAGCATGTTGCCCCCTTTCCCAAACTAATTAGGGAAATGCTCTTCTTTTGAAATTCAATTTTCTCAAAATCGAGTTAAGCCCTATAGTGACGTTTTAAGGAGCCTATAGTGACGTTTTTAAGAACCTATAATGGCGTTTTGTAACTCGAGCTCCATAAAGTAAAAAAAAAGGTCGAGTTACAAAATGTCGCTATAAGTCCTTAAAACGTCGCTATAGGACTCCAAATTTTTTTTTTTTTTTTAAACTCGATTTTGAAAAAATCAAGTTTCAAAAAAGGGATATTTTCCTAATTAATTTGAGAAATTGGGCATATGCCCACTTTTGCCCACAAAAAGCCCCCTTAAAATTTCAGTCACGTACAGCCAACTCTTCTTACAAAAGAAAATTTAAAATAGCAAAGAATTACACAATCCTAGAAATTAAGGTGGCATGGCCAACGTAATGGTGTTGAAATAGTCAATCCATGACCCATTATTTGAACTCATAAAGTCGACCCCAATTCCAATATTGACCACCATGTCGGTTGAAACCCTTCATTGCAAATCAAGCCACAAGCCCACAACAAACTCAAACTGTTGTTAAGAGTCTTAACAATAGTTTGAGTTTGTTGTTTCATTGCAATAAAGCCACAGCCCCAAACCTCTAATCACAGGCCACAAGGTTTGAATTTAAGACCATTTGCTTTGATATTATCATAAATTGTGGATTTTCTTAGACTGTACTTCTCGATTGAAATATTCGATTTTAAATTTTAAATTTCAAAAAAAATTCATATTCATTTGTACAAACCTCAAACAAGATTGTCATTTTGTTTTTCCTAAAAGAGATGTTTAGAGCTCTTCAAAATCCTAACAATTCCCTCGGGTGTATCTAGTTCCCTCCAACAAACACATGATTACAAGAACAAATCTCAAAAGAGTAGCACCAAGATACCATTTACATACCTAAAGTGAGTAAAATATCATTTTATTTCACAATGTTATCAGTTATCACTACACCAGATTGTCCCCAGGGATGGGAGAGAGGTTTTCAATTTTCAAAGTAGGAAGGATAGTCAAGAACTAATGATTGACTTGAATAAAAATGACGGGGAAATTATATGCCCTATGTATGGGAAATTTTTTATTTTTTTCTGTCATCCTTTTAGGCAAGTAGGAAGGATAGACATGATTGAATATAATAATGGTCCATTTGGTTGAGAGGATGGAAAAGTAAGAGAATAGAAAATAGAAGGAGGATAGAAAAGTTTTTAGTTTTCCTCATTTGTGTTTGGTTGAAAATGTGGAAAAGTGGAAGGATGGAAAACTTTTTGGTTTTGTTGAAAATAAGGTTGGTATAAATTTACTATCATGTCCCTCTTAAATAAAACAAAAAGTAATACATTATACTTTTTTTTTAAATGGTGTATAGATGAAAGTAGACATTTCCAAAAATAACATTAAAAAATCATCCAAAAGTGTTTTCTTAAAAAAATTAAGGAAAAAAAAAAGGAAAAGAAGAGGAACCCACCACCTGACAAAACCAAAAAAAAAACAAACAAACAAAGGCAAGCCAACGTTACAAAAAAAAAAGAAAAAAAAAAAAGCTAGAAACATTAATTAGAGGTGGGGGCAGTTTTATCTAAATATTTTTCCCACTTTTCACTCCAATTTGTAGAGATTGTATTTTGAAAGGGGAGGAGAGAAAACTGATGGGCCATACCACTTTTCTCTCCCTCTCCCTCTCTCAACCAAACAGTGAAAAATGTTATTTTCCACCCTATTTTATGAAGGAAAAATTCTGGTTTTGTATCTCATACAAAACACATAGTAGAAGCAACAAATAAGGATCTATTTCATTCATGATTGATAACTTGCACTATGTAAATTTCAGAATTTAAGAACAAGATAGCGTACCTTGGTGTGGTGAAATTCAAAACCAAAGATTGAATTACTCGGGAATACTTTTAATTTTCACTCCAATTCCACTTTACGCCCAAAATATGTGGTCTATCAATCAGTTTTCAAAAGGAGAATGAAAGTGTGTCTCACACTCTTTCACACACCGTTTCTTAATTTTTCTAATCTAAAAAAAAATTTCTGTATGTTTATCCCTTTATAACTAACAGATTATCTAATTGGGCTGGCTTATTAGGCCTTTCCAATTGGGCTTTAGTGTGTGGTTTGGAGTGGGACCAAAAGGGACCAATAAGACACTAGCTCCAATGGGCCTTGGGCTTTTCCATCAACTCTTGACAAGTCCAAAGTTATCATTAATTATATTTAATACCACTATATAAATATAATTGCACTCTAGGCCTTATTAATAAATTATATCCCAAAACTTTATTATACATGCAACCCCTTCATAAAATATTTGTAGTAACACAAAGTCATAAATGTAAACTACCACTTTGTAAATTACTACATCTTATCCTTGAGTACCCGGTTTAATCCTTTAAAGTTATTCATTATATATTTATGAAATCCAATTTCATAAATATATACTTTAGTAATTTCTTACTAAAGTGGTTAGGCCTAACTCTCTGAATAGCTGAACCCATTAAACTTATCTCAATGGAATATTTTATATCTCCATCAAGAGACTATGAATTCCATCTTGAGAATATATATTCCATCAACACTAAATGTGGTTGCCCAACATACTGAGGTTTTGACCGTTACTTTAGATCTCACTCCTAATATATCAAAGCAACCTACACCTCATGATCAGGTCCATTATTCTCTCAGGATTAAGAGTTCATGCACATAGAAGTCGTGAGATTTATTATTCATTTGACAATCGTTAGGAAAATAATAAATCCCACAGCGGTCCTGTTCAATATGTTTTAACTCTTAAAACATATCAACATATCAACTAGAAGTCTCCACTTCCATGATCAAGACAAATCATCTTAGTTGATATGTTATAGTCTTTACAGATGAAATGCCTAATTACATCTTCTGTGACTTTTCACATAAATCACATACAATACATCTCAAGGACTATATGATAATGTCTCATATTCATGTTACCATTATTTTAGATAATAATAAAACAACTTTATCAATCACAATATTAAGTCATACATCATGTCATACATAATGTCATACATAATATCATATATAGCATCATACAATAGGATTTAAGGGCACTAATCCTAACATTTTCCTCTCTCTATTTTCCATCATTTCTATTTTCACCCCAACCAAACATACTCTAAGAGTTGACATAAAATTTATACTACCATACAAAGGGAGGTAGTCATTTTTTTTTTTGTTGCAAGTAGGTAAGCCGTTATATATAACCTCCACCAAGTATGTAGGAAAGTAGGTAAGACATGGTCGGGATTGAAGTGAGAGTGAGTATATATAACCTCCACCATGTATAAAATCTAGCGTTGACCACTGAACACTTTACCCTCAAAGTAAACCTTTGGGGTCAATTTCTTTTAGATGAGAGAGAGAGAGAGAGAGAGAGAGAGAGAGAGAGATTGCTTGCCAAGTCATGAAATGTTATCATCCTCATCGACCATTGATTGTGATCCACAGCTTTATGGGAAAATAACACCAATAGTTGTCTTTGACCAATAGACATTTTCAATCTAAGTATGGTGTTGGTCAAGATTAACTTGTAAAATCATCTTGGGTTGCATTTGAATATTTGAATTTGTATTTGAATTTAGATTTAAATTTTACAGTGATAAATTTGAAATGCATTAATTTTAAATCTATAAATATTGAAATATGTATTATGAATTTTTAAAATTCTATGGGTTTAGAATTTATTTCAAATTTAAGGATTTTAAGTTTTATAACTCTTGGTAAATTTGTCAAATTCAAATTCATGATCCTTTTTAAACTATCCAACCAAGGTATTTTGATTTTAATCATCCAAATTCAATTTCAAGTGCCAAAATCCTGCCATCCAAATATAGTTTTTTATAAAATTTTTAAGATAAGTAAATAGAGCATACAGGATGGGGAGGTGGAGATAAAAAATACTAAGACAAATTTTTATGGTAAATATGAAATTATTAATAACATAAGTGACGCAAAATATATCATAAGACTTCCAAACCAATCCAGGATTCTAACCTAATTGAATTTTTCTCCAAATCTAATAGACTCTGAGAGTAAAAAAAAATGATGAAGCTAGAAATTTTTATTTGGATGACAAAATTATAATATTGAAGAGAAATTGAAAACGTAGACACACAAACGTGAGAAGACTAACCTTGCTTGCAATGCTTTTGTAGTTTTTTCTAGAGCTTAGCATTGCACTTTTCTGTAATAAAGGCTCCTAAAACTTTTATGCGCAAAATGAGAAGATAAGGGGGCAATGATTAGAGTGTACTATACCTCTTTAGATGCTTAATTCTGCCCCAATGTCTCACCGAGGAAGAGAATTCAATCCTAAAGACAATCCCTACCCCAGAGGAAATTAAGGACACACTCTTTCGGATGCAAGACCTAAAAGCCCTCGGCCCTGACGAATTCCCAGCTCTGTTCTATAAAGAGTTTTGGCCTATTGTAGGAGATGCAGTTACTCAAGCTGTCACATCTTTCTTTGTGGATGGGAGGTTGCCTAAAGAGGATAATAGTTCACTCATTGTCCTGATTCTTAAAACTTCGAGCCTGTCCTCTGTCAACAACTATCGACCTATAAGCATTTGTAATGTGGTGTATAAGATCATCTCCAAGCTACTTGTCTCAAAACTGAGACCTCTCTTGTACAAGATAATCTCTCCTTGCCAGTCAGCTTTCATCCCAAGGAAATGGATCACAAAAAATCAAGTAGTTGTGCATGATTTCCTTCACAGTTTCAAGGTAAGAAAAGTTAAAATGAGTTTCATGGCCATTAAGCTCAATCTCCTAAAGGCATAAGACCAGTTCAATTGGAGATTCATACAAGTTATGCTCACTAACCTCAGGTTCGACTCTGTGTTCATTAAGTGTATACTAACCTGCATCTCATCTGTATCCCTCAAAGTACTTGTCAACGGAGGTAAGTCGAACCAGTTCAAATCCAGCAGGGGACTAAGGCAAGGTGATTCATTATCGTCGTACCTGTTTATCCTTGGAAAAGAGGTGCTGTCTAGATTGTTTGACAGGGAGCTTAGCTCAGGCAACATATGTGTAGCCAAAGCTAGTGCAAATGGGCCTGCCTTAACTCATGTTATGTACACCGACAATATCATGTTATTCTCCAAGGCAACCGAAAATGATGCTGGGATACTAGCCCAATGCCTTGATAAGTACTGTAATTGGTCAAGCCAGAATATAAATAGAGCTGAGCCTGGTATATACTTCTCGAAGCACTCTGGAGCATGTTGTAGAAGTGCGATATAGAAAAAACTGCAAATGAAATCCCTAAAAAAATATGTTGTGTATCTTGGAGCCCCCTTATTCACAACTAAGTCGCCTTCTAAAGGTTTTAAATACTTACGAGAAAAGCTGGAAAATAAATTATCAGGCTGGAGAAGCAGGTGCCTATCCTAGGCAGGTAGATGCATTCTCATCTATGCAGAAGCGTAGGCCATCCCCACTTACACTCTATCCTCATTCCATGTCCCTGTTAAAAATTGTGAAAAGTTGGATTCATTGGCTAAGAGATTTTGGTGGAAGCTCAAGGAGAAAGAAGGTTGATATATTGCTTGTAAAGATTGGGATAAACTATGTCACCCCAAATGTGCGGGTGGTTTAGGCTTTAAAAAAGCCAAAGAGGTAAATGTTGCTCTCCTTGCAAAGCTAGCCTGGATGATGATCTTAGGAAAGCAAAGCATGTGTATGGATGTTCTTTGAGCAAAATATAAGGTTAAAGAGGATTGGCTAAGAGCAGTTTTAGGGAAAATTGCCTCCCCTACTTGGAAAGCTATAGAAGGAGCCAAAAAATTGATCGAAAAAGGGGCATATTACCTATTAGGGGACGGCAAGTCTATTAATGTTTGGGCAGACCCGTGGGTTCCATGGATAGAAGGTTTTAAGCCCATACCAAGAGCAGAAGAATTCACACAGCTACCTATCAAAGCTCATCAACTAATTGACCCCATGTCAAGATCGTGGAATGTTAATTTGATCAAGGAGTTGTTTGCACCTGATTTTGCACAAGCCATTCTCACCATCCCAATTCCATTTTGTCTCAGGCAAGATAGGTTGATCTGGCTTCCAGATGCTAAAGGTATTTTTCAATTAAATCAGTCTATAGAACTTCTTTCAGTCATTCCAACAACTCAGATCAAAGCTCAACCACACTGCAAGAAACTTTAGAAAGCCAAGTTCCCAGAGCACCTCAAAATGCTTCTCTGGAGGATTGGGCCAATGCTATCCCCACGAGAGTGAACCTCCAGCACAGAATATAGCACATCAAGCCATCATGCATCTTATGTAACTAAGTAGATGAATCTTGCATCCACCTGTTTTTTGAATGCCCTTTTCACCTTTTGCTCAAGCTCTATGGACCATGGCAAGTTGGGGTATCAAAATCAACACATCAACACTAGCCTCAAATGAAGACATCATAAAGCTGATCATAAATCCTCCAAAAGCCTCCATTCCTGCAGAAGAGCAATGGACCATATCACTTAATATGGCCTTCATTATAGATGAGATATGGAAGACAAGGAACCTTGCTCTATTCCAAAAAGAAAAAGCTAACCCGACCAAAGCTAGGAACAATGTGCATGCCAGGTTCATGGAGATCACTAAGGTGTTCACTCCAAACTTTCATACCTCAGCTAAACCAGCTATCACTTCTTAGACTCCCCCACCTTAGAGCTGGATCAAAATTAACGTGGACACTACTTTTAGCAGCACCAAATCTGCACTAACAGCAGTAGAAAGAGGTCACCATGGGGATGTCATTTTCATCTGGGGCCATCTCCCTTGCAAGTAGAAGCCATGGCCATCCTATGGGCTATGCAGCTAGCTATCCAAGAGAGATGGAGCTTGGCCATCATTGAAGGAGATGCTAAGTTATGCTTAGAACCCCTGTCCCACCCTAACCTTATCCTGAGCTAGTTGATCAACACAACTATTAGTAACATCCATAGCTTAGTAGCCTCCTTCGAGTTGATTAAGTTCTCTTGGGTTTGTAGAACTTGTAATGTTGCAACTCATGAGACTGCAAAATTGGCTTTGAACTCTTCTAGTAGTTTTTGTTTTTCTTATGGAGGTCTCCCCCCCCCTCTATTAAGGCTATCTGTAAGGGAGACTCCTCTGCTATTTTTGTTTCCTAGTTTCAATAAAATTTGAAGTTTATCAAAAAAAAAAAAAAAAAACTAGCTCTAGCTTCTAAGTATGGGGTGTTGTACTCATGGCTAAAGAAAGCCCTGCATTCTCTCTTGAATAAGTTGAGGCAAAGACCTAAGTTTAAAGAATCTGAGATCAATCATTCTATAAGACTAGTCCAAACTATCTATGAACTTAAAAAGCCTGATTGATATTAATAGTTAACAGCTTTGCCCCCAAACGTATCCTCCTAAATTAAAACCTCATTAAAGTCTCTTGATACCACCTAGGGAAGAGAATGTAAATGAGCCATAACTAGACATGGCAAAATGGGTTAGAATTTGCTGACCTAATCTAACTCAACCCGAACCGAAGTTTTCTTACTCGAAGCAAAAACAGGTTGACCAGTATTTTTTGCAAGTCAACCCAACCCGACCCGTGACCCAAACCATTTTTTTAAATTTTTTTGGGTGAAAAAGTAATAAAATTAAGGCAATATTGGTTTAATTATTTGTTGTGAGCTTTAAGGAAACAATTGAGACATCTACATAATTACATGCAAATGAATTAAAAGATGAACGGTTGAGCATTTTGTAATGAGTAAAGATTTTTAGATATTAAATAGAAAGTACATGCCAAGACAAGCTAGTTACAGTAGAGTTAAAAATATAGATTTAAAATTGTAGATATATGTGAAAAATATTCATAAGTGTGAAAATAGTAAAGCCAAAGTATTAAATTAGCATAAATTATGAATGCTCAGGCCTATTTTTTAACAATTTATGTCCAAAATAAATGGTTTTCAAAATAGATTATGATAATTCCTAGAGTATGTGTTACTTAACAATGATATATTATTCATAAAAAAGACCATGTATAAATAACTAAACAATCAAACTTCAATGTATATGCTCAAATTGAAATAAAGTATCAACCACAATTGATAATAGATTAAAAATTAATTTTCAACATTGTAAATTCCTTATATGTTTTTATTATTTGTCAAATGGGTTATCCAATAAGTCATTTGTAATTTTATTTTATATTTTGGGGTGTTGATATTATGTAGAAATAAAATTTGTGTATTTGTTTGACTTATTTTTGTGTTATTTCATTTTAGTTAGCAATGTTGGAATGTGTATAATTTTAAAATTATTGAATAAGTATTAATAAGCTTAATTGAGTTCATTCTTGATATAAGTGGCAAATTCAAAATAATGTATTTTACATCAAGTAATTTGTTGTATGACTTTTCAAATGGCAAATACATATTGTTTTCTTTATTAAAAAAAATTATGTGAAAAATACGGGTCAACCCAACCCAACCCAACTCGCAACCCGATTGACCCAAACTCATTTTTAACCAGCTTAAAATAACCCATTTTTGACTCGTAACCCATTTGACCCGCAACCTGATTGACCCAACCCAAACCCAAACCCAACCCACCCATTTGCCATGTCTACCACAACAAAAAGATTATTCCACAAAAGAAAATGTTTTACTAATCTAGGACTAACATAAACTACGAATAATTCCAAACGCAAAAGAAAATGTTTTACTAATCTAGGACTAACATAAACTACGAGTAATTCCCAACGGAGGAGGATAGAGGTTACCCTCTTGATATTGGTAACTGCCCATTTACACATGTAACACGTTCAACCTTTTCTGTCTTTAGAATCACATTAATCATTGCAATAAGCTAAATTTTATAGATGTATTAAATGGGACTTTTTCCAATATGGGAAGTACATACCGAGCTATATAGCATATATAAATCAAGGAAGTTAATACCGTACCGGAGGCTGTACCGGTTTGGCCACCGGTACGATATATTTCGGATACCGGTCAATACCGGTGTACCGTTTCGGGTTTACCACTATTTTATATATATACACACACACACACACACACACACACACACACATCAAAATCTCTAGAACCATGTTTATAAACATATAATATTTCACTTATATTATAGTAAATATAAAAGTTTATTATAAAATATTACCTCAATTCAGAACAAATTATTCATAGTTTTAGACTTTAGTATCAAATAAAAGAAAAAAAAACACAATATAAAAAATAGAAAGCTTAGTTGTTCATTGCATACTAAGAAAACAAATAATACTAAGAAGTTAATGTAAATAAGTTACCATTATGCCTTTACAAAAATTCAAAAATTACAAAACTTTAAAAAAAAAAAAAAAAAGTTTTTTTCTGTACCGGCCGGTACGGCCGGTATTTTTTCCGGTATAATATAGAAGTGTACCGGTACCGGTGCATTGGCCGGTACGGTATGTACCGGCCGGTACGGCCGGTACCGGTACGGTATCGGCCACACTGATATTAATATATTATTGCACAAAAGTCTTCATAGCCGAAGCTGATTTTTTAAAAAATAAATAAATAAATTAGCTGAAGGTCTTATATTTGAATCTTGGGATGCTCATTTGATGTTTGACACTGAAGCCATATCGATGGTAATGACAAAATTGTCAACTAGTATTGTTAAGTTGCAACTTGATGTTTTTATGTATTTATTTATTTTTGGTGAAGGCCTAATTTTCGGTAACCATATTGTAGCATTAGCGTTGATAATAATATATTATTCGTTATTTATCAAAATTTCCTTCTTCGGCTACGTACCATGCCCTATAAATACTACTAATTCTGACTTAAGACCATGCATCTTAAATTAAAAGCCACCAAGATATTCAAAAAAAATCATGAAGATGCTTACCAGAATTGCTTTTTCTCTTTTCATGTTCATCATTCTTTTTGAGAGAAATTTGTTGACCAAGGCTCAAAACATGTCGACAATCCCAGTAAATGTGGGTGTCATTCTTAACTTTTGAAGAGGATAAAAATTAGGCAGATAGATCCGTTCAAACAAGCCTGCCATAGGCGACGGTACTAGGAAAATGGGTTCTCAAAACATATAAACGGGATGACAAATTGAGGCACCAGACGGAGAGTTCACACGACAGATGGTACCCCGTAGCGGATGATTCCATAGTGGGCAGATGAATCTATAGTGGAAGGATTCTAGGCACACAGACAACAGATTGACGAACATTAAAGCCACATGGCACCCCTATGGCTTGAGTAAACTCCAAGGAATCCCAAATGGAAATATCGTGCACCCTATGATTAATGGAATCCCTATATGGGAAGAATCCCGTATAATACGTACATTTATTAGGATCTTCCCCACAAGGAAACATCTTCTTGCCCAAGAAATAGGAGTCGTTCTACACTACTATAAAAACGCCAAACCCTTAGAAAATAAGGTACGCATATTTCACCCTAACTCTGGCACTCTAGAGTTGTGAAAGTTCTCTAACTTGATCTTCGGAGGGTATTTGGCCAATACCACACCGGTACCCTTCATAAGGTCTTTTACTTCTTTTTGTGTTGTGCAGGTCTTGTCTAGAGCACGTGAGGACCATGTAGCTTACTGACAATTTTCAACATCATCAATTGACACCGTCTGTGGGAAAGACAAAAAGTAAGACATAGTATCGCTTTCTGGACAAAAAGTTGCATGGTACTTACTCGCTCAATGGCAATCACCACCAACAATCAAGGGGACGAACCACGGATCACCGCCCTCAAGAAAGAGGTTTGGACTCTCGCGATCTCCGTAGAATGTCTCACCAAGCAAAATCATGACCTAGAAGAGAAATTGCGCTAAAAGAACACAGCGCTTAACATCCAAGAGGAGGACCAGGAAGGAACCAACGCCGAGAGGAGGAACCAAGAGGGGCCAAACAGGCAAGAACAACAGGATACAAGCCGTCCATCTGCTGCAAATATGGATCCAACATTGCACTTGGTCGCGGAGATGCAGATGATGAAGAAACTGATGGACTTCATGATGAACGCCCTTAGAGGACTGGTATTGAGTGACCTTGATGAGTTGGTCCATCGGACAGACTCACCCTTCATTGCATCCATTATCTCGTTCCTCCTTCCACCAAAGTTTCGCATGCCGCAAGTAGAAGCCTACAATGGCTGTAAGGACCCCCTAGATCACTAAGAGTCTTTCAAGACCCTGATGCACCTGCAAGAGGTGACGAATGAAATCATGTGCAGGGCCTTCCCCACTACGCTGAAAGGACCCACAAGGGTTTGGTTCAGCAGGTTGACGCCCAACTCCATTAGTATCTTTAAGGAGTTAAGCACCCAGTTTGCCTTGCACTTTATCGAGGGACAGAGGTATAAAAATTCCACCGCATGCCTAATGAACATCAAGCAACGAGAGGATGAAACGCTGAGGTCCTACATTACCCACTTTAACAAAGAGGCCCTCTCGATTGATGAAGTTGACGACAAGATACTCTTGGCTGCATTCACGAACGGGTTACAAAAGGGTAAGTTTCTATTTTCCTTACACAAAAACAACCCAAAGACTATGTTAGATGTACTTTACAGGGCAACTAAGTACATGAACATAGAAGACGCGCTGCTGGCCCGAGAAGAGAAGCCTAAGAAGAGGGAAAGACAAGAGGAAGCACGACAGGACAAGGGACAAAAGACGACAAGGACCAAAGACCGACAAAAGGATAAGCGCTCCAAACCCCCCCACTAGGAAGTTCACAATCTTCACCCCACTGACTACCCCGATCGACCAAGTCCTGATGTAGATCAAGGGTCGAAGAAGCCCTGGCATTTCCCAGCATGCTAAAGGGAGACCCCAATAAGAGGTCTAGAGACAAGTACTGTCACTTTCACCATGATCACGGTCATGACACGTCTGACTGCTACAACTTGAAGCAACAAATAGAAGCTCTTATCAGACAAGGAAAGTTTTAGAGGTTCGTTAGCAAGAAAAACGCGAACCCACCACAGGAGCAGGTTGCTCAACAGGAGAACGAGCAACCTAGGCCGCCAGTAGGAGACATAAGAATGATTGTGGGAGGCACTGCAGCTTTTGGCTCATCCAAAAAAGCCCGTAAGACTTATCTCAGGATGGTTCAAAACGTCCAGCAAACAGGCTTTATACCAAAGATGGCACGAATCAACAACCTCATCATTGTATTCTTAGAGGAAGCTGCTCGACGTCTCCACCATCCATATGACAATACACTCATCGTTAGCATACAGGTAGGAGACTATAACACACACACACTAGGTCCTGGTTGACAACGGAAGCTCCGCTAACATCCTCTACTACCCCGCTAACATCCTCTACTACCCGACGTTCTAGCAAATGAGGATTGATAGAGAACGGTTGGTTCCTACCAACACCCTGTAGACGACTAAATTCTTTGTTCGAAATAAGTCAAACAAGTAAAATAGTTTCACAAATGCAAATTTGTATTGATGAATATGTGGTATAATTCTCTGTAATTACAAAAGAGTGATCCTCTGATTCGATCTCCTTGAAAGATTTGTTAATTGGAATTGTGGTAATATAATTTTGATTCGAACACAAGATATCCTTCAATTTGGCTGAGGAATGGACCAAAGATCTTTAAAACGGAATTACAATGAATCTCTGGCTATGAGCTTGTTAGAAATTCTTTGTTCTTCAGGTTCTTCGTGCTCTTCGTGTTCTTCGTGCGTTCTTCTTGTTTTAAGGTTTGTGGTGGAAGTTCTTCAGGGATTTAGAGGCTAGAATCCTTAGAGTTTCGTTGATTTGTGGTTTGTTGAGGTTTCTGAAGGCTTTTGAGCTTGATTCTAGTGACCTTTGAGATCTAGACAAGTAGTTTGGATGATTTTGCTTCGAATGTTGTTTGTATTCGAGGTTGAAGTTTTTGAAGTTCCTGAAGGCTTCGGGGTTTGATTCCGGCAGAGCTTCGAGATTTCTAAACTCACGACATCTTTTTCTGTGTGTCCCCTAAATGTCTTAGGAAGGCTTCTATTTATAGGAGTTTGGGGGTGGGTAAGCGACACGTGGCGGAGTCTGATTGATGACACATGTCACAGCCTGATTGGTCTGCTTATGTCATCGTTTACACGTGCTGGATTGCTTGTGTCATCGCTTACACATGCAGGGCTACTTGTGTCATCACTTACGCATGCTGATGCGTTTCATGCCTCTATTTCAATGACATTTGGCAAATTTCTATTGGTTTCTGAATAGTGATAGCAAAACCTAGCAGCAGTATGTGGCGCTTTTTAATTAGTTGTATTTTGTGGACTTGGTAATATGATGTGTCAGCTTGTGATAGGTCAGGAATTTTTCCTCTCTACACACCCTACTCATTAGGTTCAGAGGGACAAGAGTATACCCCCTCGATGCAATCACGTTGCTCATAATGGTTGGTGATTACCCTCAGCAGATCACTAAGGATGTCACATTCCTCGTTGTCGACTGCTTGTCCGCCTACAATGCCATCCTAGGACGACCTACCCTTAACTCGTGGAAGGCCGTAACTTTCACCTACCACCTGATGATCAAATTCCCCACCAAGTACGGAGTAGGAGAAGTACATGGAGATCAAGTGGCTGCACGCAAGTGCTACGTAG
The DNA here is from genome assembly GCF_040712315.1 of Castanea sativa. Classification (NCBI taxonomy): domain Eukaryota; kingdom Viridiplantae; phylum Streptophyta; class Magnoliopsida; order Fagales; family Fagaceae; genus Castanea; species Castanea sativa. The sequence continues at coordinate 18,080,773 of NC_134013.1, read as the reverse complement.
CAAAGCCCGTTGAAGAACTTGAAGAGATCCTTCTCGACAACTCCAAACTAGATTGAACGACTAGGATTAGCACCCTTGCTAGTCCACTAGTCCAACAAGCACTCCTGACTTTTCTCAAAGAAAACCAGGATGTATTTGCCTGGAGCCATAAAGACATGCCCGGGATCGACCCTTTGGTCATAGTGCACAAGTTGAATGTTTCGCCCACTTTTCCACCTATCTGTTAGAAGAAGCAGGTGTTCGCCCAAGAACAAGAACGAGCTATAGTAGAAGAAGTTCGCAAGTTGCAAGGAACAAACTTTATTAGAGAAGTTTACTACCCCGATTGGCTGGCGAATGCAGTGATGGTCAAGAAAGCCAACGGGAAATGAAGGATGTGCGTAGACTTTACAAACCTAAACAAAGCATGCCTCAAGGATAGCTACCCCCTTCCGTGAGTTGACATCTTGGTAGACTCTACGGGCCAACACCAATTACTGAGCTTCATAAATGCTTTTTTCTAGTTACAACCAGATCAAAATGGACGAAGCAGATTAGAAGAAGACTTCGTTCGTCACCAGCCAATGCCTCTTCTACTATAAAGTGATGCCTTTTGACCTCAAAAACACGAGTGTGACATATTAAAGGCTCATGAACAAGATGTTCGCACATCAGATTGGAAGAAATGTCCAAGTTTACGTAGACAACATACTAGTAAAAATTCGAAAGGAGGACAATCATTTGGATGATCTCAGAGAAACCTTCGACACCCTTCGCTCTTACAACATGAAGCTCAATCTGAGCAAGTGTGCATTTGGGGTGACGGCTGGAAAGTTCCTAGGGTTCATGGTATCTCAGAGAGGTATCGAAGTCAACTTAGACAAGATCCGGGCCATAATAGAGATGGCACCACCAACGAACATGAAAGAAGTACAGAGCCTCAACGGCAAGGTAACCGCACTGAATAGGTTATTGTCAAGGGCAACGGACAAGTGCCTACCTTTCTTTAGCACACTGAAGAAATATTTTGAGTGGACGGCTGAGTGTCAACAAGCATTCGAGGATCTGAAGGCCTACCTCTCTTCCCCACCATTGCTAAGTCCCTCCAAACCAGGGGAAGAACTATTCCTCTACTTGGTTGTATCCCTAGCTGCTATTAGTGTGGCCTTGGTTAGAAGAGGACAAGGTGCAGAAGCCCATGTACTACACCAACCGGGCACTTCGTGGTACAAAGGAGAGGTACCCACCGATGGAGAAGCTCGTCTTCGCTTTGGTTACGGCAGCTTGAAAGCTTAAGTCGTACTTCCAGGCCTACACAGTAGTCATCTTGACCAACAAGCCCCTACGACGAGTGATGGGCAATCCTGAAGCCTCTAAATGAATGGCACTATGGGCAATAGAGTTGAGTGAATTCAATGTACAGTACCGCCTGCGTACTGCCGTAAAGGGGCAAGTGGTTGCTGACTTCATTGCGGAGTTCACTAACTTTGAAGGCCACGGGGCAGAAGAGTATCCTCAATGAAGTATCCACACGGACGGATCATCCAACAAAAAGGCTAGCAAAGCGGGTTTTGTACTCCGTTCTCCGAAAGGGGACGAGATTGAATGCATGGTTCGTCTCAAATTCCCTACGACCAACAATGAAGCAGAGTACGAAGCTCTAGTGGCAGGATTAGATCTCGCCAAAGTAGCAGGGGCGACGAGTGTGGTTATTCATTGCGACTCCTAGATCGTTACAAACCAAGTGAACGGTGATTATGAATGTAAGGGTGAGAGAATGAAGAAGTACCTAGAGCAAGTAAAGAAAAGGGTGGATGACTTACACGCTAAGATTGTTCAAATCTCAAGAGGAGAAAATGAGCAAGCTGACCGTATTGCCAAGGCCGCGTTGGCGGAACACATGATCACCCCCGACAAGGTACTTTCCTTTGTTCAGTTTTCACCATTAATAGATGTCATCAATGTGCAGGAGGTAAGTTTTGGAAGCAACTTGACCACACCGCTAGTCTCCTATTTGAAAGACGACCCATTACTAGATGATAAGGAAGTCGCAAGGAAGTTGAAGGTCCAAGCAACATGGTTCGTTCTGATAAAGGACGTCTTGTACAAGAGAGGCTTCTTTGTTCTCAGTTTGCAAACATAAATAAATTTAGAAACTAAATATTTTATTCTAAATATTTATAACCTAACATATTTCATATATTATATATTGTTGAGATGAGGCACATAGAGAAAGAGAGAAAATATATATTGAATAAACTTGTATTATATACTTGATTGGTTTATATTTATAGATTAATATTTTAATATATATTTTAGATTTCATTTAATATATATTGTTCAAATGAAGTACACAGAGAATGAGAGAAAATATAAATAGAATAAATTTTTATTATATATATATATATATATATTTTTTTTTTTTTTTTAAAAGCGTAACATTTTTTTTTTTTGCTACATTAGCATAACATTTCAGTAAAATTTGGTTAATTAGGTCCAATTCAGTCCACCTTGGTCCATCCGGTCCAATTCGGTCCATTTTGATCCATTCAGTCTGTTTTGGTCCACTTCAGTTCATTCCGTCCATTTTGGTTCACTTTGGTTCATTTGGTATACTTCGGTTCAATCGGTCCACTTCTATCCATTTGATCTAGGTCCAATTCGGTTTATTTTGGTCTATTTAGTCCATTTTGGACTAATTGGGTCGGGCTTTAAATTGATTTTTTTGTAGGTTGTCATTTTAGTTTTTGACTTAAAAATTCAATTTTTTCCCAAATTTTTGGGTTGAAAAGTATAAGATTTTATTTTATTTGGGCCTAATTCTTTAGTTTTTGGATAAAAATTCAGGTTTCAATAATATAGGCATTATACTTTCATTTAAAGAAGATGTTGTAGTTCTAAACTCATATAATAATTTACATTTAATGTAAAGTGTTACATGTGTCCCATGGAATGGAGGTATACATTTTATATAAAAAAATATATATTCTTGGATATGTTCAAATTAGTCAACCAATTATTATATATTTAAAAAATGTCATTTTAGTAATACCTTCTTCATTTATATTAAACAATATTCTAATTATGTAATTTAAATCTTTTTATTAAATTACGCATTTCACACACACACACACACGTATATATTGTTGTTATTAAAATATAAAATACATTATATGTTCCAATACATAAATTAAACTTATAAAGATAGAAAATACTTTTAAATTATAATACATACACTATTTAACTTATAAAATTTACATTATATTCTTATAAAATAATTATATTATTTTTCTACTTATTGCATGGATTTGTGATTAGCTTTTTAAAATTTAAGCCATTCTATATCATGTTTTGTTCAATGAAATATACACGGAGAGTGCTTGATTATATAGACCATATTGATAAGGGAAAAACTTAGATACAATATTGTATTTTAAGTTCCCCTTTTAAATTTTAGACATTTGTCTAATTAGACAACTCAACGAAGGGACTTTAAAAGACTCTGTTTCTTTCTATTTTCTTCTCTTGTTTTTTTTTCCTTCGCACACTAGAAACTTGGCTTTTTTGGTTCGGATCTCTCCAATGAATCAAAGTGATTAGAATGGACCAAATTAAACAAAGTGGGCTAAATGTACAAAATAAGACTGAATAGGAACAATGTGGATTGAATAGGAACGAATAAGAATGAATGGACCAAATAAGAACGAATGGACATAATAAGACTAATATGGACTAAATAGGACTGAAGTGGACAAAATGGACCGAATAGAACGAAAGTGGATAGATTGTACCGAATAAGACCAAAGTGAACAGAATAGGACCAATATGGACCGAAAAGGCCAATGTGGACTGAATAAGACCAAATGGACCGCATTGGACTGAATAGAACTTTCGTGGGCAGAATGGACTAAATAGAACCACGTGGACCGAGTAGGACCAAATTGGACCAAAGAGGATAGAATGGACTAAATTGAATCAGTGTGAACCGAATAAGACTTTTGAATATTTATCATTTTAATGCATTTTTATGGCTCATATTTCTAATTTCTAGTGTCTATTTTAGTATTGTATTTGTATTTTTTTTAACTCAAAACGAAAGAGTTTAGCAAAATATAATAAAACTTCATACTTTTCAACCCAAAAATTAAGAAAAAAAATTGAAATCTTGAGCTAAAATTGAAAAAAAAAAAAAAAAACTTACAAAAAGAATCAATTTAACACCCAATTAATCTAAAATGGACTGAAGGTGGACCAAAATTGACTGAGTGGACCAAATTGGACCAAAGTAGACCTAATTGGACCGAATAGAAATTTTTTAATTTTTAGGAAGAACAAATTATCTTCAAAAAGTTTTAAAGAAAAAAATTATATATTATATTACAATACAAAATTATTATTTATTCTTATGCATCAATGGGTCCTCGTCTAGTTAAAAAATAAAACTTTGAGTTAAATTTTAAAGCTCAATTATCTAACAAACCATGGTTGAACAAATCCAAGCTTGGTCTGATACGTTAGTCAACACCTATATCTTGCCATTTGAATAAAAAATTTGCCAATACAAATTCACAAATGTCAAATACATAAATTTCATAAGTAAAAATTAAATTAGGCTTATGAATTGAGTAACACAATCAACTGAACAAGGCTTGTGAACAAGCTTCAGCTTAGCAAATTTACATATGGATGCCTTCAGTTTTCTACCTCTATACTACCCCTAATTGAGTGTATGCTACGAGTTACTATGTTACCGTCGAATAAGACATAAAATGCATATTAACAATTTTCATGAGTTATTTCTATGGTTATCATTCCCTCTTGATGATTTGGGTAGCTAATTAGCTCGATAACTGGTGCTAATTGAGATGCTTGACCGTTTGGACTAAGATCGCCATACTCTCTAGGAGGCATTTCAAAAGCTCCCAAGCAATCACAGGAGGGTTCAATGTGGGTTGAATAGCTTGATGGACTTGGTGTGTACTTACTGTTTGGTGAGGCTTCACTTGCACCTATAACTTGAACACTATCAACGCCAGATCCGTCTTGCAGTGCTATGTTTCTAAAAGTATGTGTAATGCCCCAATTTAATTGATTGCGTGATGCGTGTGAGTGTGCGATGAGTCCTACATCAGGTATTTACTAGGTAGATCTGGGTTTTATTAACAACTACAAGAAACCTCAATTGTGACTAGTCCTTTTGAGATATAGGGCAGATGTGACTAGCATTTTTCTTTGGGTCGCTACATATGGTATTAGAGCTGGCCCGGTAACCCCGTGTGGGCTCAGAAACACTACCGACAAAGTGGGCCCTAACGAGGACGTTAGGGATTTAAGTGAGGGAGATTGTGATGCCCCAATTTAATTGATTGTGTGATGTGTGTAGGTGTGTGATTAGTCCTACATCAGGTATTTACTGGGTAGATCTGGGCTTTATTAACAATTATAAGGAGTCTCAATTGTAACTAGTCAACCCAAGGAAAAACGCTAGCCACATCTGCGTCATCTCTCAAAAGGACTAGTCACAATTGAGGCTCTTTGTAGTTGTTAATAAAGCTCATATCTACCTAGTAAATACTCGATGTGGGACTCATCACACACCGACACACATCACACAATCAATCAAATTGGGGCATCACAATCTCTCAAACTTAAATCCCTAATGTCCTCGTTAGGGCCCACTTTGTGGGGTAGTGTCTCTGAGCCCACACTGGGTTACTAGGCCAGCTCTGATACCATATGTAACGATTTAAGGAATAGCGCTAGCCACATTTGCGCTATACCTCAAAAGGACTAGTCACAATTGAGGTTCCTTGTAGTTGTTAATAAAACCCAGATCTACCAAGTAAATACCCGATGTGGGACTCATCACACAACCGCACACATCACACAATCAATCAAATTAAGGCATCACAGTATGAGATTTAAGCACTGTTTTTAGAATCGGACTGGATCGGACCGGGAGGTCAGACCATGAAAACCAAAAACCAAGATAAAAACCGGTTTTTTAAGCATAAAGAACTATATTTTTAGTTAATTTCGTGAATCCCTAAAACCGGGGTTGGACCGCACGAACCGGTCAAGAACTGTGCGATCCAACCCCTTAGCTTTTTTTTTTTTTTGAAAATCATTAAATTTCCCTCACATATATAGATATATTAGTCAATTTTGCTAGTTTTATAAATTTAATATCTATATTTAGGCTTTAATTAATTATTAAATTAATTATGACATCATCATGATTCGACCCCCGTTCAACCTCAGTTCGACCTCAAAAACCTTAAACCTCTCCCTTTTACGGTTCAATAAATGGTCTGGGTTTCAAAACCTTGGATTTGAGGTCTTTTTGTCAAAGATTCGTAAGGTGTGATGAATTCTTCTCTTGAGCCTTTTGAATGAAAGTGGATCAAGATTTGTTGTCTTTCCTCGTAAAGGAACATTCTTCTGGAGTATCATATATTATAAGTTTATTTTCATCAAACTTCATTTCTTTTAAGATTCCCAAAACAAAGGCCAAAATAGGCAAATGCCTTTTTCACACAAAAAATCCAACATTTTGCTCATTTTCCCAAACTAATTAGGAAAATGTCCCTATTTTAAAACTTGATTTTATAAAAATCGAGTTATAGCAAACTGAAAAATTAAAATTTTTTTTTGGAACTCGAGTTCATGGAACTTGAGTACTTCACATGGTACTCAAGTTCATGGAACTCGAGTTCCACAAAAAAAAAAAAAAAAAAAAGATTCCCAGGAGACGCGTTTTGATTAATAGGCTAGCTTAGGGCCATTAATGTGATAGGGGCACGTGGCATGTTTTTAGTTGTTAATCACTCGGACCAAAGCATCCCTATATATACGTTGCTCGCCCTTTCATTTTTTTACCTTTCGTAACCAATTTTCTAATCAAAGAGCTACCGCCCTCTTCAGCAAACTGTTGTACCGTCTAACTGTTGTGATCGTTTGCTGCAATTTATTTGTCTCCTTACTTTACATCGTTCACTTGTAAGTATCCTTCACCTTACGCTTGATTTCCTTTTTTTTTTTTTTTTAAATGTCGCATGCTTGTCGCCTGTATAGACTTGTGGAGTCTTAGGGTTTTACCCGTCACGTGTAGGTGACAGATGTCTAGTGAGGCGTTGAGTGAACAATCGTGTGTCCGTGAAGAAGCGGGCTACGATGAGGTGTTTCTGTCAGGTTAGGGTGACCTTGGCACCTCTTATGATGAGAGGGATCCATCGGCTAACTCATCTTCCACAGAGGATGACTTGGATGTGGATGGGTGGGAGGTAAACTCAAATATGATGATGTAGACCTTCGTGATCCACCCATTCAATCTGTCATAGGTCCTGATGGTTTTAGGGAGTTCATTATGCTTCCGTTGCGGACGATAAATGATTTCAACTCTTCCGTCAAACAACAACACTTTCACACTTTTAGAAAGAAGTACCAGATTCCCGTCAACATCCCAATGCGTCTACCCCTTAAGCATGAAAAGTGTTATTACAAGGGTGCTGAAGACATAGGGGTGTATGAGCAGATGCTGAAAGCGGGACTTAGATTCCCATTAAGCGCTCTTCACTATTGTCTTCTCCAATATCTTGGATTGGCCGTCACTCAAGTCTCTCTGAACGCCTAGAAAGTCTTCCTAGGTGTGGAAGTTTTGTATGGGGTGATGTCCAACGGGGCATGTAGAATGATGGTGAAAGAGTTTTTCCATTGTTACCATCCATCCGAGATCACCCAATCAAGGGTCATGTACAGTTTCATGCCAAGGAGTCCGTTGCTTAGGCTAGTATGCGACACTCTTGACTCAAATAGAAATTGGAAGAGTCGTTACTTTTTTATCCAAGGGGACGATTGGATGTGTCACCCTGGTGACTAGGAGTATATACCTGTGGACCAAACTTGGGGTATAATACCCCCGTCTGGTATGTATCCGTCTGTCTTAGGTCTTTATTTCCTTCTGCTCATTCTAACCGTCTCTTTTTTTCAACTTGGGATCGCCCAGAAGTCACCCTTGAAGAGTAGAGCTTCTTGGAAAGGATCTTCACGACCACCAAGCTTTCAGAAAGGTCATGGACAAAGTTGGTTACCTTAGACACCCTTCATTGGTACTGTGACGGTCTTGAACCAACTAAGGCTACTCGGCGTTACGACAGACGAGTCCGCCAACATAAGTCCGTTGCCCAATACTTCTTTTTAGCGTTTTAGTCACTTATCTTTTATCCATCCATCTTTACACAGAAATGGAAAAGGAAAAAAAAGGGCCTTTATCAAGTAGCAGGCTACTGCTAAGAAGAAGCTGAAGGGGAGCCTTCCTCCTAAGTCGGGCCAGGCTAACCTGTCCATCAAAAGGAAGCCGTCCTAAAAGGTGGATTGTCCTCCCAAAAAGCCCAAGGTGGTGATAAGGTCAACCGTTGGTAAGACCCCTCCCATTAGCAAGTTGCCCTTTAAGCCTGGTCTGGGGAAGGGGAAAGGCTTGTTGAAGGGCCAGGTTCTTGTCATCGAGGAGCGTCCCATCCTTCTTCGAGAAGATCCAAGTTATGCCCTTAAGCAGCTCTCATCCATTATCAAGGACGATAACTATTAAGATTTGGGCAATCACACTACAAAGGCCATGGGGGAGATGGGCCTCTTCTGCTTGGCACAGGTACGCCTATCCGTCACTTGTATTTTTTTTTGTCCTGATGTCGTCTTGTTCTAAACTTCGTCCTTGATTCTTGTAGGGGTCCTTATGATGAAAAGTCTGATGGACCGCTGTGTATCCCAAAGACGGTGATGGGTCGTCTGAGAGAAAAGTTGGGTACTAAGGATACGGAGGTACAAGAGCTACTGGCTTGGAAGAATGTCCAAGTTAGGAAGCTTAACTTGACCAAATAGCTCTTAAAGGAGTCGGAAGCACAAGTTGAAGCACTGAATAAAACTTTGAAGGACAAAGAGGGTGAGATTGCGGAGGTAAAGGGTCAGCTCCGTTAGGCTAAGAAGGACGCAATAAGAAAATATCATGACTCCGACAACCTCCTAAGGGAGCTCGATGGCTCCTTTGCTGATGGTTTTGACAATTGCTTTCGTTAAGTCAAAATCTATTTTCCAAATCTAGACCTTTCCCACATCTCTATTAACGCCCAAGCCTAGACTCCAGCCCAGCCCGTCTTCTCCGAAGGAACTGATGAACTTTTTGCTGGCGAAACTAACCCTGATCTTCAAGGTGACAGAGATGCTACCCCTGCTGACCTAGAAAAATTCGTTGGGGATTGTACCTGTAAACTTGAAGGGGACCAAATGGTGGAGAAGAATGAAGAACCTCCTACCAGCTAGCAACATAAATATATATATATATATATATATATATATATATATATATATATATATATATATATATATATATATTAGCTTCTTGAGAAAACGGTATCTATTCCTTTCATTACCCATTGGCTCTAGGTTTGATGTAAACATTTGCCTTTCATTGGCTTTTTATCTATTGTTCCTTGTTTTGTTTATTGTTGAATATACTTTGCATATATTTATTTGTTAATCGTGATTTTTTCGTCCTTTATTAATGGACCCGTTTACTTGTGGACCTGATATTGGATCCGTCCACTATGAGGTTTTATATTGTCCTATGGGATACGCCATCCTTTTAGTTGGACTTGACATTATTAGCTCAACTTTTGGGATGAGCCCATTCAGTATTGAACCTGTCCACCTTTGGGCTTTACACTTAAATGGATTCGCCATTCTTGAATCACCCCCATTGGGGTGAACCCGTCCTCACAGGGACCTAATCAGCTCACCCCTTAGGATGAGGCTGTCTACCTGTAGACTTACTATTTTTGATCACCCCTTAGGATGGAGCTGTCTACTTGTGGAAGTACAATTTTTGATCACCCCTTAGGATGAAATCGTCCACTTATGGACAATTTTTTAATCACCCCTTAGGATGAAGTCATCCACTTATGGACATAATTCTGGTTCACCCTTTAGGATGAAGCTGTCCACTTATGGACGTACAATTTTTGATCACCCCTTAGGATGAAGCTGTCCACTTATGGACAACTTTTGATCTCCCCTAGGATGAGTCCGTCCACTTTGGACTTGGTAATTTCAAGTCACCCCTTTGGGATGAGTTCTTCCACTTTGAACTTAATAATTTTAGGTCACCCTTTTAAGATGTGTTCGTCTTCTTTGGACTTTATAATATCAGGCCATCCCTTTTGGGATGAGTCCATCCACTTTGGACTTAATAATGATTATGTAGAAATGTAGATAGCATACACACAACGTTTTGAATAACTCCTATTATTGTGATAAATACGTGTATAGAAATTGTTCTTTGGAAAATGAAAAAACTGCCCTTCAGGCTTAAAAGAAACTGTAGATAATAAAAATTTAACTAAAAAGCAATAAACTGGAAATGAGGGGTATTGTTGTCCATGTTGTTGTCTATTGGTAGTACTTCTTCAGGTGCTCTGCGTTCCAAGGGTGGTGCAACTTTTTCCCGTCCAGTGTCTTCAGGTGGTAAGTTCCTTTCCTATGCCATGATGCGATCCTATACGGTCCTTCCCAATTTGGCTCTAGCTTCCCTTGGGAGGTGTCTTTTGTGGCGCCTGTTACCCTTCTTAGGACAAGATTTCCAACTTGGAAGTCCCTATGCCTGACCTTAGAGTTGTAGTGCTTGGCCATGAGGTCCTAGTACCGCGCTAACCTTTGCTCAGTTGTTGCTTTGACCTCGTCCACCAGACTAAGCTGTAGGCACATAACTTCATCATTCCTATCCTCGTCATAGTTTCTCACTCTGTAACTTGTGAGCCGTACCTCCGCCGGGATGACTGCTTCACTTCTATATGCTAGTCGAAATGGCGTCTCTCCTATAGGCATCCTTGCCATGGTCCTGTATGCCTATAAGACGCTTGGCAATTCTTCTAGCCATATACCCTTTGCCCACTCGAGCCGAGTCTTGATGATTTTAAGCAAAGATCGGTTCGTGACCTCAACTTGCCCATTGGCCTGAGGGTGGATGGGTGAGGAGTAGTGGTTCTTGATCCCCAATTGTGAGTAAAAGTCCTTGAACAAGTCATTGTCGAACTGCTTCCCTTTATCTGAGATCAAAACTCTAGGGATTTCATATCTGCAGATGATGTTCCTCTAGACAAAGCTTCGTACGTTGTTCTATGTGATGGTGGCCAAGGTTTCAACTTTTACCCATTTGGTGAAGTAGTCTATGCCTACTATTAAGAACTTCAACTGTCTTATTGCTATTGGGAACGAGCCCATGATATCCAATCCCCATTGAGCAAAAGGCCATTATTGGGATGAGCTCTTCTGTTGGTTTTCTGATGATGTTGCTGAACCTTTGACATTTGTTGTAGGCTCTTACATAAACTTGGGCATTCTTCTGCATAGTGGGCCAGTAGTATCCAGCTCGAATTAGTTTGTGTACCAACAACCGTGACCCTAAGTGGTTCCCGCAGATCCCTTCATGGACTTCTCTTATGACATAGTTTGCTTCTTCAGGGCTTAAGTACCCTCAAAATTAAGTGTTAGACATTACTTAAGATTGTTCAAGTCAAGATCCAAGAACTGTCAAGTTGCAGAAAGAAGAAGCAAGCTACTTTGAAGCTCAACTGGTCAAAAGATAGGTTCGACCGATCAAAAGTTATGTTCAGCAGATTTTAAATCAGGTCCAAGTCCGCGAAAACGTTTAGAGTTTCAATCCAACATTACTAAGTATAAAAGAAAATTCCTAAATACATTTTAGAAGTTCTTGAAAGTTTTGTGAGTTACTCCTGTGAGATCTGTGAGGTTTTTGTAACCTTCTAACTCTACAAGTATCTACTTGAACGTGATCTACAATTAAGAATTGGTGGAAACAAGTTGCTGCATAAAGATCTACTACTAATGGTGAACTGAAACCTTTGAATGGGATCACAAAGTCACAAACGTGAGAGTTTGTGTTCAACAAATTCAAGATTAAAGAGTTCATGGAATTGAAGCTGCATGTGATCGTGTTAGTAAGTTCTACAAGAGGTAGTTTTAGATTTTAGAGAGAAAATCTATTATAAACTTTTATTTTGTCATAGTGAATTTGTTTACCCTAAGGATAGTTAGGTTAAATCATTTTCAGGTTTTTTACCTTAAAACAGTTTGTTTCATTGGTTTTTCTGAACCATCATATTACTATCTTCTTTACTTTTCCGCACTAAATAATATTATTGCATGAATTTAACCTAAATCTGAAAAATCAACCTAAGTAACTACTTGGATAATTCATGTGATTAAAAAAAATCTGATTTATAGGTGTCTAAACTATAAACTGAACAAAAAAAAAATCTAAAATATATATTTAATTATTTATTTCTAAATATATACCAATCAAATCGTAAACCAAATGCCAAATCGACCTTGCCGGTCTCACAAATTTTCATCTGACCTCTGAACCTTACTTCATCGATCGACCACGTACACAACCACTACCGATTAGTTAGGGCTGATTTCGGGCCATTCATTGGTCAGCATTTTGAACACTAAAAAATATGATAACTACGATTCAGAAGTCCAATTCTGGCAATTTCATTTGCTCCTCCACACACTTTAATTCACATAGGGACAATAAGATTTTAAATTCCCAATTTAATGTTTGTCTTGAAGAATCAACATGACCGTGGTTGTTGCCTAGCTAGTACCGGTAGCACGTGTTGCTATCGGTAGGTCAAACGTCCGAAATTTCTAGACGGAAGATCACTAGATAAGCACGACTTATAATTGTCAATGTCCACTTACAACTGACATTGTAAAATGTAAATTCATCAGATTCATAAAAATAATAATGAACACCAACGTGTTTATTTCACTTACAATAACAATATATATAGCTGGTGAAAATGTAATAAATTTCAAGTTGATTATGTCCTTCATCAATCTTGTTACTTTAGGTTGTTTATTGAATTCCCCCCACAATTTCAAAAGAAAGGGTCATCGGTCAGCTCTCCCTCCTCCTGAACCTGCTTATTAAATTGGCATTTCAATTATTCCATAATTTGTAAACACAAACATGAAACATGTCTAATTAACCCGTAGATTGGGAAGGTAACTCTGATGAAAGAAAAATAATAATAGCTGATTCAAAGTTTGAAACTAAAATTCAATTGATTTCATTGAAAACTTTACGTTATTATAGTTTTCTATATTTCCTTGTATTTTGGTAACATTAGAAAATATAGGTCAAAAGAAACCAGTTTTAGTCAGTGTAAAACCTATTAAAACTATAACTTGTTTTAGAAGTTGTTTTCAGCTTTTTTTTTTTTTTTTTTTTTTTCAAAACGCAAGTATATCTCACAAGTTTCAACTTACTTTTAAGGTTATTACCAAATATAAGAAAATAAAATAGTTTCTTCAAAAAATATTTTTTGAAAAATAACTTTTTTTTTTCCAGATAACTTCAATCGTGAAACAAATGGTAAGCCTAAGAATTTATTTCGTTAGGATGAAAGGGGAAGTAAGGAAATTGACGAAATAAAATAGTAGTATGATTATCATTTTTCGCCATTCGGTAGGTAAGAACTCAGAGCAAATAAAGGGGGGTCTCCAAACATACAGAGAAGAAAACTAGTTTTTGCACACAAAAAGGAAAAAGAAAAATAGCAAAGAATTTTACAATCCCATAAAAGAGCATGGTTGAAGTGATGATGATGAAAGAGTCAAGGTCATTGCAGCTCGGCTCAGATTTGAACTATTTTATTATGCAGCTCGACTCCATGATAAAATAGAATAAAAAGGATGAGATGAAAATTATTCCCCATACTATCTAAGGAAGGTAGCTCTCTCTCTCTCTCTCTCTCTTTGGGAAGTAGGGAAGAGAGTCATGAAAGAATAGAATAAGATATGAAATGAGAAACCGAGTATATAGTCTCCACCATGTATAAAATACCTAGCGTTAAAAACTGAAAATTTTATAGTAAACCTTTGAAGTTTGAAGTTAATTTTTTTAGATGAGGTTGCTTGCCAACTGCAACGTGAAATCTTGTGGTCATCCTCTCAGCGAGCATTGACCATAATCCACACTTTTACGAGAAAGAAATGAAAAATAAAATAAAATAACAAGTCTTTGATCAAATGGCATTTGCTATATCTTAGTATTTTGGACTGTATTTTTTTTTTTAAATGATTTTATAGATTGGTAATAGTGGGGGATAGGTGGGGAATCCAAGTACTCCTTTTTAAAGTAAAAAATAATATTAGTATGCAAATTAAAAATTACGTTTAGAGTCCTACCTGGTTTAGCCAATTGGCTAAACCACCAATTGGCTTAACCACCAATTTTAATGAATTGATGCGCAATTCAATACGGGTAGTTAATTAGTCAATATTCTGTAACAATGTTTGCATGGATAAATACATTCGAAAAAACAGCACACAAAAAGCCAAAAAAAAGCACACAAAGACAACATACGTTCACCATCATGGAGTGAAAACTCTACAAAGTAAAAAACTCCAAGGGTAACCTCAAACTCGCACATGACATCAAGCACATGTATTCAAACCATGTACTCTTTCTAGCACCTGCATGCTCTCAACTTAGGAAGTATGAACATTTCATTCAAGGTGCAAGTACATATGTCGTATTCGTGTCATACTCATGTTATACTAGTATTATATACCAACCGTCTCATATTACAATTTTTTAGAAATCACTTATATTGCCATTTTGCACCCATGTCCATGCTTCCTAGCTCTCATCTAGGGGCTTCTAACTTATCTGCTATCTGCACAAGGTGATACACCACTTGCAAATCGACCTCTTGACTATTCCAAGACTCCTTGAAGATATGATGTAGTAAATGTGGTTTCAACAGCAACATCCAACACGCATATAATGATCAAGTATTTGGAACATGTTAAGGTCAAATATTTGTGGGTTGGCAAATCCATGTCAAAACTCATTTTTGATGTATTTATAATTTTTTTCTATCTAGTCATCCGGTTTTTCAGCTTGACTCTTGCTGGTACCTAGTCGTATGTCACGGGAAATTCATCATATATAGGAGGATTTGGGCCTTTTTTTGGTATCTTGGTCTTCTAGATGGAATTTCATCTAGCTTCTGAGGTTTACTTGAATTTGTGCGATTGGCTTAATCAGTAAGCTAATGTGACTGAAATTCTCCCATTTCGGCCTCCTGTCCAAATTAGCGTACCTCTTTAATAAAGGAATAAAGGAATTTGGATAATTTAGCTTCTACTGATCCTGCATCAAACAACATTTTTAAGATTTTGGTCATCCGCCCAGGCATTGTGGTTTGCATTGATTAGCTCCCTCACATCAGACTCATCAGTACATAGCCTATTTGTTGAGGTAGTATTACTTGTACCGGATACGTGATAGATTTTCTCCTATTTGTTAAGTTATTAATATTTGGTGTAGCTTGAATCTTTTCCACTCACGGGTTGGACCAAATTTCAATTTAATTGTCATCACAACAAAATTCTTTTTGGCCACCTCTCAGGACAATCACTATTTCAAGTTTTTCTACGCACACAAAAAAAAAACTAAGAGCTAAAAACTAAAACCAAAAACAAAACAAAAACAAACAAACAAATAAGATATGTGATGGCATTATCTCTCATGCCTCTCTGATTTTGGCACTATATATATATATATATATATATATATAAACTGAGAGAAAATTTAATTAATTAAATTCCAAATTAGATTTTAATTGTAGGTTGATTTTGTGTCATCATATATCCACTTAAGTTGTTTAATCTTTATGTTTAATGGGGGCAAAATTTTGAAAGTTCAATATTAATGAACTATAAAATAAATAAATAAAACAATCGTATATCTACTCAACAAAAATCAGCGCACATTCTATTTTATTAAAAATTAGAATAAAAATAATAATAAATAGTATTAAATTTAGGCAAAACTTTTAATATATATGCATCTAATTGCATTTATTTTTTTAATAATTTGGTTAATTATATATATTTTTGTGATAAAAAATGTACTTATTACAGGCTAGTTGCCTATTTATGCATGTAACACACGCAATAATTTCTAACTTTGAGTATCACATGAACCACTGCAATAAGCAAAACTTTAACGATGTATTAGTTTGGGCTTTTTCAATGAGTACATACCGAGCTACTAATATTGCACAAAAAACGCTTTTTCTTTGGTTCTGTATTAAAGCGTTTCTATGTTTTGTTACCACAAAACCATTGTCCAGATGTTTGTAAATTAAGCTATTACATCAATTTTAGGTCATTTTCTAAGATTATTGACGTACGGTTCCCCAACATAATATTAAGCTGAGTCTCTTATATATGTATCTTGGGATGCTCATTTGATATTTTCTTCTATTTTATATTGCACAAATGTGTGGAGCCCAACGTAATGATGCTCGAATTAAATCTGAAGCCATATTGATCGTAAAGGCCAAAACGTCAACTAGTGTTGTCAGGATGCAACTTGAATTATATTTTAGTGAAGTTTCTCGGTAACCATTGTCATCGCAGCAATATTAGTTTTGAATATGATATTAATCAATTATTCGTTGCTCATCAAAGTCTCCTTTTCACACTTTCATCAAACAAAAAATCTCCTTTCTTATGCTATATTCCTAAGTACAATGCCCTATAAATAACACTACTTCTGACTTAAGATGACCATGCATCTTAAAGGTACGAAGATATTCAAACATAATCATGAAGATGCCTACCAGAATTGCTTTTACTCTTTTTATCTTCATTATTCTTTCTGAAAGAAATTTGTTGGCCAAGGCACAAAACACGTCGACTATCCCAGTTAATGTGGGTGTCATTCTTAACTTCGATACATGGAATGGGAAGATGGGGTTCAGTTGCATAAACATGGCCCTTTCAGACTTCTATGCCTCCAATCCTCACTACAGAACTAGGGTGGTTCTTAACTCCAGGGACTCCAAAAGTGATGTTGTTGGAGCAGCTGCTGCAGGTTCTCTCTCTCTCTCTCTCTCTCTCTCTCTCTCTCTCATAGATTTAGTTTCCTTTTTTCTTTTTGGTCTCTTCACTCGGTCTTTAATATTTTTTTCTTGGGAAATGCTTGTTACATACAAATTAAAGTACACACTTTTTTAAACAAAAATTATGATTTAAAGTTACAATTTTCAAGTTACTTCAAGACATGATTTTTGTGCAAAAGTATTATGTCTAAGGGGCTGTATAACTTTTATTTTTATAATTTTAACTTATTAAAGTATTGTAGGAATGGGATAAAGTTTACTAAAAATAAATAAAGGTGAAAGTTAGTTGAAATAATACAGTAAGAACCATAAATAGTACCAAAAAGTGTAATAAAGCCTAAGAATAGCAGCAAAAATAAACTAAATAATAAAATAAACTATTCAAATAGAACTATAACTATGAATTAATGGGATTAATGTTTATGAATATAATATAAATCCTTAAGACTTATTCACCAAAAACTCATAACAATAGGCATAGAGACTTTCTTAATTGGATAAAGTTTTAAAATATATATATATATATATATATATATATATATATATATATATATTCCTATTACAATAGAAATACTATCTTTTTTCTTTTCTTTTTTTTTCCTTTTATGATGAAGTACTGCTTGAAAGTATGATATTGAAGTTGACCTGAATATTGACTTGGTGTCAACTACGCTATGACCTCCAGGCTGTGACAACAACTAAAAAAATAACTATTATATTACAACAGTACAATTTAGTTTTATAATGGACTTAGAATCAAATGACATAAAAAAGAAAGATTTATCTAGGGAGAGAAGTTAAAAACTAAATGAGATAGGGACAAGTTGGACAAATACATATTGTGAATTTGTGACACCCATCTCCTTCTCTTATTCAAAAAATAAAACAAAATAAAAGCTTCACAGCCAAATTTTAATATATTTACCATTGTTACCGTGCCTTTTGAGCGGAGCTAATAGTATGTTTTTGTATTATAATCTTATTCACTCTCTTTTGTATGTGTATGCTTGTTAAAAAATAAATAAAATAAAAATCAATTCAGTTGCATGTTGCTGAATTTTAAAAGATGAAACAAAATCAGGAGCGCTACTTGCTTCTGCTATTTTTCTTCTCTTTTTTTTCTTTTTTCTTTTTTTGAATTATACCATTTTTATTTTGTTTCCTTGGAATTTGAATTCAGTTTTTCAAAACATAAATTAGATGTAGCATGAAGCTAGGGTTCACAATTAAAATCATAGCCTTTCAGTTTTTCAAAAAAAAAAAAGAATGAGAGAGAAGAAGAAGAAGATCAAAGCATTTATAGCTATTTTCTTTCCATAGTTAATATTAGGTTAAATTACAAATTATACCTACAATCTTTAACTTGTTTTCAATTTGGTCTTTCAAGTTTTTTTTTTTCATTTCAGATTTTTAAATCAATATGTTTCTAATTTGGTATATCCGTCTAATTCAGTTCAATGTCATTAGCTTTAATATTATCACTTACCAAAATTTTAAAATATCTGAAAATAATTGTTTTTATTTTTATTCCAAAATTTATAACATAATATATAGAAGAAAACAATAGAATAAAATAGTCAAATCATACAAGTCCCAAATAGAACTAAGGTACGCTAGTTCAAATTAGGATCAGGTGAAGTATCTAGAGTGGTGTACATAATGCAATTACTGACATCCCTACTTACAAATT
The DNA here is from genome assembly GCF_040712315.1 of Castanea sativa. NCBI lineage: Eukaryota > Viridiplantae > Streptophyta > Magnoliopsida > Fagales > Fagaceae > Castanea > Castanea sativa. The sequence continues at coordinate 18,062,107 of NC_134013.1, read as the reverse complement.
TGTTTTTACCACTCTCATTTTTTTACTTTTCCTCACTTTTTTTCTTCATGGTTGAGATTAAAAGTTGTTTTTTTCTACAGTTAATCTTAGTCATTGAGAGCTATTATATTTTGTGCAATACCCTAAGTGTTGGACCTAATTAATCCTAATTTTCTCTCAATTAATTTCTTTTCCTTTTATTTTCTTTCTTGTATTGTTTATGTTAAGGAATGATCGTAGAGGATATGATTAAAGTTTATCCACATCAGTTTTTTTCTTTGTTGACTTTTTCAATAATTTGCAATAAAACCTATAAAATCAACTAAAATTTCCCTTTTTATTTTATTTAAGAAAATTGACTACTTGATCCACCTAGAAAATTATAACTTAGAGCATTTGCAGCAGCTCATGCAAAAATTCATAATTATTTTAGTATAAGAAACTTTTTTTCTATTTTATATACTCATTTTTCAAAACACACATCAAATTTTCTATTTTACTCCACATTTAATCAAAATATCAATTTTTCTTTTTTTTTATTTTCTTTTTCTTTTTTTCTTCACACATAACAACCATCTTCCACTCGCTTCTTTCATTATTATGATACATAAAGAAAGAATAAAAAACTAAATGCAAAATATATAGTATCAATGTAAATTTATACAATTATTATAACAACTATGTATTTTTACTCAATTTTGCATAACCTGATGTGGGTAAATTTTGAACTTACTTGGTTAAAATGTGGTCATTTTCTATTATACAAGAAACGATGTGAGTGCTCTTATTGTAATTGCCACCACCCTTCAAGATGTTTTTTTTTAGTAAATATATTATCATTTTCTACTTACTAAAAAACTAGTCTTAAATATATTTAATGAAGGGTTTAACATATGAAAAAAAAGTGCTTAAGTTGACCATTGACGCAATAGTTAAACCGTGTTCATGAGTGTGCGTTGTGCTCTGGTGACATCGTTTACAAAATTCATAATGTGTTGGTATCATTTGTCATAATCCGGGTATATTAATAATATATTCATGCTTGGAGTTTCTATTTCTGTTTGTTTTGATATTGATGTTATCTAGAAAATGAGTAATTTTTCAAAGAGAGATACTACGTCCACAATATTTTTACAATATTTTCACAACAAATCATAGGTGGTTAGTTGTTATTGGTTCAAATTTGAACCTAACACTAAGATTACTTTTTTGCCCCAACAATAACAACCATTAACAACCTACCACATAGGATTTGTTGTAAAAATGTTGTGAAAATGTTGTGGACATATCATTTCTCTTTTTGAAAAAGTATAATCTATAAAACTATCTCATTTTTATATGTTTGGTAACAACCTTAAACAAGTTAGAAAACTATCTTCTAATTTCCCATATATAACGTGACATGAGAAAAAAAGTTTTTTTTTTTTTTCAAAACTATTTAGTAGAAAATAATTTCTAAAAATAAATCATAATTTTTTGTTTGACTAAAGATAGTTTTTTTTTTTTATAATTTTTTCTGATGCTATCTAACACTAAAAAACATGAAAAACTACCTTCACACAAAATTTTCCATCGAAATGGAGTTGTTTATATACGTCTTGGATTGACCTAGAATTTTGTATGATATTGTTGGATCAACACAAGACTACAAAAATCAAAATCATACAATATATTATCCTTTTTCTACTTATTCTTTTTAAATATATTTAACTGAGGGTTTCATATTTAAAACTTAAAAATTAAAATAAATTTTTTTTTTTTAAATGAGTAAGTTGACCATTGACACAATGGTTAATTAACAAGATTCCGTGTGCGTTGTACTTCCGTGTCGTCGTTCACAAGATTCATAATGTGTTGATATCATTTATCATAATCCGAGTATATATTAACAATATTAGTACGTACTATACTCACGTTTGGAGTATCTCTTAATTGTTTATATACGTCTTAGATTGACCCAGTGCTTTGTATGATATTAGAGTCAACAGACTCGATCCACACATGACTAAAAAAATCATCACACAATTTATAATGTTTTAGAAGGTCACGTTAATCATATTATCTCCTTTTAATTGCTAAAACTTTCCATTGTTTAATACTAAATTTTACCTTCATTTTACAATTTAATTGCTAAAACTTTCCATTGTTTATTACTAAATTTTACCTTCATTTTTTAAACTTCTGATAATTTTGAGTGTATATGTAAATGGATAATAAATCAATTTCTCTGTTTTTGGAACACAGCTCTAGACCTCCCTAAAAATATAGAAGTGCAAGCCATCATAGGGCCACAAAACTCGATGCAAGCCAACTTTGTGATTGATCGCGGTGATAAAGCTCGGGTGCCCATTATATCATTCTCAGCAACAAGCCCTTCTCTTTCTTCCCCTGGGAGTTCATACTTTTTTCGAGTCACTCAAAATGATTCATCGCAAGTGAATGCTATAAGTGCAATTGATCAAAAATATAAATGGAGAGAGGCCGTGCCAATCTATGTAGACAATGCATATGGGAAAGGAATCATACCCTTCTTGGTTGATGCCTTGCAAAATGTTGATGCCCGTGTCCCCTATCGGAGTGTCATTTCACCATTAGCCACAGATGACCAAATTGGTGAAGAACTTTACAAGTTGATGACAATGCAAACTAGAGTCTTCATAGTGCACATGTCATCCAAGCTCAGTTATCGGTTTTTCAACAAAGCAAAAGAGATTGGAATGATGAGTGAAGGTTATGTTTGGATAACAACCAATGGGATAACTGACTCTCTATGTTCATTAAAACGATCCGTCCTTAACTCAATGCACGGGGTTTTGGGTGTAAAAACTTATTTTCAAGAAACAAAAGAACTTGAAAATTTTACAATTCGATGGGAAAGGAAGTTCCAAGAAGACAACCGAGCCATTTCAAATGCTGAACTGACTGTTATAGGACTATGGGCATACGATGCTGCTTCAGCACTAGCCATGGCAATCGAGAAGGTTGGGACTACAAATTTTTACTTTCAGAAGACAAATGCTTCAAGCAACTTGACTGAACTTGAAGCTATTGGGATCTCTCAAAATGGTCCAAAACTTCATGAAGCATTAATGGGTATCAAATTTAAAGGCCTAGCAGGTGATTTCAATTTTGTTAACGGGCAATCACAATCTTCAACTTTTAAGATAATTAATGTGAATGGTAATGGGGAAAGATTGGTTGCATTTTGGACTCCAGAAAATGGGCTCTCAAGGAAATTGAATTCTGGGAACACAAGCACATATTTTTCTTCCAAGGAAAATGTAGGACCTATTATATGGCCAGGTGATTCAAGTTCCGTTCCAAAAGGTTGGGTGATTCCAACAAATGGGAAAAAGTTGAAAATAGGAGTTCCAGTGAAGAATGGATTTACTGAATTTGTTAAGGTGACATATGATCCTAGTTGCAACAGAACACAGGTAACAGGCTACTGCGTAGACGTCTTCAACGCTGTCATGAAAACATTACCATATGCTGTTAGCTATGAGTTCATTCCCTTTGCAAATTCAAGTGGTGGAAGCGCTGGGAGTTATAATGATTTGGTCTACCAAGTTTTCCTTAGGGTCGGTAAAAACCTTCACCTTACTAATTTTTAACAACTAAGATTACATATGGTATTTAACTATTTATAGGAATGTTTAATTGCTTATACTATATATTCAATAAGAATTAAACTGAAACTCTCTTACTTTGTAACCAAAAAAGGGAGTGTGTATTCCATGCTATACATAATATACAACAACCTCCTATATAGATTTCTTTCTTTCTTTTGTACCTCCTAATTTCAATTTTCACATTCTCTATCTAACCAAAGCATTCCTAACATTGAAAATGATATTTGTAACATTTTACTTGGACAGAATTTCGATGCTGTGGTAGGAGATATAACAATCACAGCAAACAGGTCTAATTTTGTCGACTTTTCATTGCCATACACTGAATCTGGAGTATCATTGGTAGTGCCAATCATGGACAATGGGACTAGAAATGCATGGGTTTTCCTGAAGCCTTTAAGCAGGGACCTTTGGATAACAAGTGGATGTTTCTTTGTGTTCATTGGCTTTGTAGTTTGGGTTCTTGAACACCGAATAAATGACGATTTCCGTGGGCCTCTCGCACATCAAATTGGAACAAGCTTGTGGTACTCTTTCTCAACCATGGTTTTTGCACAACGTAAGTTCCTACCCTTCACAATTGTCTCATCATACATACCTCTAGAATCTTATTTCACAAAAACAATCACCACCATAACAATACACAAAAATAAATGTATAACTTAGTCCTAGTGCTCTCAGGACTTATTTATAGTCTTGTCTTCTATCTTACACACACACACAACTAGCTATGCCATCACTTTGGATAATAATTATTATTATTATACACTCAGTATTACACACTTAACTTGCATACACTATCAAAACAAGATTTCAATTAAAATTGTGAAATCTTGTATATTGTTTTTTCAAAACAAGATTTCACCGTTCACAATTTTAACAGAATTTATGTTTTTTTTTTTAAACAAAATTTCTAATGAAGTATGTACAAAGTGCACTATAGCATATGCATAATTAGCTTTTCCTTATTTAATTATAGGTACTAGTTGACTATGCTTTCTTAATACTCTTCGTACACTAACACTCTTAATCAAGGAAGTCAATACCGTACCGGAGGCTGTACCGGTTTGGCCACCGGTACGATATATTTCGGATACCGGTCAATACCGGTGTACCGTTTCGGGTTTACCGCTATTTTATATATATATATATATATATATATATATATATATATATATATATATATATATATATATACATACATACATACACACACCAAAATCTCTAGAACCATGTTTATAAACATATAATATTTCACTTATATTATAGTAAATATAAAAGTTTATTATAAAACATTACCTCAATTCAGAACAAATTATTTATAGTTTTAGACTTTAGTATCAAATAAAAGAAAAAAAAACACAATATAAAAAATAGAAAGCTTAGTTGTTCATTGCATACTAAGAAAACAAATAATACTAAGAAGTTAATATAAATAAGTTACCATTATGCCTTTACAAAAATTCAAAAATTACAAAACTAAAAAATTTATAAAAAAAAAAAGTTTTTTTTTTTGTACCGGCCGGTACGCCCGGTACCGGCCGGTATTGCCCGAAATTGACCGGTATGGCCGGTACGCGGCCGGTACAGCCGGTATTTTTTCCGGTACAATATAGAAGTGTACCGGTACCGGTGCACTGGCCGGTACGGTATGTACCGGCCGGTACGGCCGGTACCGGTACGGTATCGGCCACACTGCTCTTAATAGGATTAATGCAACCCTTTGTTATTCTTCTAATTGATATGTTTCCCAAACCAATAAAAAAAAACTCTTAAAATTATCAAAACATGGAATGGACTTAACAATTTGTAACCAATATTTACTACAAGCATAATTTTCTTCCACCTATCCTATTCTTCTTAACAATGTGGGGTTCCAAAATAAATAAGAAAACACTCAAAATGATTGCATCATGGACTGGAGTTCACCATTTGTGACCTATTTAGTACAAATAGGATTTTCGCCAAAAAAAAGAGAAAGGTTCCTCTAACTTACTTCGAGATTCAAATGAGTATTCACGAATACATTTAATTACATAAATTATTTATAATCTTGTGACATGTGTAGATAATTTATTAAATTAACTACAAAAGTACATGTGTACAATGTATGGTCATTTAAATTAGTCTCCTTTAACTCATGTGTGTTTGACATTTGATTATAAGCTAACTTATTGCTTCTTTTGTGTATTGCTTGTAGGTCTCTCACTACTTTTTATCTCAGATTTATTTCAAATAATTTAATTTTCAGTTTTTTGATGATAAACTAGCTTTTAACTTTTGTTTCACATTATGCAAATAAATTACCAGAAATAAGTAATTCTCAAACGGATGCTCAAAACTTAAATTTGGAGAAAACTAGAGAAAAACTTTTGTCCTTGTAATTACTAAAGATTCATTATTCTCCATTATTATGAGTCAAAAAAGTGATAATATACTTAGAGTTGCATATCTTAAACATTAATTACTTTGTTATTTATGATGCAATTAGGTTCTTCTTCTTTTTTTTAAATCTTTCGATTTATATTACAGGGGAAATAGTGGTAAGCAATTTGGCAAGGTTTGTAGTGATCATATGGGTTTTTGTGGTGCTCATACTCACTCAAAGTTACACTGCAAGTTTGACATCACTCTTAACAGTTCAACAGTTGCAACCAACTGTTACTGATATCAATCAGCTTATTAGGAATGGGGAGTATGTCGGCTACCAAGGAGGATCTTTTGTTTTGGCAATTTTAAAGAAAATGAATTTTGATGAAACTAAACTTAAGGTCTATGATACTCCTGAAGAATGTGATATACTATTGTCAAAAGGAAGTGCAAATGGTGGTATAGCTGGTGCTATTTTTGAAATTCCTTACATGAAGCTTTTTTTAGGACAATATTGCTCCAAGTATACCATGGTTGAATCAATATACAAAATTGATGGATTTGGCTTTGTAAGCTCTCTCTCTCTCTCTCTCTCTCTCTCTCTCGTATGTGTGCACTTAAGTAAGTGTATAGTTTCTCATTTTTTTTTTTTTAATGACTTGCAGGTCTTTCCAGTAGGTTCCCCTCTAGTATCTGATGTGTCAAGGGCAGTTTTAAATGTGACAGAAGGAGAGAAAATGAAAAATATTGAGAATGCATGGCTAGGGAAACAAAACAATTGTATAGACTCCAAGAACAAGGTTTCTTCTGCGAGTCTTAGCCTAGCTAGCTTTTGGGGCCTATTTCTCATTGCCGGGGTTACTTCCTTATCGGCTCTCATAATTTCCATGTCTATGTTCCTTTACAAGGAAAGGGAACAAATCTGGATCTCCTATCATTCAGAAGGCTCGATATGGAGAAGAATTCATGACACCTTAAGAATCTTTGATAGAAAAAACATCAATTTCCATATTTTTAGAAAGAGAGCACTGCAAGACGAAAGTCGTATTGATAGTAATCATGTTATAGGCGCAAGTGAAGCCTCACAAAACACTAAGTACCTGCAAAGTCCTTCAAGCTATACTACCCACACGGAACCCCCCTTTGCTTGCCTGGGAACTTCAGGAACGTCTCCTGGAGAATATGGAGATTTCAATCCAAATGGTCTAGCATCTCAATTTGAACCAGCTATGGAGCTAATTAGTTGCCCAAATCTAGACGGAACAATAACCTTAGAAATAGCTCATGAAAACTATTAATATGCATTTTCTGTCTTATTCGACCGTCGAATAGTCAGCACTATCGTACATTCATCTATAAATTTGCTAAGCTAGAGCTTGTTGTGCCTTGTTCTGTTGATTAAGTAACTCGATTTAAAAGCTTAATTCAATTTTTACTTATGAAACTTATGTTTTGACATTTGTTAATGTGTATTGGCCACCAAACTATCTCTCGATCTAGTAATGAATTATTTTACACCTTAATAGTAATAACTTTAACAAAAGTTAAAGCAAAGTACATCTTGTTGGCAAATTTTTTATTCAAATGACAAGATATTAGTGTTCGCGAACATATCAAACCAAGCTAGGATTTGTTCAAGCATGGTTCGTTAAATAATTGAGCTTTAAATTTTAGCTCAAGTTGGATTTTTTAATGAAAGGAAATGTTAAAGAATACCTTAAGGATATTTGTTAATGAACCATTCTAGGAAATGTTTTATTAGAAAAAAAAATTTTAATATTTTGACAATTTTTTTTATTTCCCATAAAAATTATGTTAAAACTTTTTTAAAATGGTTTGTTAACAATTGTCATAAGGGCACCCGTTAACATGACTTTTTAATGAAACAGCTCATTGGAGCATCTAGATGAGTTAAACTTGAGCTAAACTTGATTCATTTTACAATCCTAATTATAAGAAACTAGCCGCCAACCCGTGCATTACGCGCGATAATTATTTTTATGGTGGTTTTATTAAAAAAAATTTACAATTTAAACTAATTTAATAATGAGTAATGTATTTCATAATCATATTTTTATTCATTATAGGAACAATCATAAATATAAATATAAATTTTATCATACCAAAATAAAAATAATATAATTTTTCTCAAAAATTCAAAAGGCAAGTTAACGAAAATATTCAACATTTTGTGAATCATTAAAAAGAATATAAAATTTGAAAATTGTTCTTTTTGTTTTAAATAAACTTTCTCAAACCTTATTTTTTCTGCCTACAATTCAAAACACCAAAAAATGTAAACTAAAAAAAACTATAAGTGCACAATTTGTACTCGGTCCAATCACTAGATGGACTCAGACCCAAAGAGCCTTATACAATGAAATTTATAGAGTATGGGCTTGAAACCTAGGTTTATAGATACTGGACAAATGGTAAACTGGCTAGATTGCCGCTATCTACACAATCGATGGATGAATATAACCAAAAAACTCTCCTCGAATGTAAGCCAAGGACCACTTGTATTACTTTTCTTTCTTTAAGCAAGAGATTACAAATGAAGTTATTTCTCAGTCCCCCTTTCTCTCTTCCTCTCTCGTCCTCTTATATCCATCTCTTTCTTCTCTTTCTCATCCACGTGTACCACAGATCTTCCAAATAGATACTTGTCCCATCCATCACATTCTTGAAGTCTTCAAATAATAGCTGGAAGGCTGAATATTACTGTTCAGATGTCATTTCTCCATTAATGCGGCCAGGGAGGTAGGTGCAGGGTCTTTAATGCGGTGGTAGCAGCTTTTCCCTTGATCACCCTCGTATATTCTTCATTCTTGTAACCATATGGTACATATCTTTAGCCACCAAACCTTCCAGAATTCTCTCACCAAACACCATGACGTGTCATACAATTTTTACTAGACTCCGCCGAGGAGATGCCCTCCTCGGACAACACCACCAACTTTTCCAGCAAAAGCTAGCTTGTGGCTCCCAAAGGCTCTTCTTGGACAGGCTTACACCACCAAATCAGGTCCAAGACCCAAATGCATATTTTGACCATTTTACCCCCACAATAGCCTCTCAAAACTTCATTTTTCTCCCAATCCGAGGAGAGAAATGGAGTTTTGAACCAACCCCACAACCTCCATATGCTTTGCGAATCGCCGCACATGAAAAGGTCACTTCGCTTCTTCTAAACCGCCCCTGACGCTTCGAAATCCGTAACACCCACATTAATGGTTGTAAGTTACACCTTGTCCTCCACATTCAACGGTGAGATACGCATCTAACGGTCCAGATTCTTCCTCAAATTTAGGCGCAATAACTCCCATTCAATGCCGCCTCCCACACACCAAAACACCTAGGAAACCAAAATTCGACCTCTCACTTCAGAAATCAATCAAATCTCAAAATTTCCTAACCTCTTTCCTCTTAAGAAGCTCGCGAAGAAATATCCGCCTTTTTACCGTAAGTTCTCAATTATTTTAACTCGTTTCTCCTCGGCCACTGTCCTCGGCCATTAATTATATCCTTCCCTTCACTAAATTTTCGATCCTGCCTTCAACAAATGGGTAGATTCAAGTGTTTGGTAGATGCTGATGCTGGGATGGAGGGTTTTAGGGCCAAATACCGTATTCCCCAAGATGTAGGTTTGAGATATTGTTCCTCTGAAGCCATAGCCAACGATTGGAAAGAAAAAGAAGTCGTCATTCCCATCATCGCCTTTTTGGAGGGTGGGATGACACTTCCCATGAAAAACGTAACTAGTGAATACCTCTGTAACCATAGGATATGCCCAGATCAATGCACACCCAATGTATTTAGGGTCTTAGGCTATGTTGATGCTCTAAACGAGCAAATGGGCTTAGATCTCACATGGCACGACGTCGTCTACATGTACGAATGTCATAAACTTAACGATGTAGGATAATACCTGAAATCTAGGTCTAGCATTGTGAGACTCATATCTTGCCTTCCCAAATCCAATAAAGGCATGAAGGACGACTACCTTATTGCTTCTGGAATGTGGTACGACAGTCCTCATTGCCCAATTGAATAGGGAAACCCAGGTGTGACTCCATAGGAGTTAGATTCCCTAACCTGTGACTTGGTTCTATTAACTTTAATCGTTTCTAGTTATATAGTCTGTTATTGCTACTTTATTTGGTATTCTTTGCTGATCTAACCATGCTGGCATTCTCGAATATTTTTGCAGACAAACAACACGTACGGCCCCGTCTTAGCCTTTGTAGCATCGCGGACCTCAATCGCGTTCTTCAATCCGAGGTGTTCGTGAGTGAAGACCTGCAAGTGAGGGCAGCTCGCCTCATACTGGGATACGACCTTTATCAGAAGACTTCCAAGACATTGGCAACGCAATCACAACGGGCGACCGGAGGTGCAGAAGGATAAACATTTCGAGATCGGGCTTCCTCGATAAACACGAGCTACCGGACGATCCTTCTATTATCTTATACTCACGCCCCTATCCTAGCAATCCCTCTTTCGGTGCTCTCTCAAGCATCAGCCATCCGAGAAGAATTAACATCCTCGCAAAAATCACTCGAAGAGGAAATAGATTAGTTTCGACTTGAGGAAGCTGAGAGACCTCTAGAGAGCCACATCGTCACCATCTCGGACGAAGAAAACAAATCCTCGAAAGATTCCGGTATAAAAGGCTTAGTAACAGTACGAGTTGATACTAGCGACGAAGAAGAAGATATGGCCAGTTTGAGGACACTGATGTCCAATAGGGGTACACAAGCTCCCAAAAAGGGCGCAGTTGGATCTCAACCTCCTCCCAAGCTGCCACCACCTCCCCCTCTTTCTGACCCCAAAATTCCAGCCTCCGACCCCAAAAAGAAAAGGAAGAACAAGGCCGAGGAGGCAGAGATGGTGAAACAAAAGAAACTTAAGCAACAACAACAAATGTTGCCAAGGGTAGAACGCGTGCCCCTTCTGTTGAGAGTGGGGAGAGCCATGACGTGGCCGAGATGCGCCGAACGCAAGCCAATTGGTCTCCTACGCTGGAACTAGATGGGGCTCCCATTTCTGGCCAGTCCAGTATCAAAGCATTCCAGCAAGGACATGCTCACCACCTCGCGAATGCCCTGGAACAACCTCTTCTTCTACTAAGGGATATGGAGGCTTTGGACAAGATGAGCCAACCACACCTTTTCCTCTCCCTAAAAAGAGATTTAGCTCTGGGAAGTGCCCTTCAACTACTTCTATCTCACTACTTCATTATCTTTCTGTATAATATCTTTCATATATGTTTCTATATTGTTTCTGTCATTATGTGCTTGTTTACTATTTCAACGCAAGCTATCCAAGAAGTCTTTGCTGCAGAGAAATGGGTGGAAGACTCCCGAAAAAAGGCTACAGCCGAACTCCAGGTTAGAGTCGAGACTGAGAAGGCTTTAGGCCACGCCATGGCAAACAACGAGGATCTGACCAAGAAGTTGGCAAATGAGAACAGAGAAAGAAGTGGCGCCGAGGCCAACCTCAAAACAACCAAGACTCAAGTGGAGGGGCAACGTAAGCTGCTGCACCAAAAGGACGAAGACCTATCCAAAGCTCAGCAAGAAAATTCAGGGTTAACGGAAGAGTTTGCTAGAGCGAAAGAAGAGGTTCGCACCATCAAGGAGACCATGGAGGCTGTCAAGAAGGCTTCTTACAATGAAAGGGTCGAGGCGACAGAAACCCGACTAACAGAGGAGTTGGTAGAGTTATATAGGGAGTATTGACAACAAGTGTGGGCAGAAGCCCTAAACGTGGCAAGAATTCCCACAACTTCTGAATTGAGGAAACCTGAGAACATTTAGATTCCCCAGGACATCCAAGTGTTTAAAGAACTTCCTCCTGTCACACCTACCCCCAAGACAGTGTCTTCAACATAGCCATCCACCATTCAAGAACCCATTCTAACTCTTAAAGAACCTGCTGGTTCCGACAAAGAGAAGGGACAAGGTGACGAAGCCGAGAAGCGTCTAAGCAAGGATGCCGAGCCAAATGTTCCTCCACCAGTGGCAAAAGAAAAAGGAAAACAAGTCCAAACCTCGTTCGAAGCGAAGCTTAAGCAAACTGAGGAGGAGGACAAAATAAAAGAAGTTGCCAGCAAGTCCAAGCAGGACCCCCCACCAAAACTTAAGGCATAGGCCAGTTAGGGCCCTTTTCTTTATGTAATAATTTTTTGTACTTGGACTTTTATCTTGATCTTTTTATTTCAGAGTTTGATTTCCAATGTACCCCTTGATAAAATTAATGAGAAATTTGAAAGATTGCTCTTTAACTCATTGCCAATCTCCGATAGTGAAATACTAATTTCCTTCACCTTAATGTAAATTACATGCATGAAACAATTAACTTAATATTCCAATGTACGGTGAAGCCTTTACAACGCCTCATCATCAATAACCCACATAAAAGTACATTTACTTTATCAATTTTAATCATCAGCAGATAAATTATGTATCGAAACTGTAATATATGAAGTACAACAACATACAGTCAAGTATGAATGAATATTTCTACATTTAAACAAGAGAAATACAGTCTAAGACTTAATTTGGTATTTAGTTTGGGGCATAAAATAGACCGTCAAACTTACCATGGTTGATCAATACGTCAATTTTCACGAGGCATGTAATCTGAGGAGCCACCCATAACCAAGTTTTTATTTGATACTTAGAATTATGAATCGAAATGTTAATTTTCCCAAAGTAGAAGGCCCAAGGACCCGACGTAACTAAGGTTTTGTTTAACATTCATAAGATATCAATTTCCACGAGGTATGTGGTCCGAGGACCATGCATGACCAAGTTTCTGTTTGATACTTAGAATAATGAATCGAAATGTTAATTTTTCCAAAGTAGAAGACCCAAGGACCCGACGTAACTAAGGTTCTGTTTAACATTCAATAAGATATCAATTTTCACAAGGTATGTGGTCCAAGGACCATGCATGACCAAGTTTCTGTTTGATACTTGGAATAATGAATCGAAATGTTAATTTCCCCAAAGTAGAAAGGTCGAGGACTCGACGTAACTAAGGTTCTGTTTAACATTTAATAAGATATCAATTTCCATGAGGTATGTGGTCCGAGGACCATGCATGACCAAGTTTTTGTTTGATACTTAGAATAATGAATCGAAATGTTAATTTTTCCAAAGTAGAAGGCCCGAGGACCCGACGTAACTAAGGTTTTGTTTAACATTCAATAAGATATCAATTTCCACGAGGTATGTGGTCCGAGGAACATGCATGACCAAGTTTTTGTTTGATACTTAGAATAATGAATCGAAATGTTAATTTCCCCAAAGTAGAAGGTCTGAGGACCCGACGTAACTAAGGTTCTGTTTAACATTCAATAAGATATCAATTTCCACGAGGTATGTGGTCCGAGGACCATACATGACCAAGTTTCTATTTGATGCTTAGAATAATGAATCGAAATGTTAATTTCCCCAAAGTAGAAGGCCCGAGGACCTGACGTAACTAAAGTTCTGTTTAACATTCAATAAGATATCAATTTCCACAAGGTATGTGGTCTAAGGACCATGAATGACCAAGTTTCTGTTTGATACTTAGAATAATGAATCGAAATGTTAATTTTTCCAAAGTAGAAGGGCCGAGGACTCAACGTAACTAAGGTTCTGTTTAACATTCAATAAGATATCAATTTCCACGAGGTATGTGGTCCGAGGACCATGCATGACCAAGTTTCTGTTTGATACTTAGAACAATGAATCGAAATACAACATAATGATACTTGAACAAAAATGACAAAAGTGCATTTCATTAATAGTAATACCTTCGTAGGTTATTTACATTCCATGGACGTTGTACAATTTTTTCATCTAAGTCTGCAAAGCGATATGACCCTATGGCCGCCACAGAAGTGATTCGGTACGGTCCTTCCCAAGTCGGTGCTAGCTTTCCCCATGCTGGATTCTTAAAGGTACCCATGACTTTCCTTAAGACCAAATCATCGGGCGCAAGTGGCCTTAGTTTCACATGAGCATCATATCCTCGTTTAAGCTTCTGCTGATAATAAGTCAGTTGAACCATGGCGGCCTCTTGTCGTTCCTCAACTAGATCCAAGCTTTTCTCTAACAAACCATCATTATTTTCTGGGCTAAAAGAGCTTGTCCTCAACGTCAGAAACTCAGTTTCCAAAGGGATCATGGCTTCGGCCCTATAGGTCATGGAGAAGGGCGTTTCTCCTGTGGACCTTCGTGGTGTAGTCCGATACGTCCACAGAACATGTGGTAATTCTTCCACCCACCTTCCTTTTGCATCATCCAGCCTCTTCTTCAGTCCATTTACTGTCACCTTGTTAACAGCCTCGGCCTGCCCATTTCCTTGAGGATAAGCTGGAATGGAGTATCTATTTGTGATACCCATATCACCACAGTATTTTCTAAAAACTTTGCTATCAAACTGCAAGCCATTATCTGAAATAAGTGTATGGGGTACTCCAAACCTTGTGACAATGTTAATCCAAACAAACTTCTTTGCATCCACATCCCTAATGTTTGACAAATGCTCTGTTTCAACCCATTTGGTAAAGTAATCGGTCCCTACGAGTAACCATCTTTTATTCCCCACAGCCTTTGGGAAGGGCCCCACTATATCCAATCCCCATTGCGCGAACGGCCACGGACTAGATAGAAGGTTAAGTACACCACCGGGTTGGTGGATGTTAGGAGCAAATCTCTGGCATTGGTCACATTTTCTGGCGTAATCCTGAGCTTCTCTCTGCATATTAGGCCACCAATATCCTTGGGTCAAAGCTCTATGAGTTAAAGACCTCCCTCATATATGACTTCCACAAATCTCTTCATGAAATTCCTCCAACAATGACTCCGTGGCTTAAGGGTGTACGCACAACAAGTATGGCCCAGAAAATGAGCGTTTATATAACTTCTGATCCTCGAACAACCAGAACCGAGGCGCCTTTCTACGAACTTTATCTGCATCAGATCTATCCTCGGGCAGGACATCGCTCTTGAGAAATGATGTTGGGGGTCCATCCAACTAGGGCCGAGCCTAACTTGATGAATATGGACAGCATCAACAGACGTCCGAACAGGTTTCAATAAGTCTTCCACAAGGATGACCCTAGGCAGACCTTGAGCCGAGGATGTTGCAAGCGTGGCTAATGAATCTGCATGCGTGTTAGCACTCCTAGAAACATGCGTTAGGATAAAAGAATCAAACTTGGATCGTAAGTATCTAACCTTGGCCAGATATTCTTGCATTATTGAATCTCTTGCCTCTAGTGTCCCTATCACTTGGCCCACGACTAACTGAGAGTCCGAGAACATTTGAACTGATTTTTCGCCCATATTCTGAACCATACCCAGCCCAACCAAAACAGCTTCATACTCAGCCTCATTATTAGTGGCCAGGAACCCTAATCTCAGCGATTTCTCAAAAGTAAGCCCCTCTAGAGACACGAGAACAAGTCCAACACCTGGCCCTCTCTGGTTCACCGCCCCATCAACGTACACTTTCCAAACAAGGAGCTCTTTGCACATGATCATGCCAACTGATTTTCCACCCATGTGCAACCCCTTTACACTTTCTTCTAATAAGGGCTCAACAAATTTTGCCACCAAATCAGCAAGGACCTAGCCCTTCACAGAGGTGCGAGGCATATACCTGATATCAAAAGCCCCTAGGATAGTTCCCCATTTTGCTATCCTACCTGAGTAATCAGCACTTCGCAACACCGACTTAAGAGGGAGCTAAGTCAAAACAACAACCGTGTGGGATTGAAAATAGTGAGGAAGCTTACGCGTAGCATGTACTATGGCCAAAATCGCCTTCTCCAATGGCAAATAATGCACCTCAGCTTCATGCAAATATTTGCTCACATAATAAACAGGTCTCTGTATACCATCATCCTCCCGTATCAAAACCAAACTAACAGCATGGATGGCCACAGCTATATACGCAAATAGGACTTCATCAACTTCTGGCCGAGACATGATGGGTGGTCGAGAAAGGTACTCTTTAAGTTGTTGAAAAGCCAAAGCACACTCCTCGGTCCATTCGAATCCCTTCCACCTATTCAGCAACTAGAAGAAAGGTTTGCACCTATCAGCGGATCGAGAGATGAACCTACTGAGAGCAGCAGTCATCCCAGTCAATTTCTGAACTTCCTTTGGATTCCGAGGTGGTTGTAGGCCGTGGATTGCCCTGACTTGCGCTGGATTTACTTCTATTCCTCTATGATCACCACGTAGCCTAGGAATTTACTAAAGCCCACCCCAAAAGAGCACTTAGAGGCATTAAGGCGTAACTTGTACTTCCTAAACGTTTGGAAGGTATCATCCAAATCTTTCATGTGCCTAGGTACCGTCTTGCTTTTCACTACCATGTCATCCATATATACCTCAATAGCCTTTTCGAGCTGAGACTCGAACATCCTAGTCATCATCCTTTGATAGGTAGCCCCCGCGTTTTTCAAACTAAACGGCATCACCTTATAGTGATAATTTCCCATAGGAGTAATGAAGGTTGTCTTCTCCTGGTCCTCCGGTGCCAAAGGTATTTGGTGATAGCCTTGGAAAGCATCCAGAAAACTCATTCGAGGATGTCCAACTGTAGCATCCACTAACTGATCTATGCAAGGCATTGGAAACGAGTCTTTGGGACAAGCTTTGTTCAGGTCTGTGAAGTCCACACATACTCTCCACTTCCCGTTCTTCTTTTTTACTACAACTGTATGTGCCAACCATTCTGGGTAGAAAACATTTTTGATAGCCCCAGCCCTTTTAAAGCTTGAGCACCTCTTCTTTGACAGCCTCTGCATGCTCCTTAGAGGAACGCCGAGGTGACTGCCTCCTCGGAACAATGGTAGGATTAACATTCAAATGATGGCAAATGAAGCTTGGATCAACCCCCAGGTCCTCATAAGGATCCCATGCAAATACTTCGATATTGTTTTTCAGAAACATGACTAATTCCATCTGCTCCTGATGTGGCAGCCGGACACCCACTTGAAAGAACATTTCAGGATCATCACCTATAAGAAATTTCTCCAGCTCTTCGCATGTTTCCTCCTCTGTTATCACCGCACTGGGCACATCCAGAGGCATTAATTGCTATAAGTCCTCGGTAGCCGAGGATCTAGATTCAGCCTGATGCAATATCGCAGTCGATATACATTGTCTAGCCACTGATTGACTTTCGAGAATTTCTTCAATCTGTTCCCCTGAAGGGAACTTCACTTTGACATGCAACATTGAAGACACAACACCCAAAGTATGCAGCCAAGGCCTTACTACAATGGTCGTGTATGGAGAATAAGCGTCAACTACAATAAAATCCACATCCACCGTTTCTGGGCCTGATTGCACAGGCAGACGAATTTGTCTTTTTGGTGTGACCGCCTTCCCTTCAAAACTTATCAGCGGCGAGTCATAAGGAGTGAGATCCTCCAGCTTTAGATTAAGCCCCTTAAACAAATCAGGGTATATAATATCCGCACCACTACCCTGATCAACCATGACTCTCCTTACATCATAACCCCCTATCCTTAGTGTAACCACCAGGGCATCGTCATGCGGTTGAATTGTCCCAACCTTATCTTCGTCCGAGAAGCCCAAAATAGGTGGAGCACTCCCTTTAATCCTCTTCGGCTTCGAGCCAGACTCCTCAGCGAGGACATGTGACACAGACATCACCCTGGTAGGACATGAGCCGGTCCTTCCAGGAACAGTGATGATGACATTAATCGTCTCCAAGGGAGACCGGGACTAATTGTTCCTTTGATTGTTTGAATTTGAATGGCTTCCTTATCCATTGGGTTGATACAAATATTGCTTCAATTTTCCTTTACTAACCAACTGCTCCAAATGGTTCCACAGTGTCCGGCAATTCTCGATTATATGACCTACATTCTGGTGGTATTGGCAAAGGAGGTTCTGATTCCGTTTTGTAGGATCTTTGGCCATCTTGGTTGGTCATTTGAAGTATGGTTCCTTCCGGATCTTCTCCAACAACTAATGTACCGGTTCTCAGAATACGATGTTGACTGCCTGAGGGATGGTTGAACTAGACTGCCCAGCGAAATCTCTCTTCGGCCTGTTGTTATTGTACCTATCCGACCTGAAATCCCTCATCTCCTGAGAGATAACCTTCGTATTTCCCTTACCCTGTTGTCGATCTTCCTCGACCCATTTGTACTTGTCAATACGATCCATAAGCCAAGGTACGCTCCGTACAGGCTATTTAGTCAAAGATTTCCTTAAGTCGTGATTAGTTGGGAGGTCCACTTTGAAAGTGTTAATCGCCACTTCATCAAAATCGCCATCAATTTTATTAAACATCTCCCAGTATCTATCAGAATACGTTTTCAAGGTCTCTCCCTCCCTCATAGCCATGGACAGCAACGAGTCTAAAGGCCGAGGAACTCTACTGCATGTAATGAATCGAGACCCAAATGCCCTGGTGAGCTACATGAAGGAATCGATAGAACCTATCTTGAGGCCATTAAACCATCTCATCGCAACGGGTCCCAAGCTATAGGGGAAGATCTTGCACATTGAGATTTCGTTCTTAGAGTGTACCTCCATTCTCTGATTGAAATGACTCACGTGTTCCACTGGATTTGTTCTGCCATTATATATGGTGAACGTAGGCTGAGCGAACCGTCGTGGAAGCTCTCCTCTTTTGATCCTACGTGTGAAAGGAGACTTGGAGATCTAGTGCAACGCCCTACTCACAGTCTAATTTCCCAAGCCCCTAGAGGAAGACTTCTTATCCCCACGATCATGAAGTTCGTCCTCCTCATACGAGAAGGTTTCACTAGGAGGAGTTCTAGACCTTGGCCTGTAACTACTGCCTTGGGAGCCCTCAGAAGAAGAATCAGAATGGGAAGGTGTCCTCCTCCGTTTCGCGCAGCGTAACTTCTTCCTAAGGCGGTCAATCTCCTTCTGCATGGCCTTGGTATCATTTTCATGGAGGACCCTACTTCCACCACGTGAACGACTCCCTCTGGTGCACACCGTGTGTACACTACCCTCTCGTTCCCCTTCTCGCTCGAGACGTTGGAACTGATCCTCACGCTAGGATCCCTGAGACTCTGCACGATGCGGACCTGAGCCGGCCATCGTGTTCCAGTCCCTTTAACACAAGGTTTCCCACAGACGGCGCCAATTGTAAGTACAAATTTGTACCCGGTCCAATCACTAGATGGACTCAGGCCCAAAGAGCCTTATACAATGAAATTTATAAGGTATGGGCTTGAAACCTAGGTTTATGGATACTGGACAAATGGTAAACTGGCTAGATTGCCGCTATCTACGCAGTCGATGGATGAATATAACCAAAAAACTCTCCTCGGACGTAAGCTGAGGACCACTTGTATTACTTTTCTTTCTTTAAGCAAGAGATTACAAATGAAGTTATTTCTCAGTCCCCCATTCTCTCTTCCTCTCTCGTCCTCTTATATCCATCTTCTTCTTCCCTTTCTCATCCACGTGTAGCACAGATCTTCCAAATAGATACTTGTCCCATCCATCACATTCTTGAAATCTTCAAACAATAGCTGGAAGGCTGAACATTACTGTTCAGAGGTCATTTCTCCATTAATGCGGCTAGGGAGGTAGGTGTAGGGTCTTTAATGCGGTGGTAGCAACTTTTCCCTTGATCAGCCTCGTATATTCTTCTTTCCTGTAACCATATGGTACATATCTTTACCCACCAAACCTTCCAGAATTCTCTCACCAAACACCATGACGTATCATACAATTTTTACTGGACTCTGCCGAGGAGATGCCCTCCTCGAATAACACCACCAACTTTTCTAGCAAAAGCTAGCTTGTGGCCCCCAAAGGCTCTTCTCGGATAGGCTTACACCACCAAATCAGGCCCAAGGCCCAAATGCATATTTTGACCATTTTACCCCACAAAAACAATAAAACTTAACAATGATTAATTGGACCAATTAGGATAAAAATTTGTTGTTGATAATCTATTAAGGTTTTTTCTTTGTAGAAATTATAATTTCGTCCACCCAAAACATATTATCAAATAAACAATTATTAGCAAAATCTAAAAATTAAATTTTCATACATGCATTGTTATAAATTAATAATAATAATTAAAATAAAATTGCAAAAGTTAAAATTTGTCACCCGTCCGATTATTTTCATTTGGCTAACTTTTACTTTTCTCTAAATAAATGGCATTATAGAGTACTTCTAATATAACTATTAAGAGTACTTCGTCTATCACATAGGATTAAAAAATAAACAAAAATAGTGAAGTCTTATAGTTTAACATCTAAATAGAGCACTACAAAAAATTAGTTACCCTAGGGTACAAAAAGTGTCCACACACATGCTATGTAATAGAAATATAGAATAAATACCAATTACAATAAATACCAAATTATCCAAATCATGCTTTGTAATAGAATAATATTATATTTTTATATGTTATACGTAATTCTTTAGAATGCAATAGGATAATATTTAACAATCAAAGAGAATAAAAAAAAAAAAACACAACAACAATTTAAAAAACAAAACTAAAGTAGAGCTTTAAAGAATATAAAAAATTATCAACCTAAAGCAGAGATGCACGAAAAAAAAAATCCACCAAAAAATTGAGAGAGTGAGAGAGAGCGAGAGAACCTTTTTTTTTTTTTGTGAGAAAAAACTATGCATAGAATAGAAGAGATAGTGACAAATTTATAGTAAGAAGGTGTAAATAAGAAGAGATAAAAATAAAGAAGATGAAGGGAAAGAAGAAGAATGATATTAATGTAAAGGGTAGTGGAGGGATGAAAATATAAAGAAGGGAGAATGGTTGAAGAAGCAGTAGAGAGATGAAAAGGTAAGAAAGGGAAAAAGGTTGAAGAAGTAGTGGGAAAATAAAAAGGTAAGTGAGAGAGAAAGGTTAGAGAAGTGTAAATATTAAAAAAATAAATGTTAAAAACAATTATAGAAAAATTGGAAAGAAAAAAAAATAACGATATGGATGCTGATGTGGCTCAACTAGAGCGTAGTAACAATAAATGCTATACTTTAACTTTTAGATATATATAGATATAAATTAATTTAAGGTCCCTTATAACCTTATTGGTAAAAATTAATTACCCATATAGATAATAACGTAAATTTAAGGTCCCTTATAATGTTATGTCATTTTGCTTCATAGTGTTGATATCATAATGATGGAAATATGCATGTGCGCAGCGGAAAAATAACGGATCTACTTCATTCATGTAAGTTAACATGTACTATATAAGTTTCAGAATTTAAGAATAAGAAAGTGTACCTTGGAGCTTTGAATTTCAAAAACTAAGATCAAAATCACTTGGGAACACTTTCAATCTTCACTCCAATTCCACTAACGCCCAAGATGTATGGTCTCTCAATCAGTTCCAAAGGGAGAATGTCAAAGTATCTAATACTTACATACACCACTTCACAACGGTGTTCTTCTAAAATTCTCTACAGAAAATTCTATATATCTTTCCCTTTGTGTCTAACCGATTATCTAATTGGGTTGACCTTTTAGGCCTTTCCAATTGGGCTTAAGTGTGTGGCTTGGAGTGGGACCAAAAGGGACCAATAAGACACTAGCTCTAACGGGCCTTGGACTTTTCTGTCAACTCTTGACAAGTTTAAAGTTACCATTAACTTTATTTAATACCACTATATAAACATAGTTGCACTCTAGGCCTTATCTATAAATTATATCCCAAGACTTTATTATACATTCAACTCCTTCATAAAATATTCGTAGTAACACAAAATCATGAATGTAAACTGCCACTTTGTAAATTACTACATCTTATCCTTGAGTACCCAGTTTAACCCTTTAAGTTATTCATCATATATTTATGAAATCTAATTTCATAAATATATACTTTAATAACTATTTACTAAAGTAGTTAGGCCGAATATTCTGAATAACAAACCCATTAAACTTATCTCAAGAGAATATTTGTATCTCCGTTAAGAGACTATGAATTCCATCTTGAGAATATATGTTCCATCAACATTAAATGTGGTTGCCCAACATACTGAGGTTTTGACCGTTACTCTAGATCTCACTCCTAATATATCAAAGCAACTTACACCTCATGATCAAGTCCATTATTCTCTTAGGATCAAAAGTTCATGCAAATATAAGTTGTGAGTTTATTATTCATTTGACAATCGTTAGGAGAATAATAAATCTCACACCAATCCTATTCAATATGTTTTAACTCTTAAAACATAACAACTAGAAATCTCCATTTCCATGATCAAGACAAATCATCTTAGTTGATATATTATAGTCTTCGCAGATGAAATGCCCAATTTTCATCACCGACTACGAACTACATTTTAAGTTTACAAAGAACTTGTGATTTATATCTTCTGTGACTTTTCACATAAATCACATACTATGCATCTCATGGACTATATGATAATGTCTCAATATTGATGTTACCATTATTTTTAGATAATAATAAAACAATTTTATTAAACACAACATTAAGTCATACATAATGTCATACATAATAAAATACATAGCATTGTACAATAGGATTTAAGGGCACTAATTCTAACACATAATGCATTGAAAAATATTTGAGTTAAAAATTTAAGGTCCCTTATAGGAACATGTGAATGTCACTTAAATATTTGAGTTAAGTATTTCTAAAAAATTATCTTATTTTTCTATGTTTGGTAGTAATCTTAAATGAGTTGAAGAATAGTTTCTCAACTTCTTTTATTTAGCTTTGTTAGGACATATATGGAAATTGTTATGTACATATGTCATTTAGAATTTGCTAATCCTTTGACGACAAAACATACTTTACTTGTAATTGGGTAAATTTAGGATGATTTAAGTCTTCAAGCAACTTTGTGTTCAAGTTAAGAGTTAAAGTCATGCAAATCTATTCAAGAAACAAGTGAAGAATTACTGTATTTTAAAACTCAACAGATTGTATTTATCGAGATATAAAGAAGCTTTTTCCCCGAAACTCGACAGCGGCTCAACAGATAGTCTATCTATCTATCAAAAATTACAAAAATCAGATTTTCAGATCTGTTTTTCACGCATATCCAAGCTATTTGTGTAAGGTTTCTTTTTTCACAACCCTAGACATATATAAGGATTATTTTAAGGACCGTAAAAGGGGTTGTTGCACTTGTTGTTACATGCATATTGTAACTGGAGACAATTTGCCCTAGCTTCTTAATCTTCATCGTGTGGATGAACTGAATAATTTTGCAGCCAACATCTTTCTCAAGTTGGTGTGTAAGCTACGTACTAGAATCCGCACATCGATTGGTTAGTCACGTACTGGGAGCCGTGTGTTAAAATGAGAGATTGTCACTACATTACAAGTCCAATTGTGTATTGGGTAAGGGTTCAACTATAGGTTGGTATAAGGTATTGGAATTCATTTACTTATAACCATTTGTTTTGATAATAGTGGATTCTCAGGAGTGGTGACCTTAAATTCACCCGGTGGGATTTTGCCTCGGTAGTTTTCCCCATTCGTAAACAAATCACTTATGTCAAATTTATTTGCTACTGCATTAACCTAGTTGGTGATTTATTTGTGCTACCACGCATATTGCATGTTAAATTGACTTAATTAATTTATTTGGCTAATTAATTGGTTAATTTACTCAATGAATCAATACATTTTTAACCTATCAAGCTTGTTGTGAGATAGAATTATTTTCCAAAAATATTTAATTGAAAACAATCTCTAAAAATAAGCTGTACTTTTCTGTTGATCAAAAATAGATTTTTTTTAATTCATTTTTTTAACACTACCAAATACTGAAAAATACGAAAAATTATCTTAGATGAGATTTTTCATCCATCGAAACAAACAGAGCGTTGACCAAGAAGATTTCACAAAACACTATTAAGTCTATTTGTCTGTAATTTCAACGAGTCTGATCTGGTACGAGTATTAGTAATGAGAATATAATAGAAATTCCTTTTACTGTCAAGAATACCGAGCATCTTTCTGCCAGAAGATTACACAAAACACTTTTCTGCATTTGCTTTCACTTTTAACTCCTAGTTAAAATTCACAGATGACTCCAATCCTTAGAAGACAATGGTAGATGCTCTTGGACGGAGACCAAAGAAAGAAAAATACGTATATCTATACAACTTCTAAATAGATGCTAATGGCAGAGAAGAACACGATATATTGATTACAAAACTTTCCTAGCACGCCGTCATTTTTATACACAATCATAAATTTACAGGAGACATCATGGTAAATATTTTTCGAGACATTCTTTCAATCTTTGTAAATTTACTGGCTTTGACACAAATGAGTCCATACCATTTGCCAAACACTCATCTGCACTCTCTGCCAATGCATTTGCTGTCATCTGCATTTGTATCACCTTGTTTAGTTAGTGGATAGATCATTGTAAACCGGCACACACGCAGGCATGCACATATATGTATGTATGTATAATATAAATTATGATAACACTGATAATGATTGTTATTAATAATTATCATAAATAGAATTAAACCTCTATATTTAAAGTTGCAAAAAGTGGAGATCAACAAAGAGAAGAAAATCATTGTGAAAATTGAGAAGTCAAGCTATCTGTCAAACCTCAAAAGGTTAATTAATCAATTGTCATACAATTATGACTGCTTAGAAAGGGTCACATATTGAAATTGCTTTACTGCAACAGATTAATTTTTAATTAGGAAAATCATCGAATTAAACCCTAAAGTTGATCAATCTAGCTGATCTATGCCACTATAGAGCAGTGGCAAAGAGGATAACATCCTCAACTAGTATAAGAGTCCGTGTAAGTAAATATGTTATTGAAAAAATATATACGTAATATAGTTACACACACACACACACACACATATATATATATATATATGCAAAGATGAGAAGGCCTAGAAATGATAAAATAATATAGCATCAATTTTGTGGGTGAATAAGATTAGAGGGACTCACCGCTATGATGGGCATCCTCTTTGCAGATGGCATAGAACCCAAACCATTTTGTAATGAATCTGAAGGCACAGCTTGTTCAATTCCAGCTGCCACTGCAGCATCCCAATTGCCAGTTTCCTCAAAAGAACGAATTATTCTCGTAGCTTTAAGGCCATCCATAACTGGCATGCAGACATCCTGCACAATTTATATGGTATACAATTACCAAAACTAAAAAATTATTTTGCTTAGTACAAAATAACAAGGTCTTAAGCAAACTAATTTTCAGTTTTCCTGCACTTTTTTCTTTGGTCCTGACTCCAGAAGGTAATCTATAGAAATAAAATAAAAACAGAATAGTGAACTCAAGATTATTCTCAAGCTCTGATTGATGAGCTGTGTTGTCTATGTTTGTGAGGATACTTAGTTGTCCCTTCTATGGTATAACAGCAAATATGTTTGTCTTCTATAAAAAGCCCCTCTTCTAGCATAGCCTGAAAAAAGTTCATGGCTGCTTGAGGAACTCACAAAATAAACAAAGAAATCTATCCCATGTGATTTAGAAATAGCTTTGGAAGTTCCATCATTTGTGCTATAATGCTATGCCAAGGTTAAAATTAGATACAGAGAGGTGCAGGTTTCAGTAGATTCTAAAATAGGTGGTAACTAAGGCATTTTGCATGATCACTGCACTTGGCCATTATTTAAATATATCACTTGATTCTTGCCATACTGGGATAAGGACCTTCCCGTTCAAATGTTTATGGTTCACAATGTACCTTTTAGAGTCAAGAGTTATAGAATCGAAAGCCTTGAAGGAAAAATATACTCATTTTGTTGTCAACAAGGCAGATAGTCATTACGACCGTTCCATTTGATTCCATACTAAGGATTAAGTTCTAGAATCAGGATAAAGAGGGAAAGCAAGCAATTGTTAGTGCCATAGATCATATTTGACAAAGAGTGAGTGTGCATGATATCTGTTTCCCAAAACATGAATGACACCAACTCAACTAAAAGCAACAGTGACAAAACATAAAATTTGGCATTCTAGAAATTACCATCAGAATGAGATCATAAGTATGACGTTGAACTGCACGCACTGCTTCAACTCCATTATTCACAATATCTATGCTATGGCCTAAATGCTTCATCATTGACTGTGTCACCATTACAATGGTCTTGTTATCTTCAACAAGAAGGATTTTAGGTTTTAATGTTGATTTGGGTGCTTCCATACTGCTACTGGAAATGCACTGGGAACTTGTGTCAGACTTCTCCTGCCTCTGACATGTTCCTTGAGGTTCTCTTGTCTTTACCTCTACAGCCACTTCTCTGCTTACTTCAGAGTGACCAGTGGAATTTGTAATAGGATTTTGGAATGGATTGCTTGTGTCACCTTGAGTATGTTTGTCTCTACAAACTGCATGTCTATTACCAGGGTCTGAGGTATGGCTGGATGAACTCTCTGGTTCACATAGTGTCTTTGCATCATCAACCATTGAACAGGCATCCTCAACTGAAGATGGCTCTTTTGATCCAACATTAATAGAGGGAAATGCATAAGAATTCTCTGAGAACCCATTGAGTTTATTTGGCCTAGGATACCCCATACTATGTGGTAGAAACTTTTGGGTCCTGCTGGACCCATTCGAAGAGAATAGTGAACCTAAAGTGCGAGGCTGAAATTGGAAAAAGCTCTCAGTTGAATCATCAGTCATCGCATCATGATCAGCCATATCGGAGAGCTCATCAGGATCATCAGAATCATCAGATGTGGTTGAAACTTTGTAAGGTAATACAAACGTAAATGTAGACCCACAGTGTTCCTGGCTAGACACAGTGAGACGACCTCCCATCAGCTCAACCTATTTCAAATACTTGAAATGGTTAGGAAAATGGTGTTTCATTAAGAAGTCAAATTGTTTCAATACAGTACAATACTGGAAAATTTTGCACCACAGAAAAAGGAATGAAACATGAATATCATACACAATGATCTTTCCAAGTAAATGCTTTTTCTAGCATTAACATAAACATGCTCTTAGAATAAAATTTTAAAATACTAAAATTTTGGTTGCCTCACAGTGAAATGCATTTGGAAGGGTTGCAAAACATGAGCCTTCGACCTGGATAATTCCATGTTTACCAACCATTAGCATGCTATTCTTACTGTACACAGTCCACTATCCATAACTAATAGTCCCTTTAAATCCTTCATTTTTTTTTTTAATCAAGAGGTTCTTCTCCTTGGGATCTCTCAGCAATTTTGAGAGCATCATTCAGTCAGTCCTGTCTTTTGTGTATTTTAGAGCAATACTCATAAATTCACCACAGCATATTTGACCTTCATACTATGCAATTGAACCAAAAACCTAAGATACAAGATTGAGTTGCACAATAATGAACAAGAAATTTGTCTTGACCAAAAATGAACAATAAATTGTCACTTGCTGAAAGATACATAAAAAAATTCCTTTTTTTAAAAAGGAACTTAATCTTGATCTCTAATACCTTTTACACTACCACAGTAACAGCTGCATGTTTGAGTGATCTTTAAGATTTAGCATGGTTCATGTATAAACTATCTATTCTACTATTCAAACCTTTTTTCTGATTCGATTCTTCTCAGCATAAAACTTGTATTGAGAAGAAAATTTGACAAGGGCTACATGCTTGAAAAATAATTCAATAACATGATATACTGATAAATAGATTATTTAGAATAATATACGTAAATTTTTTTAAAAAAATGTCATAGTCACAAGCAAAGCACAAATGCTTCAGATGTCAACTTCCTTGTACTGTCCCAGAGACTACTTTTTTTGGGGGGAGGGGGGTAAGGGGGGGAAGTTCTAATAATAGAATTACTGATGGGAGGAAAAATTTACCAATTGTTTGCAGATTGCTAGTCCTAATCCAGTCCCACCATACTTTCGAGCATGATCCGCACTTACTTGCATGTACTTCTTGAAAAGTGTAGGTAAAGCTTTTTCTGTTATATAATAATGAAAAATGTAGTTACTACTCTCAATAACAGGAATCAACTACAAGATGTAAGGAAGAGATGGATCATAAAAGAAACAGGTCCAAAAAAAATACAAATACAAATTCTTGATTCTCTGCTTCAATTTATCAACAGAGAGGTGCATTACCTGGTATTCCAATTCCTGTGTCATATACATCACAGCGTATCCATACTGTCATTTCAGGAGAATGAGATTGCTTCTCATTATCTCCATCCACTGAGTCCTTACTCTTAACTGGGGTTCCAGGTTCATCATTTAATGGATGATGACCTTCACCATGTCTTCGATCATGAGTACCTTTCCAATCAAACCTACTTTGAAATGTTGGCAGGTTTTTCTTTTCTTTTGGTCTATTTGCTGAAACTGTTGGATCATCTGCAGTTGAGTTTTGATTACATCCTTCTCCTTTTCTAGAAGATGGATCTGGTACCACAAAAAGGTTTATCCCAACTTTTCCTTCATGAGTAAACTTGATAGCATTGCTGCAACAAGCAAAAACTAATGTATTTAAAGGTACAGCGAGATAAGTTGTTGATCATAATACAAACATGATTAATGGGGTCCAGGAAAATATATTCCAAGCTCAAAGCTCGATGCAAGACACCTTTTATTTCATATAATATAGCTACATCATCTAAGGAATCCTTGACGAATAAACATCCCTCCTATGAAGTTTAGTACCTGATTAAGTTTGTGAGAATTTGTCGAATCCTTAGAACATCCCCAATAACCTGAGAATCAACATATAATGCTTAAAATAACTTGCAAAAGAAATATTAACACTGTTAAAATAAACAGTGTATCTCACCATTTACAGTGGTATGACATACAAAAGCTACGATTTTTGTATCACAATATTCTTTAAATATCTTACTTTCTCAAGTCATTCCTTTTGAAAAATTCAATGGCCCTAATTAAATTTTTTGGAGACACATGCTGTGTATGTAATTCAAAATAATTGATTATCTTGTTTCTAACTTTCAGTCACCTAGCTTCTTTGGAATATTTATTCCCTGCATAATGAATGAGTTCAGACAATGACATGTAAAGTGCCAGTCAGTGTTGGGATACTCACTTCTATGACATTTTCTTTTTCTAATCTTCAGTAAGAATAGAGAGGGAAAAAAGCACGTGCATCTGATTAGTAATATAGTTTAGTGACAACATTGCATTACAGGAAATCTATAGTTTCTAGAAAATAGTAGCTTTAAAAATTATTTGAAACTCTCAGGCAAAGAGGCAGGCAAGTTCATCTAAATTCTCACCTCTACTGGAACATCATCTGCAACATGTCCTTCCAAGGTCAAAATTTTCTGTAATGATGCTGCAGCAGTCTGAAGCACATGCTTCACTACCTGTCTAGGCCTAAATTTTGTAGCTTCCAACTTCATAACACCTAAAGGAAGGGGAAAAAAAATAAATAGTTAAAAGAAAAATCAGCATGAAGAGGGCAAAGTTGAATGTGACAAAAAATAGACAACAAACAATTTGAAGAAATTGTCTAACTAATCCTACCATCAACAACAAAAGTGGCAATGGTAGTATAGTATAGGAGAATCTTCCATCAGTTACAGAGAAGAGAACTCCTACGCATAGAATGCACAAATATGTGAGTGTCTGAATCTCTCTGACCCCATGTGTGTGCCTTTTTATGTATACAAACATCTTCACATATATACATTGTATATATAATTTTTTTTTTTTTTTTTTGAGAGAGAGAGAGTTTCAACATATGGCGTCCGCTCTTGGTAATAGCTCTTTATTATTAGACCAAATCTCTTATTCAACCATTAGATACTTTACCAGTTGAGCTAACTGGAACCCACTTATATAATGTATATATAGAGAAAAAGGTGAAGATTGGTGTATAACCAAAATATAAATATAATAAATTAAGGAGAAAGTTTAGCTACAAAATTGGTTGTAGTTTAAGGCTATAAACTCACTCAATAAAATAAACATTACAACATATTTTGAAAATCTAACCGTTAAATTGCATCTTCTTTACGCCTTTAATACACATGTTAAATTTTGTTTCAATCGAATATCATTCACTATATGATGTATAAACTTATATTTTGTGCATAATTTTAAATTACAAAAACTTGCAATTTAAAAAATTCATTGATGGCATAGCTATTAATATTTAATTTTCTTGAAATTTTGCAAGCATGGAGAATATAAGAAGAAAATGTAATCCAATAGTGGATTTTTCAAAATTCACCTCCAATAAAAAGATATTGAGTAAATTTATAACTTTAAATTACAACCAATTTTGTAGCTAAACTTATTAAAAGGGAAAAAAAATAAAAGAATTTTATAAACTTACACGTCCTTAAACGATTGAACCTATATTACCTCCCAGAGACTCATCAGACAACCAAAAATCGCTCAAAATCAAGATTACATTTTTATTTTTTTCTTTCGAGTTCTTTGCCCAAAACCATTGCTGCCCAAACTTGGGACAGCGAGCCATCACTGGATTCCAGCCAAATATCGTCGGCAAGTTTGGGGTTTTTGTTTGATCATGACCCATCTGGGCTCTCTTGATTTTTGACTCAATTGAACCACCCCTAGTATGTAGTTCAGGCCATTATTTCAATCTTTGGTGTCGATTTCACTAATTCTAGATGTTTTGGTTGGAATTTGAGAAATTTCTTCGTTAGGGTTAGGTTTTTAGCTTAATTTAGGGATTTTAAATTTCGGGTATAAATTCTTCAAATTGACTGCCCAAACATGTTATAAGACCCCTAACAATGATTTAAATCCCAAGTCGATGAGAATAATATTTTTAAATTACTTAATTAGAATTTTAGGGTTAGGATTTTATAAACAATTTGGGGATTTATGTGCTCTGACCGTTAACCCATGAAATTGAATTGTTCATAAACGAATAAAGTAAATACAGAACTTCCAATTTGATTAGATTATAGCCTGGCTAAAGTGACCTAACAACGAATTCCTTTAGGGATTAGATTTATTACGTTTAATTAGGACCTTTTTTTTTTCAATTACGTTTAGTATACACCCTTTGAAACATCCTTGTGCATTGTTTTGTGCAGTGAACTAAATTTGTTGTTCTTTATCTTGAATAAAATATTCTTTCTTTTATTTATTTTTATGGAGAAATAATTATTGCATGTTGCTAATTTCACAATTCGAATATTTTTCTCTCTAAACCTCCAAGCATTTTGTTCATAAACAATTATTCAGCTACAAGGCCCTTAACAAATAATATTCTTGCTTAATTGTACCCAATGAATGATTTCGGTGACATGATCCATGGGGCTAACGTGGGCCATAGTGCAAATATATTGTTATTTTATGTAATGTTGTGAAGGATATACAGGTGGTAGTTGTGGATGTTCTACATGACCCTCTCCCATAGGACCAGTACATGGGACTCTAGCCTGCCTATGGAGCCCAGTACACAGGATATGATGCTATTAGTCTTGTGATAAGGGCTTGTGATACCGCGGATTATGTGGATTGGATTTGATGAGTGTGTATTATACAAGCATGTGTTAAATCCCACATAGAGCATGTACAAGTCAATTTGGGCTATGTAAGTAATTACATGAATCCTAATTATAACTTGACTAATCCTTTTGGAATATAACGCAAATGTTAAAAAAAATGAGAAGCCTTTTTACAGTATCTATTTCAATAGGAAGCACCAAAATAAAGAAGAGCAGAGATGAATTTCAAACCTGACTCAACCTTGGAAAGGTCAAGGATGTCATTTATAAGTTGAAGGACCAAATCCCCAGAAGATATCATGACACCCAACAGTTGTCGTTGCTCTCGATCAAGTTTTGTTGTGGAAAGAATCTCAGCCATGCTAACCACTCCAGTTAGAGGAGATCTTATCTCATGAGACATTGTAGCTAGCATTTGTTTTGCTCTCATTGTCTCCTCTGCAAAGGGTACAAAAAAAAAAAAGTAAAATCAGAATAAACTTTGCAGCTCTAGAACCACGAGTTGAAATTCAAAACTTCATAGATTTCACCAAGTAACCTGTTATATGAATTGTTTTGTTCAGTTCTGATTCCTTGGCCTTTTGTACTGCTATCTCCTCTCTAACCCTTGCCATCCTCTCTCGTTTTCTCACCTATTGTGCAGTCAAGAACATAAAAAAGCATTATGTATGTATGTGTGTAACAAATGTGTCTGTATGCCACTGAAGCTTTTTCTTTTAGCTTTTTTGTGTATTTGTTTATATACGGCTTTTTAAAGCCTTAATTGTTATAAGTAGAATTATACTTTTAACTTTCACAAAATCAACAAATAAGTAAAGTGCTCATCCAAGTGTGACCACTAAAAGCAGAATGAAATTACCTGATCGGTTACATCCATTCCCATATAATTTATACCAATTGTCTCCCCTGCCTTGCTAAAGACAGGTTCTACGTATATCAGAAATGTCTTTGCTCCAAATAATTCTGTCTCAAATGTAATTTCCCTCTTTGCTGGTAACCCTTTTTCCAATACTTCTCTTTTGAACTCTTGAGATTCTTTAACACCAGATCCAGTGAAGATTTCAACATCTGTTCTTCCTATAATGTCCTGGGAAAAAATTAAGGGTGGAAAAAAAAAAATACTTCATTGGCATTTGACAAACCCAAAGATTTTTTTTTTAAAGGATATGGCAGGGAAGCAAGAGAAATTATAATAAGGAAAAAAAAAAACTCTACTCAAAAAGTAACTATGTGCTTAGGTTTCAGGCCAACACTTAAATAAAGGGTTTAACTTGCAAAAAGGAACAAAACTATACATCAATCTCATCAAACCTTTGACAAGAACTTCAGTAGCATATAATTACCTCCTCATGTAAACTTGGAAAGTGATTATAGATAAAGCGATAGCGCAACTCTTTATCCTGAAAGAAATGATCAAAGAATTATTCCATTAATGCCAAAAGATGGAAAGAAAACCATTGTAGTGGAAATAAAAGCACAAAATGACTTACATACACACAGATATAGTGAATAAGTTTTTTTAAAAAAAATATGACAAGTTATACGGCTATGAGTTACAACAGGAAAAGGTATTTGTTGTAAATTCATAATTGTAATATGGCCAAGTGAAAATTCATTGTTCAACAACTGCAAATTACTGAAGGCTGAAGTAATATTTCCATCTACACTGGCATTGTCACACGCAAGTCAATGAAGGGATTTATTTATAATAAACTCTCAAAAGCTTAAGGTGTTACGAAATGATGAATTTAATCACTAAACCATTATGCTAACACTCCCCCTCACATGTGTGCTTTGTCCCAAAAGTTTAATTTGTTAGGAAATTGTGAATTTAATCACTTAACCATTATTCTAACAATTTAGAATCAAAATGCTTGTTTCTCTCAATCTTATAGAAGTTCCACTCCCTAAATCTCTTATAGGGTATTGAATACATCTATGTAGTATAGAAGTATACCTGTAATCTATTAATAATATGGTTTAAATTGGGAAGGATTGAAGCAACATAAAAAGGAAAGTGTTTAAGAGTCTTTGAGAGACAGACTGTTTAAACAGATGACACAGGCACAGCCCTATATAGGGTACATAGACTACAAAGGATTCAGTTGACCCCAAATAAGACCTTAGCATGATGGTTTGAGTATTGTCATAGCATTTTACCAGTAATTAATATATTTGAGTATCTTTTTCTGTGGAATTTTTTAATGAGGTTCCCTCTTGTTCCCCTTAGAAGAAAAAGTTAAAGAAGGGATAAGATGGCAACAAAATATCTGATGTGTGTCTTGCTTCTTCTTCTTTTTTCCTAATAAGAAAATATCTGCATGTCTGTCATAGGAGAGCTAAATTTGTTAAGGACAGGATAAAACTGTTCCATAAAATTATCTTAACTTTTCAAAAGTAACATTTTCTACTTGATTTTTGCAATCTGCTGGCATAGAAGCTTCTGATTGTAGCCATAACAATGTATATCTACTATTTCAGCAGTTAGAGATATAAAACCCCATGAAAGCAATCACAAATGACTGAAATGAGTATGAAAGTACAACTAGCTGAGGTATCTTGAAACATAATTATAAACATAGCATTTACATTATCTATATCAAAATTACCTGATGGCCAATAACAACGGGTGCATTCTGAAGTACAAAATGTAAGAAATTATCTGCTCGTTTCAAAATCTGCGACAATTCTTCCACTGGTGAGGACTGCCTTTCAAGACTCTGTATACTTTCTTGTAGCTTCTCCTTGAGCATTTGCTCTCTCTGAATGCTTGCCTCCAACAATTTCTCTAAATGCATGGCGCGCTGTTTCCAGTATACAACAGTATCATACTCAGCCTCGACTTCAACTCTCTTATTTTGGACAACAACATCATTTTTTCTCCTGGGAACATCTGGCCATATATCATAAATTTCATCCAGTATAGAAATTGGACGTTTGTCACAGCCATATCTTTCTTCCTCAAACTGGTGCTCCTCCAATATCTCCAATTTTCTTAGCTCAGCTTCCTCCCTTTGTTTGCTAAGGATGTCGAGTTCTTCTCTGAGAAGGCGTACAGCATTTGCCTGCTTATATTCCCAGTGTTTTACAAGATAGGCCAACTGAGAAGAGCCCTTGTCAGTATAATTTGTTAGCTCTAAAAGACGCTTGAAGTCAACAATTGTTGGCTCCTCCACTATTGTAACCTCCTCCAACATATCTTGATCCCCTTTGGGCTTTTCTACATTGAATTGCTTTCCAGTATCAGTTCCAATATCTTCAGGCCACATTGAAGACAGGCCTTCGATATCCATTTCTTCAAAATGATCACTCTCCATCTCGGGAACAATGAAAATCACTTAAAATTACATCCAATTCAGGTGACTAAAACATAGATGAACATCCTGACACTACCACACAATTGTTTAGTGATTCAGAATATGCATCAGCTATCTCAAAATATATCTTGAGCAGCACTTCACAACCAGAAGATAGCCTTAGAGAACACTAGGAGAAAATCCAATGCTGAAGGCACACTGCAGTTTCGTTTCAAACTAAATTACACAAGTTAATGGAAAAATGACTGAGTTGGGGACAATAATTGGCTTAATTTTTTGAACAAATAAAAGTCAAGATAACTGCATAAGTTAAATAAGAAATTAGAAAGAGATTACTACAATTCATTCTCTCTATATGCCATTGGTATATATATGACAAGTCCAACCCTATTCAAAATCTAATTTTACTAAAAAATTCTTTTGCTTCAGATACTTCACTTTCTTACCTAAAATTCAAGCACCTTGAAGTAAAATTTCAACTTTTCTTTCTTCCATCCTTTCTTTTTTTTTTAATGAAAAAGATAGAAGTTTGGAACTTTCAGATAAAGGCAGCAAATTAAGAACTGGAAGTAAGAAACTGAGGGGATAGAGTCAGAAAATTTGCATTATTTTCCTGCTCTTCCTCTGGTACCCGATCCTGGTGAAGGACACTAAGGATTTTGTGGATTTGAATTGTGAGAGAATTACATGGGTGCATAAAGACCAGTCACAGGGAGGCTCATTGTTTGTGACTAGTCCATTTAAGGTATCAAGCAATTGTGGCTAGCACATCCCAAGGTCTGAAAAGGGACACAATATCATACATAACCTAAGCTCTAAAAAGTAGAAACTCAAAGTAGGCTTTTTAAAGTTAAAACAAAGAAAAATGAAAAGAAATGTCAGAAGATTGGTTGGCAATATCAAAGGCATTGCATAGAAGTAATTCCGTTTAGCTGTACTACTTCACCTTTGAATTAATATCAAAGTATTTCAGGTAACGAAATTTGACATATTGGTTACATGTAAAACGAATCAATGAAAATGCAGAGAAGTTCTTTATTTTTCAAAATTCTGTTAAAAATTAATGAATGTTGAAGAAGATAAAGAAATTGGCAGAATAAACAATTTTTCCAGATTCCTTATTTTCAAGGAAAAGTTAAAACTTTCTCATAATAGCCATAAAGTATCCAATATTCAACAGAAGAAATGAACTGGCAAAAAAGTATGCTTAGCAAACTCTCAAGGACTTTTTGAGAGAAAAAAAGAAATAATTAATTCTGTCATTTTCAAAATAAAAACAAAACCAAAACAATCGTATTCAACCAAAATGTATTCTAGTATCCATTATAGACAACAAAACAGAACAACCAAACCCCGTTCTATGATTAAACTGGAAAATTAAACAAAAAAACAAATTGTGCCAATTACAAACAAAAATCTTGGATGAAAATGATATAACATTCTACAGAAACAGTAAGATGGAAATTGAATTCAAGAGAATGAAACTGAGATCCATTAACAAAAGAACAAGCCGAAAACCAATGAAACCGTGCATTCGAAAACAAACACGTATCAAAATTTACAATTAAGCTCAAAGCATTAGAAGTTCAATTAGCTAACCTTTTTTTCTTGTTTGTGATTGAACCAAAGAAGAAGAAGAATGGAGTATTGAGGCTTTGAAGAGCTTATGGGCATTCACTGTAGATCTGAGGAATCTCTGTAACTGTACAGTTAACCAGACTTCCAATATGGTATTGAAAAAAGAATGGGATTGCTAACTACTGAGGAGAGAGAAAGTGAAAGTTTATTAAAGAGAGAGGAGAGCATGTGGGAGAGAAGAAAAACCAAAAACAAAAAAAGAAATGTGGGAGAGAAGAGTAAACCAAGAACCCATGTGCATTTGGAGCTCACATATATTAGACAATTCTTTGAACTTCCCTTTGATACCAAATTGTTTATTACATCTCTGTCTCTCTCTCTCTTTCTTTTTATATGTTTGTTTTTTTTGAAGTTACATTAATTCAGAGCTCTCTCTACCTCTGCACACACATAGACTTTTAGATCACACAAATCATCTTAGTACTTATGTTCTCTCTTCTCTCTTCTCTCTCTCTCTCTCTGTCTGTCTACAATGATTCAACGTATCACAAAAATGGGCCACATATAATAGAGAAATGCTAAAGGGTTTGGCTTTTTTAAATGGGGGAGACAGTTTTTTATGTCCCCCGCCATTTCCTAGGTGAGCGGCGCGTGATGGGACGCGCTATGTGAGTGTTTGAGTTTGACATTGACATGTCAAGTGGTAATTGTTACTTGTGTGTGTGTGTATATATATATATATATATATATAGTCTCTCATAGTTTACTCTTGTATTTCTTATTATTGTGCATGCATGTATACTTATTAGACAGTCTATATACTTGAAGGAAGCGGAGGCGAAGAATCTTTTTAACTTATATTATATAATATAAGACAAGATTGTTCATAAGTTCTAAGCTTAGAGTAATTTATTTGGTTAACTATAATTAGTGGTTAATATGTTCTTGAGGTCCGGACCCTCAATTAAGTTCAACATCAAGTAATTATTCAAAAATTGTTTAAATTTTGGTTTTCTAAATCCTCATTAATGAAATTGATCTTTTGGAAAAAGACTTCAACATTTCAATGCAATGGAGGGAAGAAAGAAAAAAAGAAGGTTAGGTTCTGCTATGTAATGTAATAATGAGTCAAATAGCAAATCTTTTTTCTAATATTTTATATCAAAAAAATTGCAAGTCTTTTTTTCCTGGTAATTTATTTTTCAAGAGCGGTGCTATAATATTTTTATTCCTTTTATAACAAAACAGATAATGTTGTTTAATTTTGTACAACTTTTAAAAGAACTAATATTATATTGGTGAGATGTATGGTTTAGTCACGAATTATATATAAACTATTGACATTATATAATAAAAACCAAATATTATAATAGATTATAAAATAATTTAAAATAAATGATAAATCTTCTTTTAAATATCATGTGATTTAGACATGAGTTTCTTTAATACTAATTTTAATGTAAATGTTTTGGTGAGAATGGTTAAATGATTGATTGTTGGAAATTTTCACAATCCTCATAGTGTACTGGTAGTATTATAATTTCATATGGAATGACTTTTTGTTAGAATTTAGATAGGTTTTAGCCATAACTTATATGAATTTATGTTACTTTTAATTAATAATAACTTATTGAGAGCGTGAATTTTAACAATTTAATAAGTTTGTGATTCTAGTTGATAGGGGTGTCCACGGGTCGGTCCGGGTCGAGTTTGTGCCCAACCCGGAACCGACCCGCTCACATCGGGTGGGAGGTTGAATGACCCACAGCCGACCGCCGGCAACTTCGGGTCGAGTCGGATCGGGCTTCGGTGGACAACGGTCGGGTCGGTCGAAGTCGGAGTGAGTTTCAACCTCCAATCTTCGCCAAATCTTCGTCAGAAATCGCCAAATCTTCGCCGGATCTCGCCCAATCTTCACTGAATCTTCACTGGATCTTGCTGAATCTTCGCCCAATTTGTGCGACAACCACGGGATTGAAGCAAGAAAGACCAACACAAGCCCAGATTTGAACGAGAATTTCCATCTCATCGCCGGATCTTCGTCGAATCATCACCGTCTTCGCCGGATCTGTGTGACAACCACGAGATCGAAGCAAAAAACACCACCTCAAGCCCAGATTTAAGAGAAAACTTACATCTCATCGCCGGATCTAACCAAAATCTACCAAATCTTCACCGGATCTTAGTGGATCTAGGTAGATCCGGTCTTCTTTCACGAGTTTCGTCGGTCGGATCTGGTTCATCGGGTTTTGAAGAAGAAAACCCGCCATCCGACCCGCCTAGATCGGTTTTTCGTGCAGAAGACCCGCCGCCGACCGTCACCGGCGTCGGGTCGGCCGGTTTTCGGGCCGGGTCGGACAGGCTGGCCGGGTGAATCGGGTCTCGGTTGCTGTTGGACACCCCTACTAGTTGAACCAATTTAAAATTTAGGATGTAATTTAAAACAATCTAAATAATATGACAATTATGTAATTTACCAAATCTCTATAATAAAGGATAATCATTGTATGCAAGAAGAGAATAGCCGCTTAACATAGACAAAAAAGGGTCACTTAGCGCAACTACAACTTTGAGTGTTTTTTGTAGGCTGAGTTTTACTAGAGCCTATGCCCTGCTTTGTGTGATGTTTGTTTTGAGCAAGGTTTTGAGTTTCCTGGTGGGAACTCTTTTCCTTGTTTCCGATGTTTTGTGGTAATAAAGTTTTCTAAATTTTCAACAAAAAAAAAAAACCACAATTTTTAAGACTCCGCTTTTATTTTATAGTGTATGATTTTTTGCTCGTTTAATTTTTTTTGTTTTGAAAGTTAGAAATTTTGTTTGAAGCTAAGCAATTAAATCACGATTGTCCTAGTTACAATCTAACAAATGAGATTACAAGAAAATAATCACTAGGCACCAAATTTAAGTTTGAAGACTAAGTTGTAGAGTAATAAGAAAGTGTTAGGCATATCTACCTTATCTGTTCCAAAGACAGGCATTTCAAGGTACAATGACAAATATAAATGATTTGCTCATCCTTTCAACAAATTAATGACATGAACTGACAATAATAAATTATACTTATGAGTTAATTCGCAGTACATAATAATGCTTAAGTTTGGCTCATTTAAAAGTTAAGATTATAAGTTCAGCTCATTAACTGAATAAACGAACGTAAACAAGCTTTTACTTGATTCAAGTTTACAGCTCTAATTATACGTGTATCAATCATTTCTCTCATCCCGCGGCTTAATTTTTAAATTAGCTAACACTTTATAGCAATAAGGCAAGGGAAAAAAAGGTTTGCGCATGACACGATGTAAGAATGGATTCCTTTTGCTTACGTCCAGTCATGCTATTTATACGGTTTTAAACACATCGATCGCCGGTGTGTTGAGATTGAGATATCTTACAGCTCCAATTAAAATTAAAAACATGATGATTCTCAAAAACATAAATAAATAAATAAGAACATGATCTCCCATCAAAAAAAAAAAAATAAATAAGAACATGATCATCATTCATTAATGGGGGACCACTTTTGCTTCTTAAATATTTGTGTATGTTTCTTAAATAATTTCTTAATCACTTATCACTAGCTAACTGCAAGTCTCTGCAATGCAACGAAAACCTTCTTATTTTAACACCGAAGAAAGAAAGACAAGTCTAGTGTTGTTATTAAAAATGACCTGGTTGATCAAATTTAATGCATAAAGATAGTGGGAGTTTGAAGTGAGTGATAAATACAGCTTCTCACATCCCTAATTCCCGGATTAGGCAATTAAAAACGTTTTGGTTAGTGTTATATGGTCCCTTTCACTTGGCTGATGAAAGCTACGGAATTCTAATGTTACTATAGGGATAACTTTTATTATTATTATTATTATTATTATTATTATTATTATTATTATTATTATTATCAATGTTATTATTATCTTTATTATAGAGAAGCAAGATTTGAACTCTGATTAAATTTGCTAAGTTACAAGACTCTTGTTTTATAGACCTAAATTTGTTTGTTCCTCTTGTTTTTTTTTTTTTTATTTACATTCATATGTTATACTCTGCATTAAATTAATATAAATACACTATGGCAAAGCACAATAGCAAAAATGCAGAGTTATCTTTTGTGCGAGACTGTAGTATAATATTGATAAATCAATCAAAATAAATTCAAAACACATACATACACAATTAATGCGTGTGTGTCTGTGCGCACGCTTGTGTGTGAGAGTTTCCAATGTTGCCACATGAATTTTTGGAAGTCCACATTTCCACATCATTATTCTAATATGTTTTTTCAAATTGAGTTTAAATACTTTTAGGTTCCCTACAAACAATCTCACACTTACACATTCCATTAGAATCTTGCTGCTTAATATTTTTCTTTAAATAATAATTGTTGAAAAATTTAAATCCCAATTGATTTTAGTCAGTAGCCAAATTGATTAATTAAGCCAATTACGTGAAGATCCAAATTAGCATGTAATGGGTACTACCATATCTCAAAATCTAAGTACAACAAAAAATAAATTCTAGACACAAGCAATATGGGCACTGGCGGAGCCAGAGGGGGGCGAGGGGGGGCACCTGCCCCCCCTGACTTCTTTTTTTTTTTTTTTTTTTATTAGCAGACATGAAAAAAAAAAAAAAAATTCTACTTATTGAAACTTGAAGGGACCAAACCACCTATTTCACTATTTTTATTTTTATTTTATATCATTATTTACACCATTTTTATTATTTATGATACTTTTCACAACATTTTATCTTTGAATGATGCTAGAGATATTACAAATTTTACTATTTATGTCTTACAAATTGGCATGTCACCAATTACAAAAAATAATTTTAAACATTTATTCATTATATTTTTTAAGTAACACTAATCATATTTTTACTCCATTAGTTTGTAAATTTTTTAGTAGCTATGAATTGGTTGTTTTTGTTTATTTATTTTAATAATATGAAATATATTCATATTTGCTTACAATTATTTATTTATTTTGTTATTATTGTTGATTAATGTTTTTTAGATAAATTACACTTTTAATATCGTCTTTTAATTTTGCCCCCTCTAAACTAAAATCCTAGTTCCGCTTATATGGGTACAAAAAAAAAAAAAAAAACCTTACCGATGGTTTGTAACTTACCACCAAGCTAAAGAATTCATTAAGATAAAATGGAAGATTAAAATACAAAATATCAAAATCCTAGTATTGCTAAATTTAGTAGAACATACTCACACGTGCACACATAGTTCTAAACCAGTTGGACTCTTCTATCTCATGAATCTTTTGATAGTGCACAGATATCCAATTCATATGATCTAACTCAATGTATCAACAATTTGATTGCAATAGTTTTGTGTAGCAGCTTCACATAAAACACCAATAGGATCTTCAATGGTTGGTGTAGGAGAATTCGCTTGATACAAAATCCTAAGTGTACACAAGTCACAACACAATTTCCTTTTTCTTTTGTTTCTAAATTCACAGGTTGAATAAGTCGATGCTAAGGTTTTCTCTCTAAATATATTAGGGTTTTGGCATCTACAACATAATGAAAAGTTGTACGTAATGGGCCTTTATATTGGCTCTCTAATTAGGATTACAAAAACTCACTTCTACAATCGACTTAAAGCAAAACA
Source organism: Castanea sativa (assembly GCF_040712315.1). Classification (NCBI taxonomy): domain Eukaryota; kingdom Viridiplantae; phylum Streptophyta; class Magnoliopsida; order Fagales; family Fagaceae; genus Castanea; species Castanea sativa. Next base: position 18,020,145 of record NC_134013.1, on the reverse strand, counting down.
CAAAGTCCGAATCCACGATCCTCAATCAGTCAAAAAGGAATTGAGGTTGGTGTTGAGTTTAATTGAGGCTCAATTGGTTGACTGGAGTCAAGCTTGCAATCAAGACAACAAATTTGATGGGTATTGTGTCTTTAATGTAGTTCTACATTCAACCACTTATTCTAGAGACACTAGAAGCTTAAAACTCGATTACACTTGAGCAAGGTTTTGGATATGGTATGGGTTTGCTGACAATAAATACATTTTTTTTTTTATTGAGAATCCAGACCCGAAGGTCAATTTCATTGAAAAAAGAGATAAAAACTACAAAGAGATAGTTCAATACAAATACATTCATAATTCATACCTATTAAGATCTACTGTAATTATCAAAAAATAAAAATAAAAATAAAAATAAAACAAAAATACATACAGACATACATACATATATATATATATATCAAAAAATTTCCTTTATTTTTAGGGTTGTAGGCCAGTTATATATAAAATTAAAAAAAAAATGGAAAGAAAAATCAAAAATTTTGGGGGGCCACTGGCAGAGCAACTGGGCTTAATTGATCTCCAATGGCACTCTTTTCCTTCCCTTCTTTCTCGACTTTCACTTGCAGTAGTGGATTCGATCCATCCTCCCTATAAAATTGGAAAGAAGTACAAATATTGTAGAGTGGATTTCAGGTAATAATCTGGGATGCACGGACGCGGCACCGGAGGTGCCGCACCCGCGTCCGACGCGGCGGGACTCGCCGACGTGCGAGGGACGCCGCTGCTCGCGCGTCGGTGCGGCGTCCGGCCGCGTCGGCCACGTGGCATCTTATTTTTCCCGCCGACTCGCGCGGACGCGGCGCCGACTCGCGCCGATTCGGGCCGATTCGGCCAGAATCGGCCAGAATCGGGCTGTTTCGGCCGTATCGGTCCGTATCGGCCGGCGACCGAAACGGCCGAAACGGGCCCGAAACAGGCCGAAACAGGCCGAGAATCAGGTTGCAACAGCCGAAATCAGCTCTAAATGAGATCCAAAAACCCTAAATCTATCCTTCCTTAATTTTATTTTAAATATTTGTTGCTTCTTTTGTGTTTTCTTTTTGGTTTTGTGTTGTGTTTTGTGTTTCTTGCTTTTTTCTTTCTTTGTTTTGTGAATCAAAGCATAGTAAATTAGTAGTATGTTTTTTAAGAATATTTTAATAGTAAAAATATATAGAAAATATAAATAAAAATATTTTTAATAATTTTTTAATTACCGAGTCCCACCGCACCCGCACCCACTTTTTTCAAAAATTGCCGAGTCCCGCACCCGTACCCGCACCCGTGCTTCATAGGTAATAATATATAAACAAGAATACGTATACTAGTTAAGTCAAGGCTTTGTTGCCTCGTGCAAAATTTTTAACACATACAATCTAGCTAGCTACCGTAAATCTTTGTTTTGAGATCTAACCAATGCTTCAAAACCAAAAAAAGGCAAAATAATATTTAACCAATGCTTTTTAGCTACTGCACATGCCCCTGAATTGGTCGGTTATATAAGAAACTTGAATAAAATAATTCTTTAAAAAACCCAAAAACACCATAAATTTTGGTTTTCAGGTTTTACCAATGCTTTATTGCACATGTCTGAAATCCCAAGTACACACAGGAATGCCCCAATTGTTTGGTTGCAGAGAGGAAAAAATTATATAAAAATCTCTGCTCAAAGGACAGGTTTCAAAACACTACTACTTCTCAGCCAAAAATAAAGGGCAGAGGATTTTGCTACTTGCTAATAATCTAAATTATAAAAAAAATTTAGTATTGATTAATTATTACTATACAATTTTTTTTTTTTTTTTTTGCTGAATAATGATTACTATACAATTTGAACCATGTGTGAGATGCCAACTGTTTCATCAAAAATTGTCAACGTGGCAGATGTGTAATGGAGTACTTAAAAATGTGGTGGCGGCTTCTGATTGGAGTAAGTGTACTCTAATCCATGTTAGGCTCCCAAGTTTATAGGGATTGTAGCCTTTTTTTTGTTGCACTGTATTTATTCTATAGAGAAAGAGATAAATAATACGGAGTAATCCTCACGAGGCATACTCGTTTAGCGTTGGTCGTGGCTTTCACATGCATGCTTCCAATCCAGGAATTCTAGCTTCACTACTACTTTTTTTTTTTTTTTTTTTTTTCCTTCGTTACAGCTAGCTAATCCATTGTTTTCCAATCATCAAAACAAGTAAACAACTGCTATAGTATTGTATTGTTGACGCAAAAATGCTTTTTTTTTTCTCCATTTCTTCCGTACTTTTATATAATTTTTTTTTCTGTACTAAACTAACGTAGAGTACTCTACGTTAGTTTGCCCAGGCTCCCAGGGGATGCTTGTGACTTGTGTGCCAAAAGCCAAAGGAATCAAGTTGGTAAGAAAAATTGAAAGTGGCTTCATACTTATGGACAGTGGCGGAGCCAAGATTTTAGTTTAAAGAGGGCAATATTAAAAGTGAAATTAATCTAAAAAATACTAATAAAAAATACTAACAGAATAAATAAAAAAATTATAAGCAAATATGAATATATTTCATATTATTAAAATAAATAAACAAAAATAACAAATTCATTGCTACTAAAAAATTTACAAATTGATGGAGTAAAAATGTGATTAGTATTACTTAAAAAAACATAATGAATAAATGTTTGAAATTATTTTTTTTGATTGGTGACATGCTAATTTGTAAGATACAAGTAGTAAAATATGTAGTATCCTAGCATCATTCAAGAATAAAATGCTATAAAAAGTATCATAAATAGTAAAAATTGTGTAAATAATGATATAAAATTAAAATTTTAAAAAAATAGTGAAATAGGTGACATAGGACAAGACAAATGTTTGGTGTTTGTGAACCTTTTTTTTCCTTTCTTTTTCTTGAGAGTCACGTTCAACCAAGAAGTCTTTTTTTTTTCTTTTTTTTTTCCTCCATATCAATAAGTACTTGAGTATTGATGCTAAAAAATTTTAGGAGTCAGGGGGGGCAGGTGCCCCCTTGCCCCCCCTGGCTCCGCCAGTGCTTACGGAGGTCAACAAATCAAGTCTCAAAGAGAGAGAGAGAGAGAGAGATACACATGCAAAAAAACAACTGAAATCCTAACTTGCAATCACGATGTAAGAATGGTGTAATAGTGTGTGTATAAGAGTGTTTTACTTTTTATGATCAAGGGTGGGTCACATATGGACTCTAACCCGGCCAAAAAAATGACTATATTCTCATATCCATTTATATAGCCTAGATCAATATGTACACAATCAATATAAGGCTCAACCCATTCCTATGTTACAATTTCATAGTTTAAATCCACATAATTTAAGGCATTATAACTTAAAATTCAACATGACAAATAGACAAATAAAATATTAACCTCTCCCACAAACAGTCAAACATACTTTTCCTAAACCTATAATTTGACGTAGAATAGAAATGTAGTAGGAGTTAGATATCGTTCTAGCTTAATAAAACTCTTCAATCTATAAAGAGTTCCTTGAATCTATGAGAAAACCTGGAATCCTTTTTTTTTTTTTTTTTTTTAAATCTGTACAAAATATTGTTGATATATTGAAGTCCAATTTTCGTTATTCATATTGCAAGTCTATTTAAAGTCTCCTAGAAAACTTATTTCTAAAAATATTACTTAACTTATCATAATTAATATATAGCCTACGGTAATAGAACTCTGCTTTGATTAAGAATGGCTTAAAAACACCTAAACTAAAAGAAACAAAATTCTCTCTTCTAAAATTTCAAAAATTAACAAATGATAAGACTTAAACACCATATTTATTTTAAATCAGACCCCTCTACTTGAATGGAAACTTCAAGTCGTTTTCATTCAATTGGAGGGACCATCTTCAAAACCTACTTGGAAATATTTTCCACAATTCACTCAACCCAAAATTTCTTCTCTTCACCCTTCAATTGATTTGTAATATGTACCAACAAAAGATTAAAGAAATCATTAAACTTTTCAACTCCAAGAAAATCAATAAGTTGTGTTGTAGTGATCATTAGTAAATCAATTGGATCTTGGGAATTTTGGGTTATATGGGCTCTCTGTCATATTTGACTTAAGTTGGATCTTCCACAATATTCTCAATTATCTCCATTTTATGATTTTTGACAATCTTCTTCTCTTTGAACTCTTGACCAATTTCTTGAAAAAATTTTATTTTTAGACTTCAAGTCACCAACTTGTTGCAAGTCTTGATGATTTTCAACTACTTCGAGGTTCTCTTCAAAAATTGGTTCTATATTGTTCATCCCCATTATTATATCTTTTCTTGATGATTGATGATAGAGTACATCAATAAAATTCCTAAAGTAAGGATTTTTTGGCCAATAATCTTTCTTTGTATATGTCAAAATTACATCATAATCCAAGGGGAAAAAATCAAATGCAAACATCTTTTTCATCTCTATCCATGAATGAATTTTGTGTTTACCTTGTTGGATTCTATGAAGTTGAATTAGTTCCCACCAATCTAAGACATACAATATATACAAAGCAAACTTAACCTTTCTCTCCTCTTAAATATTTTGTAAAGTCAAAGAAATCCTCTAGATCAAGCATTCAATCAAGAAAACCTTCCTTATAAAAACAACAATTAATTTTTTTATTCTTTCATAAAATTTATAATCCTTATGAATATCACAAACGGAATCATGCTTTACAATAAGTTGCCCATGAGTGATATTTCCACAACAACTATCCTTATTGTTAACACAGTCTATTTTGGTATTCAAACCCAAATTGATGAGCATGTTGTGAATCCCTGAGATACTCAACTAGAGTGCATCCCAAAGGGCATGTAGTCTTTGCTCTCCTCAACATAGTTGTTATGCTTGCCCTAGTTGTTTGCAATACTTGATTACGAAAAAGCTATGATACCAATTGACAGGTCTTAATTGATACCTAATCATGTTAGAACTCTAATTTAAGTATTAAAAACTTTAATTAAAAAAACCTAAAATTAAGGAAATAACATTTTCTCTCCTAATATTCCAAAAATTAAATACAAATTCATAAATTAATAAAGAATAAAAATTAAACCCTATATTATTTACTACATCATGGCCTCGATTTTTGTCTTCCTATCAAAAATCACAAAGGGAGATTCAACAATGGGATACATGCAGACGTAAAATGTGGGAGTTTTGTTTTAGGTGTGGCTTTGGCCACCAGTAGTGTGGAGTGGTCAAATAATTGGTGGATCATAAAGTTTAATTCGTTTGGGTTTCGATCGCAACTTAGTTCTCTCTCTCTAAAAGGCGTCTCTTTATTTGCTGATGTAACGAGGTTGTTTGTCTGGGTGCTAACCAAATCAATTTTTTATGTCAATTTAACAAAGGCGATACTTATGTATCAAAAAAAAAACAAAGGCGATACTTAAGGATGACATTTATTCCATTCACTCCCCCTTGTGTGTGCTTGTTCCTAAAAAAATATAAAGAATGATATATATTGATTTGATTTTAAAGTTCATGGATTCAATTAACATAATTACTAGTTAAAAGACTAAATTAAAACTTTACTTAATAGTTCAATAATAAAATCAGTAATTTAACTAATATTTTAATAATCAAGTTGTGAATTCCAATTAGCTCAACTAATAAAATCTTTTATTGTCGAATAAAAGATATAAGATTCGAATTTTGTCTACACCAAAAATTAATTGAAACCAATAGTTGAATTTAATTATCCTTGAGAAAAAAAAATATCACACTATTTGTGTTGGTGTTATAATGCTATAAATAAAAACTTTTTTACAAAAAATATTTACAAACTGCTAATATGGTGAGTGGTTATTAGTAATTAAAAAAGTGATGTTAATAGTGGACCTAGGTGAAAACCAATAAAAAATTATTCATATCAACAGTTTGTAAAAAAATTGTAAAATAATATATTTCAGTAACATTACTCTTTGTGTTGCATTTGGAGTTCCTACTAATTGATGCATCATTTATTAATATTTGGAAGGTTATTTTTAAAAGCAGAATCTTAAACCAAGCATTGGTCTTAATGAGAAAATAAATATAGAGGGCTTAATATCTTTTTTTTTTTTTTTAGAATAATGTCTTTGTAAATTTGAAGTACAAAGATTGTGCCTTCTCTTCTATATGATGAAGATCATACCATCAAGTCCCTTTTTTTTTTTTTTTAATTTTCTTTCTCGCCTTTTGAAATTCTAAAGAAAACTATAATAAATAAAAATCTAAAGGATAAATAAGCTATTAGAGACTTGGGGAAATTAAAGCATTATATACTCTCCATGACTGCTATACAAACTTGACTTTAATAAGTTTCTGTTATCTTAATCATTAAAATGATCTTCAATTATTGGAACAGTACTACCAAGTTAATCACTACATAGATATCTAGATCGTACTGCACTGAAGCAAACATAAGGAATGAGTGACGTAACATTTTTGATATAAAATATTACTCCTGAAAAGTTAAACCTTCTTTGTTAATGGTAATCACATCATGATGAGGGTAATAAGATTGATAACTGTGATACATACAAGGACAAAACCAAACCAAAAAACCAGAAAGGGAAAAATCGTGCCTCCTAGATATGGGACCTCGGTGAAACCACAAAAAGACCAGACATCAGCCTCAAACTGCGGAGCAACCTGGGATGTTTTATGATATGACAACTTTCTGACAAAATATATAGCTTATCCTAGCTAGGCCTACACTTCTAGGCTTTGCAATTTGCATGGCTTTCGTCTCATTACTATTCAGTAATGGATGACACGAATTGAAAGAGCAAATTTTATCATAATTAAGCTCTCTTTGCTTTCTGCTATTCACAGAATTTTGTTTTTTTCAATCTCATTACATTTTATGTATGGATTATGGATCGTATTAAAACTGTCAAAACTTGTTCTTTGATGCATATACATTGAATATATCATATACAAGAAATGATCATCAAATCCTGATAATAAAAAAAATGATATCAAATTTTTTTTGTTCAACTGGAGTTAGTGATCAGTTTATGGACAATACTTACCCTAAACCTTTATTATTGGGAGTATAAACTATAAACACTGTTGCAATCCTTTTTATTAGGAATGGATTATTTTGTATTTTTTAGATTAAATATTACAAATTTAAAAGTGCATTTAATGTAACTTAAAATGGACTCTCTTTAATTATTAGATATTGTTTGGTGATTAGCTATTACCTTTCTATTAGTAGATTATCAATTGGGTTGGTAACCATAAACAAATGAAGCTTAACTATTTTTAAAAAAAAAATCTCTAGTAATCGGATAATAAGAAATATAATGAAGCTTATTATAAGTATAAGCCTCAAACTCACTTAAAAAATTAATAGTCTATTAAGCCTTGAGTTTTTCTCCTGTACTTAGGCTTATAAAAACTCCTCTATAAGCCTTTGGAATCCTATGCTATAGTGGAGAGTGGGCTCCTTGGTGCCATTTTGTGATTGAAACTTTAAAATTGATGTTTTCTAGATGAATGAAAATATTATAGAGACAATATAGATACTAGAATTAAGTAGAAGGGCACCGTACTAGAGCGCCAAGACAGAAGCATACCAACAAACATAAGAGAACCATAGCTGAAAACCTTAGCAGAAAATAATTGTGTAACAATGATTGAGAATGTCAGATGGGTGCAAAGCACAAGTAATAAGAGAATCATATTGAATACATACATACATACATATATATATATATATATATATATATATATATATATATATATATTTTGTCTTCTCAGGAACTGATAATTAACCAATTTTCGATTTCATTATCCCAAGTATAGTAACTTTTTTCAATTCCTCTATGTACTCATTTCAATTTTACTGAAAATACATGGGTTCCTAGCTAGAATATTTTGAAAAATTATTTAAACCCATTTTATGCAACAACATATACTTAGTCCCTATTCATCACTGATATTAGTCTTATAGGCTCAATTTGCTAATGATATTATAAAGTACTTAGAAATACCCTTAGTTTTGTCATTAAAATATATATATGCCCGAGGCATATAGAGACGGCGAGATGGGTGGGGTTGCCTGAGAGATTCACTGTGGCCATTTGGTGCGCACGATATGGATTAGTGGAAAACACCACTCCGGCTTTTCTTGCTAAGCTTCTCCCATCCTAACGGATCTAACCTCTTTGTCTTTACAATGTTACTTATTATTTTCCCCATAAATGCAAGTTAATTTAACGAGTGAGATATGATGAATCATGCATGTCCCCACTATATGTCAACGTCATTTCATGTACAGAGCCTTCCCCCTTTTTTTTGTGGGTAAAACTGTGTTTGTTGTCCATATTTTTAGGTTGGCTAATTATAAACAATACTAATATTTAGAATGGAGTTTGTCTAGATAGATTGGCATCAGATTATATATGATCAAGACAAATCAATATATAAGTTCAAAACAGTGGAAGACTCAGGATTGCAGAAACTGAACTTCTGTTGTGCTGCATTTCAACTACACCTCGCAGGGGCGGCTTGATGAATTTGGGAGCCTAAGGCAAAAATTGGTTATCTTATTTCATATATAAAATTACCATTAATTAACATGAATCACGTAAAAAAATTTAAAAAAAAAAAAGTTTATAAACACAAAAAAATTTGACAAAACTTTTTACTTTATTGATGTGGCAGATTGATAATAGTGCGTAAAAAAATGATGTTAATGGTGAATTTAGTTGAAAACTAGTAAAAATTTGCTAACTCGACTATTGTAAAAAATGTAGTGAATTTTTTTGTGAACTGCTTTCTTTCTTTTCTTTTTTCTTTTAAAAGTGCTACATTCTGAATATTTTTCATAACAAATTTTAGGTGTTAAGTTGCTTCTTGTTTTCTAGTTGAACGTATCACTAAAATTATTTTTTTGTTGTCAATAACAACCTTTAACAATTTGCTATTTAGGATTTTTTGTAAAAATGTTGTGGACATAACATTTTTTTTTCTTTTTATTTGTTTTCATTTGATAAAAAAATATTATTTTATTTATTAGTTAATATTTTGGCTTAATTAATACTATTGGTTAAAATTTAGGGGCCTTTTTTTCACTTGGGGCCTTAGGCGGCCGCATCAATGGCTTATATCATTGAGCCAGCACTGACACCTCGACAAGTCAAAATCCACTTAACTCGACTGTTGAACTACATATCTCGACCAATCAAAATTCATACAAATTGGTTTTTCAGTAGTTCTTCTTAACCGTTGGATCTAGAGTTTTGTATATATACAAATCCTATAGCATGATTTTAAATATACTAGAGGTCAGTGTGTTTTGTACACAGATCTAGAATTTTCCAAGCCTTTTCAAGCATCAACCAAAGTCCTACATGCATACTAAAGATTTGGCATCAATAAGTACTACATGAGGTAGCATTAGATTTAAGGTTAACTCTTTTGTATAAAGTTTCATTCTATTCTCTAGTGGATTTGTTGCCTTAAGTATTGACGGTTAAATCCCCCCAAGATTTTACAATTGGTTTTCATGGGTCATCAATTTGGTGTTTTATGTGATTTATTCAATTCAGATCTAAAGCATAATTAATCTAATTAATTACTTAGCTATGAATTTGTTAATATAATGACAACCGAGGCATAAAACCCTAACATATAAAATTAACATTATATATTGTGCGCACCAAGTTTATCCCCAAAACTCTACTATAAAAAATAAAAATAAAAATAAAAAAAGTTGGCAAAAATCCAAAACTGGCCCTTTAAGTTTTAACTTTTGTCATTTCAGTCATCTAAGTTTCAGTTTTGTCATTTCAGTTCTCTAAGTTTCAAATTTTATCAATTAAGTCCTCCCTTACCCTTCAGTTAGTTTTTTCCGTTTACTAAGGCCTTTTTTATTTATTTTATTTCGTAATAAAAAAAAAAATTGTCATTACAAAAAATAAATAAATAAGGAGAACGATGTCGTTTCCATTGAAAACAAAACACAAAACCCAACCCCACCCACCCCACTAATCCTTTGCCTCACCGATTTCGGAGAAAATAATTAAGGGGCTGAGGGACTGCTTGAGGTAGAAAGAGAGAGAGGGAAAGTGAAAGAGTGAGAGATCCAGAGGGGGAAAGGGAGAGGGAGACGGTGAAAATGGCAAAGTTCTTCAGCAATTTGGCAGTGCAATACTTGGCAAGAGAGGCCGACGGCCGGATTCCGAGACGGGATTTAGAAATACCCACAACGAGGGTCGCCTCACCATGAGATTTCCCCAAACTAGAATTTTTCTTTTAAGCCCTTTATCAACTTCAACTTCAAATCAATCTAAACAAATAAAAGCAAGTCTGTTTGGTTACTAAGGAAAAACAAAAAAACAAAACAAAACTTGAATTGCAAGTCGAAACAGAGAAACTGGAAAGCACTTCTCTCAATTTGTAGACAATTTCATATACAAAAAACATGAAATTAAACTGGTTCGCAAGCAAGAGAAGCGTAGCCATGCTCTGTACAATCATAAATTTCACAAAGAAAAACCCATAAATTTCTTGTTAATTACAATCATATCCATTTCACAGAGAAAGAGAAAAATGCTAAAAGCACAAACCAGTGGGAGTGTCGATGACGTGAAGGGTAGTGACATGGTCATCGGACTGTGCGACATTGCAAAGTGCCTGTGTCAAGAATGTTCAGCTGGGTGAGTCTAACTCCACCCTTTGTCCTGGTCTCTCCCTCTCCCTCTCCCTATCCCTTTCCCTATCCCGATCTCTCGGTCTCTCCCTCTCCCTTCCATCCTCTTGATCTAACTTTTACTTTCCTCCTCTTTGTTTCTCCCTTAGTCAGTCCCTCAGCTCCTTAATTGTTTCCTCAAAAATCGGTAAGGCAGGGTATCGGTGGGGTGGGGTGGGGTTGTACTTTGTGTTTTGTTTTCAGCATGGGATGACATCATTCCCCTTTTTTTTTCTTTTTTGTAATAACAATTTTTCATTTTTTTAATTACGAAATAAAAAAAAATTTAAAAAAGCCCAAAACAGTGTTTTTTGAAGTAATAATTTTTCATTTTTTTAATTACAAAATAAAAAATAAAAAAACTATTAAAAAAAAAACCCAAAACAATGTCATTTTGGTTAGTAAACAGCAACAACTAACGGAAGGGTAATGGAGGACTTAATTGACAAAATCTAAAACTTAGAGAACTGAAATGACAAAACCAAAACTTAGAGGACTGAAATAACAAAAGTTGAAATCATTACCAAAACCTAAAGTTACAGCATTATGCATCTCATCGCGTATTCCACTAGACTTTTTTCAAGTCCAAATCTTCAGTCTCATTCTTCCTGCTCCACTCTGTGTTCCACCAATAAAAACATATCACATATTCACCTATTTAATTAAATGCTAAATTTATGGATTTTATTATTTCAATTACCAAAATAAATAAAAAGTAGAACCCATCATATTTTGTCTGCCACCACTACCAACCATCACCGGCCACCACTAGCAAGATTCCAGCGAAGCCAACAAAGCCTCCAGTCACTGCCAATCACCACCTCCGATAAAAACCATCACTCTTCCACTTCTTTCCTTACAAACCCATAAAAAAATCCACCCATCTCTACTCAAACACCAAAAGAATTCCAAAATTTTGTTATTATTAGTAGGTTGAATAGATTGTGATTTGTGAGAATGTTTTATATATCTTGAAATTTGAAGCCTAAGGGTTATTTTGGTTGATGAATGGAGAGAGGTGAAGGGAGGGGTGGTAGTGTGGTGGTATTGGGTGGGTTTTTCATAGGTTTGAGAGGGACAAAAGGGGAAGAGTGAAGAGTTTCGTCGGAAGCAATAGGCTTAATGGCTATGGTTGGCGGTGACCATAGGGACTGCAGGCAAAGGCAGTGGTGGGGCAATGAGAAGAGTAATAGAGATGAGTAGGTTCTTTTAATGGCTTTGACATGAATGAAGTGGAAGGGTGATGCATTCTTTGGAGGTGGTGGTTGGTAGTGACCGGAGGCATTGTTGGCTTTGCTAGAATCTTAATGGTGGTGGTGGCTGGTGGGGATGGTTTGAATTTTTTATTTTTTTATTTTTATTTTTTTAGTAACTGCCTAGCAGTGGTGGATGGCTAGCCAATGGTGGCTGTTGGCTGTTGATGGCACCGGCGAACTCCTCTTAGTGGCTCTGGGGAAAGTGATGGTGGTGATGGAGGACTGGTGGTGTGGCTAGTGGGACGTGGTTGAGGACCGGTGGGATGGTTTGGGTTATTTGAAGTTTTATTTATTTTAGGATGTTGAAGTAAAAAATGCTGAAAAATAGATATAAATTAAATACATCATCGTGTATGTGACAATTTTTTATTGGTAGAGCATAGAGTAGAGCAGAAAGAGTGAGAGAGAATATTTGGACTCGCTTTTTTCAATCTATAGAGAAAGGGTAGCCTTTTTTAACTACCTTTGTGCTAATCATCTCCTTTGATTCATTAAAAGAAAGAATCACTTCCTTTGTGCACATGTTGAATCAACCAGCTCAAAGCAATAAGTGTTGTTATGATCACGTTCAAATATAATCTTTCATTGACTAGAAGAAGTATTCTTAACTTTCTGTTTTAGGGCATATTTATTCTTTTGGGGTGAAATCAAAGGGAAAAGTTTGGCCCTAAAGCTTATGTGTTTTCGGGGCAACACGTGCCTTCATTGAGTTGGGCTGGGCTTTTTGAATAAACAATGACCAAAAGCTAGAAGAAAGGTTTTCTTTAGCTTTAATAATCATAATAATAATAAAGTTCAATAATGGGAGAGAAGATTCCAAAATTCAGGTTATATATATGGACATGATGCTCAATAAGGACCATGTCAAGTATTTGTATTTGGAAAAAGCACGAGAGAAGGAGCTTATTGGTTCCTTCCCCCTTTCATATGAAACAATGCTATAGTGAACAATATCAACAAATAACCTCAATTAAAAAAGCAGCAATACAAACTTTAAAGAAACCTTCCAAAGGATCTAGTGAAGTCACTGAATCCTCCATTATTGTACTAGTCAAACGCATTAGTTCCACCCACATGTGTATTTATATAGATGAATAGAAAAATTATTCAAATTAATCCATCACATTTCCCAAGTTCTGGAAGTACATGAGATTATAGCCTTTTTTTTATATGTAGATAGTGGGAAAGGAAGAGGATGGTTGGAATTATATACATGGAATATCACAAAGAATGTTATTACTTATCACTTGAACCCTGAAATAGAACTTGTGCTATTGGTTTAGGGGATACCCAAAAGGCAAAGTGGCTTTTTTTGCAAGAGGTAAATCAATAGAATTGACCCAACCAACGCAAAGAATAAAATTAGAGTGCACTTAATTGGGCCTCAATTCGTTGCAAACCACCTAAGTTTAATAAAATATGGTCATTGTTTTTAGGCACAATAGGCGTGGATTTTGTGACTTTTGTCTACTTGGGGAAGTTAAAGTCTATTGTTTTGGATCTAACGCTCTATAATTCTTGATTTTGGGTTTTGGTTGATTAGGTTACCTAAATCTTTTTTCTTTTCTTTTTTTTTGAGAAATTACTAAACCAAATTTATATGGTTTGCTGGTGAAGAAATTGTGCAAAAAGAATAAATGTTTGATCTGAGAAACTTTTTACTCTTAAAAGAGGAGTCACATCTCTCCTTTCACATGAAATGTGGACCTCAATGTGAAACTCATGGTAGAGCTCACACCTCTTGTGAAAGGAGGAAGGACTTCTCCTATAGAAGTGAATAATATCTTTAGTGTCCTAGAGCTAGCTATCTCATGGGATGAAAACAAAAATTTCCTCAAGCATTTGGTGGCCTTGCAAGCACATGCAGGCTACATGTTCATCAATATCATGATGCCCAAGACTTTAAACCATGAAAAATGGTAGGACTACAACAAAGTTCACAATTTTTGCCACAACTTACTACATGGTGAGTCGTGGCAAAAATTTTGTAAATATTTGTGATCCTAAAATTGTTCTTGTACCATATGTGGTAGCATATTTTGATGCACGGGTAAAATGTATATGCCTCAAGAAGGTGCTTGACTCTAGAGCTGGCAATGGCCCAATACAAATTTCACTCACAGAATTTGAGTCATCATGGGCTGGCCCGGAGACCGTTTTGCAGTTCATATCTTATCGGCCTTGTTAGGCCCGCCAATCCAACACTTGTTGATTTTCAAACAGCCCACACCCACCATCTGATCGATACAATCTTTCAAATGAATAAACTTAAAATTCACTTAATTTTTCTTTTTATGATTACATTTAAACATTTATGATGGACCATTTTGAGAAAAAACAATTAAACCTAAACAAAAGTGTCACTAAATGTTATGTTTTCAGAATGATTGATTTTGTAATTTAATATTTTTTATTATATTTTTTTTTTCTAAATACAAGATGTGAAAACTCACATAAATTTGTTTGTATATTTTTAACTATTATTAGTAACAAAATTATTATATATTTATTTTTAAAATTTTTAAATTATTAATTATTTATTTATAATATCACTAGTTTGACCATCAGCCCAACACTGGTCAAAGCATAAAACCAAGAACGACTTCTTTTTTCGGTTCTTTGACCAATCTGATTTTAAAACCATGCTTTCAAGTTAGGATTTAGGACCACCAAAAAAATGTGAGGGTTTACGACTTTAAACTTTTTTTTTTAGGAATCAGTAATACTTATTAAAATACATAAATAAAAAAGTAGTATATAAAATTTTTTTAAACAAACTTATAATATATTACATAATCAGAGTATTACTACAAAAAAGGTCTACCATTTGTAGTAGTATATTTTAAACTTTAAAGCTTAAGAGTAACACCCCTCCCCCACTTTGCCCCCCTCTCCTTAAAAGAATAAAAATAAATAAATGTTTGCAATGGTTAGAGCTTTTCTTTTTTTTTTCGTTTTTTTTTTTTGAGGTGGAAATGGTTAGAGCATTAGAGGAGATGAGAGAGGAGATTTCATTCCCCATGATTGGTTATTTTTGTAAGGAGAGGAGATGAAAGAATTAAGGGGGATGGCGGTTACAAAACTCCCCCAATTTAGGAGAATTTTAAGGGAAATGATTTATAATCAATGAATTTTTATGTACTTTACATTTTGCAATAAGTACTTTTTAAGGATAATTATTGAATACTTTCAGAGTATCATAAATGTGTACTCCTTTTCTCACATAACTGTAGGTCCAATTAATTAAATTTAGTGTGAGATCCACAATTTATGTGGGAGGAAAAAGTATCTACTTATGGTATTCTCAGAGTATTCAATAATTTTTAACTTTTTAAATATAGTATTTATTAGGGTAATTTGTGTGTGTGTGTGTCTATATATATAGAGAGAGTAATGTTACAGATACAAATTATTTTATAACATTTTTACAAACTGATGATATGGCTTTAGCATTTTTCAAATAGTTATTGTAAGTAAAAATGTGATATTAGTGATGGATCCATATTAAAACTAGTAATAATTTGCTATATCAGCAACTTGTAAAAATATTGTAAAATAGTTTATATATATAGAGAGAGAGAGAGAGAGAGAGAGAGAGAGAGAGAGTAATGTACATGGAATGACTAACAAACTTAAACAGATAATATCTCCTTCTTGCTTTCAAGTCCCATATCTCGTTTGAACCTGAAAATCCCTTGTCACATAAATCGTCTACCACAACATCCTTTTCCAACTGGATGGGAGTCACTAGTAGTCCTTGGCACCAAAGAGTCATAGCCTTGAATCTTCCTAACAGGGGTCTAACTGGCACCATTCCTCCTTTACATTGGAAACCTCTCATTCTTAGCTTCCATCAACTTCACTGTAAAACCAATTACATTTTTTAACTTTTCCAACTATGAATTTGGTCAAAACTAGGTTTCACCATCAAAATGAAATATTTTTTAATGGGCTATTGGGTTCCATACTTTAATCCCCCCAAAGATGAAATCTTGGTTGTCTTTGACTTGAATCGACCCAGGCTATTAATAGTTTAAGAAAATAAATTTTAAATATGTTAGCTTAATTTAGTTTGGATTTTTTTTTTTTAAGAAGAAACAATATTTATTATTAAGGAAGGCTGTTCAAATCAGCCTAAAGTATAGATTTAACATTTAGTGGTATATCCTCCATCAGACTATGAGGGGTGAGAATTGCTCTTCTCTCACAAGTGAGTGAGCTATAGAGTTTCAATGCTATATGAGAAAAACATAAATTTGTGGACAAAGAAGCAAGGTACTGTATATTGTTCACAGGCAAAGTAGTGTATATCATTCGCAATATGTCCAGATTGGGCCAAGGAGCCGCAGCCAGTAGTCTTAAGAGCCTTGATGAGGATTTCAAAGTCTCCTTCCCAGATAATTGGGTCAACACCTATATCCAATGCAAATTCCAGGCCCATCACCTTCCAGGATTTATTTTAGATTTTGAGACTTATTAATTTTTATGAAGATGGAATATTATGCACAATTCTTTAAACTGCAATCATTTCTAAAATAATATGTTTAATTTGTTAAAGTAAAGCTCCATTATTTTATTAGGTCATTTTGTAGTTATACTTTGATTAAATAATGTATTATAAACTTGGTTTAAAACACTAATATTAGTATATTACTATTTTCATGTATGTTTTAATAAATATTACTGTTTACTCAAAAAAAAAAAAATCACTATATCAGATTGGGTTGGTTTTATAGTTGTCCTCATGGGTTGAATTGGAGATTTCTAAACTTCAAGACGTTGAAGTGAATAAAAAAAAATACTCCTTAGCCCATGTACGCCGGCTCAGACGCATCGGCAAAAGCCCCTATTGTAGAAAAAGAAACAACTAAGAGCAACAAGTTTGGCTTTAACAAATGAAGTTTGGGATCAATATACTTTTAGACGTGAGATCTTCCTGTTTCTTTCATTTACAACGAAAGTTGTTAGCCACACGATGGTATACGTATTTGTATGATTAGAAGCAACCAGTAGAGAAGAATTATTCCTTGGAAGATACTTTGGAATATTACGGGGAAGAGTCAAAGGAGTGAAACACTTTGTGTGGTAGACCCCCCCTCACATGTGGGTCGAGAAGGTACCAAATCTGTAAAGGTTCTCTTAATAGAGTCGATACATATTTTTATTTACCCGAAAAGTCATAAACCAAAAAAGTGAAATATATATATATATATATATATATATATATATATATATATATATAGAGGTCATGTTAACATATACTTTTAGAATAATTGTTAATAAACTATATTAAAAAAGTTTTAATACCACTTTTATAAGAAATATAAAAAATTGTCAACAAAATTAATTGTTTTATCATTTTTTCATAAAATATTTTTAAAAATAGTTCTTAAATAAATACCCTTAAGTACTGTTAATTAATATTTCCCTTTATATGTTAATGACATGAAGAAAAATATAATTTTAAATACAATAAAAAAAAATCAAACAACTAGGAATAATTCATATGATTGATCCCATAAATTTGAGATTAATGTTTTATTACTTGTTGCCTTGGAGTCTTGGACTGGTTACAAAATGCGGAAGTAGTACTTGCTAAATCTTTCTCCAGCCAATTGTGTTTTTGAGCTTGAAATTCGAATCTCTCACTTAAGACTCGCTTACATTTTGCAAAGAGATTATGTTAATACTTAATAGTTCAAGTCTTCATTAGTTTATCTAGAAGTATACAAGGGGTAGTGCATTACGAAAAAAAAAATTCCGCACCACAAAGGTCAGTGACCAGTGCTCGACTCAATGCAGTTTGGAGGGTTTGTGTGGTTGGTTTGACTAGTTTATAACTTTATATCGCATATTTAAAATAAATAAATAAATAAACAAACAAACAATTAGAAAGAAAAAAAATCAGGTTAAGGGTTTTCTTTTGACGTAGTCTTTTTTTCATACATGGAATGATTTATATATACAAACGCGGCTATTGACCCGCGTGTTTTGTAGTGGTGCGCGCACGCACACAATATGATTCAATTTTTAAAGATTTTTAAAATCACCACCAACCACCTCATTGAATCACACCTGATTGCCCCTCTCCCCCCAACCCCCTCTAATCACTCAGATTGATCGATTCGGTGATCACTGGTGGCATTGGGTTTGGGTTGGTCTAGTCAATTTTTTGTTCACCCCTAAATATATATATATATATATATATATATATATATATATATATAGACTAAAATGCAAAACTGACCCTCTAACTTTCTTCATATTTCATTTCAGTCTTCTAACTTTGCTTTCGTTCATTTCAGTCCTTTAAGTTTCTGATTTATTCAATTAATGTCTTTCCGTTAACTTTTATAGATGACTGAAATGAAATCTGAAGAAACTTAGATGATCAGTTTTACATTTTACCCTAATGAATATTAATGGTTCGACGTATAGTATAATATAAACAATGTAGATAATTTGAGGAAAAGGAATATACTTCTAACTAGTTGGTGTTGTATGTGTAAGTGAGATGAGGACTCATTTGCTCTTGCATTGCCGTTTCACCAAAGAATAGTGGAATATGGTTTTTGATTTATTTAGAGTTCATGGTTGATACCTGAAGAGGTTCTTGGTTTACTAGCATGCTGACAAAAGATAATTTTGGGAAGCAAAAAAACAACATAATATGGAAGGTTATTTGACTTATTTCCCACGGCTTGATGTGGCATGTTTGATGCAAAAGGAATTCTCGAACTTTTGAGGGGAGTGAGTAGTCTATTCTAGAAAGTGAAGACAAATTTTTTCCAGAAATTATTTGAGTGGATGCATATTGCAAGAGCATATCCCCTTTTTTATGCTTGACAAGATTTTATGGATCATTGTAATCATAGATAGTAGATATGCCATTCATCTAAAAGATAAAATCCAGTATACCCTTGTATACTTTGATTTATTGGTTCTTCTCCTCAATAAAACTTGTCACTTAATTTTTAAAAAAAAAATTTGAAAAAGATGTTTTGTTTGTTTATAGTACTTTCATTTGAAATTTCTTCATCAAAGAATTTCTGACATTACTGCTATAAATATTATTCGAAGGTGTTTATGAGATTACTAGTATATATGACATCACTGATATAAAAAATAAAAAATATAACTGTTTTTTTGTTGTTGAGAAATTGATATAATTTAACTTCTTTTTTTGAGAAGAAATCGTGCTATATTCTAGGTTATATTAATGTTTTAATTTCAAATTCAATGTTCCTTTGGAGACACCCATTTGGTAGGCTTAATGGATTTAAAATAAACGTGTCATAAATCCAAAAATCTCAAATTTCATTCACCTCACTAATAGTTCATGAAAATTTTAAAATATTGTATGGGCATGAAATGAAATTGTCTTGTCATTTTCAATAAATATTTTCCTCATCATGCTCAGGACTTTAATAGTTCATTTCACAAGATCCAAGATATGTATATTACTCTTTGGTTTAATGTTTTATCTATAACATTGTGTTGTTATAGTTAAAGGAATTTTATTTGTTTTAATAACTTTTCATTTTTAGATTTAAGAGAGCTTTGTATTATTTTCTTTAAATTTATTTTATTTACTTATATTTAATTAAAATATTTTTGTTGAGTAAGTCCCTTATTATTTAGGAATAAAGCATATTAGTTGTTAAAAACCATTAGTATTCCGTTGCAAATTAGACCTCTCTCTCACTAAATAATCTCTTAACTTTTTCCACACTTTCCTCTCAGTTTGTAAAGCATGTAAATACTTTGAGATTCTTATTTTCACTTTCCAAAAATCTTAAAGCTATGTGTGTATATAAAATAAATCAAGTACGTTTTTGCTGGTTTCAATTTTAAAGTTGAAAGATGAACACGTGCATTCTAGACAAAAATCTACAATGATTGATAAGGACAATTGCTCAATTGATAATTTCACTGTGTCTCATGGCGGCTGCTTATATAGCTGATCCAGTTCAATACTTATATGTTACAACCCCACTCCACACATTCATCAATATGTCCTGTTTATCAAACTAATAATGACGACAATAACTTCTACCCAAAAAATAATAATAACAACAACAAATCCATCAAGGAACTAGATGATTTTTGTAGATGAGTTGGTAGCAAAAGTTGTTTTCTTAGGGTGTGTTTGTTGGTATGTGAAACAGGGTGAATGAAAAACCTTGGAGAGAAAATAGAAAGGAAAATTATTTTGGAATGTGTTTGGTTGGATAGGAAAGAATAAAATAATTGATGAAATCCAGATGTTTCCTCCTCAGGTCTACCAAAATATTTTCTCCCCAAAATGGAGAGAATATTTAGTGGAGGTGATTTTTTTCTTAATTGACAAAAATGTCCATTTCTTCAAGTTGCCTTTATTTTTATTTTTTTGGCGGAAATACTATTTTCGGCTATACATTTTCATCTCATTTCTACTTTGTTCCCTACTTTTTTTTACCGTTTTTAGTCTCCAAAATAAAAAACCGTTCTATTTTGGTCTCTACAGTCATCTCACTAACGAAAATAGCCTACGTGGCAAACGAAGTCCATGTTGGCACACAAAATGCTGATGTGGTTATTAAAATAATAAAAATAAATTCCACATCAACAACAAATTAAAAAATTTTAATTTATCAATTTTAACAAAATAAAAAAGAAAAAACAAAATTAAAATCCAAAATATACATAAATTTAGATCCATATATCTTCATCTTCAACAATAACACTAAAGCCCATAGACCCATATTTTAAATATAAGAACACATGCCTAGATTTTCTAGTATTTTCTTACCATTTCTTATCAACCAAACACAAAAACACAAACCGATCTCCAACAAGAACACAAACACAAACCCAGCAGCAAATCTCTCTTATCAACCAAGCACACACAAAAAACACATACCCAAAAATCAGCAAGAAAACAAACACAAACACAAACACAAACCCATCAATCCAAGCACACACAAAAAACACATACCCAAAAATCAGCAAGAAAACAAACACAAACACAAACATAAACCCATCAATCCATCTTCAGCAACAACCCAACAATCCAAACACAAAATCACAATGATCTGTGATCTGAAACCCGACGATCCAAAACTCAACTTAAACCAACTATCCAAAATCTCCAAACCCACCACATTCACATCCACAAGCTTTAATCCTTCACCGATCTTCAAACCAATCACAACCATCCAATCTTCTATTTTTGTTTCACCACGAGGAACCTAGGCTGAAGCTCCTCAAGCCTTAATCCTTCATCGTTATCCACCACAGCCACGAATGGCAATGGGTCCTTTCTGGGTTTGGTTTATGGGTTTCAAATCCAATCTCCATACAACAGTGGTCGAGAGTTTAGATCGATCAATTGATCAAGAGAGAGAGAGAGAGAGCTTTGATCAAGAGAGAGAGAGAGAGAGAGCTGAGGGTTTGTGTGAGAAGATAGCTTGAGATAAGAAAAGACGAGATCTGAAAAACCATGGCCGTGAAGGTGACAATTGGGTCTTGATTTGAAGAGAGAGGGGCTTTGAGGAGGCCATGGGTCTTGATCTGGATAGAGAGAAAGGAGCTTCGAATATATATATATATATATATATATATATATATATATATATATATATAGAGAGAGAGAGAGAGAGAGAGAGAGAGAGAGAGAGAGAGAGAGAGAGTGTGTGTGTGTGTGTGGGCTCTTCAACATAATATTTGTTTTGTTTATTTTTTCCATTTGGGGTATCTAGAGTTTGAAGAACATGAATTCATGATCTATTTTGAGTACTTCAAATTCTTCCCAAAAAAGAGGAAAAAAAATTTTGATGATTTTTTGGGTTTTAAAATTTTAGGTTCAAAATCCACTTAGATCTTAATTCATGTGATTTTTTGTTTTCAATTTTGTTTTTAATTTTTGTTTATTTAGTTAAAATTGATAAATTATTTTTAAAAAAATTTATATGCTGATGTGGTTAATAAGCCAAGAATGTATTGACCCCTTATGATGAATTAGTTGATTAATTACCCAAGTTTAATTAATTAACCAATTTAACATGCAAAGTACGTAGCAGCACAAACAAATCACTAACTAAATAAATATGTGGCGGAAAATAAATTGACACGGTGATTTATTTACGAATGGGGAAAACCTCCGAGGCAAAAACTCCACCGGGTGATTTTAAGGTCACCACTCCCGAGAATTCACTATTATCACAACAAGCGGTTACAAGTAAAGGAATCTCAGTACCTTATACCAACCTACAGTTAAACCCTTACCCCAATACATAATTGGACTTGTTCTGTAGTGGCAATCTCTCCTTATATTGCACGGCTCCCAGTATGTGACTAACTAATTTGATGCGAGGATCCTAGTACGCGACTTGATCACCAACTTGAGAAGAATGTTGGCTGCAAAGTTCTTCTGTTCATCACACCATAAAGATCATGAAATTGTTTGGTCACAAAACCCTATGGTGTATAAACACAGCAGCTTCTTCAAAAGAAAGAAGAACTAGGGCAAACTAGGTTCTAGTCACACTTTTCTTCACACTCGTAGAATTGTGCTCTTGTGCAACTGTGCAACATGTGACAGCCCTTAAAATAATCCTTATATATATTTAGAGTTGTGAGAAAAGAAAACTCAAACATACACTCGCAGATTAGATGAAAATTAGCTCTGAAAAACTAAACTTCATAAATCTCAATAGATACCCTATCTATCGAGCAACTGTCGAGCCTTAGGTTGAAACAGCTCTTTTAAACTCGATAGATACTAACTGTCGAGCTTTAATGAATATCACTTTTTCACTTGATTCTTGGACAGACTTCCATGACTTTAACACTTAAACTTGAAACTTTATTTCTTGAAGCATTAAACACATCCTAAATCTACTCAAATACAAGTAAAGTATGTTTTGTCAAAAGATTAGCCAAATACATAAAATGTTGACATATGTTCCTAACATTCACATATGTCCTAACAATCTTCCCCTTTGGCAATCTGTGACAAAACCACAACAAACAAATGAACATATGAGAGAAGTCATAAATCACTCAACTTATACTCACTTGTTGAATACAATAAAATCTATCATAACACAAACTCTTGGAAAATTTTGCAAAAAGAGAGTTCGTGGCAAGAAGACTTTGACTACCTGTATTTCTGAAACACTTTAAACAAAACTCATCAAGGCATCTTAGTGTAAGACATAAATAAAAGATTGCATACAATATATAAGAAGCATGTGCATAAAGAGAAAAAAGAAACTGTGGGGAGTAAAAGGACCCAAATGGGCATATGGGCATTTGGATTGTAGCATGGAGGGCCGACCTGCTCCAGAATTAAACTCTACGAATTGGCCCATACGCCGAGGATCCGAGGGTACAGCCGAGGGCGAGCTTCTCCTCGGACAGATCCAAGAGAACTCAAGACTTCATTATGAAGGTCAAGGCACAACTCTGGAAAGACTAATGGTTAAAGGGGGATACCCTGAACCTTCTAGATGCACCAGTGTTAAAGAAAATATCCAGGACAAAGGCTGCCACCTCCGCATTAAAGGCTCTGCACCTACCTCCCTGGTCGTATTGATGGGGAAGTGACCCCTGAACAGTAGGGCTGAAACTTCTAGTCACTGTTCAAAAGGTATCAGGAAAGGAAGTATTTAAGGGGGGTGAAGGCCAGAAAAAAGGGGGATCGGCAACAAAGAAAGAAACTAAGAATTGTAACCTTTAAGTAAAGAATGGAAATAATACAGAGGTAGTCCTCGGCTTGCGTCCGAGGAGGCCCATTTACAATTATCTTTCGTTGTTCATATCCAAAATTACTCTCCATTTTTGTCACGAGTGACAAAGGATAAGTACATCAAGTAGACATCTCATCAACATTGGAAGAGCTAGCATCATCATCCTCATCAATATCAAAAGCATCAGCATCATCGTCCTCATCCTTAGAAGCCTCTGAAGTAAGAGGAGGAGAAGTAACGAAGCCACCCATGACAGCTTGTCGTCGTGCAATATAACCAACACGGGTGTTCACCAAACAAAACTCATCACTGAAAGTGTCGAGGCAAGCATCCATGCACACAAGTTGTGCCATGATGTCCTCGAGAGACATACCACCCGTAGAAGAAGAGGGAGTGGATGTGGATGGAGCTGTAGAGACTGGAGGAATCGTCGTCCCGGACCTTCTTGAACGTAGTTGCGCCTCCTTCCGTTTAATGGTAGTGGCGTCTATGGCACACACGACATGGATGTGGTTGGAACCGAGAAAGGGGACAGAAAAATGGCATAAAATCTTCGTGATAGCCGAAGGGAAGATAAGCTTATCACGAGTCGCCGTATCCCTATACACATCTATAAGGAGAAGAATGAAATGAGAGGAAAAATCTATGGTAAGATGCTCTAAAAGGGAAAGCAAAAATTGAGCACGGGACTCTATAATGAAGTTATAATGAGTTAAAGGATGTAAAATAAAAGTCATAACCATGTTAATAAACCTAGGACCTTTAGCAAAGGCCGAACAAGAAATGAATTGACGATCACCCCAATCAAAGGGACGCTTACAAAAAGAGGACATAAGCTTGTCTTTAGACACAGTCTTAAGACGATCACAACCAGGGTAGTCAAGATGCACTACCTTAGGGACATGGAGCACGTCGGATACAATATCCAGAGTGACCACATGCGCATACCCCGAACAAGAGTGACAAAGAGAGATACTGAATAATCAAATCCATGCATGTTGGAGTAAAACTCCTATATAAGCACGGGTGGACAAGTGATTGGGACATTACACAGTGACTCCCAACCCCTACTGTGAATGACAGTGGGTAGGTCAGTGTCGGAGAAGTCTGACAAAATGACTTGGCGTTCCGAATAAATGCCTCATCTAGAAAAGTTCTTCGAAAAGTCCGATCGGGCTTTATCATCACGGAACCGAATATAAGAGGGCGTAGGATCAAAAGAAGAGGATGCCCAGGAACGAAAAGGGTTCTAGGACGGAGTAGATTTTCGTTTAGGTGCCATAGAGCAACTAACCGAGAGAGAGAGAGATGTAAAAAAGCACCAATCACAATCAATATATAAAAATATAGAGAATGTAAGGTACGTATGCATGAAAATGCATGAGCATGTGATATACAATAGTAAAAACATCATGGGCTCAGCCCAATCCAATCCTACCAGCACACAATTATTTTAACAAAGTAAACACATATCTAAAATGCATGAAACATTGTTATAATCATATAATGCAAATGAGATGCAATGCATGATGATTTAAAAACATTTTCATAAAGCTCATCCCACAAATTTCATAAAAACTCCATCAATTTTGAAAAACCCAATATTTTTCAAAAATCCCAAAAAATTAGGTCAAATGCATGAAATGCATGAAGAATGAGTGAAAAGGATCATACCAAATGAAAGAAGATGATCTTTAGGCCAAAAAACTCTTGGTAAAGAAGTTTGAAGTGAGAGAGAGAGGTTTTGGGAGGTGAAGAGTCAACAGGAGTCAACAGAGATTGAGAGAAATGAACCTGAAATCATGCGGATCCTATATATAGAACCTCTTAAATCTCGACAGATCGAGAGGTGTCGAGAGGTGTTGAAGTTTAAACTTCAACAGATGCATCTATCGAGCAGCTATCCAGAGGTGTCCATAGCAAAAAGGGCTCAATGGATTGAGGAGCTATCAAGCATCTATCGAGGAGGCAGAAACTTTCTCGATAGATCGAGAAGCTATTAAGATTGCGATAAAAAGAAGCTGAAAAGCTCGGTAAATAGCCTAGGTGTCGAGATTGCTTAAAAACAATTTTTCAAGAAGAAAAAAACACAGACATGAATGCAATCAAACATGCAACTCAACCAATAATCCAAACAACATTTTAATCTCTCAATCAAGAAAAATGTAAGCACATAGATCCAAAAACACACACACACTAAACAAGTCTAACCAATTTTATATTTCAAAAATAAATTAAGACAGTTTAGTAAGCATACATTAACACAAGTAAATCTTGTGATGGTCAAATCACATTGTATCTGCACATGTATCAAAAGTAACAAAGATTATCGCGTGTTGTGTGTGAAAAACATCGCAAAATTGCATAAGTGTCTCTATATTATGACGATTTGACATATGAGTAAATCAATTTAACTCACACACGATTATAACTGCTTCGTAGGGACTATCACTTTCAAGGTACATCCTATAACTCCTACATCTCCTAAAATACATGCTTGCAATCATATTTTAAAGCATTTTGTTTCTTTTGCTTTAATTTTTCTTGGCATGTTTTCCTTTTATTAAGCATATCATACATGGGCATATAAGAGAGAGAAAAGAAATACCCAATTATGTTAAACTTTTTGACATTGCACTTTTGCTATGCCGAAGCATACCAATGTCATTTCATGATTGGCAGGCAACAGTAGTGAGATGGTTATTTATGCCTTTATCTTAGGATTTTTTAGTCATTCCCATCAAAAAGAGTGATACGAGTGTTAAGTACAAGATATAATTTAATCTTACTCATCACAAACAAAGAGCCACAAAGCTCACTTGCTTAGTTGTGCATAGAGATGCTCATCTAAGTTACAAGAGATACAAAGTTTAGAAAATTTTGTTTCATTAGTCATTCAAGGTACACAAGTACCAATGTACACAAACACACACTATTTTTGTATTTTAATTTATTTTTCAAATTATTTTTTTATTTTTATGAATGAAAGAAAAATAAAACAAAACTGAAAAACAAACAAACAAAAACATATCAAACAAAGCAATGCATAAAACCTAAACAGTTTCAAAATAAGAAAGCAAAACACAAAACTATTGCAAAAACAAAATCAAGAGAGGGAGAGAGAGAAAAAGTGACTAAATCACTTGGAGCCATTTTCCTTCCACACCTCGAAATAACCTTTCCTTTTGGTGAACTCTTGAATCGGCGGAAAGGGAGAAGAATTGCAACTGTTCAAGTTCGTAAGGAACATGAGGGCCTTGAGGATATTTCCAAGAGGAGCAAAAGAGGATGGAAACTGACTCAAGTTTCCTGTTGAGGCCATGTTGTTGCTCTATTGAGTGGCTTGCCACTTGTAGCAATCTGGTCAAGTGTATCTAGCTGCTCTACAATAATGACAGAGATGTTGCTTCTTCTCTTTGGATTTTTGAGCATTACTCTTCTTAGCCCAGGGTTTTTGATTTCTTTCTTAGCAAGCTTAGAGGGTGCTCCTAAGTTAGATTTACCTTCGTTTATGTTCTCACTAGCTATCATATTTTTAGCATCATTATTTTCAGATTCAATATTATTAGCATGAGAAACAAAAACAGTAGTACTAGAGGAAACAAGATTAGGAGAAGAGAAATCATATCCTAAACTGGTTCAATTGGAGGCAGATTTCTGCATACTAAGCATCTCATCAAGATTTGCACTTGAGGTCCTCTCCAACTGAGCTCTAACTTGGAACAGTTCTGCCTTAAGCTTCTTGGTTCTCTCAGCCAAGAAATTGTTTTCAAATCTCAGTACTCTAATAATCTGATTGACTTCATCAAACTTTATGGAGAGTTGTTCTCGTTCGAGCTCCACATCACTGAGTATCTTGGTGGCCAACCTATACAACTTCTCATGCTTTTCAAAGACCTTATATAACTTTGCATAGGCAATGTGGATGTCATCTTGTTCATCCATCTTCTTAAATTTTGATTCCACCAAGTTTTCTTCTTCATCTACATCTTCTATAATCCCTTCAATACGATTGATAGTGGCGGTGAAGGCATTTAGGATTCCGTCATCTTTATTATTGAAATTATCCTCAAGTTCGCTGTCTCTCAAGGTAGCAGCAAGTGTCTTGCTCTTCCCGATGGACTTGAGATAAGTAGGGAACTCTTGTTTCATGTGACCAAATCCTTGACACCCGAAACACTTAGGTCCTGAGGGAAAAATTTACTAACCTCCATGGCTAGCATCTTTCTTCCCTTTGTATTGACTTTTAGACTGAGAAGAACTTGATTGCCAACGGTCCTTGTCACAACCCTTTGCATTTGCATTCTTCATGAACTTCTTGAACTGCCGAGTGATGTAAGACTTCATTTTAGAATTTTCATCGACTGAAAACTCATCTGTGTCATTGCTTTTGGCCTTCAATGTCATGCTCTTACCCTTACCCAACTTGCCAATCCTCGTCAAACCTAACTCATAAGTCTGCAAATTACCAACCAGCTCTGTCAAAGAAATCTTGTCAATATCCTTTGATTCCTCTATCGCGGTAATCTTGGCATGAAATCTCTCGGGTAGAGATCTAAGCACCTTTCTCACAATCTTAGGTTCAAGAATGGTTTTCCCAAGATTAAAAGCTGAGTTCACTATGTCCTTGAGCCTGGCGTAGAACTCATCAAATGACTCATCCTCCTCCATCTTAATTTCTTCAAAGGTAGTAGTGAGCCTTTGAAGTTTCAAATCCTTGATAGTCTTGGTTCCTTTATAGGTTGTTTGGAGAATGGTCCAAGCTTTCTTTGCAGTTTCAATGGAGGATATCTTCTTGAATTCCTCATTTGTGACCGCACTGAATAAAGCATTCATTGCTCTGTTGTTGAAATTAACAGCCTTGATCTTTGCATCATCCCTGTCGGCCGGTGCTTCTTTCGGCTTAGTCCAGCCTATCTCCACAACTTGCCACACTTTCTTATCTAATGACTGCAAGAAAGCTTTCATGTGTACTTTCCAGTATACATAGTTAGTACTATCAAATAAAAGAGGTACAATGAGTGACTGTCCTCTATCCATGACAAACAAGGGTCAATGGATAGCACAGTAAAGATTAAACCCAAATCAAAGTGTGTCTGCTCTAATACCACTTGATAGATCAAGAATGTATTGACCCCTTGTGATGGATTAGTTGATTAATTAGCCAAGTTTAATTAATTAACCAATTTAACATGCAATGTACGTGGCAGTACAAATAAATCACCAACTAAATAAATATGCAGCGGAAAATAAATTGACATAGTGATTTGTTTACGAATGGGGAAAACCTTTGAGGCAAAAACTCCACCAGGTGATTTTAAGATCACCACTCTTGAGAATTCACTATTATCACAACAAGCGATTACAAGTAAAGGAATCTCAATACCTTATACCAACCTACAGCTGAACCCTTACCCCAATACACAATTAGACTTGTTCTGTAGTGACAATCTCTCCTTGTATTGTACGGCTCCCAGTACGTGACTAACCAATCTGATGCGCGGATCCCGGTATGCAACTTGATCACCAACTTGAGAAGAATGTTGGCTGCAAATTTCTTCTATTCATCACACGATGAAGATCATGAAGTTGCTTGGTCACAAAACCCTATGGTGTGTACAAACACAACAACTTCTTAAAGAAAAAGAAGAACTAGGGCAAACTAGGTATCCGGTCACACTTTTCTTCACACTTGTGGAATTGTGCTCTTATGCAACCCGTGACAGCCCTTAAAATAATCCTTATATATGTTTAGAGTTGTGAGAAAAGAAAACTCAAACATACATTCACGGATTGGATGAAAATTAGCTTTGAAAAACTGAACTTCATAAATCTCGACAAATACCCTATCTGTCGAGCAGCTATTGAGCTTCGGGCTGAAACAACTTTTTTAAACTTGATAGATATTAGCTGTCGAGTTTTAATGAACAACACTTCTTCACTTGATTCTTGGACAAACTTGCATGGCTTTAACACTTGAACTTAAAACCTTGTTTCTTGAAGTATTAAACACATCCTAGATCTACCCAAATACAAGTAAAGTGCGTTTTGTCAAAAGATTTCCCAATTACATAAAATGTTAACATATGTTCCTAACATGAATCACATATGTCCTAACAGTAGCAATTTTAAACATGAGATACATTTTTTATTATTATTTTAATAGTCACGTCAGCATTTTGTGTGCCAATATGGACTTCGTTTGCCACGTAGGCTATTTTCTGTTAGTGAGATGACATTAGGGACCAAAGCGAAACAGTTTTTTATTCACCGTTTTTTTTTTTAACTAGACATGATTTTTTTTGAGACATGATTTTTATTTATTTTTTAATAAATTTGGGTGATTGCTCTATTTTATGGTTATTTATCTCTTTTTTGTTTTAATTGGGCATCATTATTTAACAAGGATATATGAATAAATTTATTTAAACTCATTTTTTCCATTCCTCCATTTTTCCACTCAACCAAAAAAATGAGAGAAAATAAAATCTTTTTTATCCTCCCACTTTTCCATCCTCCCACCATTTTCTATTCTCTCACTTTTCCACTCCTCCAATCAAATGGATCCTTAAAGATTTCTAAGTTGTTTAATTAATAAAAGGTAAGGTTATTAAAGATGCAATATGTTATAAATGTGGTGGATTTTAATTAGTTCAACTAGGGATAGCAATGGGGTAGGGCGTGGCCGAAGGATGGGGTCTTCATCTCCGCCTTGCATGGTTTTGTCTCACCCCATTCCGCCCCGCCCTACATGACGGGAAAAAACTTTCTTACCATATTCCCGCCCCTTGGGGCCCAGCGAAACCCCACCTCACCCTTTAAAATTTTATTTTTTATTAATCTACTTTACAAATTAGTACCATTTTTTTAATGAAGCCTATTTAATTAATAAATATATACTTGAAATTACAACTAAATTTATCTCATCAAATCAAATCAATTTTTAGGAAAAATTGAATAATATATTCAATTGTTTAACAATAAAATCACAAAAAAATCTTGTAATATAACACATAACAAAATTAAGGTAGAGAACCACATTGGATGAAATAAAATAAGCTAATATTGATATGTTTGTTTAAATAATAGAATTTTAGAATATGAAAAATTTACAATTAAAACCCTTAGAAACATGAGACGAGGTGGGGATGGCGCGAGGCGAGATAGGTCTAAAAAGTCTAAACCCATTCCCACCCGCCCCATGGTGCGGGGCTAAAATCTTGCCTCATCCCCACTCATCACCTTTGCGGGGTGGGAAAAATCCGCGTGGAGCGAAGCGGAGAAGGGCGGGTTAAGTAGGGCGGGACAAAATTGTCATCCCTAAGTTCAATTGGTGACGTTTCTTAACATCAAATAAAAGACTTTTGTTGTGAAAGAAGACTTCAACTATTTTATTAAAACAAAGATAACTTCGCTAAATTAGCATGGAAAACAGAGTAAAGAGGTGGTGGAACATTCTCCATCCACAGTGTATAGTCAAAAACATTTAAGAAATGCATGGCTAGACTAAAATATGTTATAAATGTGGTAGATTTTAATTAGCTCAACCGATAACGTCTCTTAACGTCTAATAAAATACTTGAATTTGATTTTCTCCTAAAAAAACCACATTGGTGTATTAACATGTTGATAAAAACTAATCCCAATAAAGCTAACAACATAGAGTTGTGTGTGTGCATATAGGAAAATTATTAAGTACTCCCCATTCTCACATGAATAGTGGGTCCCACCATGAATTTAATTAGTGAAACTTACAATTCATATGAGAGGAGGGAGTACGTATTTATGGTACTCCGGGAGTATACAATAATTTCCCGTGTATATATATATATTATAGAAAATAACTTTCCATTGCCCATATATAGCTTAAACTAGGATTGTTGAAATGTTTAATAGAAAAAAAAGGATTTTTGATGTGTTTAAAGGTTTACAAAGTACAAACCCTAAGTAAAAGTAAAACCAACAAAGAAAGAAAAAAAGAAAATGTAAGATAGCTTTCTATATTAGTAAAATAATAACGAATATTTCCATATTTGTGCCATGCATTCAAAATTGTCTAAACCAAAAAAAATTATGGATTCATAATCCACTAACAATCCATAATATAAAAAGATGCTTTAATTTTTTTGTTTGAATTTTATTTTCATTAATTCTTTACTTAGTAATGTACTATGCAAACTTTGGAATGGATCTAGAAAAACAAATTCCCACATTCATATAATACTCCATCTCAAAACTTAAAATTTCACGATCATTTTAGCTTTAAGCATTTATTTTTCAAGACTTTCTCTTGTACCACCACACTAACCTATATAAGTTTTACCTTGTAAATGTTATTATTTTATTATTAAAACTTTATGTGTGTGTGTGTTTTTTTTGAGAAACAACTTTATATGTGAGTTAACACCATTAAAAATCCAATTATCATGACTTTTATTGGATTAAAACAATATCACAATAAACAAATTTCAAATAAATTATGTTTAATATTCTCTAAATAAAATATAATTAAATTTTGTTTAATTTATTTTACAAATTCTTTTATAAAAATTATTTATTTATTAATATCAATTAAACAAGTTTGTTTTTTTCCCCCTAAAATAGGTTACCCACAAGTGGTTTTTTTTTTTTTACAATATAGAATTCTACTCTAGCTTAATTTAAGTGTATATGTGTGTAGAACTCCCTCTTAGAGACTTGAATCTCAACTTTTACCCTCGCACCCTATAAGCACTTATACCCACAAGTTATTATAAAGAGAAAAATAAATACCCCCCAAAATCAAAAGTTTGGTGATTAAAGTTGTAACTTCCAACAAGAAGCAAGAACGAAAGAAAAATCCCAAATGATAAGCAATGATATGCTTCTATTTGAGTGTCACGTGGACCCAAACAAACAAAGCTTCCATGTCCCAAAGCTTCTCATTGGCCGTGATTTCCAACTTCTGTCACGGCACGGGACCCAATCACACCACCGCCTTCATCACCCACAAAACCAAACCAAAAGTACACCTTAGTCTTTAGTCTTCACTAAAAACTATAAAAAAAAAAAAAAAAAAAAAAAAAATCTAAAACTAAACAAATTCCTTCCCAGGTAAGAAATACAAAACCTTCTAACTTTTCAGTCAAAAAAAAGAAAAAAAAAACCTCAATTGTGTTTGTGTGTGTTTGGTTTTTTGGTTGCGTTGTTGTTCCAAAATACAAGTACTTCTCGAATACGGTAAGCCTCCCTTGCCAACAAATTATTATTATTATTATTATTATTATTATTGGGCTTTTGGATTGGATCTCTGATAAACCCTAATTAAAAATATATATATTAATAATAAGAGGGATTTGGGGAGGGATTGTGGTTGTGAACTGATGTGATGTGATGAATGAGAAACCCTAAGAAGAAGGAGAAGAAGTTGGGGAGAAAGGCGTAGATGCTTGTCTCTGGAGGTGGAGGGGGAGTGGACCTGAATTGGTTCCTACACTTCTTATTTACTCTCTTCATTATCGCTGTTGGATTGCTCCACCTCGTCAAGAACACCGCTTCCAAGTACTTTGAGGTTGACGCCAATTTTGAATCAAACCCACCAAGAGATTCATCAATGGCCATACAAAATAGCAGCACCACCACCAACAACAGCTCTTGCCCTACCTCTACCTCTACCTCTAGCCCTGATCATCTTCATCGCAGCTCTCCAATGCCCAACGAGGACTCCGCCTGCGCCCACTGCCGTAACCCCGCCACCAAAAAGTGCTCCCGCTGCAAGGCCGTTCGATACTGGTAACTCTATAAAGATGATCACTTTGGCTGGCTTGTTTTGTGATTCCTTCTTCTTTTTTTTTAATCTGGGGTTTCTTGTTTTTCAATTAAAGAGTCTGTTTTTGATGTTTTGTTGTTACAAGTTTTTGTTTTTATAGATTGATGCATTATAATTGGATAGAATTCGGTATAATTGGTATTCTGAAATAGTTTAATTCTAGTGGTTTTAGCAACAACTTTAATTTATGTTGAGTTCTAGTCTGCAAGAAAAGTTTATACATTGGTGGATCCAGGACTTATTACATGCCAAAGATTGCTAAAGATTGAAGCTTGACATATATACTCAAAAGGAAAATCATGGCAACAACTTGAATAGTGGTTTGCATTCAAGTGATTAGATTATGCAGAATTCTGGCCTGCAAGAAAACTTTATGAATTGGTGGATCCAGGACTAATTACATGCCAAAGATGAAAGTTTGACATATATACTCAAAAGGAAAATCATAGCAACAACTTGGGCAAATTCAAAAAAACACTTGGGGGAGTTCAATTTCAATAGTTATTTTTGTCAATTGCTAATTTCAAGGAGTAATAAATGAATTTTATTTTATTTTTTCTTAAATTATTCACTTTCTAGTTTCATCCATCTCCATAAAAGGACGGATCTGTAATTGCCTTGTATGAGTTGCTATAGGAAGCTTCATGTTTTTGGCATTGGTCTGTGGATGAAAGACCTATCTGCTTAAGGATTTACTTTGCACAACTAAGTTATTCTTGTATAGGAAATACAATTAACAACTTACTAAAAATTGAATGTTGATGATGTGTGCAAGAAGGTGGCACATGCTGCCTATTATGATGCAACTTAAACTGTTGCATCTGATCTTGCAAGACTTTCTTGGTGAATGTCTTGTTTACTGTCTTGAGACCTTTTTCTTTTTTCTTTTTCTTTTCAAAAGCAAGAATTCGGCAGTGGATCCCCTGTCACAGTGGTTCTTTTTTTCTTTTTCATTTTTCTTGGATAACCATTGGTGAACATGAGTAGGGGTAACCTATCCTTCAAGCCACTGGATGTTCTGGTGCTTCTAGCTACGGGTGGTGTTTGGGCAAGCATTGTTGCGCAATCTCTGGACAGATGATCTTCATGTCAATACATCAATTCCATGAGACTGTTGTGGCATTTAAGTTCTGAAGTTTAATGATTGGTTCTGTGAACCAGAGAATATAATTTGTCATTATTTAAGATTTAAATAAATTGTCTTTTTGGGCATGTTACTGGGTACTGTTGGCAGATTTGTTCTACAATGCGACTATATGATTCTTAGGTTAAATCTAAAATTTAATAACAAGAACTTGGAGATAAGCTTCATTTTTGTAATGTTATTATTATTGGGTGCAAATATTTTTTCTTGGAACAAAGGAGACTTTGCTTCTCTCTTATGTGGACTGCAGTAAATCTAAGAACCTCCTTTGAGAAAAACAAGCTCAGCTGTGCCTCTTGCAGATGATTTTTTGCATGAGGAAATAACTCTTTTGTATGTAACAACCCATCCCCTTCTCTTTTCCCCCCTTACTCTTTAGTTTAGTACTGGTATTAACCACTGATTTACTTGTATATTTATATGAACTGGTATTAATCACTACCTTCTTCTGGTTTCAACATTTTTATGTTTTTCAAGGCATTAGTATTAATTATTATTCCTTTTTTGAATGCGTTTCTTATTTGGTTGGTGAGTGCATGCTTATGTTTTTGTTTTTGGCTGCATTAATTTTGTTTTGTTATTGTTTTCATTATTTATTTGACTTTTTTACTGTTTTAGTGAGTTTCATCTGTAATGGTGAGTGTGTGCTTGTTAGTAGTTGTTACTTGTTAGGTTCATAATAATTATCAGGTGGAAATTTTAAATTTTTTTCCCAGCTCGCAAAAATGCCAAGAAGCTCACTGGAAATCTGGACATAAGTCAAAATGCAAGGATTTGAGACCATCTGGGGTAAATTCAACAGCGGGCTCTGGACGCAAAACTTCTGGGCTTGGGGGTAAAAGTTGCTCGGGAATTGCACTGGTTCCTGCTCATGGTCGTGGAATCTCTAAGCTAATCAAGCAGCCAAAAAAAGTAATTGTTTGTCCTCCCCCTCCCCCCAAAATTACTTTTCCTTTTGCACTATAAATGACACTTAAATAAGAAACCTGTAACCAAGACTTGTATCTTTTCAGATTCTTTTTCCATACGAAGAATTTGTGAATTTTTTCAATTGGGACAAGCCAGGATTCCCTCCTTGTGGACTTCTAAATTGTGGGAACAGGTTTGTGTATACCATAATTATGCTTTGGTATAATACCATCAAGTGGATGCTTAACATGTGAGGATATATTACACTAGTGCACATTTTCCCCTCCCCTTAAAATGCACACAAAATACATGCATGCATATGGGGTTCATGTATGGTGATTTTTTTTGTCCCTTTATTTGGTGCAGTTGCTATGCCAATGTGGTTCTACAATGCCTTGCATTCACACGGCCACTTGTTGCTTACTTGTTGGAAAAAGGCCATCGGAAAGAATGTAAACTCATACGCTAGATATCACCTTCCCCCGTCACCCCCCCCCCCCTTTTTTTTTACTCTTTGGAGGGGTTATAAGTGCTTAAACTATTTCTTACTCTTATGATTGTTGATTTTTGTGTTCCAGGTGATCGGGATGATTGGTGCTTCCTATGTGAATTTCAAATACATGTTGAAAGGGCAAGCCAAAGCTCGCAAGCCTTTTCACCTATAAATATTCTCTCTCGCTTACCTAATATTGGTGGTAATCTTGGCTACGGAAGACAGGAAGATGCTCATGAGTTCATGCGGTTTGTGTTATTTTTGTCAAATTCAGTATATTTACGTGAACTAGCAAATTGCTTCAGTTCCATTAAATAAGGACGTAATGTAGTGTAACAGCATTTTATGTTAAGTTCAGTTCAATTTTGTGAAGTCCACTGTCTTGCTTGTAGGTTTGCAATAGACACAATGCAATCTGTCTGTCTCGATGAATTTGGTGGAGAAAAAGCTGTTGATTCTAGCTCTCAAGAGACAACCCTTATCCAACATATATTTGGTGGTCATCTCCAATCTCAGGTTATGCATATTATTATTACTGAACACAATGATTTTACTTGTTGTTTATGAGCTTGTTACTTCTCTGTGCATTTAATGTGGGTGTTAGAGATAACATGGGCACTTGAGCAGTCTTCTTGTTTTTTATTTTCTCTACCCTTTTCTGACTTACACATAAATAGGCAATGGTTTTCTGAACAAGCTGTTTTGTAGAATCTCTAGACGTGTCTAACCCGTCTGAGTGCAGCCTAATTAATGGTTGCAAGCGTAGGATGAATTGTAGATCTAGACACTCTCAGTTTGATCCCCACTAGGAGTTCCCTTGGATTACCTGATACATGGTCCTAGTGGGTGGGTTGTGTCTCTATGGTTTACTACGCAGGGGTGGGTCCAAAGGGCCTTGCCTTGGTGAGGTTCCATGTCATCTCAAAAAAATAGATCTCTAGTTGTGCCTAGTTTTTTGGGCCTAACTTAACTCACTTTCTTTGGTGGCTCCTTGTTCAATAGAAGTAATTTGTATGTGGTTTATCTCTGTCAAGCCAATGGCATATAAATATTCTTTCATTTAGTCTCTACAGATCCAGTCCTTGGAACAACCTGATTAAGTTATTCTATTTTTGTGCATGTGCATGTTGAAATTCTTTAAATACTTTCAAACACTTAGAGCTGGCTTACAATATAGCTGTAGTTATGCAACGATAGAGGTTAATGAATTCTTTTCAAATCACATTTCGATTTTGAGATTTTCTATTGCTAATTGTACATTTGATTCCTCTATAATCCTTTTTGTTGGTTTCCTTTTGAGGTATTGAATTTTTATGTTTAAAAAAAAATATATTTTCAGGTGATATGTACAAAATGCAATAATATTTCAAATCAGTATGAAAGTATGATGGATTTGACTGTGGAAATTCATGGGGATGCTGCATCTTTGGAGGAATGCCTAGAACAATTCACAGCCAAGGAGTGCCTTAATGGAGAAAATATGTATAAATGCGATTGGTATGGTTGCATCTATTTTTCCATCAGGTTCAATTAAAAAATTTAAAAAGAAAAGAAAAAAACTATAATTCTGCATACTGTGTATCAGCTGTGATGTATGTGTTCTAGTAAATTTTCTTTCTTTTTACCTAGCCAAAAAAGAAAAAAAAAAAAGAAAGAAGAAGACTTGTAGAATAGTTTTAAGCATAATTTTTTTAATTGTTGTTTTGGCCTTCCTTTTAAAGAGGATAATCCAAATTTGTATTTTTGTTATTTTATTGCAATCCATCATTTGCATTATGTGTGTTATAAAAGTATGGTTAGATTGGTCAAGAACTTTGTAGCTCAACTAGTTGACACTTACTAGTATTTTCAACGGAGATGTCTAGAGTTTAAATCCCCTCACAACTATCAAATTCTAAATAAATAACACCTAGGGGTTGGCTCAAGTGGTCAAGGCCTTGTTCTTGGTGGTATGCTTCTTCCAAGTCTAAGGTTTGAATCCCCTTGGGTGAAAACAGTTTCTAGAGGCCACGTCCCATTGGCAAAGCCAATGACTGATCCTTGTGATGTGGGTGTGTTACATTGGTCCAGGGTTTAACGGGGTAAAAAGACACGATGCTCTGCCCGGTCTCTGGGGTTCCTCATCATAAAAATTAAAGTAAAGTTAAATTGGTGAATGGAGAGGATGATTGAATATTTTTGGGTATGGTGATGGTTGAGATATGCCTAATTTGGCTGTTTTGGAAAATTTTGATGAACAAGCTACAAAAGAATGGGAGTGAGGGAAATTTACGGTCCCTTATTTTTTTTATGCTTCTAGTATGAAGAAATGCCTTTTTGGCATCTTTATTTATATTTTTTACCTCTATGTTTCTCACGAATTTGTGTTGCATTCAAGAAAGTCTTGTTGATTCAAGGTTTTATGTACAATCTATTATATTTATGGAGAGTTTCTTGCATATGGTGGTTTAGTTTGTCGTGATCTTTTAAGTTTAATTTACTGATGTTTTGGTTCTAAATTATGTGTTTTCCATGTCAGTATTTGATCTCATGTTAGAAATTATATATTTTTGCTGTTTACAGCTGCAATGACTATGTTAAGGCTTGGAAGCGTCTTACTGTGAAAAAAGCTCCAAATATTCTTACAATTGCCTTAAAAAGATTTCAGGTCTGAGCTATACTCATTTTACATGTTCTATCTTATGTTTTGTAATGCACTCTTACTATGTTAAATGCAAATTCTAAGCTATATTATAGATTTTCACTTTCAAAAGTAATAGTGTGTCATCTTGAGTTTGTGTAATTTGTTTTGCTAGATCGAATTTGAGAATGTCTCTCAAAATTCTAGTTTATCTATCTGCAACTTTTTACAGAGTGGGAGGTTTGGGAAACTTAATAAGAGAGTCACTTTCCCTGAAACTTTGGATCTTAGCCCTTACATGAGCGAACCAGGAGATGGTACAGATGTATACAAGCTTTATGCGGTGGTTGTTCATTTGGATTTGTTGAACGCATCCTTTTATGGGCATTACAACTGCTATACCAAGGATTTTTGTGGAAACTGGTATAAAATTGATGATTGTAAGGTAGATCTCTCTCTCTCTCTCTCTCTCTCTCATATGTGTGTGTGTGTCATGCATGGTTCCTGCACACGCATTTGCATCACTACTCCCAGTGTAAGAATTGGTCCCTTTTATTCCTAAAAACCCTAAATTGATATTACATGTTTAGTTCCCACCTCTTACTTGTTCAATTACAGCTAGTGTTGGAATTGTTCGTACCAGTGCCACTGACAGCTGGTGTAGAACTTGTTACCTTTATACTAATAAAGGAAATCTTACATGGATATCTCATGTTTTATTAAGGCAACTAGTTGTACCCCTTTTTTGTTGGTTTAAAGGAGTTCATAAGTGATCCCATATCTTGAATGTCCAGTGTACATTTATGTTGGAAGTAGCAAAACAATGGACTATAATGATTGGATGGCTACTGTCCCCTTTCTGTGAAAGTTTTTGTGGATCTATAACCTATAGGTCATCTTGTGAAACATGTGTCCTCTGCAGCATGCACACAGCCATGGATTGGCAAATGCTCATGTTTTATCTATCATAAATAATTTACTTTTTTCTGTTCTGACCTCTTTTGCAACTTTCTCAGGTTACAAGTGTTGAATTAAAAGAGGTACTTTCTCAGGAAGCATATATGCTTTTCTATTGCAGGTATGTGTGTGTGTGTGTGTGTTGGTCAATGGCCATTGGCCACCCTCTTTTCCTTCTTTTTTTATTGACATTACAATTTAAACCATTTTGTTTTTTGACAATTTTGTTGCTTGGTGTGATTCAAATTATGGGGCCTTTGACTTGAGTTGCCTTGAGAGTTTAATTTTGGGTTAAGTTTCATTGATTTTTGAGTTCTTGCATCTTCAGCCTGGACGCCTTTTTAAATTGTATAGTGCATGCAAATATGCTGACATATGCATGATTGAACTTGTATTTTATTGTCCCTATAGAGGGAATCGTCTTTGTTTAAAAACTAGCCAGTGTTTATGCTTGGCTTGAAATTTTGTGGAGTCTTTGCTTTTGTATGCCTGAGTGTGAATCAAATACACTAGTCTTGTAACAGATACTCTAAATGATCCTATTTTTCCTCTTGTTGAGCAGGGTGAGTGCTCGTCCATCATGTCTTAGACCTATTGAACCTTCGGTGGAGCAGCAGCAGCAGCAGCAGCAGCAGATGGGACAAGTGACAGCAGCGCCTTGCCTAAAAGAACAAGTTGAATGCTCCACAACTGTGGAGTCTCTAAATCACATGAATGGTTTTGCGGTATCGTCTGATGATAGTAGTCCGCACCCAAAGGTTTCTAGCTGTGAAGAAGAGTCATCTACTGGAATCAACCCTGTAGCTCTAAAAGAAAATCATAAGGATATGGAGGTGGTCTACGTCGAGTCAAGTTCTGTTTCTAAGGAGGTTGCCAGCTGTGAAACTGAGTCATATTTTGGAATAAGCATTGAAGATTTAAGAGAAGATCCAGAGGATATAAACACGACCAATTCTGGGTCACATACACCAATTTCAGTTGAGTTCTCTAGCCATGAGAAAGAATCTTCTGCTGCATTTAATTCTGTGGCTGGAAGAGAAGAT
Organism: Castanea sativa; assembly: GCF_040712315.1. Taxonomy (NCBI): domain Eukaryota; kingdom Viridiplantae; phylum Streptophyta; class Magnoliopsida; order Fagales; family Fagaceae; genus Castanea; species Castanea sativa. Next base: position 17,979,473 of record NC_134013.1, on the reverse strand, counting down.
CTGGAAGATGTGAATATGGCTGATTCTGAGTGGTGTCCAGTTGAGTTAAAGGAGGTTTCCTGCAGTGAGATGGATCCTGTTTCAATGGATTGTAAATTTGTAAGAGAAGATTCAGGGGATAAGGAGGTTGAGTCAAGACCATCTGTTGCAAAGCATGCTGAGGTTTATGGCAATGGGCACATTGATCAAAGTGAAATTCCATGTCGAGAAGAACATGCTCGTAAACCAGTTGCGGCTGAAACTCATAAACTGAAACGCGTACCACCCCTCTACAATTCTGATTGTGTGGATGGAAATGGAGCAAAGAGAGTAGGAATAATGGGTGACAGTTTCTAATAATTTTAGGTTCTTTTTTCTATATTTCATATTCTTTTATGATCCCACCGTCAAAAGGAAAAGATTTGAGTTGGGAATTCTTTCTGGGGTTTCAGTATTTGCAGAAATCTCGGTTCCATTGTACCATGATCAGATAACTCTTAACTTATCAAAGTGGACACAGTTATGGATATCGCAATAGATTGTAAGGAGGAGAAATTACCTTCACTCTCCATTGCTGAGCTAATTTTGTCTATAAAAATATCTACGGTAGAATTAATTTTCCTGTCTTATATATTTAGAGAGAGAATTCTTTACTCCTAATTAAATCGTTGCTTGATTTGTGTTGTGAAAGAAATAACTACCTAATAATAATAATGATATATCATTTCTGCAATTTTGTATGCATAATATTTGTATGTTGTTAACACACAGGGATAAAGAAAAAAGGCATCATGGGTTCAAGATGAAAATTCATTGCCATTACACACGTTCACCACCATATTATTTATGCTTGTGAATTGTAATGACAGATTCTTTATTTCTTTATTTATTTTCTTTAGTTCATTTGAACTATTTTAGTCTGCACAGCAAACACACACATCCACTGCATGACTTCTCTTTTCATTGAATTTTGTTTTCTCGGGGGATTGAAACGTTTTCCTTAATACCCTTTAATAGAAAGGGTTTGGCTTGTGTCTAGTGTTAGAGCAATGATGGAAACATGGACATGACATTGTGATCAAAATTGACCACGTGGACGTAGATATGACATGTCCAAAATTGATCATGTTTATTGATCATGTGTCAAGATTGTGTTTTATCCAATTTTTCAGAGCCCTGGGCATAAGTTTTACTTTTGCTTGTATTATTTCTAAGGGTCCAGTTAAGTTGTCACTACTTTTTCAATTTTCGAGAAATTTTTTTTTCCAAAAATGATTAATTATTGTGTTCCAAGGCACACATTAGCAAAATTCTATTTCTAAAAATCATTTTGGTATGGGTTGTTCACATGGTATTCTTATTCAAATATTTATTTTTTGGATTTAATTTTTCTGTCAACTAATCCTAAGTTATTTTTAATTATTTTATTTTATTTTTTCCTTTAAATTTAAGTTTTAAAACATTTTAAATTCAAGGCTAGATTTTTTTTTATTTGAGAAACACACACACATAGAGAAAGAAGATGAGATAAGAGAATACACTCACACGCCAACACCAAAATTGTATGCAAATTCAAGGCTAAATAGGTATGAGATTCCACTTTACACGCATTAATGATCAAAACAATATAGTTTTACTTACTAATAAATCTAAAGGCATAATAAAAATCACAACAAATTTTACAACTATATGAGTTGGCAAATTATAAATGGTGAATAATAAAGTATTATAAGTGAGGTCTATATTAGAATTAATAATAATTTAGCAACTCATGAATTGTAAAAACTATTGTGTATGTAGTATTCTCTTTACTTACATTTCAGCTTTCTCCAGTCCCCACCACTTCAAGAGTTCTATAAAAATAAACTTTCATAAAAAAAAATGAAAAAAGAAAAGAAAATAGTAATGATATATCTACAATATTTTTACCATACATTCATAACAAATTCTAAGTGTTAAGTTGTTATTGTTTATTATTGATAAGCCACAAAATAATTTCAAAGATAAAAATTTAAATTACAATTAATAATAATTTTCTACCTAATTTTTTTTCCGAAAATACCTGCCGCACTTCTCAAAAAAAAAAGAAAAAGGATCATGATTGGTTCTGTGCACACGTCATCTGTAAACCGTAATAGAAAAATCAACTTTCAACAAAGGAGGCTGGGATTGGGGTCATATGTAGTTGGAAGTTTGGTACACTACAAATTCAATCCATCTAAAATAGCAGTAGGAAAAGCAGTCACCCATTTCTTCTTATTTCCTTCATATCAAAATTACCCTTTCGGATTTCGTTCATAAACCAGAATTTTCATTGCAGCAGGGATGGCCCCAGATTGGTCTTCTATTCCAGTTGATCTCTTGAGGCTTGTTGCAAACAAAGTCCACTCACTCGAAGACTATGTTCACTTTGGTGCAGTTTGTTGGTCATGGTACCATGCCACCACTACTCCTAAGAACAACAACCTCAAATCCTTATTTCCTTGGTTGTTGCTTGCTGACAGAGAAAACAATGACTCACGTGGTTTTTACAGCTTGTCTAGCAACAAAGTTTACGAGTTTGACTTGCCAGAGATTGTAGGAAAACGTTGCTGGGGCTCTCCTTTTGGTTGGTTAGTCATTGCTGGTATTGACAATATGGAAATCCAACTATTCAACCCCTTATCAAGAGCCAGTATCTCTCTCCCCTCACAGACTATTTTTTTGGGTGATGAGAACGAAAATTCTATTATGCATTATTGGTATGTTAACAAGGTAGTCATTTCTTCAAATCCTCCTAATTTTATAGTTATGGCTATTTATTCATGTTATAGAAAGTTAGCATTTGCTAAGCCTGGTGACCATGTTTGGTCCGAAATTAGACTAGACAATACTGTTGGTACTGGATTCTCAGACATCACATACTTTGATGGAGATTTTTTCATAGCTAAATGCACAGGACAACTTTTGGTTTGTGATTTTTCTGGCATTGACCCAGTGGCAATAGAATTTGCACCATCACCTCCTGGAGTGGCAGACGAGGCTAGGTATCTACTGTATCTTGTGGACTTGGGAGGTGAACTTTGTATGGTATTTCGTTACTTTGATGTGATTGAGACTATAAGCAATATATCCTTGAAGACAAGGTCTTTTGAAGTGTATAAGCTTGATATGAACACTAGGACTTGGAAGCGAATGGATTCATTGGGAGATTGGTCCCTGTTTGTGGGAAATAACTACACTTTCTCTGTTCGGGATTTTGGCTGTACTGATTGCAGGTCTAGTTGCATATACTTCACTCATGACTATTGCCAATGTTCTGACCAAATTAGTGGCAATGATACTGGAATCTACAATTACAAGGGAGGTGAGATACAAGCCTTACCCGTATTGCAGGATCTCTATTCTGTTCTTCGTCCACCGCTTTGGATCACACCACAACTTTCTTAAGCCGATAAACTTTGCATCATTGAGAGTGAAATGACCATGGTCATTTCTATAAATTGTTTTAATTCTAATTCCAGTTGGGTCATTTTATATTACATTATTGTAATTCTAATTCCTGTCTATAAATTATGGATTATCCACTCAAGATTACATGTTCTACTACCATATATGATAAATTATTGATTGTCTCGAAAGATTAAATTGTTAAGAAACCTTGAATTGGATCATTTATTCTAAGCTCTAAAAGTACCTAATCGTAGCAAATTTGTGCAGCAGTTCAAGGTTTTCCGTATTAATGATCCTACCATCTGAAAAGGTTTTGTTTTTCTACTGATGGAGGCAAGATTTTTCCAATCTCTTGTGCATCATTCTTAGAGAAATTTGCATTGGCATTTGTAATCCTATAAATGAATCTGTAGAAACTAAATTAGTTGACATAACGAATATGAAGTCTCCTCTTTCTACGCCTACTCGATTTGAAAATGCAAAGGTAAGTACGGAAGTATAATCGTATTCAAATAGTAGACAATGAAATGTGTTGGATTCATGCATCATCGTTTATACTTAGATAAGATGAGGGTAACGGATAAAAAAACATTGGATGGAAAATTGGGCAATTCTTGGACATAAGGTTAGGGGGTTCTTGTTTATTAATATATCCTCATCCTCCCTTTTGGGGGAAGACAAGAGAGTTGTCATTTGGATGGAATAAAAGGGCATTATGACAATTTGTCTTGGGTTCTTTGAGTGGCCTTTCAAAATATTTGCAAGCTCATAAAACCTTTGTAGGGGTGTAGATAAACTAGGCCAATTAGTAAACAAGCTAAATTCAAGTCCAAGCTTAAGTTTATGCTTAATTATTAAACGAGCCAAGTTCAAAACAAAATAATGTATTTGCGAATAAGCTTATAAGTATAAGATTCTATTGTAATGTATGAAATATTATGAATTTAAATATATACATGTAAATATACTTGTATATACCTGAATTGGATTCACGTAAATTTATAATAAATTCATAACATATCAAATCATTATTTTGAATTTATTGACAATATAAATTGTCCCTTTGTATTAAAAATACATATAATTTTTAATAATATAAGTTTAATGAATCTAGTTTTTAAAAATCCAAACACGCAAATTATTTTATCTAATTAACTCAAATAATATAATAACAACTATAATTTATTTACTAATTATTAGCATGGACTTGTGAAAGGTTAAAATGAAAGAAAAAAAATAAGGTTATGGTGTAAACTATATATAAGAAAATGCTAATTAATTAAGTAGATCAGATACAAGTTCGAACTTATTTCGATAAAAAAATGAACTAAATTTGAAAATTTACTTTAGCATGGTGAAAAGCTCAAGATCAGCTCAATTTTTATTATAATTATATGAATTAATTTTAAACTTTTAATACGACTAAACTTATGGCCTGTTTGGATGTTTAAAAAAGGAGGGGGAGTAGAGTAGAGGGAAGGGGAGTAATTCAATTACCTTGTTTGAGAGTTTTTTAAGGAAGGAGGGGGAGGGTTTGAAGGAGTTTCAATTACTTCCAACCCCCTCATTTTTAATTCCCCCAAATTGGAGAGATTTGGAGGGAGAGTAGAGCACATAAAATTATTGATAAAGTAAATTACCTAATTTACCCTTATTATATTTATAAAATTACAATGTTAAAAACAAGGGGAAGGGCTAATTACTCCCTTCCCCCTTACTAATTATAAAAACATCCAAACAAGGTGGAGGGTAATCATTCTCCTCTACTCTCCTCCCCACTACTCCCCTCCCCTCTACTCCCCTCTACTCTCTTCCTTCTCTAAACTCCCAAACAAGCCATTAGTCAAAGCCCTAAATCGGTAAATCCGTGGCAAGTGAATAGTTTAATAAGCTGAGTTCTATGACGGATTTTAATGACCTACAGAATAAAGACTCACGTCCAAAACTTCAAATTTGCACTTTAAACTGTCTTTTTTTTCTTTTCCTTTTTTTCTTTTTTTGTTGAGAAAGTAAACCATCAAATTGAGTAGATCTAGAAAACACTATACCTTTTATACAAAGAAATCAAATCAAACCAGATCAATCAAATTGTCAGGTATAGCACAAAACAAAACCATCTCTCAAATACCCATAAAATCTACTGTGCAAGGCTATGACACACTGTAACTCCCCCACGGAGTGGCCAAGGGGATTTCATGGTGGATGGATTTGGGCTTCTGTGACAGTTGATTGAAGCTTGCAAGGGTGATTTTGGGATTATTGGTGGCTATGGGCTACAAAAGGGTTAGATAATAAAATGAGTCCTTCTTGTGCCATTTTTTGTGGCACAAGATTTATCCTAATAAAATGGGTTTTACTAATATGTGTTTTTAGGGTATAAATTAGTACACTATTTTATAAAAATTTCTATAGAAAAAGAAAAAGTGACTAACTGTTTTGATAGCTTTTTTTATTCTTTATAAAAATTTTCCCAAAATAGATAGGCATACATTAATTAGATTCATATAAAATTATTAATTTAAAAACTTTAAAATTTTAGAAACTTTGAGTAGTACAGGTGAGGAGGCTCGGCCACTGTGTGATGGCTATGGATAATGCCATAATGGTTGTGAGGGTTGGATTTGTAAAGGATTTATGTGAGTGAGTGGTTTGATTGTGGCTTGAGGCATGTTTAATAGGACTGCTTAATTGTTGGAACCACCATGAAAGGTAACTTAGAGTAGAGGTGGTTGAGTTTGTATGTTTTGCACCTAGATTGGTGAATAGATATGTTAATTTCTATAGTTAGTTTTTAGTTTGTGAATAATATTTGGTTGATTTTGTTCTTGGTCAATAGTTATGAATGAAAATTTTAAACCATGTAAGGTAACTTAGTGATGATGAGTTTGCATTTATAGTAATCATCATCTATATTTGTGCATTAATTATTTTTATTAGAGGAATTTATATAATAATTATTTTTATAGTTTTTATATAGGAAACTATTTTTGTTTGGAATAATAATAATAATAATAATAATAATAATAATAATAATAATAATAACTACTACTTTAGAATATGACATTCTTTCTCATGTTTATTATATTTGACAATAATTCATGCAAAAAAATTTAAAATTAACCATTAGTGAATTCACTAATATTAGTCTGAACCATTTACATTTCCTAACTTCTTTTATTGATATTGTGGTATTTATTTTATGTAATTAAAAATATTACTCATATGATAAATACATTAATTTTGTTATATTAATTATTATAAGTATAATAAAGTTTAGATGTCATTTTCTAAGATTAATATGAGAAATAATGGATTTGAAAAAAATATGGTATTTTTGCTTAAAAAAATTGAAACAAAGTCTAAAAAAAGTAAAAATATATTAATAACACACAATCTAAAATGTTAAAAAAATTATTGATAGATATTTGTATTTATATTCTTGAATAGGCAAGAAACATGCCTATTTATATCCATCACTATATCATGAAGTTTTCATTGTAAACACATATAAAGTGAGTGATTGAGATTGTTTAAAAAACCAGTTTTTTTTTTTACTATTTAGATTATTTTGTTATTATTCATGGGTCTCATTGCACTTTTTGATATTATTTATGAGCCTCACTGTACTATTTTAACTACCTTTTAGGTTTATCTACAGTACTTTTAGTAAAAAAATTTCAGTTTCAGCTGAATAAGTTGTTCCCAATCAGACTCAAAATGATCAAATCACTACACCATTCTTATTTTTTCTATAAAATAGAAAGTTAAAAATTATAATTTTTTAAAAAGAAAATTATTGAAATATTTGAGAAAACTAATAAGAAAATGCACTGTACCTCTTATAGAAACTTGGATATCATAAACTTACTTTCCATATTCTACTTAGATTGAAATTAATTAGAGTTAACATCTCTTATTGGGATTCTAGAAAACATCCTCCATTCCCTGAAAAGAAACATCACAAATGTTAGCTCATGGTGAACGCTGGGTTTTCCAAGTATGTTAGGTTCAATTGATTGCATGCATTGAAAATGGAAAAATTGTCCAACTATGTGGAAAGTTCAATATTATGATCATATTCAAGAGCCAACTATTATTTTGGAAGCAGTAGCATCATATGATATGTGGCTATGACATGCATTTTTTGGGTTACCTAGGTCAAATAATAACACTAATGTGTTAGAGCAGTCTCATATATTTTCTGAGCTTGTACAAGGACGTGCTTCTATAGCTAATTACTCAATCAATGGTCATGACTATACAATGAGATATTATCTTGTTGATGACATATAAGCAAAGTGGGCAACATTTGTGAAAACAATCCCAACTCTACAAGGACAAAAATGAAAATTATTCGCAACATTCCAAGAGACGTATAAGAAGGATGTTAAGCATGCTTTTGGAGTGCTTCAAGCACGTTTTGCAATTGTTTGTGGACTTGCACAATTTTTTCATCTTAAAACACTTCAAGAAATCATGAAAGCGTGCATAATTCTCCATAACAGGATTGTTGAAGATAAATGAGATGAAAATGAAGTGGTAGACTTGGATTATGAACAAATTCATGAAGTGGATAATTCTTCTATACAAGTGTCGCGTGAACAAGCTGGTGAATTTATGGCATACATTCAAAGTCATGAATGTATTAGAGACCGAGAAATTCATTCTCAACTTCAGTTAGACCTCTTTGAACATTTATGGCAATTGTAAGGTGAGTCGTAGGAACTTGAGTGTGAGTTTTTATTGTAATTTGACATGAGTTATGTATGTGAGCACTTTATGGGCTACATTGTTGCAGCTATAATATTTGTTCCATTTTATATGTTTTTTGATAAGTTTTCTCCACTTCATAGTTTACATATATGCTTCATGTAAATGGTTGTTGATGGGTTGATAATTTACTCCAAGATTGCTTCCTGACGATTGAGAAATTTTTTTAGGCCAAAAAAAATATATATATATATTTCGGGATTATAAAAAAAATATTATTTTTACATTAGACGATTATTTGCAATTATGTGGTTATGGCGGTGGCGGTTGCGGCTGCAGTTGCTGTGGTGGTGGCAGTGACGAGGGTGGTTGTGGTGGTGGTGGTGGTGGTGGTTATGATTGTTGTTTATTGTATTGGATATATATACATATATATATATATATATATATATTATTTTATTGTAGTGGATATATTATTTTAGGGGTAAATACACTAAACCCACCTGTGGTTTGGCCCGAAATCACTTTACTTACCTGTGGTTTAAAAAATGTCACTTTATCCACCTGAGGTATATTCTGTTTGTTTTCTGTAACCCACCTCTGTTAAAATCAGGAGTAAATATGTATTTTTGCTCAAATTTTATGACTCTTCCCTCCCAAAACAAAAAATAACACAAAAATGCAAGAGAAATAAGATCAAAATGGAGGGTTTAGAGGTTAAAAAAAAAAATTGCACAACAATGGCGAGACCCATTTGCTTTTGGCTACAGTACTTTGCATTCTTGATGTTCATAGGCCCCATCGTTTTTTATGCTTTGCCACAACCCACGGACACCACGACCACCACAGTCTCACCAAGGTGAAACCTTTTTTCTTTCCATCTTTTACTTTCTTTTTTCTTTTTCTCAACAGTTACTTAGAAGTTTTAGGAAAAAAAAGAGAAAATGTGCAACTGAAAATGCTAAAAACTACTGCTTTTTCTCAGAAACCAAACAGTGGCTATGCCTTTCTGTGCTCTATTCTGCTGGAATTGACACAACTATGTGGCTTTATTGAAGTTGAAACAAAAGAACCATGATGAGATTTTCATATATTATTTTTGTTTATGTTTCCCAAACCCCAATCTTTCAAAAAGCCCATTTCTTTTCTTCATATGTTCAATCCGTTTGGTTGTTGAGAAAGTGCAAGAAAAGAGTAGAAATTGCAATTCTGTAGTTAACTGAGCATAAATATCACTATTTGGCAAAATCATTCAGGATTTTCTTTTGTTATGCTTTAAGTTTATTAAGAAGAACAGATTCTCTAAAACCCATTTCTTTAATTTCTTGATCCATTCTTTGAGTTTGGTTGATGAGAAAGTTCAAGAAAAGGGAAGGAATTGATATCTGATAACATCTACAAAAATTGTGCCCAACACTGGAAGCTGACACATATGACTCCCCTGCCCAACCCTTCACATCAGAAGATGGCGTTCAAAAAGCCCGAGGGTGGGTTCTTGGTGGCAATAGTGCAATAAATGCTGGGTTTTATAGACGAGCTAATGATTTTTATAAGAAATCAAGAGTGAATTGGGATCTTAGGGTTGTGAAACAATCCTATGAGTGGGTTGAGAGGGCTATTGTGTTTAGACCAGAGCTCAAGAATTGGCAATTAGCGGTTTAAGATGGGTTATTGGAAGCTGGTGTTAATCCTTATATTGGGTTTAGTTTGGATCACTCGGTGAGAACCAAGATTGGAGGTTCTACTTTTGATCGTACAGGGAAGAGATACAATGCTGTTGATCAGGCAAATTTTTTTTATTTAACCTCAAAACCCTTCATTTTGATCTTGTTTCTCTTGCATTTTTGTGCTATTTTTTGTTTTGGGAGGGGAGAGACAAAATTTGAGCAAAAATACCTATTTACCCTTAATTTTAACAGAGGTAGGTTACGGAAAACAAACGGAATATATCTAACGGAACATACCTCAGGTGGGTAAAGTGACACTTTTTAAACCATAGGTGGGTTTAGTGTAATTACCCAATTATTTTATTGTGTTGTTTATATTATTTTATTGTGTTGAAAGCTAAAATAAAATCACTAATGTTGGATATTTTGTAAAATGAGAAAGTAAAATAGATAAAGTAGTTTTTTATAGTGCTAAATAGCTAAAATTATAGCTCTACCAATGTAGATACTCTAATAAGCAAGTATTTGTTTTCACAAATATCATAATAAAGTTTTGTGTGTATTGTTCAAAAACTCATATAAAGTTTTGTCAGTATTGTTCAAAAACTCATATAATCAAATGGTTTGTGTTAATTTTATACTAACTTGTTTTTTTTTTTTAAAACAAGTTGATCACATTCTTGGTAACCGTACCAATGGCAAACTCAAGGCTTTGCTTGAAAAGATAGGGTTATATATTTAATTTAATTTAGAAGATTGTATTTTTGTTATGAGAATTTGGATAATTTGATAAGAATACACGCATCAGATTTTGCATAGCTTCGTATATATCCAAACTTGCAACAGTAATTATGCATATATATATATATATGGTTACTGTAGCTTTATATTTCATTATTTAAATACTTTTTCTCTCTCCCCTCATAATCTCTCTCTTCTCTCTCTTCTCTTTCTTCAATTCAGAAATCAAAATCTCTACAACCAATCAATCCATCCACCCACCACTGTAACCCAGTACTGCCAACCACTACCACCACAACATTACAATATCTAACAATCTGACCACAAAATCAACCAAAAATCAAACAAACCCACACACAGACACGCCAACAAAGGCAGAGAGAGCATTGTTGCGGACTTATGATTGTGGGTTGGTGCTTGGAAGTCGACTAGAACAAGTCTCGATGCTTGTGGAGGAGATCAATGTTTGGGACGAATCTCTATGCTTGTGGATCGATGTTGTAGCTATGGGTTGGTGCTTAGAAGTCAACTGGAACAAATCTTGGTGCTGGTGGAGGAGATAGGTATTTGGAACGAATCTCTGTGCTTGTGGATCGATGTTGTGGCTATGGGTTGGTGCTTGGAAGTTGACTGGAACAAGTCTCAGTGCTTGTAGAGGAGATTGGTATTTGGAACAAATCTTTGTGCTTGTGGATTAGTGCTTGTGGCAGAGAAGGATGCTTATGTCGCTTAAGGGTTTAAGTGGAGGGAGAGACGTCTAATCGTGAGGGGGAGAGGGAGAGGTGATATGAGGAAAGGAGGCTCTTGGATGGGGACGAAGTCGGGATTTAGAGTTAGGGGGCGGGTTTGTTGTTGGCTGTGTGGGGTGGCTCTGACCTCTAGCTCTACTACTACTTAGCTATTTGAGGGATTTTTTTTTGGTGTGTGTGACTTTGATGTTGCTGCTTGGTAATGACAAAACAATTTTATTTAAAATTTTTTAAAGGCTGGGTTTTTTGTGTTTGATAAAATTGGTTAATTGGGCTTATTTTGTTTTAGATTTACTATTGGTAATTTTTGCTATGATAATTTGTTGGGCTTGTATATTTTGTTTAAATTTTAGATCTATTGAATTTTTTATGGTCCTACGAGAAGGAATGCTAGAGCAAAAAACTTTTTTACAAATTATTGATATAGTGAGTAATTATTGGTAAGTCAAAAAGTGGTGTAAAAGGTGGGCTAAGTGTGAACTGATATGAATTTTCTACCTCAATGGTTAGTAAAAATGTTGTAGAGAAGTTTGTAGCAATAACATTACTCTTAAAAGAATTAATGATATTATTAAAGGGAGGCAAAATGTAATTTTATAGAACAAAATTGCTAAAATCAGTACTTGGGTAATATTTTTTCAGTAATATTATATACTAATATAATATTAGTGTATAATATTTCTCTCATCCATGGAGGTAGTGTCTTCAAGAATGGAGAGAGAGAGTGTGTGTTTTTAGATTGGTTAAAAGGGAGCTGAGAGAAATAATATAAAAAAAAGTAAGGAAGGTGATTATTTAAATAAAATAGATGGTAGAATAGATAAACTGATGTCGGAGTTTTGAATAAGTGACTGTGTAAAATAGAAATAGTGGGTTCAAATGCTAAAATAGATAGAAAATTTTGCAGAAATCCAATTGCTCTTATATTGTATACTACATCTATATATAATTATTAATAAAATATGTTGAAAAATATTATTATTGGTGAGGTCGGCTTCTCTCCAGTTTTAATACCTAATGTTGTCTCTTGTTTTTATCCAGATAACTGACACTTGGCAAATAAAAGATCTAACGACTAAAAAAAAAAAAATCACATCTCTTTCTTTCTCCAACATCTCCTTCCATGACAATTTCAGATTTTCTCTCCATTTGTCTTTCTTTCTCTCTCCCATATTATTTTCGTTATTTTATTTTTATTTTTATTATTAATTTTAATTTTCAATCTTTCATTATATTATCAAAATATTTTCTTTAGTTTATTTATGCTTTGTTATTAGCCAACTCATAACTTGGACATTTTTTGTTCTGTTTTACATAATACTTTCTCACCCAAATTCTAAGAAGCTCATAATATTCTCCTAGTATGGATAATGATTAGCTCCAAAACAAGTCATATAATTTATAAAACTATCCATATTTATTATTTAAGAGAAGTCATGTGACTCATTAAAAAAAGTCATGTGAAATCTATAAATAAACGATCTCTTCAATCATCATATAAGGGGTTGAAAGAAGATATCTCTAAACTAATTTGAAGCTAAACTTTTAAAAATTTAGTTCCAAACATATTTCTGATATCTTCATTCAATCTATTATGTGGCAATTGAAGTAATTATCCATATATAATTTTAATTATATATTTTTAAAAATAAATTATATGACTTGTTTAAATAATACATATAAATAATTATATAATTTGTGTTCGTATAATGCTTTGTAAAAGATATTTTCAAACAGGATTGAGCCACAAACTTTGTCCAACAACCAACATTCTCCAATGGCCTTTGATTTTGTTGGGTTATAAATTATAATGCGAGCATGGGTTCATTCCTTCATGGCCATGACACTTACATGTTGCAGTTAGATTGATTTGTGGGTAAGAAGAGGCAGCCAAGAGTCACCCCTACGGCCAAAAGACGCTTTAATTTGACAATGGGTTCTATCATATCATGTGTGCCATCGAGATCTCTGCATTGGGGCCTTGAGTGACTGAAGCATCTGCCAAAAGAACAAGGAAAGAGACAGAGAAAGATCGTAATTAACGGCTTTTCCCTTTGTTTATTAATTTCTTTAAATTTTTATTCAAAAACCTTGGCCTTTGTTTTTTGGGTCTTGACTTAATGAGTCAGGAATCTGAGCATCTGACCTAAACAATGCAGCACAAAAAGCGAGCCACATAGACATAGGGTGTGTGACCAGTGTGAGAGAGAAAGAAAGAGATTCCTCAACGAGGAGAGGCAAAAAGAGCTCGGGAACCATAGCTTTTGCTTTGAAAAGTCAGCAACATACAGCAAACGACAAATACCCTTTGACATCAAAAAATTGTAAACGTAATGTGAATGTACAAAACTGTGCTTCTAGTTGAATACTTGAAAACGATACCATTATCAATGGTCCAAATCCAATACCATATACCCAAAAAATAAAAAATAAAAGATAGCATGCACTTTCTCTTGCTTTCATGTTTTGAAACTGTTAAAGTAACAACACACAGCACAAGTTCTGTTTTGGGGTTGCACTTTAACCTCGAATCCAAAGCCAAGTAGAAGTACTCAGAGTCAACTACCATTCAATATTATATATACTATTATTGATTTAAAAAAAAAAGAAAAATACAAAAAAAACCCACCCGTGTGTTCTTCCGTGAAATCTTTGTGGTGTCAACGAAAGGACTCTAATATCTGAGGCCAACTACAAAAAAGTGTCTCCTAGGAAGCTTCCTACCTCACTTCCTCCTCGGCTCGCTTTCCCTTTTTTCCATTTGCTTTGGTAAATTTGGTTGGATACCTGTGCCTCCTCAAAAATCCCATCTTTAAAAAGGCCAAAAGACCCACCAAAGCTCTCTATCCGTTTTCACTCTCACCCTTTGTTCCACTCATCACTTAGCACTAGAAGTTGCAGTTGCAGTGGACTGGCTGGTACATCTTCCATCTCCATTCATCTCATATTTTGTTTATCTTAGTTTGGTGTTTTTGTTTCTTTTATGGGCACAGCTTACTTTTGCTTGAATTAGTGTGTGTTTGTGTGAATGTGGTCTTTTGGATTGATTCATCAGTATGTTTTTTTTTTAGTACCCCTAGTTCTTTTAGCTATAATACTTGAAGATATGCTTTATTTCCTGAGAAAATACATATATGTTCTTTTTTGGAAACTAGAATTGGGGTTAGAATGTCAAGATCCATTTAAGATAAAAGGGTTCTTTTCAGTGGTACTCAAACCATTAATTTCATCTTGTCTAAGATAAAAAAAAGTTCATTTCTTTTCACTCTCTTTTAGTGCTTTTCTTTAGTCATTTTTGTATCCCCTCCAAATCACTAGCTAGCGCCTCTTTTATTTCTGTCTTGAAGAATTTATCTTTCTTCTGATGTTTGTTTGCATCTGCAGCCTGAATTCTTGATTATTAGAATTAGAAACTTCCCATGATGTGTTGTTAAGCCCTATTTCCTATTAAGCTCCATCTGTGGCTTAGATTGTTATTGCAAACTAAAGAATCAGGATGTTATTGACAAATTAATTCCAAAGCTAGCTTCTTGGATGGTTATGTGACTCTTATACGCGTGTTAATCTGTGTATTGTCACATTCTTTTGAGTAGTTGAATTGATTCCTTAGCCTTTTTGACTCTCTGTGATAGTTTATGATATCCATAAATGTAAATTTCTTCTATTTGTTTATTTATTTATTTAGATAAGTGCATAAATGTAAAATTCTCAAACTGGATTTCAGTCAGTAGTCACTATTAACACCATTACCCCTTTATTATTGTAGTTCTTTTTCAACAATTTCTATTCAATGGAGCATGATCATTGTGAGTCATCAAGAACTACTCGGAAGAGAAAGTTTCAAGAAGAAGATGGTATCTTGAGCTTCTCCATGGACGATCTCAATCAAGACCTTCTTGAAAGGGTCCTCTCATGGCTTCCAACATCCACATTTTTCCGCCTTAATTCAGTGTGCAAGAGATGGAAATCGGTTGCAGCTTCTGTGAGTTTCAAGCTTGCCTGCTCTCGAGTTCCTTCTCGGGATCCATGGTTTTTCATGGTTGATCCCCATCTCAATCAATCAATTGTCTTTGACTCTGCTGAGAGAAGTTGGAAGAAACTTGATCACCCACCTCTCCTCCAGAAAGACTCTAACCAAAATTCCATGCCTGTCGCAGCTTCTGGTGGCTTGATCTGTTTCCGCAATTTAACAGGCAACTTTATTATATGCAATCTTGTGACAGGATCCTGCAGAGAACTCCCTCCATTGGATGCAGCCCAACGAAATCAAACTATTCATGCTATTGTGATGAATACATCTTCTGAATACAGTGGCTCCTACAAGCTTGTGTTAGTCTATGGTGAACTTCCAAAGCTCTCATGTATAGTCTATGACTCAAGCATTGGTTGTTGGGAGTGGGAGGCTGCATTAAGTAGGAAGGTTGAAAATTCTCTAGAATTTGATTCTGATGATGACAATGCTGTGTATTTTCTTAGTAAGGCTGGAAATTTAGTGGCAACCAACATGCAGAGAAGCCCATCTAAGCAATACTCGTCAGTTATTACTAGTAAAGATGGCGAGGAGATTTTATATTTCCTTAGCTCCTCAGGGAAGGTTGTCACTTGCAATCTGACCCACAAGTGCTTCTCGGAGTACCCCAGGTTATTGCCGGTATATTCTGAGTACTCCATTGATATCGTGGAATGTGGAGGTGAAATGCTGGTTGTTTTGTTGTCAGAGTTCCTTGAAAGTGCAAGCCTAAGGGTGTGGAGGTATGATGAGGATATTCGGTCTTGGCACCAGATCGCAGCAATGCCTCCAGCAATGTCACATGAGTGGTTTGGCAAGAAGGTGGATATAAACTGTGTTGGAACTGGTCACCAAATATTGGTCTGCTTAAACTCTGGCGAACTCTTTAGCTATGTTCTTTGTGATGTGGTGACCAATGAATGGGTTGAATTGCCCAAATGTTGTGTGAATGGTAAAGCCATTGAATTCATGTCTGCCTTTTCATTTGAGCCCAGGATTGAGGCTACCGTATGAGAGCAGAATGATTTGGAATGGGTGAGATAAATTGAGGATTGAAGAGTGCCATCTTTTAATTTCCTTTTTTCCTATTTGTCTTATTTCTTTTTCTGTTTCATATTCTTCTAGCATTTTGTATTTATTTATTTATTTTAATTTATTGGAATTGTTTAACCAAACCCAGCCAATGGATCCAGATTTGTTGATGACATATTGAGATATGGTTTCCTTTATCAGTGTCTTATTCTTGTACTACCTTTTAATAATTAGCTTGTAATTGGTAGAAAGTTGACACTCGACAGAAATGCGCAAATTTACTTTCTGAGTGAAAATTACCAAATTTCTAAACAAGAAATTCCCTTGATGAAAGCCACATTTTTTTTTTATGAAAAAAAAAGTGGGCGGGGCGACCATATGTGGCTTACCCCCAGGGCGTGACTTGATGAAAACCACATAATTGATAGAAAGTTAACAAAATGATATGCCTCAATGAGATCAATTTATAGAGTGCATTTGGCAAGACCCTTGTTTTTGTGATAGTTTTTCACAATCTCTTAAGCAATTTTTTTTTTAGTTGTACTTCTACAGTTCTACCTAGAATAAAGGTGGTTTGATTTTGGCTAATCAACTCTCTCAAGCTAATTTTACTAATATATTGCAGCATGAGAGTGATCTAAACTACCCCATGCATCCTTGAAGGATCGGATACCTTACGTACAAAAGTTATAATAGTTGCATTAAACTCCCCCAAAAGCCTATCAAATCCGAGAAATGATTGCACAACCTATACACTACAGCATCATTATTCACTATCTGCCAGACCTTCTTAAAAAATTGAGCCGTGAATCCAAATGGTCTAGGTGCTTTTTATCCTTTCATAGTGATAATGGCTTGCGGAATCTCTTCTACCTTTACCTTAGCTTGTATATTGCTCCTTTTGCTGACTTGAGATATGTTGCTGGTTAATCATTGCAGCATCTTCTTCAGTAAATGCGTTAGCTGGTGTCCTAAAAGATGTTCGTAACGAAAAAACTAACTTCCATGTCTTTATGTAAGTAAAGCTATCTTTGGATCCCCTATGTTCAACCACTTTACCCTTGACATCAGCTTCAGAGAAGAGATTCATCAGCATTTCTCAAAGATTTAAAGCAAAGAAACAAAAAATAGACTCATAGAGGCACTATTTCTGTTTGTAAATGAACTCAATTGTCTTTCAGCCAAACACAGCATAAATCTCTCTTTATTGACTTATATATATAGCACTCCCCTATAGCTTTAACTTTGGAGTGGAGTCTTCCTGACCCATACAAGAAAATCTTTATGCTTAAATCGAAAGTTGATTAATTTTAAAGGTTTAGGACTAGTAATGTGGCTAATTCAACACGAGTGTATTATATATGAACATAATTTCATATTAAGTTACATGATGTTGTTTTGTTTCGGTATTTTCCATTAATGGCATTACATATAATAAGCTTTTGGTTTAAATTTAAATGATGTTTAAAGTGTAGAGTCTAATTAGAGGACAAAGCTTCCCTTGTATGGATAAGAGCACTAAACGGGACACAAAATTGACACGTGTCCATTTTAAGACACATGTCAATATTGTGTCATTTCCAATGCTCAAAACCACTTGAGGGAAGCCGAACCTAGATTTGAAACTCTTGATCAAGGTTTAATTTGGCCCTTAAATTGGATTTAAATTTTAATAACCTAAAATTGAAAAAAAAATTATAATTTGAGCATACCTTACTATCCAATTAATCCATTAATTTGATAGTTTTAGTATTAATATTTTATGAATGAAAATTTTATAATAGTGTAGACATTATAGTTAAGGATAAAATTTAGGTAAGATTCCTCAATTAAATCCAAACACATAAGTACATTGAATTTTCAAAAAAGAGATTCATCAGCATTTCTCAAAGATTGAAAACAAAGTAACAAAAAAAAGACTCATAGAGGTGTTGGGAATATTACACAAAGTAATAACGGAAGAACAAGGTTAACACAAAAGACAAACAGAAAATAGATAACTTGAAAGTACTGTATCATTTTACTTAGACAATATTTGCTCTCCACACTTTTGTTGCTAAAGAGTTATTGTAAATTTGTCCCCAAAATACAACCAAGATGTTGGGTTCTACAGATAGCAATTTTGGAAAAGGACCATAGGATTTCTTATGTTTCTCTCTAACTTACGATTTTGTAGATGCTCTTATATATATAGCACTCCCCTATAGCTTTAACTTAGGAGTGGAGTCTTCATGACCCATTCAAGAAAATCTTTATGCTTAAATCAAAAGTTGATTAATTTGAAAGGTTTAGGACTAGTAATGCGGCTAATTCAACACATGAGTGTATTATTTATGGACATAATTTCATATTAAGTTACATGATGTTGTTTTGTTTCAGTATTTTCCATTAATGGCATTACATTTAATAAATTTTTAGTTTAAATTTAAATGATGTTTAAAGTGTTAGGTCTAATTAGAGGACAATGCTTCTCTCGTATGGATATGAGCAATAAACGGGACACAAGATTGACACGTGTCCATGATAACGCCTTAAAATGTAAACTTGTTATATATTTATGTAAGCGTTATCTCCTTATTACTATGCTTAATTTGTATAATTAAGCCATAATTTGCATTAGTCCCTATTATTTATCTTTACATAATTTCTTGAATAAGATATCATTTATTGCGTGTAATTTTCTACTTTCAGGAAATCATGTTAAAAAGATGAGTTTACAAGAGTTTGTGAGAGAATGAAGGTCAAACTAGAATTAAAATGGAGTTAAAGGACCATGCTTAAATGTCTAAGGAAGTGCAGCTGGAGTGCTTGGGTCGTCTACCATATTTGGAAGCTTTAAATAAGGAAATAAATCAAAGAGGCAGAATCTAAAAAGGAAAAATCAGATTTGAGCACTGATTAGTATTTTGGACGTATCTCTCTCCTCAAAAATTCAATTGACACAAGCCTAGATGGGTTGGAACTGTGACTTAAATATCTACAACTTTTCAGTTTTGAGTTCTTTGAAATTCACAATTTTTGAAGGTCGAAAATAACTCACAAGTTACTACTGTAAATCTGAACGAAACTTAAAATAGTAAAAGTTTTATTTTCTTTGGACACTTTGACATTAAGGTTTGGAAGGGAGGCTGTATAGAACGAATTTTGGAGAGAAAAATCTTATATTTTCCTTTCTCTAATGGCAGCCTAAACTCTTTGCTAGGGTTAGGGGTTATGTTTCTTCTATACGGTATGAATATTCAATGTGATTCTTTCTAGGATTTTATCAACGACATATTTGATTGTTTAATTAGATTTCTATTAGTTCTTTCATGTTCAATCATGTTTTTCTTATTGTTTAGATGAATTTCTAATAGTTTTAGATATAAATCAGGTTTTAAAGTGAATGAGTTTTTCTGAAAATTTTTCTAACTACATTATCAATTTAGGTTATCATGCGTTCTTGAATTGTCTCCGTTCAACCGAATCATAAGTATTTAATTGTATAAGAACAATCAATTATAAAATATATATTTTCTTAGATCACAAAGAATTTCATATCGATATAGGGAAACACCTCGATACTCTAGTATTTACATTATTGATTTAAATAAGTTTTTATTATTATTCTTGTTAACAATCACCAAGCAAAAGTACTTTTCTTCTTCACCCAAATTGTTGTTTAATTATATTGTCTTTAAATTTATCCTGCTCCTTGTGGTTTGACCTCGGTACTCCTAGAATTATATTGCTACGATCTCTTGCACTTAGGAGTGAGCAAACAATCCATTTTAAGACACATGTCAATATTGTGTCATCCTCAATGCTCAAAACCACTAAGCCAAACCTAAATTTGAAACTCTTGGTCGAGGTTTAATTTGGCCCTTAAATTGGATTTGAATTTTAATATAAATTAAAACTAAAAAAAATTATAATTTGAGCGTACTTTACCATCCAATTAATCCATCAATTTGATAGTTTTAGTATTAATATTTTATGAATGAAAATTTTATAATAGAGGGTAGACATTATAGTTAAGGATAAAATTTAGGTAAGATTCCTCAATTAAATCTAAATACATAAGTACATTGAATTTAATTGTAGTTGAAAATGATAACACGTCTTGCTTGCGTTTTATTTGTTAATACAACATATTAGATTTCTAATTTTGTGTAAATGCATGCGTGTAAAATACATCTAAATATATTTTAGGTCGAAATAAACGGAAATTAGGTCGAAATAAACGGAAATTAAGATGAATGTATTTAAGTTTTTTTCCTGCCATTAATCATATATCTGAGGGGAAAAAAAAAAAAATAGCAGCAATTAAAAATTTTGTAATGTGAAAGTAACTGACGTGGCAAGGCATAATTGGGTAACGTAAACAGGAATTGACAGAAAGACTTCGGAGCTGAACGGAGGCGATTTGTCCTTTTCAGTCCAATCAATATCATATTCCCTTTTGTACGCGGTTTCGGTGACCTCTTCGACAAGAAAATATCAATTATAAAAACCAAACAGAGATTTGCAAAACAAAAAAACACAAGAATTCAAATCAAAAGATGAAGAGAATGGAACGTGAAGAGGAATGTTTGAAACAAGAATTAGAGGAATTGCAAAAACAACTCGGAAAGAAGCTAAAGTTCGAGGAAGCTGTCTCCTCCCTCAACTCTCTCCTCCAAGATCGCTATCCCTCTGCCTCTCCCTCTCTCCACAAATTGGTTTGACCCCAATTTCTTTCTTACCAACTCTCTCTCTCTCTCTCTCTTTGTTTTTTATTCTAACCCTTATTATTATTATTCTATGGCAGTTTTATTCTGTTATATGCCGAGTTGCAACGGTTTTAAAGACTCGGTACACGGCACCGGGTTTTTGGCTCGCCGGATTGGGGCTTTTTGAAAAGGCTGTATGCTTAGTTTCTGATACTTCTGAGAAAGAATATTTGAAGAGTTGCATTTTGCAAGCTAAGGAGCATTTGCATCAACTAGACAATCCTATTGAGGCTCCACAATCGTCCAATCGAGGTCTAGTCTAAATGTCACAATCTTTTTGCTTTTTATTAAATTGAATTGTTTGGTTGATTGATTGATTGATTTTTGTTTGTTGTGGGTTGATTTTCAGGGTATCTATTTGAGGGGCATCTTACTGTGGATCCAGAGCCACCGCAGCCTAATTGGCTGGTGCATTCGAACCTCTTGGCGACTGCTGCCACGCTCATTGCAGCCGAATCCTCTTCTCAAGGCCGCTCGGAAAATGATGATAATAACAACACGTCGGAGAATGCTGCCGGTCTTCTTCAGGATCTCATGAGCAGGCTGGATGATGTTTTGCCACTGGTGGTAATTCTCTAGTTCCCGCCTCTTCGAGTTTCATACGTTAGGATAGCAAAAAGAAAACAATTTGATGAACCCCATTATGATATACAATTAGTTTATACAAAAAGGTCATCACTTTCAAGGAGTTAACATGTCTATGTTTTTAAGATCCCGGATGATGATGTTATACCCTCAAGAGCCCCACCTGCCAGTAAAGAAGTAGTTGCAAAGCTTCCAGTCGTTATTCTTACAGAGGAAATTCTTGCGAAGCTTGGAACAGATGCAGAGTGTGCGATTTGCAGGGAGAACTTGGTTGTGGGTGACAAGATGCAAGAGTTGCCTTGCAAGCACACCTTCCACCCTCCTTGTCTAAAGCCGTGGCTGGTAATTTACCTTTACCAGATTGCTTGGGATTTTTGGGGTTGTTTATTCTTTCAATTATTATGGACCTGATATAATTAATTAAATGATATAGGATTTCCATTCAACTTAATACTGTTTTACTTATCGCAGGATGAGCACAATTCTTGTCCAATTTGTCGCCATGAGTTGCTAACTGATGATCATGCCTATGAGAGCCGGAAGGAGCGGGAAAAGGAGGCTGAAGAAGAGAGGAAAGGTGCTGCAAATGCCATTCGTGGTGGTGAATACATGTACGTTTAAAGTAGCTTCACTTTTCACCATAAAAGACTTGCCAATAAGTGATATTACTGTACTTATAGACATGATTTATTGATTGTTGGAACAGTTGAGGTTACAGAAAGAAATTTTAGCGTCTTGTGTTTTTGTGCTGGATTTACTTCCATTTCAGTACCAATTGAGTGACTTACCAAGATGTTCTCTTGAAAATTGGCTTGTATGTTTGTTTACTTTTGATTTGCATTTACATTCTAAGGTGTAGTGTCCTTTCTGGAGGTAAGTGGCTGTGGTGGTGTTTCTTGTCCTGTTGAAGCTAATTGAATTTCAGACATAGAATAGACCACATGTGGTTCTTTATTTTGTTTTTATTGGGAAATGTTGAGTTGATTGAGACATCTCTAATGAAGCACATCTCTTGCATTTTCTTTCAAAAATCCCAGAGGAGAGCTGAATTCGTTTATTCATCTGTTATAACATTTTAATTTTTTTTAAATATAGATAATAAATGACTAATGAGGTATACTGGTTGTATACCCAAAGGTTCAAAAGAATTACAAATACATTTAATCAATAAACTCTTCCAGAGAAGGTCTCAAGGGATCCAAGAAGAGTTAATCAGATAAGTATCCAATAAACCAAGCTTTCAGATTCTCTATAGATAGCTCTTGATCTTTAATGGTCTCCCTATTCCTCTCCTAGAGCTATAGCTACCCAATCTGTGTTCCTTAAAAATTTAGAACTTCTACACCTCATTGAAACAACCTTATCACTGACTTTGGCATCATCCATTTCACTCCAAAAGCAACAAAAATAAAATTTCTTAACTCCATAGTATTAGTTACTGAACAATGCAATAGCAAATAATACAAAGATTCATAGCTATATTTGAATGTAACACAGCTATTTCCTATTATGATTCCCCTTATTATAAGATTATCCAATGTAAGAATTTTCTCCTAAATTGCTATCCACGCTAAAAGCTACCTTAGAAGGAATTTTGACCTTCCAAACTGCTTTCCATGGAAACCTGACCTTGCGGATACTTTCTTAATTTACCAGTTGTGTTGCCCATTGAAGTCTCTTCACTTCAGCTATGGTTGGATTACTTTTGATAGCGCCTTTGTTAGGTCTCCTCATTATATGTTGAACCTTTTTGTGTACTCCATTCTGTGAATCGTCTTATGCCTCCTGGTGGCTATCCTTGAAGGAATTCAACCTTGGCTATTATTTAATGAATTCTATGACCTAAGAAAGCATCTCAGTTACAAAGCTTCGAAATATATTCCATAACCACTGTTGCAAACATTGTAAACAACTCTCTGGTCAACTCTGGCTTGAATAGCTCTTTTTAGGTGTTCTCTAGAATTTTGATCAATTGAAATGGGGAATTAGCCTTCAGTGATCAGTTTGGAAACTCCATTTTTTGCTCAACTACACTGCCTTAGCAATGGAGCAAGAACTGGAGGTTGTATTCATCCACTGCTTTACAAAGTGAGCAAGCTACATGCTCTGTATCAATAAACCAGGCTAGACTGCATTTTGAGTAGGACTGCGTGTGGGTTGGATTGGACGGATTGAGTGAAAAAAATTTAACCAATCTGCCATTGTTGAGGTGGACAAATTATAAACTGCTGCCGACTCACCAAGCTTCAAAAAAGGCAAGTTAGTTGAAAATTTGGGCGGTTTCAGCTTGGCAGGTTGGGCAAGTTAGTTGTAGTTGTGTTGTACGCTATACTGAAATTTATTATTTATTTTTTTTACCATTTACTGATAAAGTTACATTGTATTTTCTTTAAGTCCTATAAATCATTGAAGGAAATCATAGGAAGTGATCAACTTCCCCATGGATCAAAGTACACGTCTTAATCTATGTATGTTTTCTAAATTTTTCTCTATATATATAGAGAGTACCATATTCATGCCATTATATATACTTACGAATATGTTGGGAAATATAATTTATTTTTCATGTTGTAGGTAAATTATGGAGTTAGCAAAAAGTAAAATAAAAACTTATATTTGATATGAGATAAAGACTAAAAAGAGATGAAAACATGTGCGTGCGCACACACACATATAAGTGAGTTGGGTCATGTTTTGTCAGTTTTATAAAACTCAACTTGCCACCCAACTCAATCCACCACTTTAATAGTTGAATTTGCCCAACCCACTTGGAAATCAATATTATATTTGTGGGAGGCGGTGCAAAGTGGAGTGGGTTAGACAATTCAGTCGAATTAAGCAGGTTATTACACAAGCCTAATTTTGAGAGTAGAACTTTGGCAGCAATCCCCAAAGATGCATTTTTAATATTTCATGGAGGCGGGTTTTCCAAATTTTGTTCCATAGTTCCATGCCATCCTGGTTGAATCTTGATCGCTAAGCTCTCTTGTATGTTGATAACAGCGAAGTCTCCTTGTCTCTGTCCAACCCAACTGGAGTTTATTAGCCTAAAAATTATTCTTCTAGGAAATTTTGCCTAATTGTATCACAGGATTTTTCATCAAATAGACCGGAGAGTTTTCCCTCATCCCATCTTGCACTGTGGCTACTAAACACATTGGCTGCTAGCATTGGTTACCAATCTACTTGCAACTAGATTGTCATCCATTGGTACTATATTAAAACAAGAGTTTAAAAAAGAAACATCATATTTTATGATAAATAAAATGTAAATCACAAATAAAATAAAATTATAATACCCTTTGAAGTGGTTCATTTAAGTTAAAACAATCTTTTGGAACAAAGTAGTGAGTCTTACTTGCAACTTACATTCACATCCATTGGTGCTATAATATACATGTATTAAGAATAAAAATTAATATCATATTAATTTTAACATATTTGAAAAAAAATAAATATGAATCAAATAAAATACTATAATGGTATCCTTTTTTTTTTGACTGAATAAAAAAGGGAGACTCCGATGTGGCGTGGGGTCAATGAGCCCACATCGGAGATCTCACGCCACGTGACGGTAATGAGTAATACCACGTGTACCACACGGGCTTTATTAGGGCTATCACTCGAACCGCTCCTCCTTAGGTACAAAACGAGGATTCTTACCATCAAGTCACACCCCATGTGGTCTTTTTAATAATTCCTCAATCCTTTTTTGGCATTTCTTCATCTCTTGTTCTTGATATTAGTGAAGTGGAAGAAAGTGAGTTTGATATTGGTAAAGTGGAAGAAAGTGGATAATAAGATATTGATAAAATAAGATTTAGTGGGAAATAAAAAGTAAAATGAAGGGAAATATGTTAAGATGACAATTTGTCTAAAGAGTAACATTTATTCATGCCAACCAGGTTCCTCTCTCTCATTCATTTATCCCAATTTTTTATTAGGTCTCCACTTTAATTTAACCTTAATGAGCACTACATGATGCTTATTAACATTTGTCATAAATAAAAAATAAAAAACAGGACTATAAGATAAAGAGAATGGATATGCCTGGTGTATCATCATAAGTTTAAATCGTATTACAAAAGTCTCTTGTAATTTTTTTTTTTTTTTTGGTAAACAAGTCTCTTGTAATTTTATCTGGTGTTGCATGACCGAAGATCAAATGGGCTTTAAATGGACCCTTAATTGGGCCGCAACATTAAGTTGATAAGAAATAAGAAAGGGAACCCAAAAAGGAAAAAAAAAAAATTTCTGTGTCACGTCGACTCGAGTTCTGGAATGATCTGGCAATCGTGGCTGAACCATCTGCATAAGTTTAATTTTCATAATTCCCTTTCATATAAATAAATTTACCAACCCGAATTTAAAAATTAAAATATTTGTGGACTTCACTACTTCAGCAAATAGCAGCTGAGAGCAGTGAGTGTGAGTGAGTGGAGATACAGAAATGGAATTGGCTCTATCCTCCTCTCCTGTTTTGGGTATCAAACATAAACAACACACAACCATTTCTCCAATTCCATATCATTCTTCACACAAGTACTCACCTACAACTGCAAATGGAACCTCCTCTACTCTCTGTCTCAATACAACCATGCTTTCCAATGGGTATGTAGGAAGAGGCAGCAGCATCAAAATCCCTAACAATAGTAGGACTTATAGGAGGCAAGATTCTTGTCTCGTTATTGCTCCACCCAATGGCAAGACGCCACGTGCCATCATCAAATTCTTGGGCGGTGCTTTCATTGGAGCTGTTCCTGAAGTCACTTACAGGTAACAATAATAGTCTTTTCTTTTTTCCAATTTGGTTTTATATATATACATATATATATATATATTTTTTTTTTCTGATGTTATAAATTGTTCGTTGCAATTTGTAGCTACTTAATTGAGCAGTTAGCGAAGGACGGGTTTGTTATAATATCTGTGCCTTATAATGTAACATTCGACCATGCCCACGCTGCCAAACAAGTTTACGAGAGATTCAATTCCTGTTTGGATTCAATCCTAATCTCTGGATTGCCCCATGCCAATTTAACACCCCAACAACTTGTTAACCTTCCCCTCTTTTCTGTTGGCCATAGGTTCGTAAATTTCATCATACTTTTTCTATATTACATCACACTTTTACTGCTTATACCAACAACAACTCATCATTTAACTCTGCTTTCTAGCAATGGTGCGCTTCTCCAAGTACTCACAGGAAGCTATTTCTCTGAAAATATACCAAAGGTTTGGTTTGGCTATTTCTATATTATAAAATATACCAAAGCTCTGCCTATATTATAAAATTCTAATGTTTATAATTGAAGTTTCGTTTAGTTTGATATTATATTATATATAAGTAAAGCGATTTTGCGGTTGTGGAGTGTAACCAAAAGGATGTTATCTCTTGTGGAAGGCTAATGCCATAATCTCATACAACAACAGGTCAGCAACGGAGGCAGTGCCTTATTTCGAGCAGGTAACTTATAGTCGTGTGTTTGTTTCATGATATATATACATTTATATATATATATATATATGTAGAGCTTTTATGGTTGTCTTGCCCTTCAAAAAAATATGTCACATTTGAACTAATCTTTTAGATAGATGTGCTGCAAACCTGCTTGTGGTAGAATAAGCTTAAGCAATCTGTCCTTAAAAAAGAACTTTCCTGCACTAAAAGACACAAGTCATGGTAGGAATAAGTTTAAACATGAAATGATCAGTCATGAATTGATCAAATAGGTGCATAAATTGATGGTATACTTGTTTTTGAGATAGTGTTTTACGTATCAAACTGCCTAAGATAAATGCATTTTGGTACCAGAACAAAGGGGGCCCCTTCACCCTGGTTTAGTCTTTAGGCAAGAATTTCCACAACTCTTTTTTTTTTTTTTTAAAAGGTTTCATGAAATGTCGATTTTAGATTTCCCATTAGGAAAATATGCTGGGTTCATGTCTAATTGGATTTGAATTCAGAAAAGATAATGCTGCATTGCTTGTTGACATACCCTTTAGTTAATGGTATAATCAAGGCTTCTTTTTACTTTCAAAAAAAATCTTAACATCTTCCACTAGAAAGGGTGTTTCCCAGCTTATATGTTACTATGTTAGTCCTTAGATCTCAATAGAGTCACTACATATGAGCATCTAGTATCCATGGATTTCTTTAGATTTTCATGTCTGAAAGATATTACACTCATGTAATGGGTCCTGGGATCAAGTAATGATGGATATAAAGGTATTGTGGGAAGATATAAGCATGCTTGCCAATGAGCAAGCCTGGATCCAGAGTAGCAAAGTAAATGAAAGCCTTTTTAAATCATAAGAAGTCCATATATCCAGCTACAAAAATAAGAGTTTTTTGTATATGTTTGGAATGATAGTAACTGCATGGATTGGGTATTTCTATCACTAAGGAAAAACCACTTGCACCAAAAAATTGTCTAATTAATGTCGTGCATTAAAAATTTGTGGTGCAATTGTGCAGTTGGGTCCTTTAGTTCGTCAGATGAAGCCAGTTGTAGAAGCATCTCCAGTTTATTCAATGGCTAGGAGTGCATCAGGTAGCATTGTAACTTATGCTAAATTGGTGTCTTTTTGGTAATTTTACTATTTATATTTTACATTTGGTCACTTGACATCTTACTTTCCCCTTTGCCAAAATCTTGCTTCAGTTCTTAGTGTGTTCTTTAGTGATGCATGAAGCATGATTCAATTCTTGGATATATATTTATCAATTGCTACTGATTATCAAAAAATATTTACTAATTGCTACTTGTTATCAATCTGATTCATTGGGTTGTACAGAAGACAAGATATGGAAAGTTTTAAATAAATTTTAATCTACTGTACGTCTGCCAATTCCAAATTTTGCAGTAATTTCTGCAACAGGATAAAATACAAAACCTCATGAAATGGGAAACCTTTGATACCACTGTACTTGTTCTAATGACTCCTAGTTATGCTCATGATTTTAGCCCGATTTTGGTGATGTTTACTGCTCATTAAATATTATCGAAACTTCATGCCTTTTTTCCTACCTAGTGTCCTTAGAATTTTCTTATAGTTTGCATGGGCAATGGCTTTGGACTGAACTTTGACACAAAATGGACAAACAATCATTTGAACTTTTTGAAAATAAGATACGATTGAAAAAGTACACATCATTAAATGGACATTTATATGTGCCATTCAAAGACTAAAATATCAACTACTTTCGGTCAATTTCATTGATCATTCTTCTCTATTTAGCATATATTGTGCAAATTCTCTGTTAAATAAGAGGCTAATGGCCTGAAGCTCCGAGAAGTTTTTTTTTTGCTACCTTCAATCCCCTAGATGCCTATAATCTAAATTGAATACTGCACATAACTGGTGTCTTATCATCTGTTGTGTGATGTTTATCTATATCAAATGCTTACGTGCTACTGCTGCCTGTCTAGGAGATGCATGGAAAGTGCTACTTGATGCAGCTGGAGCAATGATACCAGATAGTGAGCAGGAATCCCTCATTTCACTGACCAGATTTGTTGATCAGTTGCCATCAGTACTAAATCAGGTACATGGATATTTGTTTGATACTGCCTAAGCGGTCAAATCCTTGGTTTGGCCTTCACTACTTGCAGGGGTAACCATATTTTGAACTAAACCATTATAGTTGATGAGGCTCCTTCTAGATGCACTTAAACTATATCTTAGTGTAAATAAGGTCCACACAAGATTTTATCAGTAATCATAGGCAATTCATGAGTTTGGAACACTGGTGGAGCCAGAGGGGGGGCAAGGGGGGGCACCTGCCCCCCCCTGACTCCTAATTTTTTTTTTTTGTTGTATTAGTAGTCACATGGAGGGGGAAAAAAAAAAAAAAAAACTTCTACTTGTTGAAAGTGACCAAATCATTGCTTTTGTCTTGTCTACGTGCAACTTGCTCCTATTTCACTATTTTTTTTTATATCATTATTTACACAATTTTTACTATTTATGATACTTTTCACATCATTTTATCTTTGAATGATGTTAGAGATGTTACAAATTTTACTACTTATGTCTTACAAATTTGCATGTCACCAATCACAAAAAATAATTTCAAACATTTATTCATTATATTTTTTAAGTAACACGAATCATACTTTTACTCCATCAGTTTGTAAATTTTTTAGTAGCTATGAATTGGTTGTTTTTGTTTATTTATTTTAATAATATGAAATATATTCATATTTGCTTACAATTGTTTATTTATTTTGTTATTATTGTTGATTAATGTTTTTTAAGATAAATTTCATTTTTAATATCGTCTTTTAATTTTGCCCCCTCTAAACTAAAATCTTAGCTCCGCCACTGGTTTGGAATGCAATTAATGATCATGCAGTGAGTCTTTTTTTGGCTTCATAGTTTTCTGTCCTGATGCTTCTTTTCTGTTAACAGCTTTTTAAATGGTAGTGTAGTTCTGTTAAGTATAGTTTTGATAATTTATGAAGGTTCTGTTAGGTTACTGAAGGGATTTCAGAGTTCAGGCCAACACCATCTGAGAATCGTGATTGTTTTAAGAGCTCATACAATGTCCAACACACCCTATTGGTATGTAAATTGCCCCTCTATTCTAGAATTTTGTTAAAATTGATGGGATATATTCTGGATGGTTTATATATTTATTGTGTTTTAGGTGAAGTTCAACTCTGACACAATTGACGAGACAGACCTTCTTGAAGAGACCTTAAAGCCTCGTGTGGAGTTCAATGGTGGGACACTAGAAAAGGTCCAATTGAGTGGTAACCATATCACACCATGTATACAGGTATATGTATTTTTATAATGTTCTTGCTTTTATAAAGTGTGGACATTTTTTTAAAGAATTTATATGGTCAAGTGATGCATTGTTTATTTGCAAAAATCTTACCCAAAAAAAAAAAAAAAAACCATATGCAAGCTAAATGAACATGACAAAGATGCGGAATCTATTTTTTCAAACCTTATGGTTACTTTTATGTACTAATGTGAAATCTTTTTTTTTTGTCAAGTACCATGTTACAGAGAAAGCTATTTCAAGCGAAACATTGCATAATCATAATTAAGTTTCAACACATGCAGCTCAATTAAGGTTGACGTTGGTCTATATTTCTCCACTAGTAGTAGCTGTGATAATTAATCTCTCATACTAGCATACATAGATCTAGGCTGAGGTTTTCCTTTCTCAAAATTCCTTTATCCACTTCATGTTGTGTACAGTGAGAAATCTACAATGGCAGTAGCTAGACTGTTAGAACATCTAGATGGAACAGGAAAGTTCACAGTTGGCCCTTCTTCCCTGTGACAGGAAACATTTTACATTTTTGCGCTATTTTTTCCCTTGATGAAAACTTGTATGACTTTTCTATGATCATACATCCTTGTCTTTTTAGTTTTTCATTTTTTTTAAAATTTTTTTTTATTGTTGTCCTGATCAGGAACCAAAGTGGCAAGTAGGTTATGTGTATACCCCAGCTGATGCTATTGCTCAGTTGCTTAAAACTCTTTCATTGAATGAGACCAGAGAGCTTTCCAGAACCATAAGCAACTGGTTCAGGCGTTTTGAAGATTGAAGTGCCAGCAGTTCTACTAGAAG
Source organism: Castanea sativa (assembly GCF_040712315.1). Taxonomy (NCBI): domain Eukaryota; kingdom Viridiplantae; phylum Streptophyta; class Magnoliopsida; order Fagales; family Fagaceae; genus Castanea; species Castanea sativa. The sequence continues at coordinate 17,948,226 of NC_134013.1, read as the reverse complement.
AGAAAAGGTTATGTTGTACCAGTGTTGAGTTTGTGTTTAGTGTGGGCAGCCTCATAGCTAAATTCTAGTCCAGGAGCAGCTTTGCAGTACAAAGAGTTTCAATTTTTTTTTTTGGCTGATTGCAATACATAAGAGTTAAAAGTTTGAACCTAAAGATGAGTGAAGTGTTTCAAACTATTGGTGTATAGTTTTTATTTTTAATTTTCTTTTCATACTTTTTATAAACAGATTCAGTTGGCCATATATTGGGATAGAATTTCTCCATCCCTTTGCTAAGTAGCTCTCTCTCTTTTCTGCAATAGTAAGTGCATATGCTGATTGACATTTGCTTTGCAATAGCATGTTGGATGGATTGCTGGGTATCAGCTTGAGTTTGTCATCTTAATGGTTAAGGCCGTTAAACTTCATACTAGAAGATGGGAAAAAAAAAAAAGTGCTCACACGCATGCACGCACACACACCCACTCACGAACAACAACTTGGAAATTGGCGGAGGTTTAGATTTTAGAACCTAAATTTCTTTCAGAATACCATCTTGAAGCATCTAGACAGTGTATAAGGTCAATTTTTCTGCATCGAAGCCACAAAAGTGGAGGACCTTTCTGCTTTAGAATTATCACTTATGTTAGAGGTGACGAAGATTGACATATGTTTGAGTTGTTTTGCGACAATGGACTTGTTTGGGGTTGTTCACGGACAATTTATTTTATTTTAAACTCATATAAGCAAAGTTGTAGTTAGAAATGTTTTAAAAATGTTTTTTTTCCCCTCTGATTAGATTGGGAATTATACCACCTGGAAGGAGCAGGTTGTGCCAATTGATCTAGAGGTGATTGTCAATTTTTTTTGGATAAAAGGTGATTGTCAAGTACTTTGCGAGATTAATGGCTTGTCGACCGTTCGGCGTTCAGTAGGAAAATCTCAATGTGTCGGGGTTTGCTTTGGCTGTTATCATATTGTTGGAGTCGGATGGTAGAGTTATGATTTTTAAAAAATAAAAAAATAAATAAAGACTGGCAATTTCACTGGGGAAAAAAAAAGAAAAAAAAAGAAGAAGAAGAAAGCTGTGATTTTGTTCCATTAAGAGTTTGTTTTTTCTGTGAAAGTTGGTAGGAGTTCATTTTTTGGGTAAATTGGTTGGGTTTGAGAGAGAGATTAAACTTTTAAATACGTCTCTCAAATAAGTGACTCTGCTATTATGCAATGTAATAAATGCTCATAGCACCTGTTTTTTTATTTTTATTTTAAATATAAGATAGAATTTCTAGTGTAACTTAATTTAAGTGTAACTTAATTTAAGTGTATATGTGTATAAAACTTCCTCCGGCCCTTGCCTTTCACATTTCACAAGCATTTATATTTGTGGAGTAACTACCGTACCAAGTAACCACCATACTAAGAGTGCGCGATGGTGCTCATAACACTTGTTGATTGTACGAAAAAATTAAACTTTTAGATATCTTTATATCCTCCCCCTTAAAGTTGGATGTGCCCTCAAAAAACGTGGCCTTGTTGTCACATACTAAATGCTTCTTAAACAGGTGCTAAAAGGTACCCATCAATTAGATCCAAAAATTAAACTTTCAAATATGTTTTTCTTCTCCCCATAAAATTGATTGTGCTCTCCAAAAGAGTGACTTTGCTATCACAGAATAAATGCTTCTTAATAAGTGCCATCTTACACTAGTTAACTAGACTCAAAAATTAAAAAATTTTCAGATACATTTCTCCCCTCCCTCGTGAAGATGGTTGTACTCTCCATAAAAGGCATATACTAAATGCTTGTTGTCACATACTAAATGCTTCTTAAACGGGTGCTAAAAGGCACCCATCAATCGGATCCAAAAATTAAACTTTCAAAAACGTTTTTCTTCTCCCTATAAAATTGATTGTGCTCTCCAAAAGAGTGACTTTGCTATCACGTAATAATTGCTTCTTAATAAGTGTTATCCTGACCTAATTAACTAGACTCAAAAATTAAAAAACTTTCAGATACATTTCTCTTCTCCCTTCTGAAGATGGTTGTACTCTTCATAAAAGTGACTCTGTCCGTCACGTAATAAATGATTCTTAATAGGTGTTGATGGTACTTGTTAATTGGACCCAAAAATTAAACTTTAAGATACATTTTTTTTTCTTTACATAAAGGTGCTTGTACTCTCTAAAAAATTGATTCTATTATCACGTAATAAATGTTTCTTAACTGGTGTTGGAAGGCCGTCATTAATTGGACCAAGATTACTTTTATGTACGTTTTTCTTTTCCCTGTAGTTGGTTGTGCTTTTCAAAAAGTGACTTTATTGTCATATAATGAATGTTTTTTATAGGGTGGTGCCCGTTAACATAACCCAAAAATTATACTTTCAAAATTGGATTCTATCTCTAGCCGGGAATTTATTTGGGAGCTGATGATTCTAATAAAAATAAACAATGGGAGGGGATTGTATCCCCATATTGATTTGATTTTGGGCCTTGGAACGGGGCGGCCACTAGTAATGTCTTGTAATAGCAGTTTGCGTCTACCACTAGTTGGCAGTACCCGGCCCGATGCCTCAAGGGGTGGCCATGATTGATTAGGTTGGAGTTGGGGTAAGAATAGGATTATGCTTTGATATAATACATTAAGAGTGATATTTGACTTCATGTTTAATGGACGAAGGTTTGAAATTTCCTAAGGGAACTTTACCTAGAAGTACTCGTATACTGTAAATTCGATGATATATTATCACTTGAAATTTGAAGCCTTAATGCTATTTTTAACTACATTGACCAAGGCTAAGTGAATAATTTTAATAAAACATATTTAAGAGTAAGCGGATAAAAATTACGCTACTTCTAGCTCTCTATGCAGCACTTAATTTCAAGGAATAAATTCAATACTAAGCTAAATTAATTGAATATTTCAGAAAAGATTAAACTATTGAAAAAACAAAACAAGGTTAACTTAATACAGTTTGAAGCCTAAGGCAACAAATTTAAGTGGTCTTTTTTATATTTAAATATCAATTAATAATTTATTTATTTTTATAATTTTTGTTTATTAACATCTCTTTACAATTAAGAATAGTCAATCAACCCTCTCTCTCTCTCTCTCTCTCTCTCTCTCTCTCTCTCTATATATATATATATATATATATATAGAAAATAGTCAATCAACATAATCTTGTTAAGACATTATTAATCTTAACTAGGTTTATCAATTTTATTTTATTAAATAAAATATTGCAACTTTGCTAATTAATAGTATAATCTACCTTGTGAGAAATTGGTTTAAATAAATTGAAACCTCAAGTTTTTAAGAAAATTAATTGCAAATGATTATTCGACACACTTATAACAATTCTTTTTTCTGAAATGGCTTGGAGAGTTTCAGTTAGGATTGATTAATTGCAAGAAAAATATGAATATTAGTTGTGTTCTTTTCACTTAAAAAAATTTATACTCGAGGCTTGACGATTATTAACAAGTGTTATAAACCATGTGTTGCATTCATCTCGATCCTGTAGGACATGTACTAAAGTACATTTTCATTCCTTTCTTTCTTTAAGGACTGTCATCCCATTGTTTTAACTCCCACTTACTCATTATTTTCCTTTGTGAAAGTGGAAGTGGAAGAAGACAGTAGAAGTACATTTTTGGCAAAAGTCTCTGTCATTTCAATTTCACAGTCCAACAACATGAAGGACAATTATGTGTTTTGGGTGGTTTGAATCTCCTCTCAACGGATATTACAACGTGGAGGGAGAAGACACATAGGGTACACAAGGTTTTTTTTTGGGTTCTGATAGCTGTCTTCCTTCTTAGATTGTTAAGGTTTGAATACATATTGAGTTTGGGCCTGAAGATTGGCACAAACCCGACTTTGGAAGCAAAATAGGAAAATTTCTATAAGATCGTATTTGTGCTAAAACATAAGAGATTTTTTAGACCCCAAATAAAAAAATTACGACTATATTGCTTTTATTCTAACTTATCCAAGTGTGGAACAAGAGTAAATGAAGTACAATCACTGGATCTACTCTAGTACATACACATGAACAATAAACAATAAAAGTAAAATACAAGAGTAATGGAAGAGATATGTAAACACAAGATAACACTAAGATGTGTTATCGAAGAGGATACTGAAGAACTCGACAAAAAACCTTTCCGCGACCCTCTAAGTCGAAATTGATCTACTAGTAAATAAGTTGGACTACATGAATAATAAAAGACCCTCCAAGCCTGGTTTATCTAGTGTACTTGAGCCCTCCAAACTCCTGCTACCAACGGACTTCTCGAAGTTTTGTCTTCACTAGCTTTTTGGATCCTGCAATACGCCTGATTGCATTCGTCAAGCCTCACCGGCTTCTTTTGGAAAATCTCCAAGACTTCCCAAGTTCCAAAACACTTTCTACACTTTGAAAATGTGTAGATTGTGTTTGGGTACAAATCTGTTCTCAAAGTATGACAATAGGAGAGGGAAGGAGAAGAAGCTAGAATGATATCTTACTAAAGATGAGTAGCTCTCTCTCTAAAAGATAGGTGTGTTGTGTTGTAGAAAACTTATCAATAGCTTTTCTCTCTGAATAGCCTCTCATACTTTTGTGGGCAATGAATGTATATATAGTATGGGTGAAGGGTAAGAAAATCACACTTAAAATCCTCCAGGTAGAATGTTTCGTGGATACCTCACGAGATGGCCTATCTCGTGAAGTACTCGTGAAATGAAGCCTGTCACTTGACTCTTCAGCTTTCAACATGTGCTTCTCACGTGGCATTTTTGCGGGTTACTCTTCTCGCGAACTTCTTGCGAGCTAGTGGCAAAACTGCACTGATTCTTCATTTCATGTTTGATTCTTCACCAACTTAATACTAAACCCAATACAATAAAATCCCACAAAATACAAGGAAATAATTTAATACACTTACAACACTTTTTGTCTTGGAATAAAGCCAATATAAAATATAGTTGTAAATTACAACTTTACAATCTCCCCCTTTGGCTATTCCGTGACAAAACACCCTATAACAGACTCTATACTTAAACGTGAGTTTGAAAATAATGAAAAAACTCACTCACACCTAAATCTAAAAGCTGTGATGAACTTGGAACACAATACTTGTAACTTGAAGCACTTGCACATAATGCATTAGACCCTCAAGGTAAAACATATAATAAAATGACAAGTATAATGTAACAAGTAAAAAGTGATCAAGTAAACATGATGTGAAATATATGAGCAACTTGATCATACACATGACAGTCATATGAAAATAACTACAATGATCATATAGCAAATTAAATGATCATCCAAACATACAACCAATAAAATACAATAGTATAAGGATGTATGCATGTCCAACACATAAACATGATGCGATGAGAGCAATAAAGCATAAATACTGAACATAACTCAAAGTTCCATAAAGAAAAACAAGAAAACAAACAAAAAATAAAGCAAACAAAGCAAGGTTTTCTTGAAAAGAAATGTCTTCTCCCCCCTACAAAAGTGCATGAGATAGAATTTCTCCCATTGAGAATATGCACAAGAGTCATATAAAAATGACGATACACTCTGGTATACTCTCCCCCTTTTTGTCACGAATAGACAAATGAATCAAAAGGAAGGAAGGAAAGAAAAGACGATATGAACAAGGATAAGATGATACATGAGGGGTGCAAGATGAATAAGGAAATGAAGCTCAAATAAACGATAAAAAATCTTAAAAACAAAATGCTATAAAGCATAAAGAAAACATGACATGCTAAGGATGATGAAATAAGATATAGACCAAGGCATGATTTCGACACAAGAACATGTTATATGTGCTAAAAAGGTCTAAAAAGACTTAACTATCATGAGTGAATGCAAAAACATTTCAAGTGATAGAGTGTGTGGATTAAAGGTGCATCTAGTATACATGTAAGATGCATGACCAATGCATGAGTAAGCACTCATGGGGCAAAGTGTGTAAAACACATAACCAATGATCAAAACATGATAAGCATGTAAAAACATGGTAATCCCCAAAAATTGGTACTCATCAGAGTCCAAAAGAGTGAAAAAAATACCATATAGACAATTTATCAAACATTTAGAATGCACACACTACACATGTATGTTAAACAATGCATGAACATATGAAAATCTTGCCTAAATACATGTTATTTTTGTCACAAGGGGCCAACACCCAAAGCAAATCATCATCTAAAACAAAACCCAACAAAAAATATTGACAAAAATTAAGTTTTCTAACCCCCATTTGAGAAAATCCCGACTATGAATATAAGACCCCTAAGGATCAAAATAAATTAAAAGTGTTAAAGATTACTTTAGAGATGTTTATGGAATGTAAAACACTTGAAATTAGTTGAGTTTTGATGTAAAAGTTTTGAAAAAGAGGGTTTGGAGAGGATAGAGTCATAATAGAGACATATGAGAAGCTTTGGACCAAAAACTCATGAAATACCCATAAAATAACTGATCTGGAATTTTTTGCAAGTAGCTGAGAATTTTCACGAGTAGGCCCTTTTCGCGAGTTATTCGTGAGACACTCGCGAAATTCTCTATCTGATGACCAAAAATGCTAAAAATGTATTTTTCAGCTTCGCAACTCGCAGCTAAGTCACGAACTACTCACAGCCAAGTCACAAACTACTCGCAAAAGACTTTGATCCCTGTTTTTCAACGCAAAAACAAGCTTGAAACATTGAAAAACAAAGTACGTACAAAACCTAGAAACAAAGATTGATGAAAAACACTTCCAAATACAAATAAAACAATCGAAAATCTTTTTAGTTTGATCCACATATGGTTGAACACACACACATCACATTTAAACACGTACAATCACACAAATGAAATAGACATTTACTGAACATTAGACTTGTGTGTTGTGTGTGTGAATCAAATATGAACTAGTCCATAGTCTAGTATGAAGCTTCAACAATCAATTCAATCAAGTTATACACAACTAGCACGAAGTTAAGTGACCTATCTAACTTGTAGAAATGAACATATATGACACCCCACTAAAGTATTTACATTTGATTGAAAGCTTTTCATTTGGCTTTCATTTTTCATACTTTTGAACTGTACAACTCAATTTTGAGAAGTGATGCCATAAATTTTTGATATTCCTTTAACAAATAAGCCTTTGGCTTTGTCATCATATATTCTAATACATATTTGCTCCACCTTTTCCTAGTCAAACTAATTTTTGAAGCAAAAATTATTTAGCTCTTTTCTTTTTTTAGAGATAGACATTTGTAGAGCTCTTTAAAAAAAAAAAAGTGAGGAAATATATAGGCACAAGTCTACGCATGTATCAAGATCAAGCAAGACTATTGACCAATCATTCATGACAAGCTTGAAAATCTATTTACAACAATCAAATGTAGATTTCTAAATGTCGCTCACACTTAAAAAATGTGCAGACATAATAAGCTAAGCTCGTAAATGTACTACGCCATTAGTACGGAGGTACTAGGCCAAACTCAACATATGATATATACAACACAGATGATTAAACTTTTTGGGAATTTACACTTTTTATGGGTTTTTGAATTTTTCAATACACTCAAAAACAAAAGCATAAAAGAAAGATCAAATGGAAAAAAAACAACAAAAACAATGCATATAAAGAGATGCATGATGCACAAATGCATGACGATGAAGTATCTAATAGATAAAGGGTCCTACAATGATTGAAAGAATTAGAGCAAGGACCAAAAGAGCATAAACTCAATCATAGGAACCCTTACTTATCCAAACGGAATGATTGTTTGGAATGAGTATCTCATGAAAAGTGGGATGAGGGTTGGAAGAATGAGAATCGGAGATGCATATAGACAAGGAGCTCAAGTTTGCATATAGACAACTAGCTTGCAAAGCACAACTTCCAAGAAGTTCAAGTTTCTCTTTTCTTTTTATTATTTTAAGAGCTTGAAACTTAGAGCAATAAGGTCTTAGATGACCAAAGACACCACAATGGTGACAAACAATGGGTTTAGGTCTACTAGGCTTTTTAAGGAGGGATCTAACAACATGATTTTGTTCTCTCTTCAACATAGAACATTGTGGTCTTATGTGATCGGTCACACCGCAATGGTAGTAAGTAAGAACAAACTTAGATCCACTCAAATCCCTAGGATGAGACCTAAACAAAGGCTTAGGCTTAAGAGCCTCTCTCCACTTTTTGGTTTGTGTGTGTGTGTGTGTGTGTGGAGGAATGTACACTGATTTGTCTTTAAAGGTAAAACTCATAATAGACACAAAATCGGGTAACACAACATAATTGCAACAAAGATTTTCTTCCTTTTTAGCAATAAGTTCAACAATCAAACACTTGACATGTATCTTAAGAGATTTATTTTCACTTTTGAGATTATCAACAAGTTTGTTAGACAAAACAAATTTAGCATCCAAGTCCATATTCAAACATTCAAACTCCTTTAATTTTTCAAGAAAATGTTCAGTAAGTTTCTTATACTTTTCAACCAATTTATTGGATTTATTGAGTTTAGCAATCAAATCATCATTTTCACAAATAAACTTACTCAAATTCTCATGAAACTTCTTAGCCTTTTTCTTCAAGAGTTTGACATTTGGAATATTAACAACACCCTTAGATTCATGTAACATGTCATCACAATCATGAGGATAAACACTCATAGAGGCATTTTTATAAACACATGACATGTTACAATCAACATCCATAAAGGCATACAAAGCACTATCCATGGCAATATATACAAGGGGTCAAGGATTACACTTAGGTAATGAAATCAAAACAAGTGTAACCGCTCTGATACCACGTGAAAGCTCGTATTTGTGCTAAAATAGAAGAGCTTGTATAGACCCTCAATAAAAAAATTACGGCTATATTGCTTTTACTATAACTTATCTAAGTGCGGAATAAGAGTAAATGAAGCATAATCACAGGATCTACTCTAGTGCATACACATGAACAATAAACAATAAAAGTAAAGTACAAGAGTAAGGGAAGTGAGATGCAAATAAAAGATAATACCAAGACATATTATCTAAGAGAAAACCAAAGAACTTGGTGAAAAACTTTTCCACAACCCTCCAAGTCGAAATTGATCCATTAGTGAATAAGTTGGAGTACATAAATAACAAAAGACCCTCCATGCCTAGTCTACCCAATGTATTTGAGCCTTCCAAGCTTCTGCTACCAACGGACTTCTCGGAATCTTGTCTTCATTAACTTTTCGGATCCCGCAATACACCCGATTGCATCCTCCAAGCCTCATCGGCTTCTTTTAACAAATCCCCAAAGCTTCCCAAGCTTCAAAACACTTTCTACACTCTGAAAATGTGTGGGTTGTGTTTGGGTACAAATCTCCTCCAAGGTATGATAATGGAAGAGAGAATGAGAATATGTTAGAATGATTTCTCACTAAAAATGAGTAGTTCTCTCTCTAAAAGATGGGTGTGTTGTGTTCTAGAAAACCTATCTAGGGTTTTTCTCTCTAAATAGCCTCTCATATTTTTTTGGGTAATGAAGATATATATAGTATGGGTAAAGGGCAAGAAAATCACATTTAAAATCCTCCATGCAGAATGTTTCGTAGGTACCTTGCAAGATGGTTTGTCTCGCAAAGTACTCGCGAAATGAAGCCTGTTACTTGACTCTTCAGCTTTTAGCATGTGCTTCTCACGTGGTCTTTTCGCAGGTTACTCTTCTTGCGAATTTCTTGTGAGCTAATGGCGAAACTGCACTATTCTTCATTTCATGCTTGATTATTTACTAACTTAATACTAAACTCAATACAATAAAATCTCACAAAATACAAGGAAAAAATTTAAAACATTTACAACACTTTTTGTCATGAAATAAAGCCCACATAAAATATAATTGTAAATTACAACTTTATAATTTCCATAATAGGCTTTCGTCTGACCAAGCAATTAGTGAAGGTATAACGAAAATCACCCAAGGTCCACCTCTCCCCAGACTTGGTGGATTCAAACAAACTGGGGAGAGGTGGACCTACCTATCAAGCAAGAGACTCGGTGGTATATATCTCTCAATTATGATGTGTTCTCATGAACCATGTGACAAGGTCAAAGTGCATGCAAGTATGCAACAAATGAGTAAAAATTCTTCTTTGAAAATTCTCTTTACAAGGTATTATAACGTCTTATTCTAAGTCAAGAGTCTTGTGATTTAAAGGAAAGTTTTGGTGTTCTAATGGAGACATCCAAATTTAAACCCTTTCTCTCTCAACTATTGAATTGAATAATAAAAATTCTCATTCTAGATTAAAAACTTTGCTTGATGATTGCGACTTGCGAGGGCCAGTGGACCTAACTAGCCTCTTTTAATTAAATAAATTGGGGCTGGATATGCTGTAACAAGGCATATATTGTCCATTACATGTGTGGTTGCGAAGGAACATGAACGATCATGAAAACAAGAGATCCTATACATTTGGATGAAAAGGGTTCTACTTCTACAGTTCTACGTATGGTTTCGGGTTTGGGTACCTTTTTCTTATCCTTTATAATACTGAAACAAAACAAGAAGCTTTTTTTTATTTGGCTCAAATCATTTTAGATATACAACAGATTATCAATGTTGAGAGTTGAGACGCAGGTGCACTCTCGCGGACGGGCCATTATTTATTTGAATGCATGCAGTCTCCCTCTCCCTCTCTCTCTCTCTCTCTCTCTCTCTCTCTCTCTCTCTCTCTCTCTGTGTACTGTGTTACCCTTTGCATGCTTGCCACCAACAACACCTATTATCATGTGCTCGCATTGAAGTGACATTAATCTATTTCGGCGTTCACAATCGATCTGATCAATGTATTTAACTCTATTTATTATCGTTGGTCTTCCTTAAGTCAACTTTGTTCTTCTTTTTTTTTTTGTTGACATAATGGATGTAATGTTCTAAGTTCTATCGATACTTGTTAAGAGGACTAATATTATTGAATGTAATTCGTCTTTTAAAAAGAAACAATATATATGTACGTATGATTCATTTGTTAGTCGTAATGTGCATACATAAAGTTTAATGTATTTGGTCCTTTTTTTTAATTGTGTATAATTTTGACTTTATAGGTTTGTACGCAGTTTGATTTTCAGCATCGGCCTTAAAGGCATCAATGCATAATCTATTTCAAGAGGGATCTAGGTCCTTTCCATTGCAATCAATCTCTTAGATAGTACTTGACTCTTAAAGGATGTGAACGATTCAACCTAAGTTTGTAAATAATCTGAATTGAAAGAGCTGCTTAGTCTTAGTAATATAATTTATCATTTCCTTTTCTTTTTTTTTTCCCTTCTTATCATTTATATCCTTCATAAATACGAGTTTTATTTGTTGGAATTACATGTGAGATCCACATGTATTAGATTTAAGAGAGGTGCTACGTCCACAACATTTTTACAACATTTTCACAACAAATCATAGGTGGTTAGTTATTATTGGTTCAAATTTGAACTTAACACTAAGATTACTTTTTTGCCCCAACAATAACAACCAGTAACAACTTACCACTTAAGATTTGTTGTAAAAATGTTGTAAAAATATTGTGGACATATCATTTCTCTAGATTTAAAGGCGATATTCACAGTGGTGTGATACGCAGGACCAATGGAATAATTTCGCTCATATCTTTAGAAGCTTTTAGAAAGAAAGAAAGATAGAAAAACGAAAATATATTATCACTGTTTGATTACCAATCCACTCTTTATTCATAGGGAACAATCAATGTATAGCAATAATTTGGGATGGCGTTGAGATAGAGTGGGGCGAGGTTGGATCATGAGTGTCCCTCTATCTCTTCTTTGGTGTAGAAAAACTCGTGTGAGACAATAGTGGGGCAGGTTGGATTCAAGACAAATTGAAGATGTTTTTCTAATATTAATGAGATTACTTTGATATTGATGAGATAAAAAATGATATATAAAGTGAAAAGACGATTGTGAGAGTACTAAAAGAGAACTAGAAAAAAGTATACTAAAGATAATACGTACTAGAACACACACACACACATATAAAGGTTGAAATCAAGTTATACCTGAGTAACTTTAAACAATATTACACCACCCAATACTTTTAATTGGGTGTGAATTTTGACAAATTCATCGTTAAATCACATTATTCATACAACTTTCATTCTTGTAAAATTTCAAGATGATAAAAAAGCAATAGTCATGGCATGAATCCATTTTTTAAATTTAAATATTTGTAGTTTAAAATAATGCATAAAAAATGAGTTTAAGGATCAAATAGTAAATAATATTCAACTGACATGAAAAATAGCATGCATATAAAGAATATATAGAACATGTAATCCAATGATAAAATTTTTAAAATATAAATTCAATAGCAAGTTATTGAATGATGTAACACTTCTTAGAGTTATATAAGATATAACTTAAACCCAACTCATATAGATATATTATCACTATGATGTGTAAAAATATTACATTGTATGCATGAATAAATTATTTAATAGACATATATACATTCGAGACAGAGCAAGGTAAAACGGGGCAAGACAATCAAAACTTATCCCTACCTCATTACCTCTTTAGGACGAAAAAAAATTCATGCGGGAAAAGGCGGGTCGTTTTTGTCATCCCTATCTACCATTCTTCTTGTTAGTTGTTATCAGGAAAGAATGTCACATAAATGAAATTGAACCAGTGAACTACATCTACTTCTTGGGTTCATTCCTTGAGCCATACATACATAGAGTGGCGGTACGAAAGCAAGTAGCTAGTAGGCAAAATCTCTTTCCCTCACATGGATGATTCGTTTTTTTTTTTTTTGGTTGCAACTTGTCATTCAAAACCATAAGCAAAGTTAAGGGTACTTTGATTCTTCTCTCAGTTTCTAGAATTTGTCTTCTCTCTCTCTCTCTCTCTCATACTTGTAGTGTTGCTTGCAGGTTAAGAATGACATGCATGGTCCCGCCGACTACCCCAACTTATAGCGGAAAGTGACCATACAATTTGGGGGTTAATGGCAGAGGAAATGAGTGTGAGGGGCTGCATTATTATTATTGTGAGCTAGGACCCTAATTCAATAAATGACAATTTAATTTGACTACATTAAATAGAAAGAGAGACGACGATCGAGGCACTATTAATAATGTTCCTAGTAAAAAGGGCTAATTGCATGTTGGTCCAAATAAATGACCGCCAATGGTTGTCTGTTGACTATTTCGTTCGACTTTGTTGGAGTTCCCCCCCGGTTGAATCTGATGATGCATGGGAACAACAATTATAACAGGCTCCACAAAAATAATTTTTCCCCAGCAATTTTTTAAAATGTTCTTAATTTGAATAGAGAAAGATCTGTATATCTCATCTTTTAATTCAAAGAGCTCTCTCAATTTTAATTTGGATCTAGGTCCCTACAAGTTGCAGGAAATTATTAAGCCCAAAAAAAAAAAAAAGTAGAATTAAAAAGAACAAAAACAAAAAGTTTATAATTTGATCGTTGTGACAAATTAAATCGTACACTTTTAAATGTATCACTGCAAGTTCCATACTTTTATTAGTGGACACCTCACTCCTTATTCCCATATTTTAAGTCTTAATTGTTTCTATCAAAATGATGTTTGCAGCATGTGTTCTCTCTCTCTCTCCAATGAAAATCTTCAGAAAAATGGTGATTTCCCCCCCCCCCCTCTCTCTCTCTCTCACTATATATATATATATATATATATATATATATATATATATATATATATATATATATATATGTATATATACACATATGAAAAATAAAAAAAAAATGGCCAAAACATAGACACAAACTGACTGATTATTTAAAGCATGTTGTATATATTGAAGTATTTTTTTTAATATCAATAAGCCTTAATTCCATGAAAAAAATTGCAATATTTTTCATAGACCATAATAATTAAGGTTACAAGAAGTTATCATGATAATTTTGATGCTAGTACTATTATTTTAGTTTGCCAATCTCTATTGGCTATAGCCACACAAAAGTTTCCACAAAAATATTTAATAATTATTGATGTGCTAAATTGAATACTATAAGCCGCTTACGAACATGTTAAATCCATGTAATTTTACACAATTTTGATCATAATTTAATGGGTAGTGAGTTTACACTTGTACTATTCAAAAAAAAAAAATTACAACTCACCAAATAATAAACTGCAATAAAAATGATGTAAAATTATAAAATTTGAAATTCCACATAAGATGTGATCCATGGATATCTTACGAGCCTAAAAGTTAAGTGTTTTTAAAAAAAAAAAAAAAATTTAAATCTAAAGAAAGCTCATAGCAAGTCCGATGAGGATGGCCACAGCATAACCGAATTTTTGGGCCAGGGCAGGTCAAGTACGAGTGCCCGCCTACTTTTGTTACCTATTATTCTTTCCCACGTGGCAACTAACTTTTGATTGGACCTCCTACTCTGCCCACGTGGAATTATCAACGTCAACATCTTCAGTGGAAAATAGCCGTTTGATTATGACAGGTCACATCATGCCGTCAGTCTCTGCAGGCGGTCCCGCCCTTTTCATTTTAGCAGAAAATTTTTAGATTAAGATCCTGTGCAATGTGCAACACCGGTGCAATTTACCCAAATCATCCATAAAATTATTTTATTTTTCATTTTTGTTACTGTTATTTTTTATTTATTTTTTAATTTTTCGAATCAATAGTTAAGATTGAAAGTTGCCTTTTACAACTATCAATCTTAACCATTCGTAAAAACTATATCAGTGACAGAGCATCACACCTGATTTCAATCCAAAACTCCAAAATTTTTAAAGATAATGAAATTGAAAGCCACTTTTCACATTTACATTTGCACAAAAGAATAGCAGTAGGCAGTGCAGTAGGACAGGTACGTTGCACAGGATTTACCCGTGTGCAATAATTGACAATGGGTTTTTAATTTTGAACTCATCCATGTGCCAAACAAAGTGCCGCCACTCATTTATTTAGGGTTAATTTTAAGAGTTGGTTAATTATTAATAGTTTTTTTTTTTAAAAAAATTGTGTAGTTTACTAATTGTACTTTTATTCAATTTATTTTAAATAAATCAATAAATTTAAGTTATTCTTAATGAACACTTATTTGTAACGAAGTACGTGGCAAAACTAATATTATTGGAGTAATTTTTAAGTACTCTCGAAACACGAAAAATAGTGATATTTCCTTTTACATTTATAGTGGAGTTCGCTTATTAAATTTATGGTAGGTCTACAATGTATGTGAGAGGAGTGAACATCATTTCACTATACTATCGGACTAATTAAGAATTTTTCGTATTTTTGTAACTTTTTATTTATAAAAAGAAAGAAGTATTGTTGTAACTCAATGGCATGATTTGTCTCTTATGCAAAGAAAACCACCATTCATATCTCCTCTCTCATACTAGTTTTGACAATTAATTGAATTATCAAGAAGAATTTGCGAAGATTAAATTGCTATAATGGTGGTCAGTGATCAAGTTTAGTTATTGGGATTTTGCTAAAGTGTAAAATTTAGATACAATACATTCAATCCCCTAATAAATTTTAAACATATAGTTGCATTGACTAATAAAGTATAAACAATATTATCTCTATTAATAAACTCATCCAATCATCTTATCTGTTCACTTGTTTTAATACAAAGTTAATTAATCGTTATCATCAACAATTTCTATTTCAATAACATCTTATTTGTAATAATTAAATGAAAGGTGACACGATTAGTTCAACTCCTTGTGAATAAGGCAACATTCGTAAAATCTTTTTTTTTTTTTTTTGGTGAGGTAAGAGTAATTGGAGGAGAAGTGAAAGGCTCAAGTTATGGAGAGAATATCTTGTGCATCAAATATATGTATCTCCCTCTCATAGCATATTATTATTATATTTGTGAAGTACATACGCTATAAAAAGGACGAAAAAAATATCAAATACATGAGATAATCATTGCAACCCAGCAGCGTCTCATACATATTTAGAATTCTCATGTTGAAGTAAGTAGCATCCTATATAGGCAAAGCAAAATAAAAGAAGCGTGTTAGAGCTTATTGCCGTATTGCGATTTATAAATTGGTTTATGAACAAATAAGTGCTCTAAAATCTAAATATGCAATAGCTTTCTTACACACCCACAACTTGTGAGACACCCATTGGATTTGGATATAGCAAATACATAAAATACCTCCTCTTAAGCACGAACATTTTCTTTGTATATATAAATACTGTTACATGGTATATATATTTTTTTTAAAAAGTTTAATACAAAAGCTATTTCTAAAACTACGAATACAACATTTTTTATAACTATGTAATTTATACATTTATAAAAGTAGTGTTGGTGGACACTTAGTACGGTAGTACCAGGTTGACTAAACCTATTAGTAAGACATTAATTATTCTAGGCAGCATTAGTAATACCAGTAAGTAGAAACATTCAATATATGGTGAAGCTAAACACTGTTCCTAGATTCTACCAAAAAGAGAAACGAAGTCAATTGACTGTATAACTGCTCTAATTTATAAAGAGAGAGAGTGCGCACGAGGAGAAGGCAGGTCTGCAAGGTCTGAGGTGCACGCAGAGAAAATTCATTGAGTCGAATTAATCGTGCGAATGCGACGTGTAGAGTTATTTCATAGTTCACACGCAAAATGCAATGGTATGGTGTGAATGGAATCCGAAGGAGGAGCGAGAGAGAAAGCAGAGGTGGTGGGTACTGTGTATGGATGAATGTGATTCGTCAAAAGGCAAATTTCTCTGAAAGATTAGTAAAGGGACGAGGCACCTGTACCACTCCACGGGATTGGTGGAAGCTGGCTGCTTCGTTTTGGTTTTTTTCAGAAAACAATAAGTCTATGCGCATCCAATCCATCCATCCATCCATCCATACAATTACTTCCATCCAACTCAACTCTTTGATGTTATCCACACACAACTGCTATACGAACAGCCCTATCTCTCTCTCTCTCTCTCTCTCTCTCTCTCTCTCATTATATTTCCTTTATTATTTTATTTACTCTACTTGCAAGTTACAACTATGACCCATTAATAAGTTTTTATATTTTTGGTGAATTTGCTTTCTCGGTATTATTTATTAGTTTTAACCTTAATTTCCTTGTTAGAGGTTTATTATCAATAAACAAACGATGATAAAGATATTAGATATTGTTCTTATATTACTTTCTTCTTCTTTCTTATTATTAATGTTTTTTGTGTAACTATTTAATCAAATAGTTGCGCGAAACTGCTAATTGTAGCTTTTTTTGGGGCGGCAGTAGAAAAAAATGTTTGAAAGTTTAAACTACTATCAATTTTATTAAGATGGATTACAAATCAATATGACAATGAATATGATTGTCACTTTATTCAAGTAGTTATCTTGAGTGAAGAGTGGTGTGGTAGAAGTTTTGAATTGAAAAATACCCTTACATGAGTTAGTGAGTTTGTTTATTATTAGAGTTTTGAGTGGGAAAGCGTTATTGGAGTTTTGAGATTGTGTGTTTATATGTTTGAGATTTTTGAGTTTGTGTTTGTGAGAGGTTTTATTTATGTTTGTAAGTATTGTATGTAAGCAATTGTGAGGTTTGATTGAGAGTAGTTTGAACTTAGAGCTTTGTGATGTAAAAAAATTGGATGTAATATTTAATTTTCTGATTTTGTTATTGTTGTTGTTGTTGTTGTAATGGAGTATATAATTTTATGTGTATTTTGATAATAGTTGTGTAATTATATATAGTGCTTGATTATGTTTGGATTATATTGAAGAATGTTTTACATTTAATGTAAAGATGCTCACTAATGCTTGAATTTAGCTAAATAATATTTTGTTTCTCAAAAAAAAAAAAGCTAAATAATATTTTAGATGTTCAATTTTGAATTACTGCAATCCAACCGATTTGTACAATTTGACTCGTGATAAGATAAATGGGTGGGTTTATCAAATTAAAATGGAATGAGTTTAGGATTGAATTTATGACAAAGCATTTGACGGGTTTGAATTTGGTAGATAATTTGGGTGTTTCATAAATGAGATATATTATTTTGACAATATTTTTGTAATACTTTCACAATAAATCTTAAATGATAAGTTATTACTTTAAAAAAGTAATGTCATTAGTAAATTCAAATTAGAACCAATAATTATTTACCACCTACGTAAAATTCTACTCTAACCTAATCTAAGTGTATATATGTGTGAAACTTTCTCTTAAAGACTTGAACTCCGGCTCTTAAAGTGACCATCGCATCAAGAGTGTGTGCGATGGTATTATTGATTGATGGTTTATACATTTGTAAATTGTAATATATAGATAATGATTAGCTTTTTCTGACTTTAAGTGGCAAGTTGAACTTGCCGCTTGGCCAAGAAATTGTTCCAATAGGACCGCGACAGTGATGGTGGGCTAATAGCAGCTTTCGGTGGCCGCCGATTATATTTGATATCAGTTATATATAGCTGAGAAGCTCATTACTCTTGCAAGTGCAAGGAGCATTGAGCTAATAAAGCCATTCTCTTTTTATAGTTAAGCTGCTTGACAGTTATTTGATCGATGGTCTAAAGTCTAAACCTTTAAATGTTTGCAATTGCTCAATTTTCAGGATAAGATATGTTATTAATGAACAAGCAAAGAATATATTAGAAAAAATAAAGGGAAAAGTTAATGGATACTTTAACGTAGTTTAAGAAATATTTATATAATTATTTTTTTGAAAAAAGAAAAAGAAAATTATTTTTTTGACAATTTTTTATATTTTCCATTAAATTTGTATTATTATTTTTATATATATTTTTTTATATATTTATTCATTAACAAATGTTTTAAAGAAACCTGTTAATTGGACTCAAAACATAAAACCTCTATATATTCAGTATCAATTATGTGTACATAAGGCATGGGTATACATTTACAAAATACGCCAAAGAGTTACAATAGAAATGTTTGAGCTTTAGATGTCTCGAAGATATATGTCTTAAATCAAGGTTAATTAATGTCTTGATTCTTTTTCTTCTTAAAAAAAAAGTCTTAATTTTCTATTTTTCTTCTCATAAAAAAAAATTGACTTGATTTAAGCTATAATTTAGATATAAAAATCAGTTCATCACAAGTAATAAACATGTAATAAATACAATAAATATGATAATATCCCCCTTAAACTCATTGTGACGCACAAAAAGACAATTTGAGGTTGAACTTGAGATTGCAAAAAGGTGAAAAAGTGAATGAGATTAAGTGATCTAATCAACAAGTTGATCTTTAGAGGAAACAACCTGCAAATTGAGGTTGTTATACTGAAGATAATGATGAATAAAGCGATAATCAATCTTAACATGTTTAGTGCATTTGTGAAAAATATTGTTATAACCAAGTGATGATAGAGAGTGACATTTAGAAGATGATTGCCGTCTTAAGCAAGCTTCCCATAGGTTTTTCCTCCTCTGTTCTTTTCTATTTTCATGTTATAAGTATTTAAGATATATGTAATAGCTGCAATAAATATGGTAATATAGTATCATTATTTTATGTTCCTAACGTTTTTTTTTTTCCTCAAGTGGGATTTCTTAAAATGTACCATTTAACTTTTATTGATATTTATGCTCTTAGGTTAGACTTTCTTACTATGGCTTTTGAGTGAAATTGTGGTATGTTTTTGTATTAGAATCTCTTTCTCTCTCCTTTGTGTGTGTGTTTGTTTCTCAAAAAAAAAAAAAATTAGAGACTTTCTTTCCTTAAAAGAGTATAAAATTTATCAACTCTTTTTTAAAAGAAAAAAAATAAAAAATTTATCAACCTGAACCAGCAGTGGCCGCATCTCATCCTCTTCATACTTTTAACCGATATTTTCGCTAAAGTTGAATAACATTCAGGAATTTATTTAATTTTTCTTCTGTTTTTTTGTTTGTTTGTTTTTTTTGTTTTTAAAAATTTTGTAGATTGATTCTGAGTTATAATGTTTGGGATTCAAATGCTGAACCTTGCTGCCTGTGTACACTACACCGTCATAATTAAGAAGAATCACTGAATCAGTGTCAGCTTGCAAATATGGAAATAAAAAATTTAATATTAGTTCTTCAAACATATATATAATTTTTTGTTCCCAACTTATAAGATGTAGAAGCTGATTCGCTTATAACTAAAGCAGTAATAAAATATAAAACACTTTTTTCTTGGCTTATTTTTGCTGCATTTTTGCCTGAAAACTCGGCTAAATGATACAGAAGTTGTACCTCTATAACCTCCAATTAAGTACAGAAGTGAGGTTAAAATGTTGAGAGAAAGAGGCAACAAAGAAAGAAAATAATTATAATAATATATGGTGGAAAACGAGGGCATGCATGGCGTGGAACATGTCTGTCTTTAACATGCCATGGAATTCCTTTACAAAAAGTCCCAAGTTCTCTGCTTCATAAACAGACTTAAATCATGTTGAACAATTTGTTCAAACAGAGAAATTGGGGTTTTCTCTTTTCTCAAAAAAATAACTAAAAAAAAAGGGAGAAGTTTACGACAGTAATGGAGATTCTTTTGTCAGTCACTATAGGCTTTTGCTGACGTTTTTACAAAGCCTGGTCCATAGTACTTGCCGCAAGATTTCAGAATACCCATCAATCACTGTACCTAAAATGCCCCCGGGCATGAGTAATAATAAATGTTAAGTTCTAAAAGTTTAGAATAATTTGCAAATCGTGAACATACAAGCTACAGAAAGAAAATTTCAGAATTTGTCTGGTTCGACCGATCGAAGAACAAACTCAATCGATCGAAAGTCGTATCTGCAGAATTTTAATTAAGCCCAAACAGCAGTTTAAGTTCATTAAGAATTAGAGTTTCAGATTTACTTCTCTTGCGATATAAAAGAAATCCTAAGCATGTTTTTATAAGGCTTTTCAAAGAGAGAAGAGTGTGCTTCTTTTGTATTTAGGGTTTTGTTTCTAAAAAACTCTCTCATATCTTCTTTTGGAGTTATTGCTTGAAGAATCTCAAAATTCAGAGTTGTAGAAGTTGTTGCCTTCTCTAGTCATCAAAGGTGCTAATAATCTAAACCTTCAAGGGAGGTCTTGGAGTCACAAATAGGAGAGTTTGTGTTGCTAAACTTTTGAGTAGGATTTCAAAGTCACAAGCGTGGATGTTTGTGTTTTGCAAAGGCTAAGGAAAGAAGTAGTCCGCAAACTCAGAGTTATCATGGGGTCATGGTAGTAAGTTTTCTACTCGAGGTAACAATAGGGTTTCAGATATACTTCTCCCACTATATAAAGGAAACCCTAAGCACGATTTTATAATGCTTTTCAGAGAGAGAAGAGTGTGCCTCTTTTGTATTTAGGGTTTTATTCCTAAAAAGCTCTCTCATATCTTCTACCGGCGTTATTATTTGAAGAATCTCAAGATTCGAAGTTGTAGAAGTTGCTGTCTTCTCTAGTCATCAAAGGTGCTGATGATCTAAACCTTCAAGGGTGGTCTTGGAATCACAAATAGGAAAGTTTGTGTTGTTAAACCTTTGAGTGGGATCTCAAAATCACAAACGTGAGTATTTGTGTTTTGCAAAGGCCAAGGAAAGAAGTAGTCCGTGGACTCAGAGCTATCATAGGATCGTGGTAGTAAGATTTCTACTCGAGGTAGCAATAGGATGTTAGTGGCCTAAGTCACTATAGTACAAATTTCAATTTTTTCATAGTGGATTTGCTGTTTTATCTTGAGGATAATTAGGTAAAATTCTCCCCAGGTTTTTTTTTTTTACCAGCTTAGTTTTCCTGGGTCATCATATTATTGTGTTCTTTATATTTCCGCTGCTTTACATGATATGATTGTTATTCTTTTAACTTAGATCTGAATAATAAACCTAAGTATTCATTAGGTTAATTAATTAGGTTAAATAATCTAGTTTACAGGGGTCTAAAAACTAACAAATGGTACCAGAGCAGGTTAGCTCTAGTGTTTAGATCTTTTGATTTAAAAGTTGATTTTTGATCCCTGTTATCATGGATAATTTGAAGTGTCTTTCTGCTCATGTTTTTGATGATTTGAATAAAAATGACACTGTTGTTTCTATTAATTTTATTGATGCCAGTGAAACTCTCCGTAATGAATTATTGAAATCTTTGAAAATTTCTAAGAAATTCAAGGAAGAGTTAAAATTGGCTAATCTGGAAAAAGAGAAATTGGTTGTTAGATTAGAAGAATCTAATAAAAAGAATGACTTTTTGAGATATCAAATTTCCTCTCAAGATGAAAAGATGAAAAACTTGGAACAAGAGTTAGTTGAATCTAAAGCTAAAATTGAAAATTTGACTAGTACCAAGCTTGCTGTTGATAACAGAAGTGATTCTGTTTTTCTTAAGCCTAAAACTGAGAAAGTTTATATCCCTCATTTCAAGAGGAATAATAAAGAAAAAACTTATTTTGCTAAGTTAGACAAAGGTAAAAGTTCTGATGTAGACGCTGAAATTTGTAAACCTATGTCTAAACCTACTTTTAGAGAGCATAAGAAATTTGTTTTTATGCCTACTTGTCACCTTTGTGGTGTTATTGGCCATATTAAACCAAATTGTTCTTTGTTGAGGCAAAAACCAAAATCTGAGACTAGATTTTCTGTTAGGAATACTGATGTTTCTAAATTTGTTCTTATTTGTCACTTTTGTGGTGTTTCCGGTCACATTCATTCTAATTGTCATAAATTGAAATTTAAATATTTTGTTTTTCAATCTAGGATCTGTGATGATATTTCTCCTGCCATAAGTCTAAATAAATTGTTTCATAAGTTTGTTGGTTTGTGAAAGGAATTTGCAGGATTTTAGTCTTTCTCAGAAGATTGGTGTAATTCCTCAAATACACTCTGCTTCTCATGGATTTTCACCTACAAAGCCGAAAACTTGTGCTATATGGGTGAGAAAAGATTTTCTAAGGTGAGTGTTACTTACTTGTCTAAGATTTAATTCTTTCAATTGTTTGTGGACATGTTTTATTTTTGTTTTTGGTTGTTTTGTTTAAAAAAAAATCCAAAAACATTAAAAATTTTCAAAAAGACAAAAAATATTTTATTTTGTGTCTTGTTTTATTTGTTTTGAGGATTATATGAGTTATAATATCTCTCTTGATTTAGAACATACTTGACATTGCGGAGAAACTTGAATAGTATGTGTTATACAAGTGTTAAGCTATTTTTCATTTTGTGTGAGTATATACTAGTTTGTACATGTACTCATGAGTTAATTAAACAGTTAATATTTCTTGTTTGTATACTATTTATAGCTTAGTTTAGCACTGTCATGCATTGTTTTTGTATTTTTTAAACATTTAGCATAATTTGTGTTTTTTTTAGTTTTGGTCATAATTTTTTTAAAACAAAAAAGATCTTAATTTCTTTTGTATTACACATCATGAATGTGTAGTCAAGGTTGACCATATTATCTTTCTATAACATGTTTATGTACCTTATTTAGCTTGGATAAGCTTATTTTATTGTATTTTACTAGTTTGAACTTTGTAATGCATGTTGTGTGGGAGATGTGTATAGTTTTTGATTACTTGATTTTAATCTTGAAGTCACATGTCTTTGATTGTCGGACTTGATCTTTTTGAAAAAGACATAAATAACCATATTACCACTGTTTACTAGCCAATCATGAATACCTTAGTGCATATTGTAAGATTTTGTGCTCGAAAAAGTGTAGCACTTGCACAAAAAGAATATAAGGTGT
Source organism: Castanea sativa (assembly GCF_040712315.1). Lineage (NCBI taxonomy): Eukaryota > Viridiplantae > Streptophyta > Magnoliopsida > Fagales > Fagaceae > Castanea > Castanea sativa. The sequence continues at coordinate 17,924,555 of NC_134013.1, read as the reverse complement.
AGCCTCGGTTTATGCTAAAATTGGTGTGTACATTATTGAACTATAATTAAATCAATCAAATAAAATTGGTATGTACATTATCCCGACTAATTCTTAATGAGTTTCTTATCAAATAAAATTGGTGTGTATGTTATGAGGCAAATCAAGAAACTTATATGATTGCAAACTTTTATTCTAGAAGATGTGATAGTTATATGATGTAACTCTTTAAGGGATAGTCTCTTTTAAATTTATGTGATAGATTTTGTAAAAATTGTGACTAATTACTATCTACTTATCACCTCACATATATCTCAAATTTTTGCTAGGTGCACACATTTCACTAGTTATTCTTTGCTAAACTTGGTACATATTATCGTGTGTGATCTTATTGTGGCCATCCAAGATTATGTTTTCTATGGTGTTTGATGCAAAATATGGTTAAGAGTTTGAAAATCTTTGTTTTTAAAGATCTGGATTGAATTCATGTGTTTTTAAAAAACTTTTAATCTCATTCTCATGCATTTCATTCATGAAATATTGTGCTTTGAAGAGTTTCTACATTACAATGCTCTGTTTTTCAAACTTTTGATCTTTCTAGATTTTCGATTGATCGAATGTGTTTTTCGATCGATTGAAATTGCGATAAAAATTTTGATTTGAATCTGCCTGGCTTAATTGATATTCTATCAATGCTCAACCGATCGAAACTAAAAAATTTTCAGTTTTTAAGTATTTGACCAAATTTTTTTCTCATGCATCATTTGTGTTTCGAATTCACATGCATTGCATTGTTTTTTGTATCTATCTTGCAGTTTTGCAATCATATCTCTCATTGTTTTCACACATAACATGTATATACTTTACTAGATTGGGTACTCAACTTGATTAAAAAATTGATTGATTAATTTTTGAGTCCTTTGTACTTTCTAGTATATGCTATTTTTATGTATGAACTATAGAAAATATTTTTCTTAAGAGATATGATGGATGATCAATGTGCAAATATTTTCTCTACTCATGCAACTGTTTATGGGTCACATAGTGTCAAGTTTGCATTTATTGAAAGATATAATATTTTTCTTCATGTGTATCTTCAACTTAATTTTTAAGTTTGGTTTGTGTCTTTTTATTTTTCTCCACCTCCTAAATTTTCCCCAAAACAGTTTTTTCCAAAACTTTTTTTTTTCTTATTTTCATAGGGGGAGAAAAGTTTTTTTTAACCTTTGCTTTTCATAGGGGGAGTTTTCTCTATTTTCTATAGAGCTGGATTCATTTGTTTCCTTGATTCTTTATTTTCTCTTAACTTTTGTTGTATATGTTTTCTGTTTACTCATTATTTGAGTTGTCTTTGTCAACACGTGACAAAAAGGGGGAGAAATAGATGCAATGTGGGAATCCTGTTTAAATGTTTTAAAATGTTTAAAAATGTTTTGTTTAGTGGGAGATAAAATTGTTTTTGAAAGGGGGAGAATATAAATTTTTTTTGATATATCTAACTTAGGGAGGAGAGTTAGAATTTACTTTTGTTTTTATATTGTGTTTCATATTATTGTTTATATGTCTTTCTTTCCACACATGCGTTTATGTGTTTGTTGAGTGTTTTCAGGAAAGACAGGTACATTTTGATCAAGACCTTCTACCTTCTTATTGCGACTTCTAGGTTAGGAGTTATAGATTGGGATTTGTGATGTAATTGAGCATTTTATTGTATTGGGTTGTTTTTGTATTTGAGCATTTCATTTTGTATGAAAGTTTTATCACGAATTGCCAAACGGGAAGATTGTTAGGTTCTAAAAGTTTAGAACAATTGACAAATCGAGAACACACAAGAACATACAAGCTGCAAAAAGAAGATTTTAGAATTTTCCTGGTTCGACTGATTGAAGAACAGGCTCGATCAATTAAAAGTCGTATCTGCAGAATTTTAATTAAGCCCAAATAGCAGTTCAAGCCCATTAAGAATTAGGGTTTCAGATCTACTTCTCTCACTATATAAAGGAAACCTTAAGCACGTTTTTATAAGACTTTTCAGAGAGAGAAGAGTGTGCCTCTTTTGTATTTAGGGTTTTGTTCCTAAAAAGCTCTCTCATGTCTTCTACCGGCGTTATTACTTGAAGAATCTTAAGATCCGGAATTGTAGAAGTTACTGCCTTCTCTAGTTATCAAAGATGCTGATGATCTAAACCTTCAAGGGTGGTCTTGGAGTCACAAATAGGAGAGTTTGTGTGCTAAACCTTTGAGTAGGATCTCAAAGTCACAAACGTGGGTGTTTGTGTTTTGCAAAGGCCAAGGAAAGAAGTAGTCTGTGGATTCGAAGCTATCATAGGGGTTGTGATAGTAAGTTTTCTACTCGATGTAGTAATATGATGTTAGTGGTTTAAGTAGCTATTGTACAAACTTCAATTCTTTCATAGTGGATTTGCTATTTTACCTTGAGAATAATTAGGACAAATCCTCCCCATGTTTTTTTTTTAACCGGTTTGGTTTTCCTAGGTCATCATATTATTGTGTTCTTTATATTTCCGCTGCTTTACATGATATGACTGTTATTATTTTAACCTAGATCTGAATAATAAACTTAAGTATTCATTTGGTTAATTAATTAGGTTAAATAATCTATTAACTTGGTCATGGGATATATATATATCCCATGACCAAGTTAATACGGCTTTTCTTCTGGTCAAGAGCTGCGGTTGAGTCATGAGTGACACTACTAACTTCTTTTGTGAAGAAGAATTTGGTTTCAAATCTTCAATATCTCACTTATCATGAAAAAGAATCCCCTTTGAAATTAATGAAGGAGATGGATTCATTTTGTTAGCTATACACACACATATCCTTTAATTTGTATACATAAACATATGATCAAAAGAGATAGATGCTCATACTACTTTAGAATCACTAAATTCACTATTGGGGGAGAAGAAATTTTTTATTTTTGTGAGGTCTCTTTATGATTGTACTTCTTTATCCTCTTTTTGGAATCTGTTGGAATTCTTTGTTTTTTAATAGATTTGATTTTGGGTGATTCTCTCATATACATTTTGTTTACTAAAATTTTGTTTTATAGGTGGGTTCCAATTGTAGGTAGTTCAATTGATAAAATATCATCTTTTTTTTTCTTAATAATAAATTTGAGTATGAATCTCATCTACACGCCAAAATCAATTGGTATCTTGCTTTGATAGGATAGTTATGAAATATTTTTTAAATACAATAAATGCATATACTCCCCCTCTCACATAATAGTAAGTTTTACTAATTAAATTTATAGTGGGACAGAGTTTTCATGTGAGATATAAGAGTATGTATTTATTGTACTTCCAAAGTATTTTACAATTTTTCAGTTTGATGATAAAAAAAAATCATCATAGAACAAGTTTGATAAACAAAAGTTTTAATGAATTGATTAATTTAATCTTCCACTTAAGTAAATGTTCTAATGAATTGAGTCATTTAATTATTTATTTCTGTTCAAAAATGAATAAATTTATTTTTTAATATTATATTTTAAAATAGGAACTTCATGTGTGAGAACATAAGTTTCTACCATGCATGTGGTGCATTTAAAAAAATAAAAATTCATATAACCATCCACCTACGCAAAGATTTTAATGAATGATTTAATTTTTAATATTTATTTATATTCAATAATAAATAATTTTATTTCCTTAGTATTCAATTTTTAATAAAAAATTTGGACATCCTATTAGAAATATATATATATATATATATATATATTTATTTATTTATTATATTTCATACTAGACACAAATGTTTTTCGCAGCTGCCTAACTAATAATTTTGTTCACACGTTTTATTCCAAGCTGCAATAGCCTAAGGTTTTGCCATAAGGCACATTATTTGAGAATGAAATAAAATATTCTTGATTAGCCTTCTACCTTAGTAAAAATTTTATTCATTTTTTTAATTATTTTTTATTTAGAAAAATGATAATATTAATTTATTGTCATGTGTTTAATAAGGTACATGCATCCATTTTTAAATATTATTTTTTATAGGTGGTGCACTAATTATTCATATAAAAAATGAAAATTTTAGGATTTTTTTTCTTTTTCTTTTTCCTCACAATAAAAGTTGGCAAAGAGGATTTAAATTTGGTTTTCATGAAATTAATTCCATTGGTACACAAGGATCTTGTTAATTTATACGATTTTTTTAAAGATTTACTTATTTAATTTTTAAAAACAACTAATTTGGAATATGGCATTTATGCTTAAGTTTAGTTGCTTTATTAACAATTGAAACAAAAACCAGTAAAACAAAGAAGCAAATGATTACATGCAATAAAAAATATAGAAAATAATTATGTAATTAAGTAAATCAAAATAATTAAATATTTGTAAGTTTCATTCAAACAATATGTTTGTGTACAGACTTATGTTAATCATAATATAATTTAGATAAATTTATTTTTTAATGACATGCAAAATAATTTATTCTCAAATATAATACTACCTAATGAGTATTGTAAGGGCTAGAATTAGACCTTTAGCCTAATGGAAATAGATGATGGCCTAACAAGCCCAAAACAATATATTTGTTAGAGGATGAATTTTATAGGTAAAAGACTCGGTAAATCAAGTCTAGGCCACAATAAATTGGATTCGTGCTAGAAAGACAAGAAAACACAATTTGAAAGGAATAATACTCCTCGGTCAAGTCCGATGATGAAATGTTCTTATATTTACTCAAGTTTTTTCTAAGTACAATGAGTTCTTTCTTTTTCTCTCAAATTACATGCCCCACTTTTCATGGAGGCTATTCCCTTATATAGTCTTACTCTTTGTGATCACAGCCTTCCACTTGTTGATTATGTAGGTGATCTCCCGGATGTTTGTTCCATCAGAACCATCTTGGAAACTTTGTATGTAGCTGTAAGACTAAATATCACAGTTCAGACGTCATTTCTACATATATACGACCAGTTGGTTAGGTGTAGAACATTTGATATGGTGGTGGCAGCCTTCTTCTTAGATATATCTTAGTTTACTATTAAATCGTTTCTCTAAAACTTATCCTCAAAAGTATGGTTGCCTCTTGCACTGTATTCTCTAGGTAGCCGGATTCCAACCTTTCACAATGCTTCCTGCGGACGTTTGGATCCTCAGGAGACACTACTTGTTCATTGTTATTTGTCCTTATCCTTAACCCATTAACCTACATACTTATCTCACTGTTCGACCATCCTTGGGCTCTCTTGTATCCTCGGGCATGACTCATGGTCCAATACTCCTATTCGATTCTTCTATCCCCACAAGCATTATAAATGAACTATTAAGATAAATTTTTACAAATTTTTTTTATGTAAATTTATAGTGTACTTGTGCATCATGCAAGAAATCCGTAGTCTATATAAACCAAAAACGTTTGACTTTTGGTAGATCTTATAATTTTTTTTCTCATAAAATTTTAAACTCTCACAATTTATATATGTATGTGTTTGTATATATGTTTATTTCTAATCTAAATATATTCTATATTTAACCCTTCAATTAAAATTTTACCATCTTATATTTTCTTTAAATGTTAGAATTGATAATCTGTTTTTCTTTGTGGAACCTTCTTGCTGACTGTAAGTGCACAATTACACCTGGACCCAAGAACAGTTATGGGCTCAGGCCCAATGAGCCTTAAACAATATGAATTTGTAGAGTGTGGGCTTTAAACCTAGGTTAGAAATGTATAGGGATTAAATGACAAGTTAAAGACTGCCAGTACCTGGAAACAACAAAGAGTAATGTAAATAGGCCTCCTCGGACATAAACCGAGAGCTGTTCTTATATTATATCTCTTTCTTTGTCTTTTTTTCTTTTTTTAGGTTACAAAAAGTTCCGTCCCCTTTCTGTTCTAGGTCCCCCCTTAAATACTCCCCTTTTTAATACTTTATACACGTGTTGCCCCCAATTCCTCCCTTAGCCTAGATATTTCTTTTCTTAGTGCCTTTGAACAGTAACTAGAAGTTTCCCTTCCACTGTTCAAGTGTCACTTCCCCATTAATGCGGCCAGGGTGGTAGGTGCAGGGTCTTTAATGTGGAGGTAGCAGCCTTTATCTTTGATATTCTTCCAACATCGGTGCTTCTAGGACATTCAAGGGTTCACCCCCTTTAACCATTGGTCTTGACCGTGTCATTCCCTAACCTTTACCATGAAATTCCGGGTTCTCTAGTGTAAGTCCGAGGGGAAAACCATCCTCGGCTGGACCCTCGGATCCTCGGCGTATGGGCCGACTTAAAGTACTAACAAGTCCTAAACTCAAGAGCAGGTCGGCCTTACTTAGCAAGACCCAACGGCCCATATTACTATCAAGATCTTTTTACTCCCCACAATAGCCCCTCAAAACTCTAATTTTCGACATCCGAGGAGAAAAATAGGGTTTTGATCTAACAAGGATCCATTCCTACCACTTTACAAGTGATGGCACGTGTGGAAATCGTTTCGCGTCCCAGAAGATGCCACTTGGCAGTTTTATTTTCAAAAACGCGCGCATTTATTACTATAAGTTACTCTTTGTCTCCCACGTTCAACGGTGAGATGGGCATCCGACGGTCCTCGTTACTCCACGAAATTTTAGGCGGGACAAATATAATTTCGAGGCCGCCTTTTTCGCACGTCGTGACGCTTCGGGAACCTGCGCCTTCATTTAAGTCATCGGGGATCAATCCCATCAAAACAACAACAATCATTCTTTACCGGCGAGAAAACCGTGGAAACTGTACCTTCAACTTTGTAAGTTCTTACTCTCTCTATTCTTAACCTTTTCTCCTCGGATACAGTCCTCGGCTGTCTTCGTAAACACCCTCCCCTTTAGAGTTTAACTTTTCGTTCCTTTCTAATGGGTAAGTTTAAGTGTCTAGTTGATACCGTCGCTGGGATAGAGGGTTTTAGGGCTAAGTACCGTATTCCCAGCGATGTAGGACTAAAATATTGCCCGGCAGAAGCCGTGGCCGGTTCTAGGAAAGAGGGAGAGGTTATCATCCCTATGATAGCCTTTATAGAGGGTGGGATGACCCTTCCAATGAAACCAGTAATGAGGGAGTACCTTCGCAACCACCGGTTGTGTCCCGATCAATGCCTCCCAAACGTTTTTAGGGTTCTAGGTAGTGTAGATGCTCTAAACGAGCAGATGGGTTTAAACCTCACATGGCACGACGTCGTGTTCCTATATGAGTCCCATAAACTTTCTAAGGTAGGTTATTATATTAAATCTCGGTCCAGCACTATTAGGTTAATTTCCTGTTTGCCCAAATCAAACAAAGGCATGAAGGACGACTACTTGATCGTGTCTGGGAACTGGCACGACGGCCTCCACTGCCCAGTTCAGTGGGGGGATCCAGGTGCGACGCTGTAGGATTAATCTTCCCACAGCACAACTTCTTCTAGCACACACAAAAATGCATATTCGTACTTACTTAAATTTGTTAAACATCTGTGTGAATCTGACCAGGTTTGTTTATTTTAACGTCTTCTTTGCAGATAAGCAACACGTGCGCCCTTGTTTAAGCCACTGTAACATCGCAGATCTAAACCGAGTACTTCGCTCTGAAGTGTTCGTTAGTGAAGACTTACAACTCCGGGCTGCTCACCTTATTCTAGGATACACTCCCCTTTCCTCGGACTTCCAGGAGATAGAGAACGCCATAATTGCGGGCGACCGACGACGAAAGAAGATAAACGTAGCTCGGCCCCACTTCCTGGACGATCACGACCTCCCGGACGCTCCTAACACCATTTTGTACAACCGGCCAATAGCAGCAGTTCCCCTTGCTGTGCACTCACAAGCAACTGTCGTTCCAGAAGAGCAGGTGTCTTCTTCACATACACTCGACGACGAGATAGATCAATTCCATCTCGAAGACACCGAGAGACCTCACGGGAACCAGTTTGTGGTACTTTCCGACGAGGAGGAAGAAGCCACCGAGGCCTCTGGAATTGCTGGGTTTGTGATTGCCCTTCCCGAAGACGAATTAGAAGAAAACATGGGAAGAATGGAGGGTCTCCTCACCAACAGGGCTGCCAAAGTTGCAAAAAAAAAGAAAACGGGGACGTCCCAAGTTCTGACTTTACCTCTCCTCCTCCTCGGCGAGCCAAATGCTAGCCGAGGATCCCAAGAAGAAGAGGAAGCGGGGATAATGAGGGGACGATTAGTAAAGACCCCAAGAAACCACATCAACAACTCCCACCGGCCCGGCGGCGTGTCGGACAAGGGCAAGGGTAGAGCCCGTTCGGTTGAACTCGGGGAAAACGAGGATGAGGCCGTAGTGCGCCGAGCACCGACCACCCGGTCCCCCGATCTAAGGCTGGACGGCGCTCCCCATCTCCCGCCCGGTCGCATAAGGGAGTTCAACAAGGCCATGCCCACCACCCGGCCGAGGTCTGGAACGCCCTCTCCGCCGCCCAAGGACATGGAGACCTTGGAAAAAATGGGTCAGCCACAATTATTCCTCTCCCTAAAAAGAGACTTAGCGCTGGTAAGTGTTTCTCCTTTTAACAATATTTATAAGTAAGTTTGTTCTTGTTACTCCTAACTCCATCATACTTTGTTACAGGCTATTCAGGAGGTCTTTGTAGCTGAAAAGTTTATTGAAGACACTCGGAAAATAGCCAGAGCTGAGCTCGAAATTAGGGTGGGCGAGAAGTCCTTGGGTACGGCCCTTGCCGAGAACGAAAAGCCGACCTCGGAGGTAGCAGATTCGAGGAGAGAGAAAAACGGGGTCGAGTCCAACTTGAAGACTATGAAGACCCGAGATAGAAGGACGGCGCAAGCTCCTTCGTGAAAGAGATGAAGAGCTCTCCCAAGCTCAAAGGGAGTGCTCGGATCCGAAGAAGCAACTCGGCGGCGATGAAGGAAGAAGCCGGCCCCTTCCAACTCTCTCTCAAGCGCCAAGCGAGGCAAGTTTCGATGAAGGGGTAGCAACCACCGAGGAGCACGAGAGGAATTCGCGACTTTATGCCGCGAATGCGTCAAAAGTATGGGGCGAAGCTTTAAACGTAGCGGGAGTTCCCCCCAATCTTCGGATTTGAGGAAGTCGAGAACGTTTGGCTTCCCCTAGAAATACGGGAGATGGAAGAGGCTCTGCCGCTACTCCTACCCCCGAGAAAACTCTTCTGCTCTACCTCCAAAGAGTCCCGGAGGCAAATCCACGATCCTACGAGAACCTTCGGTTCCAATAAAGAGAAGGAAGGAGGAGTGGATGCAGAGAAGGACTTGAACCAGAAAGTGGAACCCAACGTCCTTCCAACAAAGACAGCGGATAAAGGAAAGCAAGTTATGACTCCTTTTGAGCTGGAGTTGAGAAAGACCGAGGGCACTAGTACCTCTCAGCAAGATCCTCCTCCAACAGCTGAGGACTTAGCTTAGGGCTTATCTTTTTCCATTTTTCGAATTATATATGTAATGCATACTCAACTGATTAATGAAGAACGATTTCGTTTACTTTTCACTTGGATTGTATCTGTTTTTACTTTATTCTTTTTGTACTTATTACAAAAGTTTCCCATTGAGTCATATCAAAAGTTTCTAAGAGTGTAAAAATCTTACTCCAAGGATTGTACAATCATAACTTCCACACAATCATGCGTATATTATTAAAGATTTAATACAAGGTGACACGGTTAATACATTTAAACAATTCCTCAATTAAAAAGAAGAAAGGACCTCATATAATGATTAAACCTTTGTAATGCATATCATAGTATCTAGTAAGATGTAAGATCCGAGGACCATTCCCTATACAAATTTACTCAACACTTGAGATATAAAACTTAAGATTCGAGTTTACTAAACAGTAACGCATTAACATCCAGACATGATAAGGAGAGAACCTTGATCAAAATGGTGGTCCGAAGATAAGACTTAACCAATTTTACATTTAATTCTTAAAAATTATAGCTTCAAATGTTAATTTTCCCAAAGTAGGAGGGCCGAAGACCCGGCATAACTAAGGTTCTGTTTAACAAGTGACAAGACATCAATTTCCACAAGGTTTGTGGTCCGAGGACTGCACTTAACCAAGTTTCTGTTTGATTCTTCAAAATTGTAACTTCAAATGTTAATTTTCCCAAAGTAGGAGGTTCGAAGACCCGGCATAACTAAGGTTATGTTTAACAAGTGACAAGACATCAATTTCCACAAGGTTTGTGGTCCGAGGACTGCACTTAACCAAGTTTCTATTTGATTCTTCAAAACTGTAACTTCAAATGTTAATTTTCCCAAAGTAGGAGGTCCGAAGACCCGGCATAACTAAGGTTCTGTTTAACAAGTGACAAGACATCAATTTCCACAAGGTTTGTGGTCCGAGGACTGCACTTAACCAAGTTTCTGTTTGATTCTTAAAAATTGTAACTTCAAATGTTAAATTCCCCAAAGTAGGAGGTCCGAAGACCCGGCATAACTAAGGTTATGTTTAACAAGTGACAAGACATCAATTTCCACAAGGTTTGTGGTCCGAGGACTGCACTTAACCAAGTTTCTGTTTGATTCTTCAAAATTGTAACTTCAAATGTTAATTTCCCCAAAGTAGGAGGTCCGAAGACCCGGCATAACTAAGGTTCTGTTTAACAAGTGACAAGACATCAATTTCCACAAGGTTTGTGGTCCGAGGACTGCACTTAACCAAGTTTCTGTTTGATTCTTCAAAATTGTAACTTCAAATGTTAATTTTCGCAAAGTAGGAGGTCCGAAGACCCGGCATAACTAAGGTTACATTTAACAAGTGACAAGACATCAATTTCCACAAGGTTTGTGGTCCGAGGACTGCACTTAACCAAGTTTCTGTTTGATTCTTCAAAATTGTAACTTCAAATATGAGAGCTAGCCATAACTTTGAACTATTAATTGACAAAAGCCTGTTTGATTAATAATAATACCTTCTAAGATTATTTACATTCCATGGACGTGGTACAATTCGTTCGTCTAGGTCAGCTAGCCTATACGACCCTATGCCTGCTATTGAAACAATGCGATAGGGGCCTTCCCCGGATAGGTCCTAGCTTACCCCATACCGGGTTCTTAGAAGTGCCTACAACTTTCCTTAATACAAGATCACCAGTGCAAGCGGCCTTAGCTTCACGTGGGCATCATATCCTCGTTTTTAGCTTCTGGCGATAATAAGCCAATTGGACCATAGGCCGCCTCACGCCGTTCCTCAAGCAAATCAAGATCTTTCTCTAGAAGTCCTGGTTATTCTGCGGCTAAAAGAACTTGTCTTTAGAGTAGGAAAACCGATTCTAGTGGTATCACCGCCTCGGCTCCATAAGTCATAGAGAATGGTGTTTCTCCAGTGGACCTGCGCGGTGTGGTCCGATATGTCCACAGGACATGAGGGAGCTCTTCTACCCATTTGCCTTTCGCATCATCCAACCTCTTTTTGAGCCCGTTGACTATGACCTTGTTAACGGCCTCGGCCTGCCCATTTCCTCGAGGATAAGCTGGGGTAGAGTATCTATTTGTGATGCCCATGTCACCACAGTACTGCCTAAAGGCGTTACTGTCAAATTGAACGCCATTGTCTGAGACAAGTGTATGCGGTATACCAAATCTAGTAACAATATTTTTCCATATAAATTTCTTGGAATCAACATCTCGGATATTGGCTAAGGGCTCAGCTTCAACCCATTTAGTGAAGTAGTCTGTCCCTACGAGCGACCCATCTTTGTTGCCAGCTCTCGGAAATGGCCCTACAATGTCCAGGAGCCCCATTGTGCGAAAGGCCGGAGAGAGGGTTAAGAACCCCTCCGGAGTTGGTGAATATTAGGGGCGAACCTCGACATTGATCATTTTTTCCGGCATAGTCCCGAGCCTCCCTGCATATTGGGCCACCAATAACCCCGAGTCGAGCTCTATGGGCTAAGGACCTTCCCCCAGTGTGGCTCCCACAAATTCCCTCATGCAATTCCTCCAGTAATGCTTTTGTTGATTCAGGGTGTACGCACAACAAGTACGGTCCTGAAAAGGATCGTTTATAGAGCTTCTGATCCTCGGACAACCAGAAACGCGGCGCCTTTCGACGTACCTTCGCTTCCAACCCCTGTCTTCGGGAAGAATGTCATTTTTAAGAAAAGATATGATTGAATCCATCTAGCTAGGACCAAGCCTTATTAGATGGATGCGAGGTGCATTAACAGTTACAAGAGAAGGTTCTACCAGATCCTCAACGAGAATAACCCTTGGTAGACCTTGAGCGGGAGGTGGCCAACGTAGCCAAAGAATGCATGAGTGTTTCCACTCCTAGAGACGTGAGCTAAGGTAAAGGAGTCGAATTCAGCCTGCTGACGTTTAACCTGGGCCAAATATTCCTGCATTCTGGGGTCTCTAGCCTCCATGGTTCCCATGACTTGGCCGACCACTAACTGTGAGTCCGAGAACACATGGATTGCCTTGCCACCCATCTTATGTACCATTTGCATGCCTACCAAGGCTTGCTTCATACTCGGCCTCGTTATTAGTAGCCGAGAAGGCCAATCTCAAAGATTTTTCAAAAACAATTCCTTCGGGGGACATTAGAACAAGTCCCACATGAGACCCTTTATGATTAGCAGCCCCATCCACATAAACTTTCCAAGCCGAGGGCGATACGGCCGTGATCAAACCAGCGATTTTCACCCATGTGTGCTTCCTTTGAAGTTTCTTCTAACAATGGTTCGAAACTCGCCACTAAATCAGCGAGGGACACGACCCTTCACTTCGAGGTGCGAGGTTTGTATTTAACATCAAAGGCTCCCAAAATGGTTCCCCGTTTTGCCACCCTTCCGAATAATCCACTACGCAACACGGCCTTGAGCTGCAATCATGCAGGTCAAAACAACCACAGTATGAGATTGGAAATAATGAGGAAGTTTGCGCGTGGCGTGGACTACAGCCAGAAGCGCTTTTTCCAAGGGCAGATAGCGCACCTCGGCCTCATTCAAGGACTTACTAACATAGTAGATCGGCCTCTGCACTATATTTTCATTCCTTATAAGAACTAGACTCACCGCATGAATAGCCACGGCCAGATAAGCGAATAAAACCTCGTCCACCTCAGGGCGAGATAAAATGGGTGGCCGAGAAAGATATTGCTTAAGTTGTTGGAAAGCTGACTCACAATCCTCGGTCCATTGAAACCCTTTCCACTTGTTCAACAACTGAAAAAAAGGACGGCACCGGTCAGCTGACCGAGAAATAAATCTATTCAACGCAGCAATCATTCCGGTCAATTTCTGAATCTCCTTTGGGTTACGAGGCGATTGCAAATTCTGAATAGCCTTAACCTGCACTGGGTTCACCTCTATGCCCCTATGAGTGATCATATATCCTAAGAACTTTCCAGATCCCACGCCAAAAGAACACTTGGAGCCGTTAAGGCGCAACTTATACTTCCTCAGCATCCGGAAGGTGTCGGCCAAATCTGTCATGTGCGAAGGTACCGTCTTACTCTTCACCACCATATCATCCACGTATACCTCTATGGTTTTCCCCAGTTGCTGTTCAAACATTCGGGTCATCATTCTTTGGTAAGTAGCCCCAGCATTTTTTAACCCAAATGGCATGACCTTATAATGATAGTTCCCAGTTGGAGTAATGACGATCTTCTCTGATCTTCTAACGCCAAGGGAATTTGGTGGTAACACGGAAGGCGTCCAAAAAACTCATCCGAGGATGTCCAACGATAGCATCTACCGAGTTGATCAATCCGTGGCATTGGGAACGAATCTTTAGGACAGTGCCTTGTTCGGATCGGTAAAAGTCTACACATACTCTCCACTTGCCGTTCTTCTTCTTAACGACAACAGTATGGGCCAACCATTCAGGGTAGAAAACTTCTTTGATAGCCCCCGCCCTTTTGAGTTTAAGAACCTCTTCCTTCACAGCCTCAGAATGTTCTCGGGAAGATCGCCGAGGTCGTGCCTCCTCGGAACAATGGCCGGATTGGCGTTTAAATGATGACAAATAAAGTTCGGATCTACACCCGGAGCGTCATAGGGGTCCCACGCAAAGACATCTAAATTATCCTTCAGAAATTTCAACAACTCCATCTTCTCTTGGTATGGCAATCGTATGCCAACTTGGAAGAACCTCTCTGGATCATCTGTTATTACAAACTTCTCTAACTCCTCACAAACAGCCTCATCTTCTGTCATCGCTCCAGTGCCTCGGAGCGTTAATTGCTATGACTCCTGGATGGGCAAGGTTGATGACTCAAATTCCGGCCGACGAAGCACCGCAGCCGATATGCATTGCCTAGCCATCACTGGCTGAGGGATTTCCTCAACATGCTCCCCCGAGGGGAATTTCACCTTAACATGTAAGGTAGAGGAGACGACTCCCAAGGCGTGCAACCATGGCTGGCGAGGATAGGTGTATATGGAGAATACGCGTCAACCACGATGAAATCTACCTCAACCGTTTCTCGTGCCGGATTGAACAGTGTAAACGGATCTGCCCCTTCGGCACAACGGCCCTTCCTTCGAAGCTTATAAGTTGGGGAGTCGTAAGGAGTTAAATCTTGCAACTCCAACCTCGGCCCTTTAAATAGATCGGGGTACATGATATACGCACCGCCACGATCTATCATCACCCTTCTCACATCATAATTCCCTATCCGAGGGTAACCACAAGAGCATCGTCATGGGGCTGGATAGTCCCTACTTTATCCTCCTCGGAAAAACCCAAGACAGTAAAGTACTCTTTAATCTCTTCGGCCGGCTACCCACATCCTCGGCTTTGCGGATGGGAAACCGCCATAACCTTAGTGGGACCCGAGCCGGTCCTACAGTGCAGGCGAAGATAACATTAATTGTTCCCAATCTTGGCCGAGATGAACCGTTCCTCTGGTTGTTTGAACCAACTTGATCGACTTGCCCGGTGGGCCGACACAAGTCTTCGCTTTAACTTTCCCTCACCGACGAGCTCTAGATGGTTCCACAGGTGGTCCGGTTCTCGCAGTGTGGCCCACATCTGATGGTGCGACGGAAAAGATTTTGATTTCTTCTCGCGAGGGTCCTGCCATCTTCTTAGGGCCATCGAAGAAGGGCTCTTTACGAATTTTTCTAACAGGCGATGCACTTGGTTCTCGGAACACGATATTTACGCGCCAGGAGTCTTTGCCGAGCCGGATTGTCCAGTAATCCCTCCTCGGCTTGTTGTTGTGATATCTGTCCGACCGAAATCCCTTCTCTCCGCGGGATAACCTTCTCCTTTCCTTTCCCCGCTGCTTGGTCTTCCTCTACCCTTTTATATTCATCAATACGATCCATAAGACGGCGCACGGCGCGGACGGGCTTTTTCGTCAAAGACTTTCTTAGGTCGTGATCAGGAGGCCCACCTTAAAGGTATTAAGGGCCACCTCATCAAAGTCGCCATCTATTTCATTAAACATTTCCCGAGTATCGTCGAGTATGCTTTCGGTGTCTCCCTTCCTTCATGACCATGGACGACAACGAGTCCAATGGCCGAGGAACTTCTGCTACACGTAATGAACCGCCGAAGCAAATGCCCTAGTTAGTTCCCCAAATGACCTACGGATCCCGATTTGAGACCGTTAAACCATCTCATAGCCACAGGTCCCAAGTTCTGGAGGGGAAGACTTTACACATCAAAGTCTCGTTGTGAGAGTGCACGCGCCATCCTTTGGTTGAAATGACTCACATGCTCCACCGGGATCAGTCCGGCCATTATAGATGGTAAAGGTGGGGTACAGGGTGAACCTCCTAGGAAGCCTCCCCTCTCAATCCTCCGTGAAAACGGAGATTTAGAGAAGTTGGTGCAACGCCCTACTCATGGTATCGTTGCCTAAGCCCCTAGATCGAAGCTTCTTATGTCTACGGGTTGGTTGGTCGTCTTCCTCGGAGGACGTTGCAACGGTGGGGAATATGACCTTGAACCGCAGCCAACTTCCCTATCCTTCTCCGAGGAAGAACTAGACGAGGACGGGGAAACCTTACGTTTAGCACGGCGTAACTTCCTCTTCAAACGATTGATTTCCTTCGCATGGATTTAGAACCCTCATCATGGGTAGCGCTACCCCCTCCACGAGTATGGCTAGCCCACAGGTATTACGTATGGACGCTTCCCTCACGATCCCTACGATGTTCAAGAGGATCGAAATGATCTTGAGGTTGTGATCATTGTGTCTATGCATGGTGAGAGCCTAAGCACCATAATATCCCTACTACTTCTAGACTAGATTCCCACGAGACGGCGCCAATTGTAAGTGCACAATTACACCTGGACCCAAGAACGGTTATGGGCTCTCAGTGCCAATGAGCCTTAAACAATATGAATTTGTAGAGTGTGGGCTTTAAACCTAGGTTAGAAATGTATAGGGATTAAATGACAAGTTAAAGACGCACAAGACGGAAACAACAAAGAGTAATGTAAATAGGCCTCCTCGGACATAAACCGAGAGCTGTTCTTATATTATATCTCTTTCTTTGTCTTTTTTTCTTTTTTTAGGTTACAAAAAGTTTCGTCCCCTTTCTGTTCTAGGTCCCCCCTTAAATACTCCCCTTTTTAATACTTTATACACGTGTTGCCCCCAATTCCTCCCTTAGCCTAGATATTTCTTTTCTTAGTGCCTTTGAACAAGAACTAGAAGTTTCCCTTCCAGCATTCAAGTGTCACTTCCCCATTAATGCGGCCAGGGTGGTAGGTGGGGTCTTTAATGTGGAGGTAGCAGCCTTTATCTTTGATATTCTTCCAACATCGGTGCTTCTAGGACATTCAAGGGTTCACCCCCTTTAACCATTGGTCTTGACCGTGTCATTCCCTAACCTTTACCATGAAATTCCGGGTTCTCTAGTGTAAGTCCGAGGGGAAAACCATCCTCGGCTGGACCCTCGGATCCTCGGCGTATGGGCCGACTTAAAGTACTAACAAGTCCTAAACTCAAGAGCAGGTCGGCCTTACTTAGCAAGACCCAACGGCCCATATTACTATCAAGATCTTTTTACTCCCCACACTGACTAATTTGAATAGTTTAGGAAAAAGATTTCATTTTATATATTTTTTAGGAAATTGTGTTACTTCGTCCACCAAAAAAAAAAAAAAAAACCCGCTACTGCTCAGGTAATCATGCTTGCATTCAATGATTGGTTATGATGTCTGCTGGCTCATTTGAGGGTCATATTGATATTTTGGATAAGCTTTAAATAATATATAATATACATTTGTTTTGTCTTAAATTATGTCCTTTTAGACAAACAGCATGTTATGAAGTAGTGTCCTAATAGTACACGGCACTGTAGATTGCTCACTAAGAAAAATGGGTGTAATTTTAGAAGTATGCCAATTTTTACGACAATTAAGATCTTACATAATTATATTTTTATTTTATTCTATCATTGACATTACCATATTATCTACTATTAACAACTTAACACTACAAAATACCTTGTAATTTTGCTTAAAAAGTATTATGTATGTTTCCAATAATGACCTACAAAGTTTAAATGCCCAATTCCAATGCTAGATAAGTGAATCTGTTCACAATTTTTCATTCTTGAAGACAGAAAGAGGGTGTTATGTTTTCACTATATGCAGCGTCATACTCATGGTGTATGATCAGTGTGATGTTGCATTGCAAATGGCCGAACACGTAATGCTGCGTAGTTGCGGTGAGGAAGAGACTAGTATCGATAAAGAGTGAGAGGCAAAAGCTGTGTAATTATGGTTGAAAGAAAAAGGATAAATAAAAAGGGCCAAATCTCCTAACTACCCCTTACAAAGTAGGTAATAACAAGTAAACAAATGTGGTTTGCCAAAACAGAGAAAAATCCAAAAGAGTTTGAAACCCAAGACTGTCCCCCAGCTATTTATAACGCCTACTCATCCATGAGGCTCCTCCGGATCAGCCTCTGCTACCTCTGCATTGTGTACTTTCTCTAATGTCTTTGAGAATATAAGGAAAAATGAATACCCATGATTCTCCCAACCCACCTCATCACCTAGGTTGAGACACTTTCTAGAGAGGTAAAAATCATGAGGAGTCGATCTTCAAAAGCAGAAACTAGGCAAGGAATGGAAATAGATCATAAGCTTAATAGTAAGCTCAAAGAGGAACCTCATCTGTCCGGTGCTTACATCCGTAGCCTAGTGAAGCAACTTACCTCCTCAAGAACCAAAGACCCCATGAATTCCAAAGACCCAGAAACTAGTGCTGTTGTTGCTGAAGGTTTACCTGGTGGCCAAAATTTAACATCATTTGGTGAAGCTGGTTTCAGTGATCAATCCCAGCAACAAGCACAGCAAGAACCTCCACAACCTCAACAACACAAAAAACAAGTTAGGAGGAGACTCCACACCAGTAGACCATACCAAGAGAGGCTTCTAAACATGGCTGAGGCTAGGAGAGAGATTGTCACTGCTCTTAAGTTTCATAGGGCTGCTATGAAACAAACCAGTGAACAACAACAACAACAACAACAACAGGTGCAACAACAAACCCAACAAGAACATCATCCACAACAACAGCAGCAACAATTGTTCTCTGTGCAGTCTCAACCACCCCACTTGCACCCATGTTTTGAACAAGAAAGGATCAAATCTAGGAGAAATCCTAGAATATACCCATCAAGCACCCCCAATTTTTCTAATTATCTAGACCATCTTTCCTACTCATCATCTTTTTCTCATTCTCCAGGATCATATCCTTTCACTTGGTCCACTCCTTCTCCATTTGCTCCTTCACCTGTTGCTGAAAACCTGAATTTCACACTTCCAAACCAGCCCTTAGGCCTAAATCTCAATCTTCATGATTTCAACAACTTAGACACCAGTCTTTATCACAACCCTTCACTGTGCTCATCCTCATCATCTCCATCTCAATCATCATCCTCATCCCCAACTCTTTCTTTAGCTATTGATCAGGAAGTACCCAATTCAGTTGTGACTACTCCTGCACTAGCAGATCATGTTATTGAGTCTTCCAGAGGCACAACTGGTGGCGGTAGTGGATCAGGAGACTTACATGCAGTCATGGATGATGAAGAGATGGCGGAGATTAGATCGATAGGTGAGCAGCATCAGATGGAATGGAATGACACAATGAATTTGGTCACATCAGCATGGTGGTTTAAGTTCTTGAAGACCATGGAAATTGAGGGTCCAGCTGAAGTTAAGACTGAAGGAGCTGATTTTGATGGGTACCATCCATTTGATGAAGTCATGGAATTCCCATCTTGGTTGAATGCAAATGAAAACTGCTTGCAACAACATTTCAATGATGACTGCTCAAAGGACTACTTACAATATCCTGCTTTGCCTTGGTAAGAATCCTATATTTTTGAGACTTTAATTTACACTATGCTTGGTTTATGGAAGAAGAAGGGAAAGGGAAGAAGGTGAGAGATAATAAATGAATCCCTTTATTTGGTTTAGGGGAATTAGGATGGAGGAAAGGAAAAGAAAGAGGTACACCGTTTTCTTAAGGGATTCATTTTCCTCATTAGTTCACCATTTTTTTGAGGTATTAATTTTCCTGTTTGGCCTACTATTTTGTTTCTCCCAATTTGGGAGGAAATAGAGAAAGAAGAAAATGTTTTTTTCTTTATCTCTCCTCCTCGCAAACCAAACACTTGAAAGGGAAAATTCTTTTCTTCTTCTCTTACCTTGTGCTAAGAATATTTTTTTTGCTGTGTTCCATGCCACTTTTCACCATAGTTAGGTCTTTTTCTCTTTTGGAAAAATCTGCTGACACCAAAATTATTAAAATCATGTTTGTTCCTGAAAAATGAAAGAGGGATGTACTTTAGTTTCGATCAGTCGTTTCATTGTTGTTTTTTCCTCATTAATATTTTGAGCCTTAACGTGGCCTTTTTGTGTGTGTGGAAAAGAGGGGGACTTGAATCCTTATGCACCAGTTGAATACAATGAGAAAAGTAGATATAACTTTTGTGTTATAATTATTATGACAATTATTTTTTTTTAAAGGGGTTTCTACTTATTATGTTTGTTTTTAATAATAATTTTTACCATCAAATTAAGACACTAATCAATTTTTTATGTAGGTAAAAATTGAATATTAAATCTTTTATTATAACAACTATAATATAATAAATTGTAAGTAAAGAAAAAAAATTAATAAATTTATATAAAAGTAATAGATAAATATTTACAATCTACTATTTCAAAGCTGTACCACAAAAGTTGTCCTAAAAAAATTCCAATGCAATAGATGATGAGAGTAGGCATTAGAAGGTTAGTTGGTAAGGTATTTGACTTTGATATATGTATATATATCCTAGGCGGCTAGGGCCATGTCAGATGATTATGGATTCTCCTGTAAAAGGTGGCCTCAGTTTGAACCGGCCACATGAAATTATATACAACTTTATTTTTATTTTTTATTCTATTCCTATTTTGCTTGTTGTGTACTCGAAATGATAATTAAACTAATTTTTATTCTATGCCCCTTTTCAGTTGTCGAAAAATTTTGAGGTGAACTAATTTTTATTTTATTTTCTCTTTGTGATTCTTTTATACACAGCATGGACATTGGAGAAATCGAAGGAATGGACGGGGACTGGTTATCATGACAAAGGATTGATTTTTTTTGTTGATCAAATCTTTGGCTCTATATTTTTGCTCCATTAAATTTTTGGTAGTACTAGAAACTTTGTTTTCAATCTTTGATAAATAAGGCTTGCAAAGATCTCAAAGAGTTAAGACTTAAAAGAGTATGGTAGCTGGCCATAGAAAATAATGTATGTAAGAAAGAAAGGAGTGTGCTTTTCTCCTTTATAATCAATTCTTATTCCTCAATCTTGAATTTCCGGACTGTGCTTCTTCATGTAGTATTTGAGAGTGAATTAATGTACTTTGCACTAGCTTTCGAGGAATACTGGAAGTTTATGTAGTTTTGTGAAGAAGTGGCAAAATCCTCCACTTCATAATTTGTACCTTAATGTATACTGAATCATACAAAGATTATGCTGTATTTTGTTTAATCTTGGAAGAGTAGTGTTGGGTTAAGATAACTTGACCTCGATTAATTAATTCAATTACCCAAATTGATTAATTAGGTTCAATTGCATGCAAATTATGGAGGCACCATCAAATCACCAAAAATACAAAATGTAGCGGAAAATAAATTTGACACGGTGATCTTGTGACAAATGAGGAAAACCTCGCAAGACAAAAATCTCACCGGGTAAGGTCACCACCCACAAAAATCTACTAATCAACAATCAAGTGGTTACAAGTATAAGCAATCTTACCAACTACCCTGATCTATTCCGCAATACCAACATACAGTTGAACCTTCACTCTAATACCCAATTGGACTTGATTTTGCAATAGCCTTCTTTCCCTTGATGCACAAACCTCCATTTTGTGACTAACTCCTTTACACAGATTCTAGTATGTGACTAATTTTAACAATTTGAATAATTGTTGCTGACTGCAAAATTCTTCATTTCATCAACAATGAAGATCAATAAGCATTTGGTTACAAAACCCAACGGCACACAAACGCAGTAGCTTCTTACAGAGAAATTAAGCACATGGTCACTATATCTGTATATGGCGGCTTTTAAAATAAGTCTTATATATGTCTAGGGTTGTAAGAAACCCTACACATACACATAAGCTTAGGCTAGATTTTAGATCTGGAAATTCTAAAATCGTAATTCTTGATAGATCGAGCTAGTGTCGAGCTATCTATCGAGTTTCAAATTAAGTTTCGATAGCATCTATTTGTCGAAAATTAATAATAAGTTTTTTTCTTCACTTGTTTTTTGGATCAATTTTCATGTATTTAATTCTTGACTTGTACCACGTGTTTCTTAAAATACTAAACTCATCTTAGATCTACCATTTTTTTTAGAAAAATCTTAAATCTCTCTAATTACAAGTGAAGTATATTTTATCAAATACTTAGTCAATTACAAAAAAATATGACCTCACAGGTACAAACATTCCAGAACATTACATAAATAGAATTTCCATCAATCCTGCGGTCCAAGTAAGAGTGTAAGACTGTGGTCAAAAGGAGCAAGTTGGTTGGTTAAAGCTTTTATAATCGGGTAATAACAAAGAAATAGAATTGTATCAACGTGTCCAACGCTTATTAGAAAACTGCCACTGGGTATTGCAACAGTGGTTGGTGCAACTATATATCTTTTCTCAAGCTTTCTTTCCTGGGCAAGGCCGGCCAGTTCCAAAGAAACACTCTTACCAATGTTCTCTCTCTCTCTCTCTCTCTCTCTCTCTCTCTCTTAAACTCTACCTTATACACTAATATTTGACTGTCATGCATGAAATCCTAGAATAACAAAGGCAAAATTATTAGGTGCAAAAATCTTAAGAATGCCCTAACTTCTCAGGAAATTCAACAAACTACTCATCAAAAATTGAGGGGCACCCAATTCTCAAGAATATACGAGGATGTTCTAATCAGTAGTTCATTTATTATAACAACAAAATTACAATATATAAATGTTTCGAAATAATAGGAAACTTTCTTATCAATACGTACGTGGGGGAGGAAAACATTTCAATTTTTTTTAGCTGGGAGAGCAAATATAATTTATTCTCTTGCACTAGCTAGCTAGCTCACCCCATTTAAATCTACTACTAGGTTTAATTTAATTTTCTTTTTCATCAATGTAGTCTTCGCTGTTGTAAGGGCTAAAAGCTTCCGAAAGCCAATTCTTCTTCCTCCAAGCATTCCATCCCATCTCTTCACAAATCTCATCACTGTGGTTGATACTGAAAGTGGAAATGCAGTGTCTCTTGTAGAATCTGGTTGTCCTCTTCATGACTTGCATCTCTTCTGTTACTTGTGTCAGCATTTTCTCAATACTAGGAAGCTTGAATACATTATCAGCCAATTTAGCCAGCCAGGTGCACCGTAACTCCGCCGTGTGCAGATTTGAGACACTCTCAATATACCCCACAAACGCCATGTTGGGGATTAAGGGATGAATCGTGCCTCTGTTCATGAAAATCATTTAATTAGGTCATTCCTTCGAAAATACAATTTAAATCCAAGTCACATATAATCTTTATCAATATGAAATTAATGAGTTACATGTATAAAAGATTTTTAAAAAATTTTTAATTTAGAATTTTAAACCTATATTATTCATTCTATACTAATTATTTTTTATCATCACAAAAAGACACCAATTAGTTATTTTATGTAGGTGGGAATAACAAAGACTTTATAAGTTAAACTAGCTAAAACAAAGGTTTAGTTAACAGAATTAATTCCTTGGTAAACATATAATTTAAGTCGGTTAAACTTATTCTTTACTTCATATGCATGGATGTCAAGGTCTGCACAATAATGCACATTAAATATATACGTGGACGTGTGTGTTATATATACTTATAATTTAATTTGGATCTATGACTTGTCTACACTAAAAATTGATTGGTGTCTTGGTCTGATAATAACTATTATCAAAAGCGGACATCATAGGTTGAAACTCTCTTTAATAAAAAAAAAAATTGGATCTATGACTGGACCATTAGAAGCCACACTCAATACACAGCATGCTTTCACACTACTAAGGCTATGTTAGATAGTTGGACCTGATGCTGGTTTCATACCATGCCAAAAGAATACATAAATAATGAAAAATTATTTAATACTTTCAATGTAGAGCGACATAGTATACCCTCTATCATTCTTTTTATTGTATTCACACGAGAGGAAAAATTTTCATACTCTAAAAGTACTCATATTTGTTTCAGTTTAAATACCTGTAAAGGGGCATGATCCCGGAGGAGTCCACTAGGAGACTCCTAAAAGGCTCAGGAAGTACAGCTTGAAGTTTTTTCTTCCCATCATAACCAGTAGCAAGAAGCACAACATCAGCCTCCAATCTCGTGTTGTCTTCAAATTCAATTCCCCCATTCCAAAACCACCATTTTGATGTCTTTTTAAACTCTATCTTTCCCTTGTCTGCCTCAGCAAAGAAATTCTCTGGCAAGATAGCCATCTGGCAAGAGGCATAGTCCTCCACGAATGGATGATCTGGTTTCAGTCCATACTTCACTAAGGGAAGCTTCCACACCAAGTACGACTCTATGAACTTGGAAATTGCTCTTTGCTGTTTGGAGACAAGAATCACTTATCTGAGTGTCAAATTATACAATATGATGGCACATGGTACTCTAATAATAATACTAATGATTACGATTACGGTGCAAATGATTTTGGGAGGAGTTCATGGTAACAACAAAAGCAAATAATTTTTTCCCTATATTTAATTGGGTTTGGGATTAATAAGTATAGAGAAGTGAATTACAAATTTTAGCATATGGGGAAGTTTATAAAATTTTACAACATAAATTTTATAAGCTTAAGTGTTATTAATCACTAGTCATTTGTTTAAATAACTCATGCGTTGCACGGAATAATATTTTCTATTTTTTTTATTTTTTTTAAATATAAAATTTCATAATTATAGTAGTTATTAGTATGTAATTATATGATTGTGTTCCTCTATAGAATTATTTATAAGAGCTTAGGGGCACAATTTTTGTCATAATTTTGATACGAATGCCTATGAATGATAAAGAAAATATTATAGGTCCATGTACAAGTAATAGTTTATCATTTATAGCCAACCTTATCACTTATAACTGACCACTTCAACAAGTTATAATAAAAATTGTTACATATGTCATATATAGAACTTAGAAAAATAGATTCTTTATTTTACCACTTAAAGAAAATGCCATAGCTGTATTATTATGGAATATCTAAATATAAAAGGTTTTATATGGAATCTTTGTAGAATTTAAAGTCAATTAATAAATACTAATAATAATAATAATATTAATAATAATGTGGAAAATTTGTGAAGCCTCTAGAATCTATGTGGCTCAATATTAAGAGATCAACAAAAAGCATTTCGTCTAGTTTATATATTATATATATTTTAAAATATAGATATTTTTCTAAAATAGCTTCAAATGCATTTACTTTCACATCAATTGTCACTCATTTGTGATAAAATCTTTTTTTTTAATTAAAAGAAAAAAAAGATATTTCTTTAATTATTATGTCTCCGAAATAACATCAATCATATTCATTATTACATCTATTTGTAATATTTTAATAGTAATATTGGTAGAAGTTTATAAGCAATTTTCATATCCATATTCCATATATTCATCTTATCATTTTTTTTTTCTGAACTTATATTTTTGACTCATCTACTAAACAGAAGAGAACAAAGGAATATGATGAATTTACCATTGGAGATAAAAGAGGTAAGAACAAGGTCCTGAACAAATTTTGATTTGGCCTTTCGTGGAGAAACTGAGAGGACCTTGTTGAATAAAACAAGAAAAATGGCAATCCCCAAATCCTGTAAGATGGAACGGTCCAGTGCAAAGTCCTTATCACCATCGTGCATGATTGCCCGTCAGGTCCTTTAAAAGTAGGGCAAAAAATGTCAATTTTCAAAGCCATTTTTCTACAAAAAAGCAAACCAATAATTTCATCTAGCTTGCAATTTCTATTAATCAAAGACATATATAATAGGGGTGTAATATATATAATAGAAAGAAAATTAAGCAGATCTGACTATTCTCTTCTCTGCGACGTTCTTGGAAATTCTATATACTTCATAGCACTTTCAATGAAATTTCTTAAAAATGAGTCTAAATATATCATATATATATATATATATATATATATTTATATATATATATTTTTTTTTTGATGTCCAATCCAATATTTGAACTTTATTAGCAATTTAGCCCCAAAAGTTGGCTGTAAATAATTTTTACATTTTTTTTAATTTCTTTATTTACTTAGCAAGACGTGAACTTGTGAATTTCAATTAATTCAATTAGTAAAGTCTCTGATAGTTGTATAAAAAATTTGAGATTCAATCACCGCCTACATCAAAAACTGATTAGTACCTTAGTATAACTATAGTTTGAAACTCTCAAAAAAAAAAAAAAAAACGTTTTTACATTTTAAACAACATTACACACATTTACACACATTTACACACACTTTTTCACTCACACATATTTCAAAAAATTACAAAAATTTCATCTCAAACTACAAAAATCTCATCTTAAACTACTCTACCAAACACTCCCTAAAACTTAAACTAACTTATTCTCACCTTGCCTAGTGTTGCTGACTCAGTGCGCAAGATTAAAAATTGAGAATACATAATTTTTTTTAAATATCTTTTTTACAATTGTTAAAAAAAAATTGATTATGAGTGATTGACTAATCATTTTTTCCGTCCTCTTTCATGCTCGATCTCTTAATAATTACAAAAAAAAAAAAAAAAGGAAAAAGAAAATACTCAATCTCTTAATAATTACATTAAAAAAAAAATTGTGTATGTATGAATAATGAATGAAAAAAGACTTCAAATATCACACTGTGCCCCGGCCTGCCTATGTCAACTTGGCCCTTGGCCTAAGTTGACCGCTCTAACTGTACCCACCTGAGTTCTAGTAGTACTCGGAGTCTCTGACCCCTAAAAAAAACAAAAAACTAGGAGTCTAGTAGCACTTAATATAGAAAGCAGGCCATGGATCATGGATCATATATTGTATAGGAAAAATATGATCTTACTTTGGTTTACAGCATTTTTGTTTAAGAAAAAAAAAAACGAGTGTAACAGCATCATTGTCCGATTATTTGTAGAATATATATACCTTGGTTTGCCACTGCGCACTCGACGGCTAAATCAATAGCTGATTTTTTGTAGCCAACAATTGCCACCTTCTTTCCTTTGAGAAGTGCACGAGAGGTTTCTTTGTCAAGTTTAGAGTAATCCAGTGAATGTAAGACCTTGCCTTGAAATACTTCTTGGCCTTTGTTTGGTGGAAAACTTGGCATTTTTGGTATGTCTCCGTATTTTCCGATGCAAACCACAAGAAACTCGAAAGCATACCACTGTTTAATTTGTTCCAAAATGTTCCATTAATCAGCAAAAAAAAAAAAATTAGAAAATAATCGAAGCGCATCATTAATTTACTCTATAATTTCCTAGAATTAGCAAACCTTGGACGATAGAGAATATAATAATTAATATATTCAGGGAGTTTCAGTGCATGCGATTCTTGGTCTTATTTTATTTTGTTTTGGATAAACTATCAAGGTCTTAAAACTTATATTTTGTAATTAAGATTCTTTCAGTGGCATGCAATTACCGAACAGTGACACAAAGCCACACAAGCATGCCTGCCTCTTAGTATTTGGCTTTTAACAGATATTGAAGTAGAAGAACTAAGATTTTTTTGTTCTTTCATTTCAATTTTTTTTTTGTTGGATAATCCAATAATTAGGGTGCTGAACTATATCTTAGTTGTAAACACTAAAACGTGACAACTCACTTACAAGACTCTTCACGTAAAAATAAGATAAAGACTAATGTAATTAAGATGCTTCTTAAAATCAATTAATAAGAGAGAAATGAATAACCTGAACAGTTTGAGATTGGTTATTTTCTATGGCAACCTCCCAAACAGGATGGCCTTTCAGCAGATTCCCGTACTCTGTGGATGTTTTGGAACTCAATTTGTGTTGAATGTTATCAGTACTCCGGTCACCAACATACCGGATTTCGATCACCCTAGAGTTGAACTTGATGAACTTCAACACATCAAAGTGTGTTGCATAGCCATGCAAGTATTCCAATATCTCAACATGAGAAGGGAAAGTTGAATTATCTCTTTCAGGCCAAGGGTAATCAGAGAACTCATAATCACAACGAGGGGTTTGGAGTTTAGTAGAAGTGAAAGAACAGTGTTTCCAGACACCTCCTATGGAATCTGTGGCCTCAAAAACCACAGGGCTATAACCCGAAAGCTGCTTAGCGGCAGCGATTCCGCTAATACCAGCCCCGATTACCCCAACCTTAGATGCTAAGTGAATGTGGCTTTGGTTTTGGTCGCTAGCCATTATAGTGTAGGACTACGTTAGACACAATAATTAAGCTATAGCTTGCTTGTGAATTGTGTGTTGGTGTAGGAACTACGAGGATGTTCATGAACCATTTATAGAGTTGTGGGATGACCAATTCTCGAGCTTGGCCCCATTTTTCTTTTTAAAATTAATCAATATCATGTTGTATATTTATTTAAGTGAAAATGGTAGGTTGCATGGTTACTTCCTATTCATTCATGTACCATTCCTACACGTCTTTTGTTAATGGGCTCCTATACCCTGTTAAGGAATATCCAAAGGAAACTCATTTGCATTAGATGGTGACAAAATTTCATAAAAACTTTTATGTTAAAAGTGATTGGACTACTTATAAAAATATCACTGTTCTTTAATGGTCGTGAATAGGATCCCTCTTAAAAATTCAATAGCATGTGTACTTTTATTATAATTTTTATTTGAAATAGTATTTTATTATAAATTGACATATCCCTATGTAATATATGATATCCAATTTTATTTATTGAAATCGAATTTTGTTTATTGAATTTATAGGTTGTAATTGTAGGATTTATTTGAGAAGACAACTCATTTTGCATTATTTTGTATATTTTTTTTGAAAAAATAAATATAATTCGATGAGAAGAGAAAAGATGGTGTGAATTTTGAACGTTTTCATTAAAAATACCAAAAGAATTCATTTTAACACAATATTTTTTACTAACTTTTAAGACATTTTTTTTTTCTAAAAGACCATTTTATAAGACTTTTATTATATATATATATATATATATATAGTGTATAAAATACTTTATTGTTTACAATAGTAACTCACTCGGCATTCAAGTGAGATTAAATTAGTGACTTCGCCTCACTCTCACGGATGGAATGTCACTTGATTCAAATGTTTATTAAACAATAAAATTTATAATATCTCAAATATCTTTTTTAGCTTCAACAGCTAGTGGACAAGATTTTTTTTTTTTTATTATTCTCATAAGAAAAAAAATTTGACAACATTTTTATGTTAATTAATTCTTTCATCATTTTGTCTATCGAAATTTATTGGTTATATTAGTTGTAGGATATGTTTGAGATGACAACTCACATAGTCACATTACATTATTTTGTAAACCTTCAAAAAAATAAATAGATGATTGATGAATTTAGGATTTGAACCATAAACATTTTCATTAGAAATATCAAAATATGACAATGTAACTACAAAATTTTGATGAGTTCGGAAGACATTTTTTTAGAAGACTATTTTGTGAGACTTTTATAATATATATATATATATATATATATATATATAATTTAATTGAGAATCTTATGATATAGTTTATTGTTTACATAAAGTAACTCGCTCGGGCATTCTAGTGAGACTAAATTAGTGACTTCACCTCACTATCAAGGATGGAATTTTAATTTATTAAAATGCCTAATAAAAAATAAACTTTTTTATCTCTCAAATATTTCTTAGCTTCTAAACTATAGTTGACAAGATTTTTATGAATTCTCAACAAACAAAAATAAAAAATCAAAAAGCTGACAACATTTTTATGTTAATTAATTCTTCCCTTATTTTGTCCATCGAAATTTATATGTTGCAATTGTAATTGTAGAATATGTTTGAGATGAGAACTCAAGTTACATTATTTTGTAAGACATTGATTAGAGAATGGGGGGATTTTAGCTACAAAATTTTTTACTAGTTTTGTAAGATTTTTCTCCTTTTTTTTTTTTTTTCCTTGAGAATCTTATAATATATTTTATTGTTTACATAAAGTAACGCACTTAGGCATTCAAGTGAGATTAAATTTGTGAATTCGCTTCACTTTTAAAGATAGAATATCACCACCGCGCACCTTTGGTGCGATAGTCACTCTATAAGTACAAATGCTTGTGGGGTGTGGGGGGGTAAGGGCCAGAGTTCAAGTCTCTAGGAGGGAGTTTCACACACATATACACTTTAGATTAGGCTATAGTAGAAATTCTATCTTGTATAAAAAATTTAAAAAAAGAGATAGAATATCACTTTGATTAAATTGTTTATTAAATAATAAAATTTAATATTTCAAATATTTCTTATCTTCGAAACGTGCTGACAACATTTTTTTTTATTGGAGTCTAAAAATAAAGTTGACAACATTTTTATGTTAATTAATTAATTCTTCCCTTATTTTGGTTGACCCAAAGTAATTAAATATGTCCTCCGTGTTTTGTGTCAGTGGTTCTCTGATTGATTAGGGGAAGTGCGTGCATATGATACCTGGTAATGCAAATAATTTTTTTTATACCAAATAAAGAAAATAAAAAAATTGTTTGTCTGACCTTGAAGTGTCTACGGATTGCCATTTTTTGTTTAATTAATTAAGCACATTGCCTTATTTGATTAATTAAAAGAAAACGAAAATCCCTGGAAAGATAATGATAATTTTTTATAAATAGCTAGATTAGTTAGCCTAAGACTCATTTAGTTCTTGTGTTCCCATAGTATGACCATAATTTTCAATAGGATTCTAAGGTGAGGTCAATGTGGTTTGAGATCTAATTGTCCCCTAAATTTATTTAATTTAACATATATGTTAGTTATACTCTCAATTTATCAGTGATGTTAAATTGTACTTATTAATATTTATAAAGATAATTGACGTTTCATTAATGTTGACTTGATCTAAAATAACCATATAAACAATTAAGAAAGAAACTGTTAAGTTTTGGCAGGTAACTTCTTGAAAATTTAACACGAGTAATGAATTAGTTTTTTGGTTCAAATGGAATTTGACATGGCATAGTATACGGAACTATATGAGAGATAGTTTTTAATTTTAAAAATGACATAAATTTTAGGTGTATGGAATATATTTCCCTGTTTGACTTTATTAATTGTGATATATGGAGACTGAAAAGTTGTATTCTATTAATTATAGTATAGATAAATGATATTCAACATTTATTTAAATATTGATGTAACAAAATCCAATGTACTTATTTTAAAATAGATTGCTAGAATATTAGAAAATTTCTGATGCACGTATCCAACAACTCTAAAGAATCCTAATATGAAGTAACTATGATAAAAATATGGAAAATTATATTTTTTGTACTTCTGGCATGCATGGGTGGGGTTAAGTTCGTTAACTTGTCATTCGAAAAATTATTGCTTCCGAAGGTTTGCCATTAGGCGCAAGATGGATTCAAAAAGACGTTCTGCCAGAATAAATTTTGATAATAGAAAAATGGTCCTAAATCCTAGCAGAATGAACCTCAAATGAGTAAAATATTCTTTGTTTTTAAAGTAAGCCAAATTAACTTATCGATCATATATCATAGTTGAGAAAATGAAATGTTTTCTAATTAAAAACTTAAATCAAAATCTATGCATGACTCAATTGAATGCTATGTGTTAACAGCTTCGTTTCTCTTTTCATTTTGACTTTTTGAGCTATATTATGCTAATGAAAGTAGGTACTCCATGGCAAGCTTCTATTTGGTTAAGGACCAATACACTGCATAAATATATTTATCATTACATGGTATTTGCCTATATACAACTTTTCTGCTTGACGTCTATACAAACGCACGCCTCTCATGTATAATATTACTAACATATCTAGTTGTCACGTTAGAAATTATATTAAATGGTGTACTTAATAAACTATTCTAAAAAAAATTTGTACCACTTTTATAAAAAATTGAAAAAGCTATAAAAACATTAAAAAAAAATCTTCTTTATAAAATATTTCTTAAAATAATTTCCTAACAAATACGCGGAGAGAATTCATTAATTTTTACTTTTCTTATTAGGTCTTTCTATTTCTAAGTTATTCTACAAGTATTAAAACTTAAAATGTTTATTTTCATTACATAAATATTCAAGACACTTACTTCCTACTAGCATAATATATACAAAACATGGAGGGAAATATCGAAGAAGTAAGGAAGAAGTTTAACAGAAAGACGTCCATTTGAATTTGGAAGAAACTCAGCAAGATTAGACCTTTACTGATACATGTAGAGCGCAGCCATAAAGAGACAGCGAAGTCATTGTCACTTTTACCCAAAAAAGAAGTCATTGTCTCTATGATTAAAAAAAACACAACAAACAATTTGCTGACTCAAAGCATGCAGAGAGATTTTCTCCCCTTCTTTTGGGTTAAATAATAGGTGAATTTTGGATTACCTATTATTGCGTTGAGGTCGATGATATTGTCTTCCTAGCTTTTTCTTTCCCAGAGGCCAAAGAACTATACTACTATAGTATGTTTAGATTAGCTTTATTCATTAAGTTATTAATTAGTTTATGTACAATTTTTTTTTAAAGTGTTACATTCACAATATTTTCATAACAAATCTTAGATGGTAATTTGTTATTAGTTCTAATTTAAACCTAAAACTTAGATTAGCTATTTACCTATTAGTAATAGCCAATAACAACATGTGACTGAAGAGTTATTGTGAAAATATTATGAAAGTATTTCTGATTTTTAAAACCAAACATTTTTTTTCTTTAATATTTTACTTGTCAACTTTCCACAAATAAACAATTGTATTTCAATAAAAAGTTTATCCAAATGAATAAAAAAAACTAATCTAATAATGCTAAAATATTTTGAGAGTACTTTTATCCCTATTTTAATGAGAATCATGAGACTTTGACAATTTATAGGATTGAAAATACTTAGGCCTTTTTGTTTTTATAAAAAACAATTTGTTGAAAACCAATATATATATATATATACACACACACACTAGGTGCTAGGTGGTAATCCGTGAAATAATTTTTTTTTTTTTTTTGTCTATATATGAATTTTGATAATTATGATAGTACCTAATAAATATTTATTTTAACTGTGTTTGTATATAAACTATATATTCTAATATTAAAAGAATATACAATGTATCAAGAGTCTAATGGAGAGTTTAAATATAGAACAAAATTTTAATTCAATCAAAAAATATATATATGTGTGTGTGTGTGCGCGCGCATATTATAGGAATAACATTTAAATTTACGAGGCCTAAAAGGTTGATGTGACAAAATATTATAAAGTTTACCAAAAGTCAAACATCTTCAACTTAATATATATTATAGATTATAGATTTGGACGTTTTGTGTTACATTATTGTGTATGTAATATGTCTATGCTTGATTGATTGTATACAAGTTTGGAGAAAACTAATGAGAAATTTTTTTAAATTATATTTAATCTGTTTAATTTTTTTTATGTACATCGTTTTTAAATTTTATTTCTTTTAATAATTGTATTTTTACTAATTTTTAGTAAATAAGAAAATAATTTTTTCAACAAAAATTTAATCCAAATATACACTGAGAAATAATTTGGTGTTTTAGTTTAAAATATCAGTTTATTTTTATTGCCAGCTTATATTTAACTTTTTAAAGTTCTTATTTTTAGATACAGTTATATTGTTATATATACGTACACCTTTATTTTTAAAATAAAAATAAACACATCCAACCTCATGGTAAAGGTGTCTTGTTAGTTCAAGTAATAGAAAGTTAATTACTATAATTTTTTTTATCTCTCTTTTAAATATTTAGCATATAAGTGATTATCGTTATAAATAGTTTTTTATTTTATTTTTATACTCAATTATATTATACATAGAAAAATACTAAAACCACACAAACTTACACAATTTTTGCCACAACTCACTATGTAGCAAGTGGTAAACAATAGAGATGTAATAGTGGATGGATCTAGGTCCATACATCTACCACTCATAACTCACCAAATGACAAATTTTGAAAATAATTGTATAAATTTATGCGATCCTAGCACTGCTCACATGCATATAAGCATTCATAAACTACATTATCAGCAGTCTAGACTAACCCATTGTCAGTAGGTGGATAATAGGAAGTTTCAGGAGAGGAGCCAAATGGAATAAAAGAGCTAGCCAACTACTTTTTTGTTCAATATAGCCGCCTCGTCTTCCAATTTATATATTATCTTTAACAAGGATGTATGGAGGGAATTACTTGGATCGTATGTTGCTCACAATATTTGGAAAAAATTGTTTATCCCATGTGAGTTTTGACAAACTCTCCTATCCTTGAGAACAAGCCAGCTGTTTCCTATTATTTCTACCTCTCTCGGCATTTGTCTTTGTCTCTATCATACAAATGAGATGACACATTCACCCCCTAAAAAAAAAAGAGAGGATGATTCGCATTTGGTATCACAAAATCCGATATTTCACACTACAACTCTAATATAGAAATAAATTTTTCTTGGTATAAGTATGACCATTTCTTTTTTTAACTTTTGGGAAGTTGACTTAAGTAGAATAGTAATGCCTATTGAACTTCATTCATATATCATTTATAAAAAGACCATACATTCACTAATTAAAGAGTGCAATAATTCATCTTGTCCATGATCAATGTGCTCAATGGAATTATTGGTTCTGTAATGGCGCCACATGATCATGAATTGACCAGCAAAGACTTAGAAGTCCTTTTTTTTAACAAGCAGAAGACAAGAGAACATGCATGCAAATTTTTCGATAATGCTTTTTGTTAATTGTCCCAAGTAATCGTATCCTACCAAGCAACGAAGATGATATTGAGAGTTGAGGATGAGAGTGCACTTGGAGACAATGGCTGAATAAGTTTTTCTTCTTTGATATTTGGTTTTTGTTACTTGACGTTTTCTTTGTCTTTTTATTGTGCGGAGAAAATTTTCCTGTTGATTGAAGAAATGATAGCAAAATGGCCTCCTTTTAGTGCCTCTCAATATCAAAGTCAGTATCAAATTCTTTGCTAAAAGTCAAAGGAGGCCAAATACAAACAGAATTAAAGGCCAACCCGATCATTCTTAGAAGGTGTAAGTGTAACCATATAAGAATGTTTGGCACTGGGCAAAGCTAGGTGGTAAGTAATTCAATTAACGTAGATTATGATGTCTTTTTTTTGTTGCTGAAGCTCATTGAGTCAAGGTCAATTAAGAAAATTTCTCCCCACGACAAATTGTCTCGTGTCTTTGAATTTTCATTAGAAAAGGAAATAAGTTTTCATCCTCAACAACCGTTTTACTCTCTGTCTAGTGAAGACCACCTTTCGGTCAATACATTTTTTTAATTCTTAGTGATGAAATTTAGACTCCCATTGGATTCATTCTTTAATTTCTAAAACTAAATTAAACAAGTGTTTGACTTGGAAGAAGTTTCATTTGGAATTTGGCAAGGGTCAATTCTACACAAGGGAGTTAATCTCGTAAAGAAGACTGTACCGATTTGACCAGTGGAACGATATATTTCGGTACCGGTTAATACCGGTATACCGTTTCAAGTTTACCGTTATTTTTTATATCTATATGTGTGTGTGTGTGTGTGTTATAATAAATAAAAAGTTTACCATAAAATATTACTTCAATTCAGAACAAATTATTGACGGTTTTAGACTTTAGCATCAATTAAAAAACAACACACAATATAAAAAATAGAAAGCTTAATTGTTCATTGCATACTAAGAAAAAAAATAATACTAATAAGTCCTTACAGAAATTCAAAAATTACAAAACTAAAAAAAAAAAAAAAAAAAACTTTTTCTATACCAACTGGTACGCCCACTACCGGTCAATATTGCCCGAAATTGGCCGATATGGCCGGTACGGCCGGTATTTGAACCGGTACAAAATGTTGACGTTTCGATACCGATATACATACTGGTACGGTACATACTGGCCGGTACAACCGGTACCGGTATAGTATCGACTACTTTGGTTCTGCAAATAATTAATTCGGGGAAGGTTTTCTAAGTTCTCACCTGGTAGTTGAAAAGTTTATATAGTTTTAAAATTCATATCGCAGTTTTTTCTTTTTTAGTAAAAATATGTTAGAGAGAATAAAAAAATAGAAGAGAAAGAAAAAGAAGAAGAAAATGTCAACACAAGTTCAAATGAATTTTGTAGTTTATAATTCCTACTTTCACTAAAATGCCAAATAAACGAGTCTTGGCCCAATGATGAATTGGAGTTCGGTTAATAGTAATGATCATGGTTTTAAAATTTAGAAAGACCACCCAATCGAATCTAATTAACTAGAATTACCGCACACCCTTGGTGCAATGGTTACTCTACAAATATAAGTGTTTGTGGGGGGTGTGAATGTCAAGAGCTAGGGTTCAAGTTTCTAAGAGGAAGCTTCACACACATTTACACTTAAATTAAGTTAGAGTAAAATTTTTATCTTGTATAAAAAAAATTAAAAAAAACTAGGATCCAATCACTGGTACAGTTTTAAAGCTAATAAAATTGGAAATTTCAATGTTTATTGAAAACTACATGAACCATAGTCAAATCGTTCGATTTACTAAATCGAGCATGGTTTAGAGATTCAAGATTTGAGGATCTAAACCACTTAGTTTAGAAATTTATACCTATATGCAATTTTGGAGTCAAGGTTGAATTTGAATGTTCTTAAGGCTTTGGATTGATGTACAACACATTCTTCCTTCAAGCTCGAAAATTGGGCAACACTTTGAGATGATTTAACTCCTTGGTTTTGAATAGGGTAATTTGGGTAGCACCTCCATGGATTGTGATAGGCCAAAAATGTATTGAACTTTTATAATAAATTAATTGATTAATTAGCCAAATTAATTAATTAATCCAATTAACATGCAAAATGCATGGTAACACAAACAAATCACCAACTAAGTTAATATGCAACAGAAAATAAAGTTGATACAGTGATTTGTTTACTAATGGGGAAAACCTCCAAGGCAAAAACTTCACCGAGTGATTTTAAGGTCACCACTCTCGAGAATCCACTATTATCACAACAAGCAGTTACAAGTAAAGGAATCACAGTATCTTATACCAACCTACAGTTGAACTCTTACCCCAATACACAATTGGACTTGTTATGTAGTGACAATCTCTCCTTTTCAATGCATGGCTCCCAGTACGTGACTAACCAATAGATGCGCAGATCCTAGTACGTGACTTAATCATCAACTTGATAAAGATATTGGCTACAAAGTTCTTCAGTTCATCAACACGATGAAGATCATGAAACTCCTTGGTCACAAAACTCAACGGCGTACAAACATAGCAGCTTCTTTAAGAGAAAGATGAACTAGGGCAAATTCTGTCTCCAATCACAATTTGCGTGAACAAAACTTTGTTCTACACTTATGCAACTGTGCCACCTTTGACAGCCCTTAAAATAATCCTTATATATGTTTAGGGTTGTGAGAAAAAAAAAAGCCTAAATATGTACACACGGATTGGAGTGAAAAAAAAAAAAAAAAAAAAAAAAAAAAAAAACTGATTTTCATAAATCTCGATAGATAGAGTATTTATTGAGCAGCTGTCGAGTATCGGGCTAAAGCAACCTTTTAAACCTCGATAGATACTATTTGTCGAGCTTCAAAATCCAATACATCTTCACTTGTTTCTTGGACAGATTTGCATGGTTTTAATACTTGGACTTGAACTCTTGTTCCTTGAAATATTAAACACATCCTAGATCTACTCAATTACAAATAAAGTGCATTTTGTCAAAGAATTAGTCAATTCTAAATGACATATGTTCTTAACATGAATCACATATATCCTAACAATTTCTTCCTTTGGCAATCTGTGACAAAACCACAATAAACAAATGAACATATGAGAGAAGTTATTAATCACTCAACTCATACTCATTTGTTGAATACAATAAAATCTATTCTAACACAAACTCTTGAAAAACTTTGCAAGAAGAGAGTTCATGGCAAGAAGACTTTGACAACCTGTATTTCTAAAACACTTTAAACAAAACTCATCACGGTATCTTAGTGTGAAAGAGAAATAAAAGATTGCATACAAGTAATAAGAAGCATGTGCATAAAGAGAGAAAAGAAACAACATATGAAGAGATAGGTGAAAATGTAATAACAACCTAA
The DNA here is from genome assembly GCF_040712315.1 of Castanea sativa. Classification (NCBI taxonomy): domain Eukaryota; kingdom Viridiplantae; phylum Streptophyta; class Magnoliopsida; order Fagales; family Fagaceae; genus Castanea; species Castanea sativa. Next base: position 17,886,779 of record NC_134013.1, on the reverse strand, counting down.
ATATATATATATATATATATATATATATATATATATATATATATATATATATATATAAATAATGAATACAAGGTTTGCTATCACAATGTAAGAAATGTATCTATAAAAGATAGAAAAGAAAAGAATACATAAATGCTCACTACATCCCTCAACAAGTATAGCCACTACCCCTAAATACATGACTACTCTCATATCCAAAACAACTCCCCATTTTTGTCACGAATCACAAAGGTCAAGTGTTAGAATATTAGTGATTCATGTTAGGAACATATGTCAACATTTTATGTAATTAGCTAATCTTTTGATAAAACGTATTTTACTTGTATTTGGGTAGATCTAGGGTGTGTTTAATACTTCAAGGAACAAGGTTTCAAGTTTAAGTGTTAAAGCCATGCAAGTCTATCCAAGAAACAAGTGCAAAAGTGTTGATTCATTAAAGCTCAATAGCTGCTTTACAGATAGCTATCTATTAAGGCTTGACAAATACTTTCTATTGAGGTATCTATCGAGAATTACAAAATCAGAATTTTTAGATCTAATTTTCGGCTCATGCTGACGTGTATGTGTATGGTTTCCTTTCTCACAACCCTAGACATATTTAAGGCTTATTTTAGAGGCCATCACATAAGAGAATACAAAGAGAACATATGCAAAAAGTGACTGATGTCTTAATCTCTTTGAAAGAAGCTACTGTGTCTTTACTCCTTAAGGTTTTGTAACCAAGTGCTTCTTAATCTTCATTATTAATGAAGTGAAGAACTTTGCAGCCAACATTCTTCTTCCTCAAGTTGGTGAATAAGTCACGTACTAGGATTCGTGCAAAGAAGTTAATCACGTACTAGGATCCGTGCATCAAAATGGTGGGGTTCATATATTGAAGAGTTCAGAGGTTTTAAAGCGGTAAAAGGTTTTTGCTGTAAATTCATCTATGGGGATTGTAGAGTCTAAGGACAAATGTTTTGTACTAGATTTGAAACTTCTCTTTACTATAGTAAATTGTATTTCGGAAGGTTTCCCCCCAGGTTTTTTACTGTGAAATTAGTTTGTTTCATTATTTTTCTTGGGTCATCATATCTCATCTTATTTAATTTTTCGCTGTGCATGATATTGATGTTTTTTTTTTTACAAGTTTTATACATAATAAATCTAATTAACAATTTGGGCTTAAAACTTGTTCATTCTATCAACCAGGGCCTAAATTTTCCAACAACAAGTAACTCAAGCAGTCATCGCAGCATCACTGGAAGAGCTAGCACCATCATCCTCATCACCATTGTCATTAGAGCCACCATCATCGTCCTCATCCTCAAAGCCACCAAGGCGAGCCTATTGTCGTGCAATACAACTAACACGGGTGTTCACCTAACACAACTCATCGCTAAGAGTGTCAAGGCATGCATCCATGCACTGAAGCTGTGCCATAATCGCCTCGAGTGTCACACCATTCGCGGAAGAAGGAGTAGATGTGGATGAAGCTGAAGGGGTCACCGTCTCAGTCCGTGGCCGCTTTGGTAGAAGCTTGGCCTCACTCTGTTTGACAGTAGCTGCATCAATGGCACACATGACAGGGAAAGGATCCGACACGGGAAATGAGACAAAAAAATGGCGAAGGATCCTCGTGATAGCTAAAGAAAAGATAAGCTTATCATGGGTTGTCGTATCCCTATATACATCTATGAGGGAGAGGATGAAGTGAGAAGGGAAGTCTATAGTGAGGTGCTCTAGGAGGGATAACAAAATTCGAGCACGAGGCTCTGTGATAGAGTTATAGTGAGACAAAGGATGGAGAACGAATGTCATCACCAAGTTAAGAAACCTCGGACCTTTAGCAAAGGCCAAGCAACGGGTGTTCTGATGATCACCTCAGAAAGAAGGAGTCTCACAAAATAGAGACATAAGCTCATCTTTGGACACAGTCCCAAGACGATCACAACCGGGGTAGTCAGGATGCACTACCCTCGGGACTTGGAGCACCTCGGATACAATAATCGAAGTGACCACTATGCGCATACCTCAAACGCCAGTGACAAAAAGAAGTACTGAATAATCAAATTCGTGCATGTTAGAGTAAAACTTCTGAATGATCATGGAAGGACAAGTGACCGGGGCGTCATATAGTGACTCTCATCCCCTACTGTGGACGATAGTGGGAAGGTCAGTATCGGAAAAATCTGATAAGATGACTTGGCGTTCCAAATGAATACCTCATCGAGAAAAGTTTTCCAAGAAGTCCTTACAGGCTTTCTCATCACGAAATTGAAGATGAGAATGAGTAGAATCAGAGGAAGATGCCTCGGAATAAAGAGAATTTTAGGATGGAATGGATTTATGCTTAGGTGGCATGATGCAGACTGAAAGAAAGAGAGAGAAAGAGACAAGCAAAAAAGCACCAAACAATTTAATATCAATATGATAGAAAATGAAAGGTATGTATGCATGAAAAATGATTGAGCATGTGACATGCAAAAATAAAAGTATCTAAAAGGCAACAAAATAAACACACATCTAAAATGCATGAAACATTATTAAAATGCAATTTGATGCAATGCATGATGATTTAAACTCATTAAAACAAAAACCCATCCCAAAAATTTGGAAAAAACCTCAAAAATTTTGAAAAAACCCCAAAGCTTTTCAAAAACCCCAAAAGTTAGGTACAAAATGCATGAAATGTATGATAAAGAGATGAAAGGAGATCATACCAGTGAAAAATGCAAGTAAAAGACCGAAGATTGAGTGGGGAAGATGAAGAGGTTGAGTTTGAGGTGTTTAGGAGAGGGAGAGACACTTTTCTGTCGAGAGAGATCGGGGAGAAATGAGAAAGATTTCACGCTGACCTTATATATAGACATATACGCAGCTCGATGGATCGAGAGGTGTTGAGAGGTGTCTAGAATTAAAATGTGACAAAAAGAGCTATGAGGAGCTATTGAGATGTGTCCACAGCATGAGAACCTCGATGGATCGAGAAGCTATCGAGAAGACATAAACTTTCTTGATGGATCGAGAAGTTGTCAAATGCTATCGAGACAAATTCTCAAAAACTTCGATGGATCGAAATTGCGATAGCGGCTGTCGAGAAAGGAAGATCAAGAGCTCGATAGATAGCCTAGCTATCAAGAGGTATCGAGAAGCTGTCGAGATTGCTTAAAACAGTTTTTCAAATGAGAGAAAAACATATACATGAATGCAATTAAACATGCTACTTAAACAAAGATCCAAACAACATTTTAAACTCTAAAAAACATCTCTCAACAAGAAAAATGTCAAGCATATAAATCCAAAACACACACACACACACACTAAACAAGTCTAACCAATTTTATATTTCAAAACAAGTTAAGACAGTTTAATGAGCATACATTAACACAAATATTCCTTGTGATGGTCAAATCATATTGTACCTGCACATGTATCAAAAGTAGTAAAAAATATTGCGTGTTATGTGTGAAAAATATCGCAAGATTGCATAAGTGTCTTCATGTTATGACGATTTGAGATATGAGCAAATCAATTTAACTCACACACGATCATAATTGCTTGATAGAGACTAACACCTTCAAAGTACATCATATGACTCCCACATCTCCTAAAAGACACGCTTGCAATTACATATAAAGTATTTTGATTGCTTTTAATTTTCTTTGCATATTTTTTTTTAAGCATATCATGCATGGGGATATAAGAGAGAAAAAAGAAATACCTAATTATGTTTAGCTTTTGACATTGCACTTTTGCTATGCCGAAACATACATATGTCATTTCATGATTGGCGGGCAACAGTAGTGAAATGGTTATTTATGTCTTTCTCTTAGGATTTTTTAGTCATTCTTGTCAAAAAAGAGTGATACGAGTGTTAAGTACAAGAGATTACTTAATCTTACTCATCACCAACATGAGCCACAAGGCTCACTTGCTTAGTTGTGCATAGAGATGCTCATCTAAGTTACAAGAGATATAAAATTTAGAAAACTTTATTTCATTGGCCATTCAAGGTACACAAGTACCAATGTACACAAAACACACACTATTTTTTATTTTTCTAATTTTTTAATTTTTTTTTTATTTTATGAAAAGCAAAATAAAGCAAAACTGAAAACAACCAAAAAAAAAACATGCTAAACACAAGCATATCATAAAACTAGATGTAAATGCATGAGGAAGAAGGAGGAAAAGAGAAGATCAATCCATGGAGATAACACCCATGTTTTGACGAAGGAATTCAAACCGTTTGCTATCAAGAGGTTTGGTGAACAAATTAGCCTTCTGATCATCAGTGTGAATGAACTCAAGAGTAAGTGTACCATCTTCAACAAGCTCACGAATAAAGTGATGTCAAATCTCTATGTGTTTAGTTCGAGAATGTTGAACCGGATTTTTAGAGATATTGATGGCACTGGTATTGTCATAATAGATAGTGAGGTGTTCTTAATGAATACCATAATCAAGGAGGAGTTTTTGCATCCATAGAAGTTGAGTGCAACAGCTACCGGCAGCAATGTATTCAACCTCTACAGTGGATAATGAGATGGAATTCTGATTTTTGCTCATCTAGGAGACAAGATTATTACCCATATAAAAAATAAAAAAAATTCCCAAAGTACTCTTTCTATCATTAACATTCTCAATCCAGTTAGCATCAGAATACCCAACTAAGACATCATTTGTGTCCTTACTGTACCACACACCAAAATCGGCAGTGGTTTTGACATACTTTATGATTCTTTTCAAAGCAATCATATGAGACTCTTTAAGATTAGTCTGATATCTAGCACACACTTCCACACTGTAACTAATGTCAGGTCTACTAGTAGTAAGATAAAGAAGACTACCTAGCATGCTTCGATAGAGAGATGGATCAACACTTTTTCCGAACAAATCAACAGTGAATTTAACATTTGGGCTCATAGGGGTTCTAATAGAACAAGCAAATTCCAAGCCAATTTTTTTCACAAGATTTTAGCATATTTAGATTGAGATATGAATATACCTGACTCTTACTAATGAATTTTCAATCCAAGGAAGTGATTTAACTCTCCAATCATGCTCATCTTAAACTCGGCTTGCATGAGTTTGAAGAAACCATGAGCAAGTTCATCCTTTATTGACCCAAAGATGATGTCATCAGCATGGACTTAAGCAACTATCAACTTGTCATCTTCTTTTTTGGTGAAGAGAGTTTGATCAGCTTTTCCTCTTATGAACCTATGTGACACCAAGTATTGTGTGAGTCGATCATACCAAGCTCTAGGGGTTTGCTTTAAACCATAGATTGCTTTCTTGAGGTACAACACATGATCCAGAAAGTGGGGAGCAATGAATCCTTTTGGTTTAGCCATATAGACATCCTCTTTAAGGAACCCATTTAAGATGGCAGTCTTGACATCCATTTGGTAAAACTTGAATTTTAAATGGCATGCTAGGGCTAGGAGAATCATGATGGACTCCATATGGGCTATTGGAGCAAATGTCTCATCATAGTCCACTCCTTCCATTCAAGAGTATCCTTGAGCTACAAGATGAGCCTTGTTGCGGTTCATGTTGCCCTCCTCATCAGTTTTATTACGGAAAATTCACTTTGTGCCAATGATGTGCTTACCCTCCAATCTAGGTGCTAAAGTCCAGACATCATTCCTTTGAAATTGAAGCAGTTCATTATGCATAGCTTCCACTCAACTTTCATCCTAAAAAGCTTCCTCAACCTTAGTGGATTCAACCTACGACAAATAGCAAGAATATGACACAAAGTTAGTAGCACATTTATCAACTGTGTGTTTCCTTAATGTGAGTTCATTCATATTTCCCACAATGACTTCAAGAGGATGATTCAACTTAATTCTGGAGGAGGGTCCTTTCTCTTTATGAGATTCAGAATCAGGTGAAGTAGATATGTCTGCTGAACCTTCTACAACACTTGGAGTACTGGGAGTACTTGGAGATGTAGGCTCTTGATCAACAAGTTCTTGAACAACCTTGGGCTCGAGAGGAAGAATTTCTTTGGGGATTTCCTCACTAATTTTCTCAAAACTGGACTCTGAAGCTTCATCGATAACAACATTTACAGTTTCCATCACCTTCTCGGTTCTCTTGTTGTAGAGAAGTATCCCAAAAATATTCTTTCATCGCTTCAGGAGTCAAATTTTCTCACATTCTCTCTATCTTTGAGAATGAAACAAGTACTTCCAAAGGTTCTGAAATACTTAAACATTCGGCTTCCTTCCCTTCCATAGCTCATAAGGAGTCTTTTTGGTACCGGGTCTGAAGTACACTCTGTTAACTGTATAACATGTAGTGTTGATGGCTTTTCCCCATAAATTTCTAGCCACATCCTTGTTATGCAACATGGCTCTAGCCATCTCCTGAATAACCTTGTTCTTTCTTTCTACTACACTATTCTGCTGAGGAGTAATAGGAGCAGTGAATTCTTGAGATATACCTAATCTAGAGCAAAAGGACTTCATGTATGAGTTTTCAAATTCTTTACCGTGATCACTTCGAATTCGATCAATCTTTAAGCTTTTCTCATTTTGCAATCTTGTGCATAAGGCTTCAATGTGCTTAGGAGCCTCTGACTTGGATCTTAGAAGAATGACCCAAGAGTACCTTGTGAAGTCATCTACTACAACCGTGATTTATCTCTTCCCACCAAGAGACTCGGTTTAAGTTGGACCCATGAGATCCAGATGTAGTAGCCCCAATAATCTAGATATAGCGGATGTTTGAGTGCTTGGATGTTTAGCTTTTGTCTATTTCCCAAGCTGGCACGGTCCACCCACAACATTGTTCACTCTACTAAGCTTTGGCATCCTCAACACTGATTCATGCTTAAATACAATTGAGAGATGTTTGTAATTCGCATGTCCCATCCTTTGGTGCCATAGATCTTCATTTGGCAAACGAATATTATTACACACAATATCAGCATCAGGGACCAGACCATAACAATTTTCTAGAGTGCGAACACCACTTATGAGTTTCTTTCCAAATTCATCCAGCACAAGGCACTTTCTTTTAGAGAACAGCACCATAAATTATTGATCACATATCTGACTTATGCGCAACAAATTCACTCTCAAACCTTCTACATATAGCACATTTGCAATATCTTGTAGTCCAAGTAGAGAGATGGTTCCCTTTCCTTTAATCTATGATTTGTTCTCATCACCGAAAGTGACATTACCACCTTTCTCAGACTTGAAGACCTTAAAGAGAGAGCATTCTCTAGTCACGTGTTGTGAGCATCCACTGTCAAGGTACCACAAACATGTGTCCATTACCTTGAATGCAGACTTCATCATAAAGCACACCTCATGCTTTGATGACAGATCTGTAAGAATGGTGTTCTCTTTCATCTACCATTTATGGACAAAACCTTTAACCTTCACTCTTCTCAAATGAACTTCTCTGCACATTTTCATTTTGAGGCAGTCTAGTTTCTTCTTTGTCATGCTAAGATCTTTTTCAATCATCATCATGATAGCTTTTAAATAACGTTTAGACTTGCATTTTTTGAGACACTCAATCAAATAGAGATTAGAAAAACAAGATGTATTTGAAATAATAGATTTTTTCTTGCCAATGGCAGCCATGACAACAGGGGTCAATAGATCACACAGCAAAGATTAATCATAATCAAAGTGTGCTTGCTCTAATACCACTTAATAGGCAAAGAATGTATTAACCCCTTGTGATAAATTAATTGATTAATTAGTCAAGTTAATTAATTAATCTAATTAACATGCAAAATGTGTGCTAGCATAAACAAATCACCAAGTTAATATGTAATGGAAAATAAAGTTGACACGGTGATTTGTTTACGAATGGGGAAAACCTCCAAGACAAAAACCCTACTGGGTAATTTTAAGGTCACCACTCTCGAGAATCCACTATTATTACAACAAGCGGTTACAAGTAAAGAGATCCCAATATCTTATATCAACCTACAGTTGAACTCTTACCCCAATACACAATTGGACTTGTTCTGTAGTGACAATCTCCCATTTTCAATGCACGGCTCCTAGTACGTGACTAACTAATAGATGCGCAGATCCCAGTAGCAACTTAATCACCAACTTAAGAAAGATGTTGGCTGCAAAGTTCATCAATTCATCAACACGATGAAGATCACGAAGCTCTTTGGTCACAAAACCCAACGGCGTACAAACGCAGTAGCTTCTTCAAAAGAAAGATGAACTAGGGTAAATTTTTTCTTTGGTCACAATTTGCATAAACAAAACTTTGCTCTACACTTGTGCAACTATGCCACCTTTGACAGCCCTTAAAATAATTCTTATATATGTTTAGGGTTGTGAGAAAAGAAAACCTAAACATATACACATGGATTGGAGTGAAATCAAATCTGAAAAACTAATTTTCATAAATCTCAATAGATAGGGTATCTATCGAATAGCTGTCGAGTATCGGGCTAAAGCAGCCTTTTAAACCTCGATATATGCTATCTGTTGAGCTAGCTGTCGAGCTTTAAAATCCAGTACTTATTCATTTGTTTCTTGGACAGATTTGCATGGCTTCAATACTTGGACTTGAACTCTTGTTCCTTAAAGTATTAAAAACATCCTAAATCTACATAATTATAAGTAAAGTGCATTTTGTCAAATGATTAGCCAATTTTAAATGACATATGTTCCTAACATGAATTACATATGTCCTAATAGATTGGATCTTGAATGGAGGCACCTCCTTGGATTAACTGGACAACACCTCCTTTCTTTGAAGTTCATTTAAAGATGTTCTTCAAATATTTTGGAAAAGTTATGGCAAATCTTGAAATTTTCTTCAATTCTTCAGACAATCAATGGGCTTCCTTTGAGTGTGTTATTATTGAGAAAGCCATGAATTGACAAAAATAATCAACAATCACCTTAGTGATTGGTGATTTGCAAATGAGGGGAGCTCCTCTATTTAAAGAAAGAGTAGAGGGCATTGGGGTTGAGTTAGGATGAGTTTGAAACTCTTCCTAGCCTAATTCTTACACACATATTTTGATATGGTCAAGCAATGCAAGCTAGAGTTTCAAAGATATCTCAAAATTTTGAAAGTTGAAGGGAATTGGGCTTAAGTGCAAATCAGCACTTGGAATAGCCCTCTAACTACTGATCAAAAATTGAGGTTGGTGTAGATACCCCATGTTGTAACAGTTAATCATTTTTAGTCCTCGGTCCCAATGAGGAGCTTGATATATGTCAACTAAGAGTAATTGATGTATTCACAATAGTTCAGATGTAATCATAACTAAGAGTACTCAAAATTGCTTTGAAAATAATGTTGAAAATGACCTTTGCTCACTCGTTTGTCGATATCTTTTGAACCATAAAGACTTTTTTAATGAGGTTTTTTCATAGGGAAGTAGAAATTTTATTATTAAAAATGGATAAATTTTTCCTTTTCTAGTTTGGATTTAAAATGAGTAAGTTATGTCCATTTTAAGTCAAGGAACAATGTTGTCAGGAAATTAGGGTTATAGGCGAGACAACATATGCATGCTTTAGGGCTGCATATCCATCTTCATCCCAAACACCTTAAACTTCCATATTTTAGCCCAAAACACTTCAATCTTTCTTGGTCATCGTCCAAACCTCTAAGAAGTTCTAGAACCCTCTAAAAGGTCTTAGAAAGCCTAGTTTTAGCCTATAAATACCCATATTATACCTCCATTCCAATCACTTCTAGTGAGAGATTCTTTTTCACCAGTACTCTTAATTTTTTTTTTCTTTTCAATATTTTCACACTCCAGCACTTTGCACGATTTTCCACTCTTCAAAACTTCTCTCTATTAGTCATTAGGGCAAAAATCATTTTTAATCATCTTTCAAAACATTTCAAGAAAACTTTTTAGAGAAAGAGTATTTTTCTCTGTTCTTCATATTAAATCTTTTATCTCACTAAATTCTTCATACAATCACGTATTTGATTTGCAAAACCTCTCTAGGAGTCACTTTGGGCAACAAATGGTTTTCGATTTCGTTTTCAAAAGGTCTTTGAAGTATTTTCTTCTTTGAGTTGTGTTCATCAAGTTCTATGAACTTTCTTCAATTCCTCATGCTATCTCATTGAATATTATTGTGTAATCACTGAGGGGCTAATTATAAAAGAATCAAACCTGTGATTTTCAAGTAAGGTAAGTCCCTCTCCATGACTTTTCTTATCTTGGATAATTGAACATGCTTTTGTTTTGTGTTTTTGATGTTCTTAAGTAGATTTATATCATTGCAAACTTAGGATTTTTTTTTTTATTTATTTAGTTTTAATTCACTGTACTCTATTTGTTTTGAGTAAAGTTTTAAATGAAAAAGTCAATAGATATGTGAATTGATGAACATGCTTTGTTTTATGATGTGTTGCTCTTGAGTAAATTTTAGATTCTGTGCACGTCTAGAAATAGGTTTTGATTTCTTACTTTTGATTTGTAGTATTTTAGTTTGTTCTTAATAAAAGAGTTGAATTGATAAATTAATAAGATGTGTGAATTTGATTGAATGTGGAAAAGGATTTGGAATCATGTTTCTTAGACAAGATCCATATGCATAATCAGAGGCACGTATGCATGCTTGAAAACTTGCGTACGCAGTCTTCTCCCTACACACATAGCATGACCCTAAAATTTTCAAATCCATGCTTTAATTGTTTAATTGATTGTCTCTTTTCATATTCCACATGACTTGACTTTGTTTTTAGGAAAATTATTGAATACTTTACTATAAATGCGTACTCCCCCTTTCTCACATAATTATGGGTCTCACAATTCATGTGAGAGAGGGAAATACACATTTATAGTACTCTAAGAGTACTCAATAATTACCCTTGTTCTTATTATGATAATAAATAAAATAGATATTTTTCATAATTCTTTTTAATTGACATTGCAATAATTAAATTGATGTGAAAATGTCTAGAATATGACTTTTCCTTATCATTGGATTAATTAGAGTTTATTTTTTTTTTTCAATTTTAGAATATTTTATTTGACTTGGCTTTAATTTTGAATTATTTTCTTTTGTGCCATGATGTGATGTAATCATGAATAATAGGGTTTATATAAGTGTGTGGTTTTGTGTATTTCTCATGCATGATTAGGATAGTCCCATTAGTAGATTCCTTGATAGAACTAGGCAATGAACGTAAGAGTGGAGGCCAGCTCAAGAGTTACACAATTTTAGGTGTCTAATACCTTACCAGGCCATACCCTAACTCCAGATCTTCAATCTGATGTGTAGGCCTCTACAATAGACCCAAGTAAGTTCATTAACCGAAAATATATGGTGACTCCAACCCTTTGTATCTTGGACCACTCAACTAAGGCGTACTTATATGGATAACACCCGTATTTAGCATAGTGCACCCATAAGTGGAATCCAATCACCAATCTGCACTTGATCCCAAGTCCAAGTTTGATCTTTATTCGAATTTTGACAAGTTTGAAACTCTTTAGGATGAGATTTAAGGCTTGTATTTGACTTTAAATTCTAGATTTAATCCTCTTAAAACCCATATTCATTTTGTATAAACTAGTTTTTTAAATCACATTAACTTTATCCTTATCTTGAACTCTTGGAGTTTATTGCAGGCATGCATCCTCAAGATTACTATCATGGATTACAATCAGATTATGCCATATAATTAATTATTTAAATCTTTTTATTTACCAATAATAATTCATTACTAATAATCACACGTGTCCCGCCTTGATTGGTATGGATGCATATTAACCGTTAAAACTTTATCCAGCTCTAACTTTTTAATCCAATGGTTTGATTTATACACACAGCATATCATTTTGATGATTGGAACTTTAAGATTTAGTTTCAATGATGTGGTAGAAAATCAAATGGTCAAAATTACAAATTTGCCCTTACATTGTAAAATGACTATTTTGCCTTTAATGCGAGGTTAAATGGAGGTTGCCAAATGATGTCTATATACCATTAAATGGAGAGAATCGGAATCCATCGATATAACCCAATCAGATTAATAAAAATATTATTGTTTATTCATCTATATACATATAATAATACGTGAAGTTGAGAGAAACTCAAATTAGAATTTCAAATTAGAGTTCTAATTTTGTGTCGTGTGTCCTAAATTATTTATTCTTAAAGAGTTTTATTTCTTAATTTTAGAATTAAATGTAAGACTACATCATAAATATCCATCCGAGTTATTAAGTATAAAAACCAAAAAGTCTAGAATATCGTTAAAAAAAAAAAAGTGTTTCACAATAATTTCAAAAAAAAAAAAAGACAATTTACATTTTATATTAAATAATATCCTTACAAATTTTTTTTAAAGAGTTAACAAATATAAAAATGACTATCAATAGTATTTAAATTATATATATAGGAATTATATTATGAAACTAGTTACAAATAATAAATGAAGCTAAGGAGATGTAAAGATAAAGTTCTTATTGGTGACTTTATTACTCTTATTCATATGTTTTCTTTTCGTAATTAAAACGATTGAAACTACTGTGGAAAATAGTTTATATTTTAAAAATAGAGTGAAGTAAATATCTTGATTGATTACCTCTAAATATTTGAATATGTGTTCAACTTACTTTTTATTAGGATGTGCTCTATATTATCAAAGTTTTAAATTCTCTTTTCTTTTCTTTTTTTAGAGAATATTAAGTATTTTTAACACACACACGTAGAGAAATGAGAAGATCTTAAAGAAACTGGCAATGGTGTATATCCAAAAGTTTTAAATTCTATTTTGGTGATTTTTTTAGTTTGCTAATTGAAATGAATTATTTTGGTCCCAGACAATTTTGATATATCATTTCATATATATATGCATCTATACATTGCATATTTTATATCTCTAAAAAGAGCCCACAAAACTCATAAAATTATCCAACTCAAACTCATAAAGTCCATGATCATACAATAAAAACCCACAAGTCATCTTGTTGTGAAATTTTAAAGCACTCGCAAGTGTACGAACTTTACCGAAATATAGTTTAACAAGAACGAGATCGAAGCCACAGGGACTTGAATGAATGTAGAAAAATTAATCAAATCTTAACCAAAATAATACTAATCTAGTTTAATAAAAATTTATTGTTTGAAATTACATATACTAAGCAAATAATTAAACTAAGCAAAGATATAATATAAAGTAGTAAAGAGATGTAAAGAATTTAGAAAAAATAATTAAGGTTTTGGAATCTGCATTGTAATTCATATCCACGGGCGGCGTTACTCTATGCTCAGGAAGTTCAATTGAACCCCTTGACTTAAAATTTTTTAAAAAAAAATTATATATAAATTTTTTTATTAGTATAATTGACTAGGATTGAGCAACAACTAAACCTCAACGCCATGGCCGAACCTCATCGCAGTAGCTGGACCGTGGTTTGGGCTGACCGATGAATCCGACACCAGTGAGCGACACCGGTGCGGTAAGACCATCGGACTGAAATCCTGAAACCAATCCTCTCCCGTACCGAACCGATATCTCTATGTGTGTGTGTGTGTGTATTACGAACTGAAACTCAAACAATGTTGTTTCAATAAGTTGTTAAAAAAAAAAAAAAAAAAAGACAAAAGGCCGACGTTTTGTGGTAGGGTTTAGGTGATATAAATACCCTCTTTGCTCTCTCAACATTTAGAACTCTCTCTCTCTCTCTCCCTCGTCTCTCACCTCTCAAGCCTCACTGCCCTCACTTAGCAACATCAAAGCTGCTAGCTCACTCCTACTAGCATTTTTTTCCCTTTCACTGCTAGCTCACTATTTACTAATGAGTAATGACCATTGTTTTTTTTTTTTTTTTTTTTGAAGGATTTTGAATTTAAGCTAGAAAGCTATTGCGTAAGTGCTTAACTGTAAACTGCTTATTGCACATTTTGTTTTATAGGTTTTTGACAACTTGCTAAATAAATAAATAAAGTTTGTATAGATGATAGGTTTTTACTATGAACGGGTTAATATGTGAACAAGTTTGTGTGAAAAGTTTGTCAAGCGAACATTTTGCTTGAAAACATGAACATGTTTTGGTATTGATATTGGGCTTGAAAGCCCAATTTTTTTATATAAAAAATTAACATTTTTTTATATAAAAAATTAACATTTTTTTTTATGTTTCAAACCGATCAAACTGATTAAATAGACGGCAAACATTGCACCACTATAGGTCAAAAAATCAACCCTAAGCAGTATGCATTTGTTACAATTATAAGAAAATCGATCCTTATTAGTTCGGTGATAAATTTAGGAAATAACCGACCCTACCGAACCGCGCACACCCCTATAATTTACCCTTAAAGATATATGTTTGTACACTCTGGCTTAGATCTTGCACACTCTAAATCAAAAACGCAGATCACAGGTCTCTCTAAGAGTAAAAAGAGAATGTTTGTAAGTCGTAGGTGTCTCTCTTTTTTATAAATTTATATTATGTTTGTGTCTAATACTGATTGTGTGTTATTTTTTTATTTTTTATTATGTTATTTGTGTGAACTGTGATGTATGCGAATGTGTGTTGTGTATCACAAATATAATATAACTTTATATAATTTTATAATTAGAAAATACGGAAGGTTTGTTACATTTTTTTTTTTAAGAAGGAGGTTTTGTTACATGTGTGTATATTATTATCATGTTATAATAACTTTTTATTATAAAGTTAGTGATTCAAGAATTAAAATTAGTGAAATTAGTAATTCTTTAAGAATTTTATTAGTTGTGTAAATACTTAGTGTATTATTTATGTATGAATGAGTGTGACTGTGAGGGCTAATTCAATTCAATGACAATGAGTTGAGTTTTGTCATTTAATTTAAAATATTTTTTTATAAAAACAATGACAAATAGATAATGACAACTTCATAAAAATTAAAAATGTTATACAAACTTAATAAAATAAAATGATCAAACTTACCAACATTGACAATAAATAATGACAATTGATAATAAACTATCTTGTAATAATTTTAAAATAAACAAAATTGTAAAACTTCGTACATTTTTGCTTTTTTTTCCGATAACTCAATATATTCAAACTCTTTTTTTTATTAAATTTTGTTTGGTTTAAGTTTCTTAATGACCCTCCTGAACAAAATTCCTAGAGTCGTCATTAGTCATATTAGCATATATCCATGATCACTAATTTTTCCCAACTATAGCATAATAATCTAGAATTCAATCTTGCTATCATAGAATATTTTATCGTGAAAACTTCTATTTAAATATCTAAAGCTTGCTCTTGTTCGCATCCTAGGTATAAAATCAGATCATCAATTGTATTCGTAGTCAAACAAATCATAAGAGATATCCAATTTTAAAATCAAGAAATAATAAACCAAGTATTCAATTAATTAAGACAAATCCTAAATCATGAGAAAAAAATGATTGAACTCATATCGAGAATTTCATCTTAGACAATTGATATGAACCAAGAACAATTTAAATCATTAAAGAACAACTATTGTGAAAAAATCAAATTACATAAATATTACCGATAATCCTTAACAATGTTTCATCCTCAACCCTAATTATAAATTTAGCTACTCATGTTAATTGAAATAAAATACAAGAATATAATAATAAATATTAAACTAGACAAATAAAATAGAGAAAGAAATAGTTACAATACTATCATGGAGAAAAGCTACAAGGAAGCTACATGCGACACTGCCTCTTACTCCAATTTTCTATTTTGCATCCATCCCTAGCACTTGCCTCCTTGAATTATGTCCTAAAGAGCCTTTAAATAGGTCAAGGAATCCTACTACAAGTTAAATCCTGTTTAAGAAAATCTCATATTTTTAGGTTTTACTTAACTGATGATTTTGGCCCATTTAACATCAGAATTCAGACTTTTGGTAAACTAAAAAGTTGTAACCCTTTAAGTTAAATTTCCAGCCCAACTTGAATCATCTTGATTGGATGTCTGAGCTGAGAGTTACGCCAAAAATACTAACTGATATGCAGGCTAAAAACCTAATCCGAATTGGACTTGGATTTGGTACAAATTTTCTTTAATTCCGTACTCCAATTGGACTTAAATTAATTGGGTTGGCCTTATTTAACTTCATCATGGCCATTTTAAAATTAAAATTCATTAACTTTCTCCTTTGCACAAATTCACTTATTTAATTTCATTCTCCTACAAAAGACAAATTCACCCAATAAAATTCAATCAAGTATAAAATTGATTATTCAGCATTATTCCAAAACTAAATATAAAATGCATGAATCAACTCAAAATAAGTATGATAATTTTTCTAACAATGATAAAAATATGCAAAATTAAACTATTATCAATGCACATCACATCTCTTCATAAAAATAAAATTAAAAAAATAAAAAATAAAATAAAAAATAAAAACTTTATTTCTTTTTCTTTATCTTTTTAAATATTTCGAAAAGACAGTATTCTGAGTCTCTGACCTCTTTGAGTATCTAACTATTGTCTCAGACATATGTAATCTTCCCATTCTAGACACACCAAGTTTTTACGAAGAAAATCCTTAGAAATAGTCTCAAGATACTGGCAAGAGGTTTTGTATTCTATTCTTTCTGACTATGGCCAATCCTCTCCTAATTCATTCTTCTTCTCTCTCTTACCTTTATTTTTTGTCTTTTCCTTATTTTTATTTTCTAACTGTGCCAAACTCAACCGCTCCTAATCTCAACCAACGTCTTATCTTCCTAACCATGTTCATTCCTTTCTTTGCTACTGTTAAAAGGTCGATTATACAATAAATATTATAAAAAATAGACTACTAATTAAACAAAAGGAAAATTAATGAAATTATAATTACTTGGTTGCATAAACCAAGAAAGATATTTTTATCACTATTAGAAAGAAAAAAAAAATCATACTATTGGTTTCAAAATATGAAAAATTATATTTTGAACAACAAAGAAAATATTTATATCATATTTTGAATGCGGATTACATTTCTGTTTAATTGTTAGTTTATTTTATATTTTTATCAATTAATAGTTTTAGAATTAGTTTGCTTTCATTAATCTTCTTTAATTATACTCCTAAACTAAAATCTTGACTTTATAGTGGGTCTTACATTTTATAATATTAATTACAGAAAAGGATAGTTTTTCCAGTGATATATCATCACCAATCATCATTGAGTAACTTCATAAAGCATTCAAGCAAAAGAATTTTTTTTTTTTTTAAAAAAAACTAAAATTACTACTAATTTTACAATAAAAGACTTATATATTGACATTGTGTTAAAAATAAACATAAAAAATAATATTTAAGTTATTGTTTTTTAATGGTCAATGATACATCAACTTAAAAAACTTATATGGTAATATTTGTAATATCCCTAATATCATTTAAAAATAATGATATATAATTAATGGTTGTTGTGTGAAAGTTTTTTTTTTTTTGAGAAGGAGTTATCGCGTGTGAAGGTTGAGCCTTGTCTTTTAGTCCAACTTAAATTGTCAAGAAGTGTGGGATTGGGACCACAATACTAACAATGACAATTGAGGATGTATAAAACCAAGTCTTATCTCGAAATTTTGAGATCAATTATGAATCCAACAAAAAATAAACTGACACCATAAATAGCGATTACTATAGTTCAACAAAGTAAGGCTCGTAGCAAAAGCATATGCCAACTTGCCAATATATCATTTCGAAAAGGAAAAGAAAAGAAAAGAAAAAGCAAACCATAGGAGTAAAGTACTAATTAATCCATCAAACTTCAGAATTAACATAATCCAAATGAAGCATTAGTAGCACTACCTTGCTGATTGCCAGCCTTAATTATTAATTAACCCTACAGAGAGAGATTCACAGGGTATCTGTTAACGCAATCGAGCCAGGGATTCCTAGTAGGCTTCTTAACACGACGCATGGACCTCCAAACCACACTGTTGCACTTGAAGCCAGACCCAAATGCTAGTTGCCAAACCCTGTCTCCTCTTCTCACTCTCTCTTTAGCTTCCAAATAAGCCAACTCGTACCATATACTGCTGCTTGAAGTGTTACCAAAGCGGTGCAATGTCATCCTTGAAGGTTCTATGTTCTTGTCACTCAGCTCAAGGTTTCTTTGTAGCTCATCTAGCACGGTCTTACTCGCCGCGTGCACGCAAAAGTGCTCGAACGCCAACTTATAGTCAGGAATGTACGGCTTCTTGGATGATGGTGATGATGCAGGGTGTAAACCAGGTCCAGTTTTACCACCAAATAAGTGCCTCCAAACCAATGTGCCGAAGAAGAGGAGCTGCTCTGATAAGGGTAGCACCAAAGGTCCAAGTGTGGTGATGTTGGTTTTGAGAGCATCACCACCAATTTCCATTAGGTCTTTGCTCACCTTTAGCCCCTTAAATTTTTGTTCATCTTCCTCCTGGTAAACACACCTGTTGCAATATTTGCAAATTTGTTTTGGTTATCTAATAAAAAACCTAATGTATTGACTTTTACTGTAAAGTTCTCAAAATATTAAGTTGTTAATTACTAAACAAGCGGCCTAAATATTATGAAATCAGCAATTATGCTTTAACAAAATCAATGAGAATTATTTCATATGTCTGATAACAATAACTCTAAGCACATACTTAATTCAAATTCAATTTCACAACATACTAGAATGTCGAATTATGATTGATGCATAATAACTCTCATAGTATTTCACCTTCTTATTAGATCCTACCATAATTTATCTTAACAAAATAGATAAATATTAAGTAATATAATTATTTCCATTCAACAGTATGTTGCAAACAGTAATGTTGTAGTTCAATTAGCATCTTTTATTCAAATCACCACCCTAACTATTGAATTATTAATACATAGCATTTACAGGGAGGATAATGGTCACAAATCATTGATTTTTGTTTTGGCTAAGTGGTCCTAAATTATTGAATTATACAATGAAATTGACACCTCAAACATAAATGTGTCAACCTCCCTAAGTCACAAAGTGAATTTTCTTCTTTTATGGGCCTCAAATTAGTTGATACTTTAAGTGATCTCTAGATACTGGCTTACATATTCTTTCCAATCCTAATCACATGGACCTGAGTCTACGATATCACTGTCAAGGCTAGAATGGGTGTGGCTTGCAGTCCAATTTTAATTACGGGTCAACCCAAACCAATACCGCTGAAAGTTGGGCATTCACATTTATGGCCTTTATTAAGGTCCGTGGGCCACTTTTTACACTCTTGAATGAATGTATTAATTGTGATGACAAATATATATTTGCATCAAGGAGAAAATTATGACCAAAATAAAAAGAAAAATTTTAATTTGGCATATGTTGCAAATTTTTGATTTAGTGTATTCTCTTTTACTTTTTGAGAAGAGATTTAGGGTACTTGTACTCAAAATAACTTATTCCGTGGAACAAAAATAAATTTGGTTTGATTAAACTGTACCTTAAGAAAATAGTGCTTTAAAAATTTATATCTAAAAATATAAATTGACTTCATTTATAAATTAAGCTTTACCAAATGGATTCCTATACAAAAAAAAAAAAAAAAAAAAAAAGCTTTACCAAATGTATAGGTGACAACACATAAGAAGTCAATGAAAAATTAATGGCTTTTAGTTTATATTTTATTAAAAGTTACTAACTTATGTAATACACAAAAAATTTAATTGAAAAATATTTATAAGTTTTTTTTTTTTTTAGAGAAGAGAAAAATATTTATCAGTTAAATAAGAGAATTTGTAGAAAAAATTTAATATATTCAAATTAGAATTTACTTTGAAAAGATTGAACGTAATTTAATCAACATTTGTTTAGCGTTAGGTTGGTTTATTGTAATAAAACAATGAGTTGTAGTTGGTTTTTATTGACATGTGGTAATAGAAATCAAATTAACATATAGTGGGTTTTCAAAATTATATTTATTAATAACAAAAGAAAGTGCCAACCATAAAGTCAATGAGTACCATTGTTGCAGCGTTTAGGCCTAGTGGGTGGATTTTGGGTAGAGGAATATGAGAGGGTCATCAGGCAGAGGAGAGGAGAATTGATCAAACCACCTAGAATTCTATAGGAATGACCGAATGAGATCTGAGAATCCAAAACTTAGAAATCTTTACTTTATTCATTTTTTTATTAAAAAAAATTGACTGAGATTGAGAAATATGATGAAGTCTCAAAAGTTTTGGTGGCAAACCAACTAAAAAATTAACTAACTTTCGTTTTATATATTTTACTACTCTATAAATTTCTCAACAGTGTGCAAAAAAGTTTGAAATATATATATTAAATTAATAAGTATTAATAAATACAAAGTCAATTGAGTAAAAATTCTTCTTAGTAAATGAGTAAAAATTGACAAACAAGAAGTCTAGGGACTTACTGTATTCATGTCAACAATTGTGACAGATTATATTCTTAGCCCTCTAAACAAGCTATGATGAACAACAAACAACTTGTGTTTCTAACCAAACTTCCAAGGTTATATATATTATGGCATGGTTTCATAACCAAATCATGATGATGAAATTAATTGTCAAGGGGATTGCAGTTCAATTGATATTTTCTAGTAGCTCTAACAAAAATTTTAAAATTTAAATCATCATTTTCCAATTATTGAATTATTAGAAAAATACTAAGAAATTAATTAAGACCGAAATTAAATATAAGCAAGAGAAGCAAACCCGAAACTCCGGTCATCAGCTCCTTTATGGGTGCGAACAATATGTTCAAGGCGGTACTTGGCACGGCGGTAGTCACGGCCACGGTTGGAGAGGAGCACGGCGGAGCAACCCATACGGAAATAACAGTTGGGAATGAGCATGGACCTATCACGCCCTGGGTACCAACTATACCCTACACTCTCAGTGCTCACCACAACAGCACAGTTATTTGGGTTTGATTGAAGCATGTCCCTAGCCAAGTCCACAGCTATAATCCCAGCACTGCACCCCATGCCACCAAGGTTGTAGCTCAGTATGTTACCCCTCATTTTATAGTGGTTTATGATCATTGCAGAGAGTGATGGGGTAGGGTTGAAGATGCTGCAGTTCACTACTAGGACTCCTATATCCTTTGGACGCACCTTGGTTTTCTCAAACAGCTCGTCAAGGGCTCCAAATATCACTGTTGAGGCCTCAGCACGACCTTCTTTCATGGTTGCACAGTTTTCAGAGGACATGATCACTGATTTTGGGACGTAGGTTTCATCACCTATGCCAGATGACTGTAGAATTCTCTTCTGGAATTGCAGGCTTGCCTCGTCAAACTTGCCTGATTTTCGTGCCAGCTCAATGAACTCCTCCTTGGTCACCTGCATGAAATTAAATTTTTCCAGATTATGATATTGACGTGAGTTGCTCTTCTTTTATAATCTTGTATCTCAAAAAAGGAGCTTGAAATCAATTTGTCATTAGATCATATCAAGTTATAACTTTTACTTAGTTTTAAATCTTGTATCTTAACTTTTGCTTAACGATATCTATATTTTTAACACACATTAAATTTCAGCTCAATCCAATGTTATTTATTATTTGTTTCATAAATATTTGTATTATATATGATTTTAAAGTTCAAAAAAAACTGAAAACATAAATATTTTATATATTTCATAATTTTTTTAATAATATTTCATAATTATTAGTCTCTACTAATATTGATATGTTGCCAGCATATATAAAAAGATAATATAATTCAGCAATAAATTTGTCCAAAGGCATGTTCAATCAAAAATTATTGAATAGTATAAAATTGATAAAAATTACAATAAGTATAACTCAAACCAACTATTATCATAACTAAAAATTTAATAGGTTGTAAACAAGCTGAGCCAAACAAAACTAAGTATTTTTTTTTTATACAAAACCAAACTAAGTATTAGAAATTCAGGTTTATTCATTTAATTTTCTTTTGATCACAAACCAAACTCAAACTCATCACCAAACAAGATTATATGTTTAAAATTGATTCATTTTCTTGTCGAACAAGCCCAAGCTTGTTCATGAGCTACTTAATTAAGTTATCCTATTTCCTTATATGGTAAAAGCATGACTAAAATTGTTTACCCCTTCTATAAATTGTTATTACAAATGGATTGATTTTAATATCAATAAAATAAAATTTATAATTTGATATCATAAAAACCTATTTATAAACTTATACAATCTAATCTCAGTCCAATCTCTAATCTTTATAAGTATAGTTTTAAATAAGTGTACATATAAAAATATAATATTATATATAATTAAATCGAGTCTCATACTCATGAAAACATTATTATAATTGAGCTTGACTCTCGCTTAATAATCAAGCATAAACTTTGGCTTGAGCTAGGAAGCACAGGTACTCCAGTTTTGTTCATGTACTCATACTTGATGCAAAACGGTACCAAGTAGTGAGAGATAGCCCAAACTTGTGAATAATTTTATTAATATTTTTTATATATTGATTTCAATGTTAAACATTTATTCAGTTATCTTTTATTTACTCTTTTAGGTCTTGGTTTGTATTCTAAACATCATTTAAAAACTATAGATTCATTTTATTATCCATTATTACTCTTAAATTAATATATGCTTTAATAATGTATGAAAAATGAATGAATACTTAAAAATAAATAAAAGAGAAATAATATGTCCACAACGTTTTCACAACATTTTTAAGGAATAAAAATGTTAGCAATAATTAATTAATACATGTATTCTTGTTGTATCATATCCTAATATTTAAGGAATCGTCACATCCCCATATCTTGTATACTGTACTTGTATTAGTGCTTCTTAGGGCTTGAGTTTGGTTTATTTTTTAAATAAACAAACATAACCTTTTTTCGCGAGTCCAGTTCAAAGTATTCATAAATGTTTGATTCGTTTATAACCTTAAGCCGATGGGAACAAGTTTTAGCAACAAAAAAAAAACCAATGGGAACAAGTGAAATTCATTAATAATCGTCAATCAAATAAGTGAACTTATCTAGTTAATTTAATACTCCTTCCATTCTACTTTTATTTGTACTCTATTCTATTCTATTTTGGAATATTCTAAAATATTGTTCTGTTTCTAAAAATAAAAATTATTAGTTTACTAATGTTTCTATTATACTCTTATTTTATTTTCAAAACTATTTGGAAAAAAAATAACTAATATTTTAAAAAAATCAATCTAATTGGACACCTTTTTAGTTGTCTTATTAAGAATAACTTTTTTTTTACAAAACTGATAACTTTATTTAAGGGTAGTTTTATAAACTTATACCATTTTATAATGTAGATAAAATAATAAATGATATTTCCTTAAAAAATTTGAATTTTTAAACCAAACAAACGGAGGATGAGGATATTATACCATTTTCTCACATGAAAGTGGACTATCCATACCGTGATATGAAACCGTGACAAAGGCTTACTTTTATGTGAGATAGTGAAAGAGGGGTGTAGTATATGTGTGTATAAATGAGCAAACCATGAGAGACACTTACTTTTACGTGAGATATTGAAAGATAGGTATGTATATAAAGAGTTAATGCATGCTTAGGAACTATTAATCTTACTTTACTTAAGGATCAACTCATTACCTTAAGATCATCGTGAGGCCGATAGCACGCAAAATCGACAAGGTAAATGGATCTTGGCCTTGACATAAAGTAGACAGAAAGTGTGAACACAAACACACCAAAGAAACCAAGCACAGTGGCAAGATCATAGCGTGCATCTTCCCACAGCTTCCTCCATAGCTCTTCTCTGCTAAGACTCCCCACCTCTGCACTAAACACAAGGACGAGAACAGGTATGGTGGCCAAGTATATGCCATGGTTTATGAGATAATGGTACCCTAGCTTCACATACTTGAGGTTAACTGATTGAAGAAAGTCTGGCAGCCTTCTTCGGACCCTTACTGAGAATGTTAGAGAGCCAGCATTGGGTCCAGAAGCCTCAATCCCTCGGTTGACAATCTCTGTGGATAAGAGATCCTGTTCATTAGCCATGGTTTTGGTACGGGGATTAGTATTGATTTGAGTTGTGAGGGTATAGGATATGTACACTTACATATATAATCACAAAAGTTGGTTGAGATAAGTAAATGCTAGCACCGACTAGATGTGGATGTAGTTGAGGTGCTTTTAACTGCATTAAATTCTTCATTGATTGAGAGTGGGTGTATGTATTGAATCGAAAAGTTTAAGGATTTAGCTTCTTTTTCAATACTTTTTTTTAACTCGACGTATCTTTTTATTTTAATTGGATATGTCGTTTTATGTTTTAATAATTTTTATTTTTTATTTAATTAGTGAATAATGTGTTAGTTTCTCATTAAAAAAAATCTAATTAAAAAAATATTAGAGATAGCTAAACACAAAGTTCAAAACATGTAGAGAAAAAAAAAAAAGAAAAAAAAAAAAGAGAATTGGTTCTCTCTTTCCTCATGTCTTGTTCGAAGTTTTGAAGTCACCTTTTGTTGCGTTTCTTGTGAAATTAAAATAGTAGAAGCAACAAAGACATGGGGGTAGTTGAGGGATCACCAGGCACCAGCTTTGCTATGTAATGGATTAAACAAGCTAGCTATGCACCAGCCTTTTTTTTTTTTTTTTTGGGTGAAAAGGCACCGGCCTTTGGTTCATTCATATATATCTCAACACACAGTGTAGGGGGACCTACCTCATCATGTTGTAGATGTAGATACAACAAATATTGCCGTGAAAAAAAAAATGATAATGTCATTTCATGTCCTTTGTTGAATAGTTAGATAGGTAAGGTGTTAATTTTGATCTAACCAACTATATATATTTATAACATCTTGACTAAGAAACATGTTGCTAGAAACATAGTTGCTAAACTCAAATCAACTCGACTGCTGACCAATAATCAGGTGACCCCAATACTTCGATTGGTTCAAGTTTGTAATTAGACTATTTAATAAATGATGCTGATACCGTCTAATCAATCAAATTCGATGGATTTTTTTGTATCCCATTCAAACTTGAAGGGTCGTTCCTTAAAACCATTCGGATTTTTTATATACTCCAAATATTTTTTGCATATTTCTAAATTGAAATTATAAATAATTTGGCATTTTGGTCTTTTATATAAAAAAAATTATTATCTATCTAAGAAAGAAATCAAATTATTACAATAACTTCCTTTTTTTTTATTCCATTTATTTTCATAATCGTATCTCTTAATCTATATGAATTAATTATAATATATATATATATATATAATTTTTCAAAATGATTTTAATTATTTTTATGAATTTATTATGAAAAAATATATATAATTTCAAAATGGTTTAAATTATTTTCATTCCAAAATTTTTTTACTTTATTCATAATATTTTTTTCTTAATGAATTATTTCTACCTTTACTTGTATTGGCCGTTTTCACATATGTCTAATTTTTCTTATATAATTGTTTTTTTTTTTCAATCATTTCCTTTTTGTTTAGAAGCTTTGGATTATTTCCTTAATAAATTAACCTCAATATTCTTTTTATGATTCATCATATATGCATTTGTTGACTTCATATATTTGTACGCAAGCTTTATAGTCTGTTTGGATTGAAGGGGAGAGTAGAGTAGATTTGGCCCAAAATTAGCTTATTTTTAAGCAACTCTACTCTACTCCCCTTCTCTCTTCCTCCTTCCTCCCTCCATCCAAACAAGCCCTAAGGATTTGATCATTGAAAAAAAATTCTAGACAAAAATTGTTGAACTCTCTATGTTTACCTTACACAAAGAGTACCCAATAACTGATGTTGTGTTAAGTCAATCATTATAATATTGTGAATATTATGCCTTTTTTAATTTTTAAAATTTATTTATCAATTTTAATATATTTTTTAGACTTTTTATAAATCATTCATAATTTTTATTTAAATATTGATTGAATCTAGTATTCAACCGATGACCCATTGATGAAGACAATTACCCAAACGAGTCAAGCCTAATCAAGTTGATAATTGTATCTCATAATTTGTTAGTGTTTATGTATTTTCATAATGAAGAAGACAATGCATGCAACGATCATTTGGAAAATAATTGTCCCATGCAATTATGATGGGTAAGTTTCTTTGCAAGTCTTTTTTTTTTTTGTCTCAAAATATAGGGATTCGCTAGGTTACACTGGCCCTCAAGCAGAGTGCTCAGATTAAAACTTTTTTTATATACAGCCAATCTTTATGGATAGCCACTAAAGGACTCCTATTGGCAACGAGATTTAAAGTTAAGTAGATTAGATGAGGTGTTTGAGCCTTACCAACTGAGTCAAACCTCCGTCTGCAGTTTCTTTGCAAGTTGCAACTATAGTTAATCCTTTGAAAAGAATGAGACTTTAATTTGATCACTTCAAAGTAGGGAACTTATATCATCACTGTCACTAAACTAGAACTCCACAGTCAACACCATTTTTTATTTTCTTTTTCGGCTGAATGCTATTGTAAGAGTTTTTTTTTTTTTTGGGGGGGGGGGGGGGGGGGGGGGGGGGAACACAACAAAAGAGAATTAATTGCTCAACTGTCAACAAAATTTCCCCTTTTTCAATTAGCAGTAATTGCACAACAAAATTAATTAAATTTTATAAAATATAAACAAATGTCACTAGAAACCATGTAAAAATGTAATTTCAGTTAGCTCAACTCTGATAGTTAAATAAGAGATTTGGAATTCAATTATCGCCTACACCAAAAACTAATTAGTGTCTTAGTCCAATGATAAAAAGCTATCATAAGAAGCAAATATCATAAGTTGAAACTCTCTCAAAAAAAGAAACAATGTAAACCTATAATATTTTGTCGGGCACGGGGCCCAAATATCATGTCAATGAGAAGGGTGTTTCATACTTGAGTCATATTAACATATACTCTTAGAGTAATTGTTAATAAATCATATTAAAAAAAAATTAACATCACTTTTATAAGAAATATAAACAGTTATCAACAAAATTTATTATTTTATTATTTTTCTATAAAATATTTTAAAATTAATTCATAAACCATTACCTGCATTTTTTTAATATTTCCCTTGAATATATATGATAATTTTCCCTCCATCCATCTCTCTCTCTCTCTCTCTCTCTCTTGCAAAGTACAAACACTATTAGTAGTCTTCATAGGGTCCTTCAAAATCTCTGTCAACACTCTTAGCCTTATAACTCTGCCAGACTGCCACCACAACCTCGTCAGACACCACATTTTTCTTTTTCTTGGATCCCACAGGCAATTTCGGTTGGGCATTTTAATGTGAAATTTTTAGTTAGATGCACTAATGTCAAATTTGGTTAGATAAATTCATGACGAACTTTTTTCATGCATGCCCGAATTAAATGACTAATAACTTGTAAAGCCATGACTTCAATTACGAAATAAAAGGGGTTCAAAGTTCAAACTTTGCTTGATTTAATATGTAGCCTACTATATATATATATATATAGTATTTAATGGGCTTATTATAAATTTATAATACACAGTTCCATACAATAAAGATAAAGTCGCTGAAAATGCTTTCTATTATGAATATATAAACCTAGGTTGAACCATGTTAATTCTTAGGTGCTTTTGCTAACTCTCTCTCTCTCTCTCTCCCCCAACATTGATTCTGACAGGTAAATCACAGTGATTCATCGTGTTATTTGGTATCTGTCTGTATTATGTAAGATGATTAACAAGCAAATGGTAGCTCATTGAACCACAATACAGCCCCCACATGTATGGGCGGAGCTGTTATAGGACTAGGGGGGGCAATGGCCCCCCCTAATTTTTTTTTATAAAAATATTATTATATTAATAGGTACTAAGTTTAACAATTTTGTTCAATAAAATTACACTTTGCCTCCCTTAATAATGCCATTAATTCCTTTGAGAGTAATCTTATAGCCAAAAACGTTTTTACAATGTTTATACAAACTATTAAGATAGCAAATTCTTATTAGTTCGTACACTTGCATAACTTTTTATATATCAATAATCACTTATCACATTAGCGATTTGTAAAAATTTTGTAGTTTTAGCATTTTTCACCTTTTAAAGGACATAAAAAATTAATAGATTAAATCTAAAACAAAATATAAAAACTCAAAAAAATTAGCTCAACAACAAAAATTACCAATATAATAAAACTAAAAAAATTAAGTCCAATCAATATATTTTACCCAGAACAAACTACTTGGCCATTTAAAAAATTTTTAACAAAAATCCTTAGTAGTAAAAAAATAGACTCAAGGGTCGGAGCCACTACACACAGCTAGCAGCAAAGTCGCCCCCCCTAACTCCAAGTCCTGGCTCCGTCCCTGCCCACATGGACATGGTGTACCATAAAATTGACCACGAAATCAATTTAGTCTGGGAAGTCAATAAAGGTTGGCCTACTGTCTAAATCTCAAATTTTCATATTCTGTGAGAGCCCATCTTTGTGGTATGTATCATGATGTGTCAATTCGGGTTAGCGTGTCGTGTCGAGGTTGGAGTATTTGACTAAGTGACTCAACTCTAACCCAACTCAACCCATTTAATAATCGTGTCACAATCGTCCAACCCTAATCCAACCTATTAATAAGACAAGTTGACCTAACCCAACTCATTTGAAACGCTTAATAAACGAGTCATGTTGAGTTGACACGAATGTAAAACAACCTATTTCAACCTACATAATATTAAATACAATATCCATCTAGAAATAATTGTTTTTACACCCCAAAAGTAATACATACACTTCAAGACTTCAACCTACATTGTTGTAATCTTTAAAACCATTATGCATCAGATCTAGTTTATAAACTATCTCAACAAACCCACTTGCAAGATACGCAGACAATGTCCAACACTAATACAAACACCAAAAAAATAATAATAATAATAAATAAATAAATAAATAAAAACCGGCAAGAGACAAAAGCAACAACTGTGATCTTCATCAACAATTAATATATCTCATATATTAATAACGGCACATGGGTTCAAAGTTTATAGAATAAAAGCATTATGCAAAAGAAATAAACACATGAGAGAGAGAGAGAGAGAGAGAGAGAGAGAGAGAGAGAGAGAGAGAGAGAGCAATAGCCGATTTGAGACTTTGAGTTTAAGAATTGGGCATGAAACTATAAGATAGTAGAGTGAGTAGTACGGTTGAAATTAAATTTTTTTTTTTTTTTTTTAAAAAGATATTTATAAGAAGGTCTAAAGATTTAGGGTTTAAAGATCCAGGGTTTGTAAAGTTTCAATTTCCAATTATATCCCTTGTAAGTTTTTGTAATTACTCACTTTTCTTTTTTAATTTAAAATATATGTTAGATATAAAAGGTATTTGACAAATCTAAAATAAAATATATATTTATTTGTTATATGAGTTAAACGGGTTATGTTAAGTGGGTCATTTCGGGTTGACACAAATAAATTGGCGTGTCAAACGTGTCTATTACTGGTTACACGGGTTTACCCGCTTATGACACGTTTCTTATCGTGTCGCTTTTGGGTCAACCCGTTTATGACCAAAACCCATTACGGCTCAACCCTAACCTGAAAAAACACGTGTCGAGTTTGCGTCGTGTTCGAGGGTTGGGTTGAACATTAACACCCCTATGACATGGTGTGTAGTAATATCATTTTTACTTCCTCTCCAATCTCCATTACTAAGGACAAAGTATGAATGATGCAGGAAAGGGGATGAGATGTAATATAAATTAGAACTAAATGGAATGGGAGTTGCTTAAAACAAATTGATAAGTGATTAGGCAAGAACACAAAGTTTTCAAGAAAAACTCTCAACCTTATTTCATTCACATGCAAAAACTAGTTACAATTGAGATACTAATTGGTATTTATACAAACTATTTTGACTTAGCACCCACTTGATTGGCTCAAGACCGGCCTAATTTTTTTTGGTCTAAGCTGTATTAACTAACTAATATCTTATCTAATTAAAAAATTCTATGGACACAACAAAATCTCACAACACTCTAGTTTTTAACCATGGTGAGTTCTAGTCTAATATTTTATTATATTATTTTGACGTATGAGAGACTAGCCCCTCAACTGTTGGGACAATTTGTTGTCCCTAGCATAACTCTATCTAATTAGGTACAAGTCACTCCCATTGTCTGCTGCTATTACACAGCCAACTTACACACACATGAAAGCAACTGCATCAAAGTAGGGGGACTCTCTAGGTCCAAATTAGCAGAGCAGATGAAAGCCAACCAATTGTTTGGGCTGGGCTCACCTTTGGCAAGAAAATGGATCATGTGGTCCAACCTCTTTACATAAACAAGGTTAAATTACATTTTAAATCTTTATATTTAGGAAACGTTTCAAATTAAACTCTAGATAAGATTTTTCAGGTTTGACTAGGGATTTAAAATAATTCAAGTTAAAACTATCGAAATTATAGGGTTTAATTTGTAACAATTTTAAAATTTAGAATTTAATTTAAAATTTTTGAAAATATAAAATTTAATATGAAACCATCATTAAAGTATAAGGTTTAAAATGTAAGTAGCAAGTACTTTTTTTATAATGAAAGTTGCAAAGAATAATCGCCAGAGGAAAAAGAATTTTGTATCCACTCAGAAAGGAATGAAAACAATGAATGATAGAAACTATTGAAACAACTTCTGTGGGGGGCAAAAAGATCCTGATGGGAACGTGGGCCTTTTGGGCCGTGTTAAGGAAGGCCGACCTGATCCTGGGTTTAGAAATTGTTAGTACTATGGGTCGGCCCATACGCCGAGGATCCGAGGATCCAGCCGAGGATCCGAGGATCCAGCCGAGGGTGACCTTACCCTCGGATGAACATTGAAGAACTCGGGATTTCATAGTAAAGATTAGGGGATGACATGGTTAAGGCCAATGGTTAAAAGGGGTGAACCCTAGAACGCCCCAGAAGCACCGGTGTTGAAGAAATGTCAAAGATAAAGGCTGCTACCTCCACATTAAAGACCCTGCACCTACCACCCTGGCCGCATTTATGGGGAAGTGACACCTGAACAGTGGAAGAGAAACTTCTGGTTACTATTCAAAGGCACTGAGAAAAGAAATATCTAGGCTAAGGGGGAGGTGAGGCAACACGTGTACAAAGCATTCAAAAGAGTAGTATATAAAGAGCAATTTAAGACAGAAAGAAGGGAGGACTTTTGTAACCTAAAAAGAAAGATAAGACTAAGAAAGGGATATAATATAAGAACAGCTCTCGGTTTACGTCCGAGGAGGCCAATTTACAATATTCCTTATTGTTTCCAAGTATTCGAAATCCTTAGTTTGTCATTTAATCCTCACGTACTTCTAACCTGGGTTTCAAGCCCACACTCTACAAATTCATATTGTTTAAGGCTCATTGGGCCTGGGCCCGTAACTGTTCTTGGGGTCAGGTGCAATTGTGCACTTACAACTTCCACTCAAATTATTATTGCAGAAGATCTTCATTAGCAACAGAAGCTTGAAGACTCCACCTAGCAGTGATCATGGACAAAGGTGACAGTGGGGATCCTACAGTGACCAACTACAAGGTGGCGAGAAATGAAATCCATTGGAGCAAACAGATATAGTAAGATAGACTTGCAAGTTGCAACCTAAAAGAAGCAAGAACATGGTAAAAGGGACTGCGTATCCATCCATGGTCACGAAAGAAGAGACAGTTGGGACACTAAAACGACGGGTCATGATACAACAATGATTTGTTTACCAACCTCCATCACAACCATTGATGGACCTTGAATAGCTCTGAAGTCTAAACAATATACTCTCTTTCACACTCTTGGACTCTCTCTTTCACACTATTGGACTCTCTCTCTCTCTCTCTCTCATTGATTTGTAGTTAATTTGTACCATCCTCACTCACTACTTGGTCCCAGTCAGGCCAGCACCTCTAAAACTACATTGACGCCACTTGAACCTCATCGCATCTGCCAGTAAGGTGAGTTCTCTCTTGCCTCCAGCCTTTACCATCCTCACTCACTACTTGTTTCTCTTCTTTTTCTTTTTTAAGTTATGAAGTTAATAAGTTTTTGTTAAATGCTTCTTTCTATATAGAACAGTGAATGCTTCTTCTTCTTGTTTTCTTCTCTTTTATTTTTGGTGGGTGTGTGTATATACTGCCCCTGGCCCGCCCAAAATAATACCTTTTTTTTTTTTTTAGGGTGAAAAAATAGTTTTAGTTATTAGATATTCGAGCCTACTTTTTGGAGTAATTCTTAAGTACTCTCGGAGCACGGAGAATGGTACTCTCTCTACTCACATTCATGGTAGGGTCCGCTCATTAAATTCATGATAGGGTCCACCATGAATGTGAGAGGAGGGAGCACCATTTCACTATACTCCGGGACTACCTAAGAATTTTCCTACTTTTTGTTTTTGGATTTATTAAATGCCACTTTATTTATTTGGTCTTGAAAAAGAGCATAACTTCTAAATGAATTATTGAGGAACCTTAAGTCCTCTACTAGATGCCTTGTACTAAAAACTTTTTAGTTTTTCCCTACCATATTATAATTTGAACATTTTATGAGAACACATTAACCAAAATAATAGAAATTCACATACATTGCACTCAGAATCTATCTAACTACTAATAGTTTCATTCATAACTTGAGTTTTGGCTCTAAAAAATTTTTAAAAAATAGATCACTCATGTTAGAAATATCTCAATAGATAAATACAGTATTATTAAGCTTTTTTTCTTTGTAGAGTTTTTTTTTTGTATAATTACATTAAATATCACTTAGTATTTAAATAAATAGCTTTTAATTTTTCAAATTGGTCTCAAAAATTATATATTCACATAAATTTGTGTAAGTACGTATATCATATATAAATTCCCCCCCTCTTTCAACTCAAATCCTGACTCCGCCACTATACGTATATATATATATATATATATATATATATATATATATATGTATGTATGTATGTAGTTGATAAGTTATTCTATTGTTTTTGCTGAATAGTTAGTAAGATAATGTTAAAATATACTTAAAAATATTTCATTATTAATTAATTGTCATTTCCATGCCATGTTTGTCCTAATTTTGTAAGTATTGCCATGTCCCATATCATGTTGTCTTTGCTTCTTAACTTGTGCATCTTAAGTAATGTTGTCTTTGCCTCTTAACTTGTGCATCTTAAGTAAGTTGGGTAGGAAGAAAATTTTGAACATTAAAAACTAAAAATAGGATGAAGGGACATACTTCTCAAGACTCAAGATATGTCCGAAGCATGAAATTGATTATACAATTTACCTGCATCTCTGCCTTTCCAGAAAAAAGATTTTTTTTTTTTTCGTCATTTTAATTGACGCAACATATGGCCCAAATAAAGAAGCAAACTAGTAGAGAAATGGTTGAAGGGGAAGATAATGATGAACACCCTGAAATAACTTCCAAAATCAACAGAATTATCTAGTGCTTTTTTTTTTTTGGGTAGATAATAGAGAGAAATTTTATTAAGGAGGGCCCAAAGAGGGTAGGGGCAATGGGGGAACCAGCCCATCAGCATCATCATCAAAAGAAGGACCTAGGGAGGGAAATCCATAGCATTGCTTCTTCTTAGGATTTTAGATAGGCGGCAAGTACCTGGTGTTTAGGTTGGAGGAGGAGAGCCATTGAATTCAAAATTTTTTTTTCTCCAGTGCATGTCTTCTCTAATCATGCATTTGTTGAGTTCTTGCAGTAATTTCCCTCCAGTGTTGTCGTTTGAGGCAGAGTTGGCTTGCTTGGATTTTGTTTATTTAATCGGCAACGGATTTGATCTCGTAAGGATGTTCCCAAAGACATCTTCGTTCCATTTTCTGAGTAAGAACTTGGCTTCTTCTTTTTTCTGGGACAAGCAGTAAGTGAGGGATCCATGGAAATGTTTGATCAAAGCCCCTTTGATGAAAGCAAAGCTTGATGGGTCCCTTGTCCACATGGACTCGAATCTAAGGGTTTTCGATAGCTATGACTTTCGCCCATTGTGCATAGGGGGTAGTGTTTAAGGTTGGCAATGGGAAAAAGACGACGCCAACTCTCATTGGCAATTGCTATGTCTAACCGTTCTTTGATGGTGGCTCAAAATGGAAATTTATTAGTCCAAGTGAATTTGTTGCTCTGAAAGCCTAGGTTGATCAATCTTTTGTTGATGATGAAGCCATTCAGACCTCCAGCGAAAGGTCAATCGTCAGGCTTTTCATTTTGGGAGGGAATGCAGTTGAAATCTTCAAAACCAAGCCATTATCCACCAAAGGACTTGACAGCTTGCTCAAGATTGTCCCAGAAAGTGGCTTTGAGGGTTGACGAGTGAAAGTATCCCGAGGGTATTTGGGAGCTCTGAGACGATGAGAGCATTGATGATGTTGGTGTTTTGTGATATTAATTTTAATTCTGCTTCGACACTATTTTTACAGGCAAAGCAGAATCCACCTGGCTTTCTAACAGAGTTCTGGTAAATGATGTTAACAAAACCAAATTTTGACAAAATTTGGGCTCTTTTTTATTACTATATTATTATTTTAGGAAGACACATTTAGGGGATGCATCTTCAAAGAGCAAATTGCCGTGGCATGGGCAAACCCATGGCAATTCCAAGCAGGGGTCCTCATGAAAGAGGAGGGGGCTTGGAAAGGCCTGCCTCCTTGACCCAAAAGAGTTTCTTGTGGGAGCATTTGTGTGGGTAAGAGATTTATTTCTTGCAAGTTTCTTCAACTTTAATTGGGAATCTTTGGGGTGGGAGAGGTTCCTGGGTGAAATAGGATTGGGTAGTTTTGTGGTAGCTCTGGGTTGGAGGGAGAGGGATTGGTTGGAAGGAGCTTGAGCTTCAATTTCTTGTGGTTGTTTCCCTCAGAGATTGGATCCCATTTGTATTTCAAGCTTGAGGTTTCTTTCATGGGTGTTTGAATTTGGAGGGAGCCAAGGTCAGGTGTAAATGGGCTGATGGGGATAGGGCTGTGGGTGGGCTTTTCAGGCATGTTGATAACAGTGACCCAGTTAAAAAAATTTGTTTGGATTGATGTAGGTTGTCAGATGAGGCTGGCAGAAAGCTCTGGGTTAAATGGGCTAATAAGTGGGAGAGAATGAGTTAGGCCCAATTCAAGCGGATTGACATGCAGATGTGGGATGGGTGGGCTTGGTGGGTTTCGTAGGGCTGAGGTAACAGAGATTAAATCTGGTTGAAGTGGAACTGAGTCTATTTGGGAACCAGATGGTACAAGGGGGTCCTGTTGGTGAAGATTTTCAAGTAGAATTTAGGGTGACTTGGTTACGGGAGTGTCAGAGGTAGATTTGAGGGTATGTGTGGGGTATTTGAGAAGGTTGGTGGAAATCAGCACCAACCAAAAAAAACTGCGTACACTCTTACTTTTCCAGCCAAATAACAAAGACATCAACATCCTAAAAATAACAATGATTCATTATAGAAGCAATTTGAATTACTATTAAGTATTAACTCATCTTAATAATAGTTGGTAAAATTGCAGATCTAAATTTACTTTCTCATTGAGGTGTAGACTACAAGTTGCACATGGCATATCACGACAACAATCACGCAAAACAAGAATAAAATATTTAATCACATCAGATTATACAAATATCAATCTCATGTACCTCAGAAGGAGTGAAAAGACTACAAGCTTCAACAGTTATGTCCAACAAAGATGCTTCCTGCCAAATTGGGAAAACAGTGAGACAATTGCAAGAGGAGAATCTCAATTGATCATCAACATAATTATTCCAGACATATGTAATAACCAGAATTAGTTTGGTCAAAAAACAGAAAGGAAGAAATTGATTACCTATTTGCATAAAAACTAGAGAGAAGAAGAATCCTGCCTTGTAAATTTCAGCACGTAACAACTCACTCATGCAGAGGTAATTTCATCAAAGATAGGCTCCTTGAGCTCACCAACAGCATACTCCTGCTTTTTCCTGAAATCCTGCATCAATATATGTTAGTTAACAAGTACTGTAACATAGCTACACCACCCAAAAATCCATGATTTAGTCTCCTTTTTTTGAGGGGTTATTGATAGGTAAATACAATGCACCCATACATATATAACGCATTACCTCACCCTCCAAACTTATGGGGCAGAGTAGATACCAATCAGCCCAATCAGAGTAAATACAAGATAAAGGCAAATACAAATGCAGATAAAGGCGGTAAAGGAAAATATTTTATTACCAAAAGGCGGAGTCCATTGTAAATTACAAAAACCAAAGTAAATAAATGCTACCTTTGTGTGTTCTTCTATAGACTAAAAAGGGTGACACACAAATGAATGCTCCTAGTATAACAAGACCTAATGTGTTTTGAGTTCAGAAAAATATGATGGCCTCATCAAGCATGAATATCTGACCAACTTAATGAATCATAGGCATTTCCCTGTACATCATATTAAGTTTAAGCAGTCATAATTTATGCTACAGTAAAAATCATAGAAACTATTATGCTTAGTTGTTTCACTAGTAACAGCAAAAGCTTAATGACATCCTGGTCCAAGACTTTCTGTCCCACTAAAAAGCCCCATTCCAAATGCCGCAGCACTCGATGATGCCCGATGACCTAGACACAGATACATAAGTTCATAGGTCCTAACCAGAGGAAAAGAGAAGGATCCTAGACCATAATCACAGCCAAAATGATTCAATCAACCTTGACCAGTTTAGCATCTCATCCCAAAAAAGAAATTATTGGGTATTCAGTAAGACCCCCAAAAGTTCCATAAGCAGAACTCCAAAATGAGAAAGGATAATAAACCAGCAGATAGAATAACTTCCCACCAATTTCCCACAGTCTCACAGCAAAAGCTTGAGCAAACATTTCAATAGAATGCATTTATTACACGATTGTATGAAAGAGAACTTAAACGCAGCTTACCTGAGTTGCCCTTATTGCATAAACATTGGGGTGGTATTCATCACTAAATAGATCCAGGAATTTTTTCACTAATCCTGATTCCACAATCATACAGTTTATCCTCCCCTTCGCTCCCTTCAACATTCCTTTCCAAGGAGATATCCATCCTTTTAACCAGGAAGGAACCTTTACAAAGACAATTTCTGTTCTTCTGCATCTCTTAGAAGTGCTTCCAGATGAGCTGCCAAGAAGTCCAACTCTTTTATCCGTCTCTTAGTAGGAGAACAAGCTCCATGCCTTGCCTGATTATAAAAGCTGCATTAGGTGTTTTTTGGTTTACAAAAAATAAATTAGCTTTGATTGTGGCCCTAACTATTTGAGGCACTCAAAGAGTATCAAGTCATTACAAGACGATCACAGCAAGATAATAGAATAATGCTAAAGAGCACATGTGAACATTTCATTATGTCACCTGACATTAAAAAAGTGTGCGCAAATTATATTATATACTATAGCAGGCTAATCGAAGCTGCACAACCTCCCTCAAATGGAGCTTTCTCATAAAATATTCTACTCCATTCAATTTTTCTTTTCTTTTTTTCTTTCCCTCTCCCTTTTGTCCCTCGCATCAACAAGATCAACTCTTCTCCACTTTCTCCCTCTACACTCTTTACTATGAACAAAGCCTTGAAGTTTGACATTATATCTAATGCGATAATCTATATAATGAGCATCTACTTCACTTCAAAGGTGCATTCTATAAATAAATAACAAGATTTTTGGCAATTGGATTATGATCCTCTAGCATTCTTAGAATAACTCCACCATGGAATTCTTAAAATTCTATCCACCCATATTGAAATGAATGAATTGAATTCTTCTGTGTCATCAATAAGTTAAATAGATACCAAAAATAGTACTAGGCAGTGTTTGATAAAATGTTAATGATGAATTAATCTAATCCCCTCATTTCAAAATATATAGATAGGATTTCAAGAACTCTATGGTGGAATTACCCTAAGAACACTACAAGATCCTCATTCTTGGCAATCTAAAACTGTTAAGCAAAATTACCACAAGATTTATGTGGATAGGAGTACACCCATCTGGAATATTGGAAGCTACAAAGAAATTATCAGCAACTCCTTTCACGACACTGTGTCTGCACGGAAATTTCAAGAAACATATCCCTTAATTAAACAACACCATAACTCAATAATATGCTCTTGTCTTTTGCACAACACTACCATGTTACTACATATGGAAAATCAATTCATGTTACATTAAAACGTCCAACAAGGCTATTTTTCTATGACTATGATTACATAAATGGAAAAGCAAATCATATTACACTAAAACGTGAGTTCTTTTTCTTCTTTTTTTCAAATCTCTCAGATGCCACAACAATAGAAAATACGAAAACAAGAATTCTAACATTCTATTCTTTTCCTCACTGTTCTCGGAAGCCAAACAGGGAAGTAAAATTAAGGGATCCGTTTTTATGTACAACTAGATATGTCAAAATTCTACAACTGATCAGTAATTAAGCGCAGAATAAAATTAAAGTTACATAACAAAACAAAATAAAAAGTATAAAACCTAAAACATTAAAATTAAATTTCCAATCTCATTTCTTAGCAATTAATGGATGATTCAGCGGATGTGAGAGAAAGAGGGGGGCCTGGTCATGATTGAGAGGTGTTGCCAAACATCGAAAGCTTCTTCAGCATTTGAATAAATTAATTGAGATAAAAACACTAGCAGAAGAAAATGAATTGCCTCCGTACTGGTGGTATGTGTTCAGAAACAATTAAGCTTTGGCATGGAGTAGAAAAAAAAAAAATCCAACTTACAGTGTCAAAGGTTTTTATTGTTGCTGTCTGCTTGGGGAAATTCTGTTTTTGATTTTCAAAATGAAAAATGGGGAACAACAAATTCTTTGAAGTCCGGTGATCTGGCAAACTGCTACGGCTAATTCTGGCCAATGATTTTATCATGTCATCTGAATTGGTTGACCTGCAACAAGGCCTCCGCCAATGGAAGAATTAAATCTTCTTATCTAAGTGACAAACGAGGTCTTGAAGCTGCTGTCTTAGATTTGAAGTTCAGAACCAAAACTTCCTTGCAAGTCAAATCACAAACTGCAAGCTATTGTAAGTTCATCAGTATCAAATTATTACAAATACAGTTAATTAGACTCTTTTTGCAACATTATAATGATGATTTGATAAAGTAGATTTATTTGTTCTTCGACCAAACAGATGGAACTTATAAAAGTATAAAAATGAGAATGCTTTTTTTAGCCAAAGAGTTATGAGAAATATATTAACACTGTGAAAATCTGATTTCAAGTACATGAAGAGTATCAGTACTGTACAAAAAGAGAAATACCCATATCCATCTAAGAAAAAAGCAACATAAACCCCATAATTTTGTAGGTTTGACCTCTCCTTTGCTGACACTATCTAGATCTTATATGAAAACCACTTAAGCTTACCAACCATTAGTTTTAGGCATCCACAAGCCTCACAGATGACAGAATTGCTTCCCTACTTTAGGTACAATAACCATCAATGCAATGCGTGTAGCTGTCCATATTCCAGTGCGACTTGGATCAAAGTACATGTTGGAAACAAAATCTACTAAAAAGAATGAATTCTTTTGTACTGGAAATAAACCATTTTTCTCTTAAGCTATAGCCAGTCCCATCACATTCATATCCAATATGACTGAAGAAGAAGTATGCATGAGATTAAAACCAGAAATCCCATTTTCGCAATTTTATAGAATTTCTTTTGGAAAAGGCATTACCTAGATCTCTGAACACAAATACAAGACTAGAGCAACATGTAAGATGGTGTAAATCAGCATAGGTCATGCTTTCATTGAATGACATAAAATTCTGCATTTATTTATTATTTTTTTTTAAATAGCTTGTTTTATTGACATCTGGTTTCCTGTTACTTTCTATACAGCATGCATCTTCATCTGGTGCTTTAACTTTCAAAGATTTTTAAAACTTTGCCACAATATTTATCATAAGATGTTCCTCGTAATTTATGAAGAAATATTGCATTTTAAATTAGAGG
Source organism: Castanea sativa (assembly GCF_040712315.1). Classification (NCBI taxonomy): domain Eukaryota; kingdom Viridiplantae; phylum Streptophyta; class Magnoliopsida; order Fagales; family Fagaceae; genus Castanea; species Castanea sativa. The sequence continues at coordinate 17,846,957 of NC_134013.1, read as the reverse complement.
GTGAGATTTATAGAAATCCTTCAACAAACATGATTTACTTGTACAGATTAATTGTAAATAAAAAATCATTGACCTCAAGATGCTTCAGTATCCTCGTAAGCATTGCAAACCTCTCCAATCTCCATCTCATCATTGTCTCTAAGTAAAGTATCCTCCAAACTACCCATGGTATCCTCTTGCCCAAGTTGCATTCTAATGTGTTCATCCTCAGACAAACCATCATCTTCTGTGTCTGACACATCACTATAAGTTCCAATCTTCTTCTTCTTTCCTCTGTAACCAGCAAGACTCAGGACTTTCTCCTTCCAAAGCACCAAAGGCCCTTTCTCAATCAGCTCCGAACCTTCGTAAGCTTCTGTCAAGAACACACTAAACCTCTTCCCCCTCTCCGACACATAGAAAATCCCAAAATGCTTCAAAAGAAGTCTCATTAACTTCTGGGGCATCACGAGCTCCCACCGAAAATGTGTAAGGTGATCAGTAACCAATCTCTTCTCAATGGTGAAGCTTAGCAACTCGTGCATTACCGCAACTGCCCTCTTATCAAACTCTAGTGACCCAGCCTTGAGTCCCCGAGCATCCGCATAAGGAGACAGATATGACCTCTTCTGAAAATGCTCAATCTTTCCTCCATATCTATAAACTTTCTTGTAAGTAGAAGGGAATTTCAAAGGAAAAGGAAGCGAAAGCAATCCCGGGTTATGACTAATACTACGATCATGAACCTCATTCACACCCATTCCCATTGCTCTCTTTTCCAACTCAGTAATAGCCCAAGCTGGGTTCCAAGAAACAAGTTCCAAAAACCCAATCTCATCATCCTCATCACGCTTCACAACCTTAAAGTACTGAGGATATTTGTGCACCCAATTGGTCCTAAAATCAATAGGCAATCCAAAGTCTCGACGAAAATGTGCAATCTTATCTAAACGAAGTCGTTTATCCACAGACATCATTAGAAACCTTGTAACATACTCTGCAACCTTATCTTCGTTTTCCTCGATAATTCTCTGTTCCTCTTCGACCAAGTCCTCGGCTTTCTTTGTCATTCCACACCACAACACGCCGTTTTTTTCCTTGTAGAGTTCGAAAAGTTTAGGACATTTGCGAAGCAAGTCGGAGATACTGTGGGGTTTCGGGAGACTCATTTGCTTGCGGTTCTGTTCCAGTGAACGAACTGGCATGACCATCTCAGGCTCGTTCTTCAGAGTCTCCATCAAGAATATGACCCTGTTCGCGATCTTCCACTTCTCCTTCGCGATTTCCAGGTCGTGTATTCGCTTGTTCTTGCTTCTGTCTTGTACTCGCTTACTGCTCGTCATAAATCGGTGCTGATTCTTCGACCACGTACTGACGTAGAAGCCAAAATGTGGGTCGAGATGCTCAGTGGCTTTGCTCAACGTGTTACTCATCGGAGCGAGTTTGAAAACTCGGCGGGTGGTGGCCATTGATTAAGGTGGGAACGTGTTGAGCACAAGGTGTTTGTGAAAATGCCTAAACGAGAATTTGAAATTGTAAATAGAATGTATAGTTGGCCGTTGGGTGTTTCAAAAAAGAAAAAAAAGACTGGCCACACTAACCAGTGCGCCACATTAGTCTATCTTTGGGCCTGGGTTATGGTGCTATTCCAGCCCGGCTATAAAGAACACTAATACTAGACCAAGCCTGTATAGAGAAAGCCCATTAAGTTTGCCAATGTGATCTGATGGGAACATTATAGGACCTCTTTGCTAATGTTGTTCTAGTAACGTTTTTTTAAGTAATATGAAAATATGTGTAGGTGAAAAAGTATTATAAAAATACATGTGTTGTTTAAACAACGAAAACTGTTATTTAAATACCCCTACCAAACATTCCTATAATCTCCAGGGACTAGGAGTGACCAAGAAAATAAAACAATGTAATAAAATTTCAACCAAGAACGATATATATTTGTAATAGTAAGATGAGAGGTGTGGGGAGTAAAAGGACCCAAGTGGGCATATGAGCCTTTGGACTGTAGCATGGAGAGCCGACCTGCTCCAGAATTAAACTCTACGAATTGGCCCATACGCCGAGGTTCCGAGGATACAGCCGAGGGCGAGCTTCTCCTTGGACAGATCCGAGAGAACTCAAAACTTCATTATGAAGGTCAAGGCACAACTCTGGAAAGACTAATGGTTAAAGGGGGACACCCTAAACCTTCTAGATGCACCAGTGTTAAAGAAAATATCAAGAGCAAAGGTTGCTACCTCCGCATTAAAGGCCCTGCACCTACCTCCCTGGCCGCATTAATGGGGAAGTGACCCCTGAACAGTAGAGCTGAAACTTCTAGTCACTTTCCAAAAAGTATCAGGGAAGGAAGTATTTAAGGGGGGTGAAGGCCAAAGCGAAAGGGGGATCTGCAACAAAGAAAGAAACTAAGAATTGTAACTTTTAAGTAAGAAATAGAAATAACACAGAAGTGGTCATCGGCTTACGTCCTAGGAGGCCAATTTACAATTATCTTTTGTTATTTACATGTGTTTGTAACTCTTAGCCTGTTATCAAGTTCTCAGTACTTCAAACCTAGGTTTCAAGCCCACACTCTACAAATTTTATTGTTTAAGGCTCATTGGACCTGAGCCCGTAGTTGTCTTTGGGTCCAGGTGCAATTGTGTGCTTACAAGAGGTTAGTTGCATCTTTCCATCTTAAACTCTGAAAATATTTGTAATGTGTACTCTTAACATCAATCAGCCAAGTTAATATCTAAATTAATATATTAGAGGTATATTCATTTCAAACCAAGGTGTTAATTGCATTCTTCTCAACAACAAAAAAAAAAGTGTTGATTGCATGAGTTTTTTAGTTTAGGATATAAATGCTTAATTTTAGAGTGGATGGTTACTTATTAGTTTGTAAATTTGGATATTAAATTGAATACTATGATATAGGGATGAAACCAAGATTTCAATTGAGGAGGCTAAAGTATGAACTTTTTTTTTCTAAGAAAATTCAAACCAACTTCCTAACTAATAACAAACTTTCAACAATTGAAAACACCAAACAACTGGGATTTCATGTGAAGAGCCTTGTAGCTCATCTAGCAGTAGGGATTAAATTCCCTCACCCTCCAAGCTCTAATTATCAATGTATTAATAAAATAATAATAATTAAAAAATTAGATAACAACAAATATTTATAATAAAAAAAAACAAACAAATGGCTTCCTAGTACATTGTAACACAATTATCTATCAAAATGGAATTTACCGTTCATTTAAATCTCTCATATCATTTATGATTAATTTTGTTCTAAAATTTAATGTAATTGATTTTCCAATAATCTACAAATCAAATAAAAATGATATTTATTATCTCAATATTTATTCGATAACCTTCCGACAAAAAACTAATTATAGTCACCAAGTAAAAAAGTTAAAAATATATTAAAAAAAACCAAAGCCATAATAAATAAATAACCATGTCCTCCAAAAGGCATTAGTTTATGAAATATCTTTAGAAACTTTTTATGGGAAAAGTAAAACATTTTTTTGAAACTCTTTATATTTCTCAAAAAGTGGTATCTTAAAATGGCCTATTAACAAATTCTATTAAGACACTAGTTAATAAGACCCCTAAGTTAAAAGGAAAAAGTTAATGAATGCTTTTAGAACATTGATTTATGAAATATTTTTATAAACTTTTTGTAAGGGTCGGAAACTCAAACACAAACAGAAATTTAGTATAAGGCCTAAGTAACTGACTTGCACAATTAATTTATCAAAAAAACAAGGTAGAAATTCTACAATAGGAAACTCAAACAACTGACTAAGAAAGTAAGAATAAAGATGAGATGTTTTATTATATACAAATCGCTTTCCAGAGGAGTGGGGAGTAAGCAAGAAAAGAAAAATACAACATGACTCTCTCCTTCTCTCTTCTCTAGGGCTTCTTCTTAATATTTCTCAATCCCCATTTTTTGTTGCAATCTCCTCCCCTTTTTATAAGCATTTTTCCTTCCCTTATCTCTTTAGCTGGCCTACTCCCAGCCGGATATTTTAGGATACTTGTCCCGTCTCCCATTGGTTCTCCTCCCCTTTTCATCATGAAACAAGACTTTTGGGGGGTGTTTGTATTGTTCAAGTTGTCTTATATTATTTAATGTGGAAAAAATTAGGTAGAGAACCTCTCGTTAATGCGGAGGTGACGACTTTTGTAATTTTTATCCCTTCAAGAGGTTTCCTGAGGTGCACCTAGTGAAAGTGGCATCTCGTCTAAAAAGGGGGGATTGGTACCCCATGGTCCTTCCTTTGTCTACCATAGGGTCACCCATGCTTATGACCTCGAATAGGAGTTTCGGTATTGGTAGCATACTTATAACTCCGCGGGAATCATCTTGGGATGTTTCCTTTTATTATTCATAGAGATGGGCCTAGCCCATCTGTTCAAGTATGATCTTCCAAGCCCTTTGGGCCTCAACCAGGAATTGAGTTCACCCCACCCCCTTAACACATTTTATAGGGAAAAATAAAAACAACTAATTTTTTTTTATATAGTTTTTTATGTTTCCCACTAAAGTAGTATGAAAACTTTCCTAAAATGATCCATAAACAAATGCGCTAAAAGCACCTATTAACCATACTTTAAGGGCCCGTTTAATTGGAGGAGTAGAAAGTGGGAGGATAGAAAAGATTTGATTTTCCCTCATGTGTGTTTGGTTGGAGGGGTGGAAAAGTGAGAGGGTGGAAAACTCTTTTATTTGGTTGAATAGAAAATTGGGAGAATAGAAAATGTAGTTTATATAAATTGACTATTATGTCCTTGTTACATAATATATAAGAAATAGATTTATTTACACTCATTAAATAATATAAAAATTAACACAAATACATATAAATTTTTATTATTTTATTATTATATATAATATAAAATTAATGGGCAACAAAAATTGTATTATGCATTAACTTTGCTAGGAAGGCATTCTCCAAAAAAAAAAAATGCTAAGAAGAAAAAGGGGGAACATGGGCAGCAAAACTTATAAATCAAAATTTGGCAACAAAAATAACTAGGCAGCAAAACGTGGGCAGCAAAAATAAGGCAGCAAATATAAGTTCAACAAAAGAAAGCAACAAAAATAACTGGGCAACAAAACGTGGAATAGAATGAGGACACACAAAAGGCCTCAGCATTTTCTCCCCTTTTTTCTCTCCATTTGGAGAGAAAAGTTTTGTGTAGGCCTGGGTGGAAAATGCCTGGGCCCCACATAAAGGTTTTCTTTCCTTCTTCCAACCAAATAACACACAAACTCATTTTCTCTCCTATTTTCTCTCCAAAGTTTTCCATCCACCATATTTCACCTCCAAACAAACACACCCTAAGTTAAAAAATAATGATTCCAACCCATTAACAATCACTATTTGGTGGAGCCATAATTTTAGTTATTTGGCTTCACCAAAAGTTACTTAATCTATTTTACCCTTTTACTTTACAAAATATCCAATATTAGTGGTTTTATTTTATCTTTTAATACAATAAAATAACATAAACAACACAATAGAATAAATAAATAAATAAAACACCACAGCCACCTCCACCAACGGTCACAGCCACCACTCTACTCTGGCAACAACAACACAATGCAAGAAAAAAAAAAAAAAAAACAAAACTACAACCACAATCACAACCCCATCACCACTAGCCACCACAACCACTAACCATTACAACCACAACCCATTGATATTGTCACAACCACAACCACAACCATAAACCACAAAACCCATAGCCAAAATCCACAAAACCCACTACCAAAGCCAAAATCATCCACCACCACCACAACCAAAATTCACAATTTCACAGCCAAAATCATCTACCACCACTATCATAGCCAAAATCAACCACCACCACCACCACTAAACCCATATTGAAAAAAAAAAAAAAAACCCTAGTCACAGCAAAGAGAAAAGAGAGATAGGTGGCGATGACGGATTAGGGCTTAGGTCATGGAAGCTAGGCAAAGAGGGATGAGAAAGAGAGGAGATATGATGGGAGTAACTGGAGAGAGAGAGAGAGAGAGAGAGAGAGAGAGAGAGAGAGAGAGAGATAAGCTGGAAAAAAAAAAAGAATAAAAAAGTGGAGAAAACAATAAAAAAAATTAAAGGAATTTGGCTTCTTGCTACAATAAACAGGTACTAATACCTGTTTACTATAGCACATAGCCAAATTCTTTTTTGGCTATGACATCATCAATGTGCACAATATTTTGGAGTTTGAGGAGACAAAAATAGCATTATTGCCATATGCCTCCACCAATAATGGTATTCTTCATAAATGTATTAGCTCTAAATTTCTTAGTTCTCATTATGTACGGTATTAATTATTATTTTTTGCTAACCATGTACGGAATTAATTAATTAATTATGTCTATATGCGGTTGACCATTAATTAATGAGCAGTCAACAATGGAGTATGGCTTTTTATTTGTGTCCATTTGCAATGGTCTTTGTCTCTTTTGTCACTTTGTGTAAAGGTTCCAAACTAAAAGACAAAATAAACACAGCTTTATTAATTATCCAGCAACCCACAACCGAAACTATGCCCTGCTACGGTACTCCCCACGCAAATACTCTGGTGGGTTTGAATAGAATTTATTACTAAAAATTAAAAATATTATAGTAAAATAATTTTTAAATATATAAATAATATTGTAAGACCTATTTTTAATAAAAAAAAATTAGATGAAAAGTAAAGTTATGGATCCCATAAACAGTACACAGGACTCACAAATATGACAAGAAAGACGAAAAAGTCAATAAATCACGGTTACTATTTATAAACAGTAGCATGAACAGCACCGTTGTCCCCCTGACACGTGCAGCAGCAGTAAAATAAAAAAAATAAGAAAAAAAAGTAAAAACGCAGCTTTGCAAAACGCAACGTGCATCCAAACAGTCAATATATAATTTATGGATCACGAATGTCTTTAGAGACTTAGGGTGTAAGTTAACAATTTATTTAAAAAAAAAAATTTAACATAATTTTTATAAAAAAAAAAAAAAATTTGTCAAAATATTAATTATTATTTTTCTGTATAAAAACTTTCTTTAAATGGATTATTAAACAATATCCTAAGAGCATCTGTTAGGATTTTTCATAAATTATTTAGCAACTTTACTATAAAAACAAACTCAACATTACTTAAGGGAGAGAATCAGTGTCATAGTTCATTTTTTTAATTAAAAAATGAACAAGAGAGGGACAGATATAATCAAATAATTATATAATTAATTACTATTACGTACTAAGAGATTTAGAGAGATCCCAAAAACAAAAACAAAAAAAGAGTTTAAGTTAGAGATGCCAAATATTAGAGATGGAGCTAGGTGTAGATCGGACGTTAACGACTTGATGCAGAGATGAAGAAACTATGAACAAATCGGGTGGAGTGAAGGTGCTGATTGAGCAATTCAATGGCAACGTGTCCCGTACACAATGGCCTATGGAGTCTAGAGTGGAAGGAGGTAGAGATGGAAGATACACACACATTATAATTGGTAAATTTGAGTTTAACAAATTGTGTGTAAACATGGGGGAAAAAAAAGTGTTTTTTTAAGGCGTTCCAAAAAATTTTAAAAGGACAAAATCTAAATTACTCCTAACTTGAAGGAATTTGCAATTTAACTCATTTGTTTATTTCAGTTCGCTTCAATGTCGAAAATTACAGTGTCTACACAAATTAAAACTCTTAAAAAGTTTTACAAATGAATTTTACTAACGTGTAATATACACTAACAAATCATTTAAGAAAACTTTTTATGAAAAAATGAAAAAAAGATTAACTTATATATATATATATATATATATATATATATCCTTTTCAATTTCTCTTAAAAAGTTCCTTAAAATGAGAGCATACATTAACTAGATGTTTTACGTGTTTACACCAAGTCAAACTGACAACAGACAAATGGTTTCGGTTGGTAAAGGTCGGTCGCTTTTTCTTCTTAAACTAGGACAGGGCAGGTAGCATCTTTAGCTTTGAAATTTCTTCTTCTTCCATGGTTTTCTTCTAATATTAGAATGTGAACTCAATATTAATTGGTTGACAGGTTGAGAGATCGTTTATCGTTTAATAAAATGTGGTAATATTGCTGGTCCACACCTAGTATTTTTTCCATGGTTTGTTCACCTAGCTGGTTGCCTTAAATTTTGGACATTATGACCATGAAAGAAGATGTATTGGAAAAAATAAAAACCAGGGAAATACATTACTAAATAGGTAAAACGTGAATCTTATTCAAGTGATAATAAAAATCATCTTTCAACAAGAGTCATATCCTTGGATTACGAGTCTAAATTGAGTACTTAAATAATACCCACCTACCCACCACAACACAGAAAAATAGTCTAAATTTGAGTAACGCGTATAACCCACTAGGCATTAGAATGCATAGTTCCTTTAGCTAGGGTTAGTCATATTTACCAACATATATTTGTTTGTGTATATTTTTTTGATAAAATCTCTGTTCCTTGTGTATAAGAGAGAAAGAGAGAGAGAATATAATAATGGAGTCAATTTGTTGACCTAAGAATTATATAATATTATTCTTGATGACGAAGTCAATTATTATTTTATGAGAACCTAAAGTCAACATATTGAATATGAATATTCTCTGTGTCTCCAAGAAAGTAGAAGCAGAAATGATGTTAGAACCTTAGACCCGTCAAAGAATCTGCTTATTAACTGGCAATTAGCGAATGCAAACGAAACAAGGGCTGGCCATTGTTGCTAATGAGTCATGATCATTAGGGGACACGCACGATGCTTATTACTATTAGTATTAGGCCAAATGATGTTGTTATTGTGACCAAAATTTTCTTCCACTTTTTGAAGAACAGATAAATGGCACTTTAAACTGCCATTAGCGATTTATTGGCGGTACAAATTTGTACCACCAATAATCCAATATCCATTTAAGGCTAAGCTCACCTGCTGCAAAATATGACTTCTCTTTAACTCATGATGAATATATAGTTAGGCCAAAAAGTACTTCAAATCATTGTTTAATTATTTTCTACTTAATGTGTGTTTAGATGCTGTTTATTTTGCTAAAAACTGAAAATACTGTAATAAAATAATCTTTAAATATGTAAATAATGCCGTAAGACCCATTTTTAATGAAAATTTTGCTAAAAAATGAAGTTTGTGAGTCTCATGAACAGTACACGAGACTCATTAAAAAGCCAAAACATAGTTCTCAAAAAAAAAAAAAGATCAAAACGCAAAACGCTGACCTTTTCATCAGTACCCAAACAGGTAAATAAAAAAGAGGTCAAAGATTTGTGTAAGGGCATTCTTTTTGAGGGGAGGGTTTTTTTTTTTTTGGTCCGGTTAATGTATGTTTTTAGAATATATATTAATCATCTGTTTTTAAAATTTTTTTTAAGAAAAATTAAAATCTGTCAAAAAATTTAGTTATATTTTCATTTTTTATTAAGATATTTTTAAAAATAATTTATTAACATATTATAGGAGTACACGTTAGTAAAATACACTTCGAAGAGAAGTTGGTGATCAAGTGCCGACTGCCGACTTTCAATGAGCATTATTTCAGTTCCTTCAATTTTTAGCTTTTATTGGTTGATTCAGGGCCCGAGTCAAATATATGAGCAGGCCTAGTGTTCTGGAAGCATGTTAAATTCTGAAATCTAAAATCCAACGCGCAAAATGAAAGACAAAACCAAATAATAATAATATCTCTTTTGGAATAAAAGTTTGTTTTATACAGAAAATTATCTTATGAGATCAATAATTGTGAGAGAGTAATTTCATGGAAACACATAACTATGAGTTATTCTAAAATTTCAAATTATAATATTTATTATATTATTTTTCACAATTATTCTATGCAGTAAATTATATAATTAGTTGGTTGTTATTTTTATATAAATCCATTATTTTTTTTTATCATTTATGATTGACCCAGTTAATTTTATTTTTATTTTTGCTGAATAACCACGTTAAAGTTTTTTTTTTTTTTTGTGCATAAATAACCACGTTAAAGTTAAGCCAAAAAAATTGTGAGCGTAAATTTTATAATGTAATACTAATATCTCGTTGCTTGGACCCCGCATGCCGATAACTACTAAGCCAAATTGGACTGATATCCAATTAATAATTAACAAATATAAAAAGTTTAACCCTATTGCTTTTTTGGTCGGATATATATATACGCTTCTTGGTCGGATATAAGCCAAACCAAGTTTCACAAAAAAAAAGCCAAACCAAGTTGAGCCTACTTGTTTCTCAAAAAAAAAAAAAAAAAAAGAGTTGCAGCCCACTTGCATTCAAAAAATAAAAAGTCGCAACCCACTTTATCATTAGGAAGAGCATTAACAACTCCACGGCACGCGCTTCATATAAGGTGACCTTACTCCACCCAATTTACTACCATGTAAGCTAATCCAGCTGTGAGATTTATGGACAAAGAGATAGAGCAATCGTTTAACTGAAATTGTGACAAATTTCTTCAAGTCATGATTTCAGTTAGAAATCCAAGTGTGTGTACTGTGTGGGTAAAAGTTATTTTTCAGAAAAATATAGCATCGTCTTTTTTTATTTTTCAAAAGGTTTCAGTAATCAAGCATTTTTTCACAACAAAACTAATCATGCCTTGATAAACAAAAAAAAAAAAAAATTTGAGAACACTTTTTTTATTTTATACATGGGTAGTTTACATGACAATTGACTTTATATAAATCTTTATAATGCTATCCTAATTTTTTTCAAAATGAAAAATATATTTAAGTTCACATGTTAATAAGTTTAATAAAATATATTTATTATTCATAACATCAAAGTTCAGCCAATAATTCAACCTAGCTAATCTTACCACTAAATCAAGAACTACTTCCATTTTTTTTCCCCAATTCTTTGTGTTGACACCCCATTTTGCAAACCGCATTTAACCTCACATAGAAGGTAAAAGGGTAATTTTATCTTAGAAATATGCATCTTGATTCTAGTCATTAGATCCTTAATCTCATTTCATCAAAATGATCTTGATGTTGTAACGATCAAATCGACTGGTCATAAGCTCTAATCGGACCACCCGATTGAAAGTTATTATCAAATCAAGTTTTAATGATTGAGATGCACTGTCACAAATTGAGTCCGACCATATGTGATTATGAACAATTGATTTCAATTGGTTATATGTATAATCAATTTGAGATCAATGATGTGTCATAATTTGATTGGTTAGAACTACATTTTATGGTAAGTTTGCATATACCTAATTAACTAGATAATTAAACATTAATTATTTAATGAGTAATTTGTGCAATTATCTTTTAATTAGAGGAAAATTTGGAATCAATTAAGTCTGAAACGAGAGTAATTGGAGCCATTTAATGTTAATTGGGAGCTAATTTGGGACCTATTAATGTTAATTGTGCTGAAACCATTTTCTAACAAATGATCTCTGCTCACTATTTCATCGATATCTCTAATAATATTTTGAATCTGTGAATGAGGTTAATTTTTCAAGAAACTAGACATCCGAGGCTTCAATTTGAGCACAATAACGAGACAATTCCGATCAAAATTGAGTCAGATATGATTTTTCAAAGTTGGCTTTACAGGCTGTTACAGCAGCTACGGGAAAACCGAATTTTGGCTTGCTCCTCACTCCCACAAATCTCTACATTTAATACTCCAAATTTTCCCCAAGGCTAAAATGAGGTCTAGGCTCATGATTCTTTGTCAACCCTCATTAATGGCCTTCCTTTCATATTTCCTCCACCACTACTATATAAACCCCCCATCTCTTTCATTCCAAGACAAAAACCCCTTCTCTTCTCCTCTCTTGAGTTTTAGGAAGTTGAGTAGTCTTGTCATATCTTGATCTTCTTGAGACTCAAGATATTGAGTGAGACTCACTCTTCCTCTCCTAACGCTTCTTTTCCTCCACCCTTAGGACCTCCCTCAAGAGTCTCCTCATCCACCATATAAATCTTGCATGAAGGTATAATCCTTTTCCCTAACTTGTTTTTTTGTGTTTTTATGATAAGAATTTAGGATTAAAGCATGATAGTAATTATTTAAATTCTCTTGAATATGTTTGAATGTTCTTATGTGTTCTTCATATGTTCTTGTTGCTCATCACATGTTCATGCATATGTACTAGTTTTGATCCTAAATCCATATCAAAAAATGTGAAAAACATGTTTGTTTCATAATTCTTTCAAATCCTTGAATCTAGGATATCACCATACACACACATTCACTAGAATTTATTTTTCAATCCAAATGCAATGCTTAATAAATTGAATTAGGGTTTATCACATTCACACACATTAAATTCAACATGCAAATTTATGGATAACATATTGGATGATGTGATATGAATGTTGGCCACCATAGTCTAGAAGACCGGTTTCACCAGGCAAGGTGGTTGCCTAACATCTTCCCATCTTGTAACATAGCCTTCAAACTTAAATCAAGGGTTAGTAGATCAAATTCTTATCCATGTAATTTTCAATTTTTAGATTGTAATTAGGAAATAAAGCCATGTACTTTATCTTAGATTGTATCTAGGACCAAAACTATGTAATTTTCCTATGATCAATGTAAATTCAATTGAAAATTAATAAAATGAGGAATTTTTCAATTTTGATTTTCTTATTTTTCCAATAATTAAATAAGTGGCGACTCTATTGTAAAACCCTTGATCTAAAAGGGAAAATATAACTAGTCGAACCTTCATTTTGAGAGACAATAACACAATTCCACCCATCCACGTGGATTCGGCCCAACATTCCATAAAACGGGCCAAGAGCGTGGTCTCTCACACTTTGTTTGATAAGCTCCTCAAACTACATAATTAAACAAAATTAAGGCAAGTTTTGTTTTGACGGAAATTGATTTCCAAAAAATATTTCAACATTTATAGGTATTTAGGGTGATAGCCAGAAATTGTTTTCCAATTAACCATGGGCAGCTCCACTTGTAACTCAAGGTGGTCACAGGACCACCCTGATTCACCAAAAAATGTATATATATATATATATATATATATATGTATACACACACACACACACACACATACTAAACTAACCTATTTTGACTACCCTAATGAAAACATTGACCACCCTCACTTGAGAATTACCAGAATTTAGGTTCAATAAAAATAAAAGTAATGGTGCATTCACAAAATTTTTACATTAATTTCACAACAAAATCTTATGTGATAAATGGAAATTGGTTCCTAATTCTAATATGGACCCAATATTAACATCACTTTTTAACCCACTTGTAATGGCAACAAACCAGTTAATCAACTTGTGGAAATAAATGAAGATTTTACTGTTTTTCTATCACAATAAATTCGATTAGAGATGAGAAATCGAATCTAATTATGATATCCAATGTGTGAACAAAGAAGGTTTACGATATAGAATTGAATAATAAATTATGCTTCTTCTATTAATTCACAGTTTAAGAATTGGTGAAAAAATACAAGTGTTGGTTCTTGGGTCTAGTCCGAGGTTAGGGTTACAGATGGATAGATTCTTTTCTTTTCCTTTTTTTTCCTCTCCTTGAGTCTGGATCTTCCTCTTGCTTTTATATCCAGCTACAACTTATCTAAATCTTACACTTGGAGGGCTGAGATTGCACTCCTAGAACTCTTGTCCCATCCAAAACATATTAGCAAGCTTTACCCTACAATCTAAGTTGTGATACCATTATTTATGGTCACTTCCTCATTAATGTGGCCAGAGGAATGGTTATCTTGTATTTAATGCGGAGGGGATGGCTCCTACACCCTTCTTTCTTCATCCTTCTCATATTCAGTGCCAAGTCTGCTTCGTTTCCTTTTTTATGTTTTAACTTTATGCGCCACACATAACTAGTGCTCGTCCCCAAGGTCTGAGGTGCATCTTCGGAAATAACCTTAACTGCCCATTTAAATTAGATGTCAGATCCTCATCCCCACAATAGCCCCCCAGAACCTCATTTTTCGTTCCCGGCCTAGAAAAGTGAGGTTTTGGCTAACAAAAGTTGTTGATAATACCCCGCTCGCAAATAGGTTCCCACGTGTGTACGTTCTTTCAACTGATTATGACCCACTCCTAATGCTTCGGAATCCACAACTCTGTAATAAATGCAACATGTGGCTTGCTGTTTCCCACATTCTACACTAAGATTGTGATCAAATGACTCTAAATTTGTCACCAGAAGGGGCGGGAAGGTTACCGCTCCTTTTTTACAACCTATATATAGAGAGATATGTGAGGTTCTTATCTCCATTTCGCCTCCCTAAAAGCAAAAAAAGAACATAAACACGCTCCCACACTTGATAACTTCGTCCGAGAAGTCCTTCTTCCCCAAATTTGTAAGTGTGCATTTTTGTTAACAAGAGTTCTTCCCTTATTCTTTCATACTAGTAGATTTTTCATTTTCTTTTTCCCAAATGGGTAGATCTTTTATTCTAGTTAACACTTCCAAACACCGAGAGGAGTTTAAGAGATACTATAGGATTCCTAGCAATGTGTCAATACAACATTGCAACATAGGTGAATGGCACGAGAAGAGGCCTACTGGAGCCGTTGAGATTCCCATGATTACCTTCATTGAAGGGAGTCTGAGGATTTCTGTGGGTAGAGTCACTAGAGATTTTTTAAATCCTTTTAGACTGTGCCCTACTCAATGTGTTCCAAACATATTTAGAATATTAAGTAGTGTAGATGCATTGAATGAAAGGTTGGATATATACCTTACCCATCATGATGTAAACTGGATGTACAGTTGTCAAAAAGGTGTCAACAGAGGGTATTACCTAAAATCTAGGGATCCCGCCGTTAGGCTAATCTCTTGTCTTCCCGAGACAAACAAAGGCATGGACGATGATTTTCTCATTGTTTCAGGGGAGTGGCATGATAGACTCCATTGTCCTATCAAAGATGGAACTCCAGGTGGGATGGCTTAGGGACACTTAAAAAGTCAATGTTAGCTTAGGAAATTCTATATACAGTTTATTTACATATCTGTCATTCCATCGTTTTATTTTGTGTGTGTGTGTGTGTGTATATACATATAACTTGCTAAAACTTGAGCTTATTCAGCCTATAAACAAACATGAATTCTTAATTCCTTTTCCTCAAATAAAAAGCCACTACCAAGAGACAAAGCTTGGTGAACTTCGATCTACTGAACCGAGTTCTGAGGTCTGAGATCTTCCTGCACTAGGACGGTTAGCTCCGCGCAGCGCATGTGATTCTGGGTTTTAAATCCATCTCCAATCACTTTCAAGTATCCAAGCACGTAATCAAGGCTTGAGACTCTCGTCTTGCCCTAGTTGACGTGGCTATTGAAGGATTAATAAGTAAGCCTCCTCCAACGGGTACACAGTTAGTCGAGCTTCCTACCTCCAAGGATTCTCAACCAATTGTAGAAGAAATTACATCCTCAGAAGAAGAAGCCGAGATAGAATCTGAGGACAATACTTCAAAGGAGAATACTAAAAATTCCGTCCAAGACAAGGATTTTGAGGTCTTTTACCATACAAACGAGATCGAGGAGGAAGGACTCAGCCTGTGTCTAGTTACAGCCCTAGTTAGTGAGGACCAAGAGGCTACTGAAGTGCCCGACATGATGGTGATAGAAAAGAGATTGCCAGATTTACTCTCTCTACTATAATCCAATGCTGGGACCACCGCTCCCAAAGTCCTGATAGTTCCCAGACCTCCAACTCCAATCCCTCCTGCCCTTGTACAAACCGAACTAGCTGATAAAAAACAAAAAAGAGACAAGAAAGGAGGTAAAGGCCCTATCGAAGAGGGTGAAGTCCAAGAGGAGACTCTTCCTGAGCCCACCAAGATGGCAAAGACGACCCGAGCCCAACAAAGAAGGGGAGGGGGGAGGAGAAAGCTCGGAAGTTGTTTCTGAGCATCAATCTTGAGTTCCAAATTGGAATCCAATCTTTGAATTGGACGGCTCGCTTCTCCGTGAAGATTCCTTAAACCGAAACTTCAACAACTGGAGAATGGGTTATATGGCCAATGCTGTGCAGCAAGTGCTCCTTCTCCTTGGAGATAAGGATGAACTTTGGAACCTGAAGAAGCATGAACTCTTTCTATTTGTAAAGAGGGACCTAGCTCTGGTAAGATTTCTTTACACTCACTTTTCTACTTCTAAAACTCCATTATTACAGTCTTGTCCATTCTACGCATACTTTCCTAATAATTTCTACCTTAACTATTCATGCACAAGCCACCCAAGCAGCACATGTAGTGGAAGAATGGGTTGATCAGGCATTCTGTGACTTGAAAGAAGAGGAGTCCAAATGCTATACCACGTAGAAGTCTCTTGCCTTAACAGACAAGAAGTTAAATAAAACTCTCCTCAAGTTAACAGAATGCGACAAGGCTAAAAAGAGTGCTAAAGCTTCAATAAAGAGCTCAAAGAAACAAGACCAAGAGCAACTCTTACACTTAAGGGAGGTAGAGAGCCAACTAGCAATTGCTCAAATGACCATTTTTGAGCTGAAGAAAAGTCTAAGCTAGAAGGATGAGGAAATGAACAAGATTGAGCAAACCACATATGACCAAAGGCAAAATGAGACCGAGGTCCACCTCAAATCTCAACTCCTTGTTGTATGCCGTAACTTTTGCCTTCAAATCTAGATTGAGGCCCTTAATGTTGCTGGAGTAAACCCTACTTCTAAGCTAAGGAATCCGGAGAAAGCCTTCCACCCTCCACAATTAGGGCACTTCCAGTTACTCAGCCTCTAGTTAATACTCATAGTTCAACTCTAACAAGCTCCACTAAGAACCCCCCACCAAAGTCTAGCACTACTGCTCTAGCCCAATCCAAACCAGCTTAACAATAGCCAAGCACCACTTTCCCTGCTAAAACCAGACAAATCAAGCCACCTATCTCCAAGCCCAGTGCAGCTACTCCACAAAGCACCAAGGTGGTAGCCAAGGTGCCTCAAACAAAAGAAGACTCCTCCACAACTGTCTCAACACCTAAAGTGGTTCCCCCTGCTCCAATTCCAACTGCTGAAGCGCAGCCCATCACAGGAACAGGGACACAAAAGACTCCTAAGGCCTAGGGAATGTCACAGTGGGACCATCTGTTACTTTTGTTGTTGTTGTTGTTTTTTTTTTTTTTTTGGTAGAAGGCATTTTGTCGTCACTTAGCTTCTCTTTTATATGTACCCTCTTGAACTTCATTTAATGGAAAACTTTTGTTAAAACCTTGTCTTACTCACCTATACTTATATTTTTATGATGTACTATTTGTTTACCATGCCCATATATAATAAAGTACTTGTACCAAGGTGTTAATTTCCCGAGGTAGGTGATATGAGAAATCAAACTTAACTAAGGTTAGATTGAACACAACAAACAAAGTCTAAGTGTTAATTTACCCAAGGCAGGTGACCCGAGGAGTCAAACCTAGGCGAGGTTCTGTTTAACACAAAAAATAATTTAAGTGTTAATTTACCCAAGGCAGGTGACCCGAAGAGTCGAACCTAGCCAAAGTTCTGTTTAACACGAAAAATAATCTAAGTGTTAATTTACCTAAGGCAGGTGACCCGAGGAGTCGAACCTAGCCGAGGTTCTATTTAACACAAAAAACTAATCTAAGTGTTAATTTACCCAAGGCAGGTGATCCGAGGAGTTGAACCTAGCCGAGATTCTTTTAACACAAAAAATAATCTAACTGAGACAAGAAGAATCTTAAAAATACATTTGATTGCATATAAAATATAAATCCTTACAATACTGCTAGATTAGAAATAATACTTTCATAAATTGTTCACATTCCATGGACGAGGTACAACAAGTCCATCCAAATCCTTTAACCTATAAGCCCCATTCCTGCTATTGAAGTTGATTGATATGGCCCCTCTCAATTAGGACCTAATTTTCCCCAAGAAGGATTTCTTGCACTCCCAACAACCTTTTGCAAGACCAAATCCCCTGGAATAACAGTTCTAACCTTTACCTTTCTCTCGAACCCCTGCCTAAGCTTTTGTTGATATTGCACCAACCTAACTGCAACCATTTCCCTTAGTTCCTTAGCCAAATCAAGACTATGAGCAAGGAATTGCTCATTGCCATTACCAAGGGGTTGGTTGGACCTTAGAGTTGGGAACCCTATTTCTGTAGGAATAACTGCCTCAGCTCCATAGGTCATGGAAAAAGAGGTCTCACTCGTGGATCTTCTTGGTGTTGTGCGATAGGTCCACAGAACATGAGGCATCTCAACCACCCCTTTTCCCTTTGCATATTTCAATTTCTTCTTCAAACCGTCCAGTATAACCTTATTTGTGGCCCCAGCTTGCCCATTATTCTGAGGATATGACGGAGTAGAGTACCTGTTCTTTATTCCTAATTCGCAACAGTATTTTCAAAAAGCCTTGCTGTCGAACTGAAATCCATTATCTAAAACAAGGATGCTCGGGACCCCAAATCTTGTGACGATATTCCGCCATACAAACCTTTTTACATCTTGATCTCAGATATTCACTAGTGGTTCAACTTCTACCTACTTAGTGAAATAGTCAATAGCTACTAGGAGATACCTCTGATTCCCTATGGCTCTAGGGAAAGTTCCTACAATGTCCAATCCTCATTGGACAAAAGGCCAAGGACCACTCAGTGGGTTCAGCAGTCCTCCTAACTGATGAATGTTAGGAGCATACCTCTAACACTGATCACATTTCTTAACATACTCCTACAAGCATTTTTGCATGCTCGGCCACCAATACCCCTGTGTCAAAGCTCTACGAGCAAGTGACTTGCCTCCTGTATGGCTACCACAAATCCCTTCATGTAGTTCTTCTAACAACATTTCAACTACCTTGGGATGAACACACAACAAGTATGGTCCAGAGTATGAGCGTTTGTATAGTTTTTGGTCCTTAGAAAGCCAAAACCTTGGTGCCTTTCTACGAACCTTCTTCGTCTCAACCCGGCCCTTGGGTAAAATTTCATCCTTAAAAAATGCAACCAATGGATCTTGCTAGCTAAGGCCTACCCTCGTAAAATTAATTTCCACTAAAGGCAACTCATTATAAGCAGGCGTCACATAACTCTCAACAAGTATGGTCTGAGGGAAATCCCCTTACTAACCGTAGCCAAAGTTGTGAGTGAATCAGCATGTGAATTCTTACCTTGAGGAATTTGCTCAAGCGTAAAAGAATGAAAGTCCCTTGACAATCTCTTTACTCGACCTAAATACCGATGCATCCTCAGATCCTTTGCTTCATACTCTCCTAGGACTTGTCCAACTACAAGTCTTGAATCACAATATGCTCTTATAGTCTTGCCACCAAGTTTTTGTACAGCATTCAGACCTGCCAGCAAAGCTTCATACTCTGCTTCATTAGTTGTTGCTAAAAACCCGAGCCTAAGTAACTTCTCCAAAGTAATACCATCTGGTGAAACCATCACAATCCCTATTCCTAATCCCTTTTTATTTGTTGCACCATCCACGAATAACTGCCAAGTACACTGAGTTATCACCGTTTCCACATGCACAGGCCCTTCGAGTCTTTCCCCCACCTTTGAGCATCCCAATTCCTCAACAAATTCTACTACTAAATCTGCTAGAACTTGACCTTTCACAACTATTTGAGGCATGTACTTGACATCGACTGCTTCTAGCATGGTCCCCCATTTGGCCACCCTTCCTGTATAATCTGATTTTCGGAGCAAGGCCTATAAGGGCAACTGAGTCAAGACAACCACAGTATGCACTTGAAAATAATGAGGCAACTTCTTGGTGGCATGAATGATAGCAAGAATTGCTTTTTCCAAGTGAAGATACCTAATCTCGGCCTCTTGTATGGATTTGCTGACATAATACACTAGTTTCTGAACACCTTCGTCCACATGTATCAAGACCAAACTCACAGCATGTTGAGATACAACCACATAAGCATATAAAACTTCCTCATTTTCTAGTCTAGACAAGATTGGTAGATGGGCCAGATACGCCTTCAACTCCTCAAAAGCTCTATCACATTCTTCAAACCATGTAAAATCCTTCCACTTATGCAATAGCTTGAAAAATGGTCTACACCATTCTGCAGACTTTGATATAAACCTATTCATAGTTGCCATCATTCCGGTTAGGCGCTTAACTTCCTTCGGGTTCCGAGGAGGATGCAAATCATGAATGGCCTTAATCTAGTCGGGGTTAACCTCAATCCCATGATGAGTTATCATATATCCCTAAAACTATCCTGATCCGACTCTAAAGGAACATTTTGAAGCATTCAAACGCAGCTTGTGTTTCCTTAAGATTGCAAAAATGTCATCGAGGTCTAACAAATGTTCAATCTCTTCTTCACTTTTCACTACCATATAATCAATATAAGCTTCCATGTTTCTTCCCAACCGACTCTCAAACATTCTCGTCACCATTCTTTGATATGTTGACCTAGCATTTTTTAGTCCGAATGGCATTACTCTAAAATGGAAGTTTCCTGTTGGAGTGAGAAAGATAGTTTTCTCTTGGTCCGACAATGCCAAAGGAATTTGATGGTAACCTTGGATAGCGTTTAGGAAGTTCATCCTTGAATGCCCAAATGTAGCATCCACCAATTAATCAATTTTGGGAATCGAAAATGGGTCTTTTGGACAGACCTTGTTGAGGTCCGTGAAATATACACATACTCTCCACTTTCTAGACTTCTTCTTTACCACCGTATTGGCCAACCACTTAGGGTAGAAAACCTCTTTAATTGCTCCAGCCTGTTTAAGCTTATGGACCTTGTCCTTAACAGCTTCGGCATGTTCTTTTGAGGACGGCCAAGGTATTTGTTTCTTCGAAGTACCACTAGGGTTAACATTCAAATGATGACAAATAAATTCAAGATCAACCATAGGTGCTTCATATGCATTCCATGCAAAGACGTCAAGATTGTCTTTTAGAAACCCCACCAACTGCGCTTTATCCTTTGCTGGGAGTAGAGATCCAACATGAAAATATCAATCTACATCTTCCCCAATAGTGACATTTCCAACTCCTCACATGATATTGAACAGTCCAAGGAGACTGGTGACCCTAGCTGTGATTGCTACAACTCAGGACTACTTCGAAAGAACTCAACTCAATAACATGGTGATTAATTGATGCCACCATGCATTGCCTAGCTGTTGACTGACATCCCACCAATTCATCCACCCTTCCATTAGTGGGATACTTCACCTTAACATGCAACGAGGATGCAACTGCCACCATAGCATGTAACCACGGTCTAGCCAAGATGGCAGTGTACAGCAAAAAGGCATCTACTACTATAAAATCCATACTTACCATCCTATTCCTAGTTAAAAAGGGTGATCGGATCCTCCCTCTTGGAATGGTGGAACTCCCATTGAACCCAATCAACGGAGAATCATACTGATCCAAATCCTCAAGTTTGAGCCCTAAACCTTTAAACAAGTTTGGGTACATTATCTCGGCCCCATTACCTTGGTCAATCATCACCTTCTTGACATCATACCCCGATATCTGTACAGTCACCACCAAAGCATCGTCATATGGTTGAATGGTTCCCAACTTGTCATCTTTAGAAAATCCTATGATTGGTTGATCCGAGACTTTGCATCTTTTACTCGAGGCTTCTCCTTCAGGGCCTTCCACCTATGTTGACATCAACATTACCCCTTTAGCTAGGTGAGGCTCCTCTCTCATGGTTGCGAAAATAACATTTATTGTCCCTAAAGATGCCCAAGGGGTGCCACCATTGTGTGATCCACTGCCAGCTCGGTTTGCTTGATTACTTGACTGTTGCAGAAATTGTTTTAATTTGCCTACTTTCACCAATTGATCCAAAAAGGCCTACGAGGTCCTATAATCCTTGGTTGTATGACCCCGATCTTGGTGATATTGACAATACAAGCTTTGATTTCTTATAGTGGGGTCACCCCCATCTTTTTCGGCCATTTAAAATAAGGTTCGTGTTTAATTTTATCCAGAACTTGATAAATCGGTTCCTTAAACACCGAGTTCACCATTTGAGGAGTAGCAACCTCATGGGACGCTTAATTATAATATTCCCTCCTCAGTCGAGAAGACGAAAAACGACCTCTTAAGTTATCCCTCCGATCACTGGTAGAAACCTTATTTTTACCTTTGGTGGAACTTTGATTGCCCTCGACCCTTTTTTGCTCTTTGATCCGGTCCATCAATTGGTGCACATTCCGAGGGGGTTTCATGGTAAGTGATTTCCACAAATCAGCATTTGTAGGAAGACCCACCTTAAAAGTCCATACAGCCACATCCTCAAAATCCCCATCAATTTCATTATAAAGCTCCCAATAACGATCGGAGTAAGTCTTCAATGTTTCTCCCTCTCTCATTGACATTAAGAGCAACGAATCCAAAGGTCTAGGAACTCAGCTACAAGTCAGGAATCTTGCTCCAAAAGCCCTGGTCAACTCCTCAAAAGAATGCATCGATCATTCCGCTAGACTATCAAACCACCTCATTGCCATTGGTCCGAGGCTTGAGGGGAAGACCTTACACATCAAAGCCTTATTATTGGAATGAATAGCCATCCTTTGGTTAAAGTGGGTCACATGTTCAACAGGGTGATGGTGAAAGTAGGCTGGTTGAAGCGACAAGGGAGCTCAACCTGCTCAATACGTTGAGAAAAGGGAGAATGGGATATTTGAAGGAGGGCTTTACCCATGGCGTTATGACCTTGACCCCTCTTTGGTGGGGGAACTGGTTTCTTACGATAGTGTTTTCGCCCTGAGGTATGTCAGGAAGATGACGTAAATGACTCAATGGGTGGAGTCCTGCTCCTAGGCCTATAACTTTCATCATTGCCAAAACTCGAGTACTGGCCTCAAGAAGGAGTCCTATCATCTCTCCCACGCGTCTTACGTCGAAGACGTCTACGTAATCGTTCTAATTTTCGCTCTAGATCATGCACTTCATCATCTAGTGATTGACGGCTAGCCTCCTGCTACCCCATTCGTCTTGAAGAAAAAGATGGTCCTTAACTATGAGTATGAGTCTTATGGCGATCTCTACTCCATTCCAAATTGACAAACTGGTCCCTACGTTGGGAGCCAATAGGCTCTAGCGATCCGCTCCGCCGATGACTAGACATAATTATGAAGTTGCACAAGGATATTCAAAGAAGTTCCTACAGACGGTGCCAATTGTAACGGCAAAAAAGCAGTCAATCAACTTGTGGAAATAAATGAAGATTTTACTGTTTTTTTATCACAATAAATTCGTTTAGAGATAAAGAGTCGAATCTAATTATGATATCCAATGCGCAAACAAAGAAGGTTTACGTCATAGAATTGAATAAGAAATGATGCTTCTTCTATTAATTCATAGTTTAAGAACTGGTTAAAAAATACAAGTGTTAGTTCTTGGGCCTAGTTCGAGGTTGGGATTACAGATGGATAGATTCTTTTCTTTTCATTTTTTTTTTTCTCCCCTTGCGTCTCGATCTTCCTCTTGCTTTTATATCCAGCTACAACTTATCTGAATCTTACACTTGGAGGGTTGAGATTGCACTCCTAGAACTCTTGTCCCATCCAGAACATACTAGCAAGTTTTATCCTATAATCTTAGCTGTGCCACCACTATTTATGGTCACTTCCTTATTAATGCGGCCAGAGGAGCGGTTGTCTTGTATTTAATGTGGAAGGGATGGCTTCTACACCATTATTTTTTCATCCTTCTCGTATTCCGTGCCAAGTCTGCTTCCTTTCCTTTTTGATGTTTTAACTTTATGCACCATACATAACTAGTGCTCGTCCTCGAGGTCCGAGGTGCGTCCTCGGAAATAACCTTAACTGCCCATTTAAATTAGATGTGGGATCCTCGTCCCCACAACTAATAACAAATTGTTATGTAAGATTTGTTTTTAAAATGTTGTAGATGTAGCATTACTACAAAAATAATTTTAGCCCCTTAAATATAATCCTTAACTCCTTAATCCAAAAAAAAAAAAAAAAACCTTAAATAACAACAACAACAACAACAAAAATGCCCAAATAACAACAATAATAACCCTAACAAAAACAAAACTTGAACAAACAATAATTAGTCAACAAAAAACATATTCAAAAAGAAAAATAATCATTCAAATTTGTAACACTTTCAACCTATTACATAAAAATAATCTCTAATTTCATTTTTCCTTGAAAGAATGACTCAAGAAAAATTTTGTGGCTAGTATGAGTTATCCTTGGTAGTATTGATAGTTATGTTCTTTTTAGCTTTGCAGTCATAATAATTTTGCTCTCCATAGCGACTCATAGTCGGTAGTTATAGGAAATATCATCCGTTTTACTTTCTCTTCTCTATTATCATTTCAATTCTCTTACTTTATTACTCTTTATTAAATTTTATATAATTTAAGTTTTTTAATGACCACTCTAAAAAAAATTCTTAGAGCTGCCACTACAATTAACCATAAATTTGGTTTATGCTTTATGGCAGAAATTAATTTATGCTTTCATTTTCTATAGACTATTTTTTGTTTCATCCAAAACTTATCAACTAAACCTCTACCCCCTATCCCCTATTGTCTACCATCTAACCACCATCCCCTACTAGCGTCTCCGATCTTCGATGGCCAACCACCCCGTCGGTGGTTGGTGGTCGCCACCACCACTTGTGCCCGATTATGGTTTTTCTTTTTAATCTAAAATTTCCCTTTTTATTTTGTATGTGCTTGGGAGACGAGAAAATGTGAGAAAGTAGTAAAAAATATGTTTTCTATAGTATTTTTAGAAACACAACTAAACACTTGAAAAAATTTTCTGGAGCATTTTGAGGAACGCAACCAAATACCAAAAAATAATTTCCACCACTGTGAACCCTGATTAGATTCAGGGATGATACACTTTTTAGTTATTGGGAGAGCTTTTTTGGAAAATATTTCCACTTGAAAATATTTTACCGTCTGAACATATTTTTCGCCAAATCAAACACATCCTAAGTGTAAGCGGTCGTAAAACCAACACTAGATAGTTTTAGGGCTTATAAATTATGGATTGGTGGGAGATGAAGCTCTACTGAAACTAAGTACTATTTAAGTCCTCATGAGAAAGATGGTACTACATTGGAGGGGCGGGGGGAAGTGAAATGATGAGAGGAGGTTTTGAGTTTATGCATACCACTTTAAGCTGATAAAGGGGGTATTTATACTCTTACGCAGCATGTGCAACATGTTAGGACCATAGGCCGGGGGAGGGGGGTTAAGTGGCTATGGCTCCCCTAGATTTTCCAAAAATACCTCCTCCCCCTCTATTTAATGTTTAAATTTAAAATATAGAGTAAATTTTAGGTGATGGCCCATTTCTTTTTTTTTTTTTTAAGTACAAATACTCTTTAATTTATTGTTGTCTCCTTTATTTTCCTTTTGATATTGACTTTTTTGTTAGATATAAGTCATTAATTTTAGGAGCATTTAAAGTATAAGTTAATAAAAATATATAAGTAAAGGATTTGGATCTTCTAGATTTTCTAGAGTACTCTACCAAAAAAGATTTTTTAAATCTTAACAATTTTTTAATGGTTTAATGGTTTAGATTTTGCCATGTCAGCATTCCACTAACAATATTCTTAAAATAATAAAATAATGTTACAAATAAAACAATTAAGATTATTGTTAGTGGAATGCTGACATGGCAAAATCTAGACCATTAATTCATTAAAGTGTTGTTAAAATTTAAGAAAATCTATTGATAGAATACGCTTGAAAATCTAAAGGATCTGAATCCATAAGTAAATCTTTTTAGCAAAAGATTTTTGTTATTTTCTGAAAATAAAGATATACTCATTTATAGAGAAAGTTAAAGTTACAAAAAAACAATGATACATTTGGGTTGGCCCTCTTGAGAAATTTTTTTGCTCCACCGCTAATTAGGACGGTTTCATTACCCTTTTAAGGCTTCTTGGCTCACGGGACAACCTTCTAATGTGACAGTATAGGCCAAACACAACTAGTATGACTATTACTATCCCGGTCCACTGCTGTTGCCAGTCTGAACGCATAATATCATTGCAATATATTCCCTTCCATAATGAATTTTCACTCTTAGATCTCTTAACCCTATGCTTTTTTTTTTTTTTTTTGTGTGTGTGTGTGTTGATAATCCTCTTAATTAACACTATGCTTATTTTCTACCTTTTAAGGTAAGGACTAAGAGTCCAAATCTTCTGTCTCACTTTTTCTGCTCCACTCTATACTTCACTAATAAAAACTTGCCACGTATTCACCTAATTAATTAAATAATACTATTAATTAATAACAGTAACATTAATAAGTGAATAATGATAATATTTAATTAATTAGGTGAATACGTGATAAATTTTTATTGAGAAAATATAGAGTGGAACAGAAAAAGTGAGACAAAAAATTTTGACTCAAGTACTAAAAGTGTTTTGGACGCCCCATGGGTGAGAGTATTCTTTGAATCCTCTGGGGCTGGCCAGGGAAAGCTCCAGTGACCTGGTGTGGTCCACCAAAATCAGCATTTAACACACGAGTTAGACATAAAGAAAATGATATCTTTCAGAAACACTTTCACGTGTTCCTATTCTCCTCAGAGTCCTACTGGCCGTACCGCGTCTCTCACTGCCACGTGTCCGCTCTTTCCGCGCTCTCCTTGGGTTACTCGCATCAAACACGTTTGGACATTTGAAATTCTACTCCTGTTCTCGACAACTTCAAAATATAGTAAAACGACTGTATATTATTTACCTTATATATAGAGCCGCCACTTTCATTATCCAACGCATTACAAAAACCAGACCTGTTCGCCCCCACCAATTGATATCGCTCTCTCTTTACCATATAGCAGAGTTGCACAAACCAAAAAAAAAAAAAATGTTAAAGCCAACAACAATAACGACAACAAGAAGTAGTAGTAGCTCTAGCAGGGAAGTGCAACAACCTAATTCGGAGCAAAGTGACACCAAATACAAAGGTGTAAGAAGGCGAAAATGGGGGAAATGGGTGTCTGAAATTCGGCTTCCGAATAGCCGGGAGCGAATATGGTTAGGCTCATACGACACGCCTGAAAAGGCGGCACGGGCATTCGATGCAGCCCTTTTTTGTCTACGTGGTCCAGACGCTAAGTTCAATTTCCCAGATACTCCTCCGGAGATTAATATCAATGCTAATGGAAGGCACACTCTTAGTCCACAAGAAATTCGAGTGCTTGCTGCTAGGTTTGCTAACGATGATGATAAGGACTCGCACCCACCAAAAGACAGTGATTTAATTTTGGGTGAATCTAGTTCACATATGGTCGTGGATCAATGCTACACGCCCTCTACTTCATCTGTGTCTGATGGGACAGTCCATGTGGATAGCAACAATGAGGCCATGGATTGGTCATTCTTGAGCATGTTAGATTCCAATGACATGGGTATTAGCTCGGATTTTGGGCTTTTTTCCGGGCTGGAAAGTTTGCATTCAGGGGAAATGTTGTATCCTCCAGTACTACCAGGACCTGTTGAAGATAATGGGGATGAAAATGGTGCTGAGGCTTATTCTCAGCAATCATTCCTTTGGAATTTCTAGCTAGAATTTCTGAAATCTTATCCAACTCGAGCAGACTCGTTTGCCAATTACTCTTCGCTTTGTAAGTTTATTAGGCCGGAGAGTTCCTTCCCATACCAAGTGGAAAATGGCCCGGTTTTTTTGTTGTTGTGCCATCTTCCTTATACTCAGATTTGCAATCTCACTTTCCGACCAGTAGGATATCCTTAATATAGTGGCTAAGCTAGCTAGCAAAAATAGCAAACTTTTCCTTTTCTTTTTTCCAGATGATTCTGGTTACATTCATAAAGTGTGTACTCTACAATTTTTAATGTAAGTTGCATAATCTTTGTTATCAGTGCTGAGGTACAAGGTGTAGATCATCAATATCCAATGCAGTAGCATATGGCCTTAATATAGTGGCTAAGCTAGCTAGCTAGCAAAAATAGCAAACTTTTCCCTTTTTTTTTTTTTTTTGCTGAATAAACTTTTCCTTTTCTTTTTTCCAGATGATTCTGATTACATTCATAAAGTGTGTACTCTACAATTTTTAATGCAAGTTGCATAATCTTTGTTAAGTGCTGAAGTACAAGCAGGTGTAGATCATTAATCCAATGCGAAAGAAGTTTACTGTTTATATCAAAATAGAGAGGACTTTGCGCCTCTTCTTTTTAACCGTGGGTTAGCATGATTGATGGTTTATCTTGGTGACAATTAAGCCGCAGATTATGCTCCTTCTTTGATCTATTGATTTGATTGATCAATCAAATCAATAGATCAAAGAAGGCTTTGATCACAGTTGTCTTTGGGCCACAAAAAGGCAAGAGAGTGGTTCGGTATAGTATTCTAGACGAAACATATACGAGAGTGACATGTAATCATTTTTAATTGCATGTTAGTTTGACGTTCACGTGTTTTGTTATTGGACTTGTAATTAACATTTCTAATAATTTTAGAAAAATTGTTTGTTGAACGTACGGTACAGTCAGTACACACTGGTGTGTAATTAAAAGCGCTCATAATTTTATATAAATATGTCTAACAATTATCAAAGGTTATTAATTGTTTGCTAATTGTTGTTATATATTGTTGGAGTTACTTGTAAAGTGATGTTATAACTACAACAAATATTATGACGTAAACTTATGAATTCATACATAAACTTCTAAACACAATACCAAAAGAAGAAAAAGATATTTTTGTTTTATATTGTTCACGTGACACTAATTACATTTATTGTTATGTTAATTAGTTTGTAACCATTTCAAAATAATAATAATAATAATAATAATAATAATAATAATAAGAGGCTTAGGTCTAATGCTTTCTATGCACGAGACCTGGTGGGATGCTGCCATATGGCTTAAAACTCATTGAATTGAGTATCAAAGGATCAGTGGCCATCACTGCATTGATGTCCTTAATATCCATATTTTCATTATTCACATCTACTACGCAGTGAATTGATTTATCAAGACTTGCATAAAGGCAGTTAACTTCTCTATAATCATTTACACAATAATATATATGTAATATTAAAAATTTTCAGTTTGGGACTAAGGTTGCCAATTACCTATTACAGCTACGACCTTGTATTAAATTTTCTTTTATTTTCTCAATCTTATGCTTCATGTATTTACTTGTATTCTTATAGGAAGTGGAATTTTTTTTTTTAGCCAATTACAAATTGTCCCATCAAAATTTAGTTACCAATCCTAAATTTTGTGTTTTAAATTAATTAAACCAAATAAATCAATTGATGTCATATTGGTAAATTAAAGATTGCCATTTATCACTTGGACAAACAAAAGAGATAAGCTAGTCTTCCAATAAAATTGGGATATTGATAGTGGATAATTCTTTTTACGCCATCTGGGCACAAGATTAAAATTATATTTCAAAATAATTATATAAGAAAAGCTAATAAATATCTTAAGGGTATTGATTTAAAAATTATTTTTAAAAACATTTTATGAGAAAACAAATAACTAATTTTTTGACAACATTTTATATTTCTCATAAAAATAATATCAAAATTTATTTTAAATAATTCAATAAAAATATTTCCAAAAAAAAAAAACTTCCGTAAGCAGTGACAAATCACCAATCCTCTCTCTCTCTCTCTCTCCTTTGACCTTGTGTCAGTCCTTTCATCGTTAGCACTTGAGTGCAAGCAGTTCAAGCAGTACAGCCTGTCTGCTTTGGTTGTGCCACTTTAGCACTTCAATTTTATTATTTATACAGTCCGCAGACATGCACAATTTTAATTTCTTTACTTCATGGCAAACAAAAATACACTATTTTTCCCGACATATATTAAGCAAGAACGCGTAAAATTTAGAGTCAACTCATGAAATGGCTTATAAGTAAAGGTACATACCAACCAGCTGGGGTAACTAGTCTAGTGTGGACATGAGCGAGAGGGTCTTTCTTTTCTTGGAGTCTAAACTCTAAAGGGAGTCCCGTGACATGCACGTTATTATGAGAAACAATTGTAACATGTATGAAAAATTTCTAGATTGTCTTGTCCTTTTAAATTGGGAAGTTTTTCATTAACAATATATAAGTGGAGAAACACATTGTATGTTATCATCACTCTTTATTTAAATAAATGATTGAGTACTATCCTCCTCCCAAACACAATATGAGCATATTCATCATGTCCTTTTAAATAGGTAAATTTTTCATTAACAATAAGTGGAGAAACACAATATTTACATTGTTATTATTATTCTTTTAAATAAATGATTGAGTATACTCCTCCCAAACACAATAGGAGCAATTGTTTTTCTTAATTTTTTTAATTGTTTCTCTTCTTTTTACATATAACAATTTGCATCTATTATTATCTTTTATAATCGAGATACGTATAGAAATAATAAAAAACTAAATGCAAAATGAATAATATCATTGTAAATTTGTGAAGTTACTACAACAAACTTGTAAATTTATACAATTATACTCATTGATTGAACTTAGACAAAATTATATAAATTTTATACATTCTTTTTATTATACATCCAGAATGTAAGTGCTCTAAGTAGCATTAACTTGCATATTTCTATGTTTTTTTGTTTTTGAGAATGGAATGACATGAATGTTTAATGAAAAAGAAGGGTGTCACGCGCCATTAGATATACGTTGACATTTGATTAGTTTTGTCAACGAGGACTGCGGTCTTCACCGCGGAGGAACGTTTGTAGACTGCTACAAGTCCTCATCAAATATCATATCAGTCAGATCGAAAAATGAGAAATCAGCCCTTGCGTCACCTTAATCAACTCTTATTATCATATATTACCTCATCATATATGCATCATCATCAATAATTAAAAATAATGCATATGTAACACGACAAACCTAAATTATCACAAGCTTCATCCTCGATCTCTTTTTCAATCTTGTCATGTCATATTATTATATATTATGCATGCCCAAAAAGCGCCACTAATTAACTAGGTTGCTTCGATGTATCATCATGTGTGCCTTCAATGAAAACTTTAACCCTGTTGATGTTAGAATAAAGATTTTTTATGATAGGCCGCAGACTCCTTTTCTGGAATCTCGTGATAGTAACAAAAACGAGTAGTCAAGTTTCTCATAGCATTTATAAAGTCCAGTTTTTTTTTTAGTTTTTTTTTTGGGGTCTGATTATATAGTCCAGTTCGACCAAATAATTATTTGATGTAGAATTCAGTATGAGCCCGTACAATATATACATATCCTATTCAATCGGATGTAGAATTCACTATACATATTATATTCAATCCAAATAATTTTAAGTATCACATGCACGAGCTCTTTAAAACCAAAAAAACTAAAAGTACAATAAGTTTTACTACATAAAATTCACAAACCGATATAGCAATAAATGTGATTGGTGGATTTTAACTATCACATAACTGAATATTTGAATTGTCTTTTTATAATTAGTAATACATCAATTTGTAAGTTCAATATACGTAGTAAAACTTGTAGTACCTATAGGAAAATACATAGATTACCGCACTGAAATGCCATTGTGGAAAAATCCACTATTACCTAAACATTATCTATGATCTATAACTCTCCCATTTTCCCTAATTGTGAATATTAATTTTCTTATGTTAAAAAAAAATAAAGAAATAAATAAAAAATAAAAAAACTTGAAGAGCCCCGTAATTTTTTGCTTCAGTTATTAGTTGAATTTCCGATATTGTATTCTCTCATTTCTTCTTAGCTTGTCCTTAACATATATAAGATTCTCATTGATTCCATTAATGTGTCTCTTTTATGAGTTTTATCTCCTTACAAATTATTGTAAACAAGCCTCAAAGGTTGGTTTAGTGTTTCTTAATTAAAGTCTCATCTCATGAAATATCAGGTTCAAAACTCATAACAAATATCTTGAAGTCGCCCCAAAAGAATTCCTCAATATAATTACATTGTGTGAGACATAGGATTACACTTTCGACACCCATGTTAGGGGGGAAGAAAACTATTGAAAACAATCATATTTAAAACTAAGACCTTAACCCAATTATATCATGCCACGTGTGGTAATTATACATTGACACTTGTTAACCATCCATTCATTTTATTTTATTTTTAGAAACAAATGTGCACACAAGGGAGAGGGAATGAAAATCTACCCTAGGAATGGATACAATTGACTTAAGGGATCATATTCAAAAAATCTAGGATCACATATTTTTGTGCCACAACTTTAATGCTGAAGACTATGACTAATGAAGAAAAGGTGATTGGGTCATCTGAAAGTGACAAGTAACTAATCATAATTTGCCTTTTGCCATATATAATAATTGTAGAATTAGTGTGTAAAGGAAGAAATTTTTAGGTCCACAAAAAAAGTGTTGAAGTGGTCTTCTCAACAAATGAATTAATATCACTTGTGCAAATGTGTGAATCAGCTTAATTTCTGTTTAGTACAAGAAATTAAAATAATAAAAAAATTATCCAGTGATATTATATTTATATAAATAACTGCATTTTATTAGATAAGGTAATCAAAGATAACACTTCAGCCGTCCTTTGATAAACTTAATAATTTCTTAAGTAAAGATTGCAATCATTCTCTCTCGTTTTTTTTCATAACTGAAAACTACGGCCCAAAGACTCAGACGCCAACTACGCCGATAATTGTTTTCATCCAAAGCCACGGCCCTTCATGCTCTGATTTTTTTTGTTTTTGTTTTTTACTTAGCTTTTTGGCATTGAAATTGAAATTACAAGCTGCTTCAGAGCGCGTGGTCTTGAGCACCATCGCAGAGAAAAAGGTTTTGATGTTTCCGATGACACCAAAGTCCACTGTTGGACATGTGGGTTAAGTGCAACAGGACCCACTTTGCTTGATCCTTGAACTGAAGCGTGTACATATTTGCGCGCACGAGTTTTTGCTGACTTAGATCAAGATTGGATCACCTATCATTCTTGAATGGCCAAGAGCGAGTGCGGTTTGTTGCTTACTAGTTACCACTTACGATACGAGCCCCACTTTGTGAACTCCATGGCTCTGTTTTGTTCTATTAAAGAACATGCAATGTGTCTTAACATCAGCCATATTAATGCTCTACTAGATAAAGATTAATGGAGTTGGGATTTCCAATTTTGAAGAAAATTGTACACAATCCTATGCTTTGAATTGCTGTAGACCGCGGATAATAAACAAGTCGTGCCTTTTTGTCCTTCACTTGCTCCATCTACCACAAAGCAAACGTATTATCACCGTCTTTTGTGCATTGCGCAGGCTATATAATAGAATTTAGGGTAAAATGAAAAATTGGCCCTCTAGATTTCTTTAGATTTCATTTCAATTTTTTAATTTTGTTTTTATTCATTCAGTCCTCTAACTTTCAAGTTTATTCAATTAAAATTTTTCCATCAACTTTTGTTATATATTATGGTTAATTTAATTTTATAAATTTTTCTTCAAATTTTTTAAATTAAAAAAATTTAATTAATGATTGAAAAATATTTTTCAGATTTTTTTTTTCAAAAATTTTTTTAACAAAATTTAACGAAAATGCCTTAATTATAAATCTGAAACTTAGAGAACTGAAATGAACGAAAATAAAATTACAAGACTGAAATGAAACTTAAAGAAAATTAAAGGGTCAGTTTTGCATTTTAGCCTAGAATTTACTTTTTCTCCGTTAAAGAAACATAAAATCAAATATAGAACCTATTAGAAATTAATATTAATGGCTTGAAAGCCATGAATCATGTATCAAGGGCCAATATCCGTTAGAGGTAGATATGAAGGTTCCATTAGAACAATTATTTATCTATATATCAGGGCACCTCATCTCTCCATTGGACTTGGACGCATATCCAAAATTTCAATTTTTTTTTTTTTTTTTTGGTTTTTGGTTTTTGATGGAAAAAACACCATGTTATGTCAATGTAGAATTTTGAGAATAAGGTCATATACTATTTACATCCCAACCCCTAACCTCCAACAAGTGGGTTCAAGTGAACCCATTTTTAAAGAACTCAAAAAAAAAAAAAAACCTTAAATCTAAATTTTTTTTTTAGAAGTTGAGGGCATAGGCATTATTGGTAGAGACGAAGTAATAAATTGGGGTTGAACAGAGTTCTATGGTTGGCCCGCAACCCCTAGATACCAAAGGCATCCTTGGGGGTGATCTCATAGTACCTACGGGGTAGAGACAATGGGTCAGCCATGGATTTTTTTTTTTTTTTTTAGTGCAAAAATAGACCATACTTTGTGTATAGACTTGGTATTGTTTTTCTTTATATTTTAATTTCTGGATTATTATATGATGATTTTTAAAATTTCCACATACATAGAAATATCCACTCAAGGATCACAGATCATAGATTGGTAGAGAAATTTCTTTTTTCTCCGTAACCAATCTTCTCATTTATGAAAAGTAACAAAGTTCAACCTAATTTTGCATCAAGAAAAGAAATTAGTTCTGGAGTTTCCAAAAATCAAGTTCCAATTTATGGCGCATCAAGAGTAGCGAAGAGTTGGAGTGGCGCTTTGGCTACAAATGATCAAAATCCTAGTCGTGGCATGGAAGAAAGAGCAGAAAGTATTCTAAACTTGTCCCGCTTAGTTTTGAATGAGCAGTTGGGAGGAAGAACAAGAGGATGGAATGGACTGCATCCATTGTGCTGCACAACCCTTATTTTTCCGAACAGTCATGCGCAAGTCTATATATATAGTAAAAAATGCACAATCAGCCTAAGTCAACACTGCTAGTCAGCTCTAAGTGATGAGAATTGCTTCTTTTTGGCCTCATAGTGATCGTTTTATGATCACAAGTTTGTGCCATTACAAGTTTATTACAAAGCATATTTTGCAACGTTAACTCTCTTTTTTAAGGCCTTGGAATGGTAAACTTAAAGAAAGCCTGTATTGTACAAATCAAGATAATAGGAGGGAGATCATCGCATTGGCAGAATCTGACCCATCATTATTTACACTTGGTATTACATTTATGGGAGATACAAGCTTCACAAAATCTTTCAGTTCTGTAAAGCTGCAATGCTCGCTATATGGCACTTCATACCTGGAAAACAGCATACCAATCTCAAATTAGTCCCTGTTTAACTAAATATAAAATCAATCCTCAAGTCAAATTAGTCATGTTCTATTTATATAAATCAGTCCTTAAATACTCACATATGCATGTAAACATAAATTTTGAGCTACAATGACAATCCCAGGGAATGAGTATTTTACTAGTTTGCCAAACTTGTCAAATGTGGTTTAAGTTCTTTTTTTTTATTAGTAAGTTACAAGTAGTGTTACACACACACCTAGTGGACCTTGAACCCACAACCTTACCTTTCACCTTATTGTTAATTGTTGTGACTTCTGAGGTCTGTAAAACAAGGACCACGACAGTATAGGAATTACAGGAAGTTTGTGTTTTAACTATACCATAGTTGGGGAAGATTTATCCAGGAAAAAAAGAAAATGCAAACCACTGAAATTTTGATAACTGTATTGCTATATATAGGACCATGACCAGCATCAGATACATACTTTATTACTTTACATTGTATACAAGCCAAAGTGGCCAGAATGCTTGCCACTACGCCCTTAAAAACAGGTTGAAATAGAATATGCATACCAGGTCAATTCAATTCGCATAAAATATTTATTATGAAGTTTGGAGGCTAGGGCTATGGAGAAGAAATACTTTAGCAGCACATGTTCAGCCCCACTCTATCCATCAGTGATTGCATATTTCATGGAACTGGGCCAGAACTTATGAAGTAATTAAGCACCAGATAGTTTTCAAAAGGTCTTTAAAGTTGAGGAGATTGCATCACCTTATAATGGTACCCTGCTGTGACCTTCTTCCCGGAGATTTCTTCTTTCCTTTACCAAATGTCCACCCAGTGGGAGAGAAAGCAACTATAAGACTGAATCGACCCTGGAAAATCAGCATACAAATGATATTGATGAATGTCCATTTCATGAAACAAAGTGAGATTCAGTATTAAAAATGCAAAATAGGATATAAATTTATATAGTCAGTCCTTTAAAATGGTCATATTGCCTATAGCTGGAAGCCTAGAGAAATTTGTCACAAACATCTAAACTTGAGGGAGAGAGAGAGTGAGAGAGTCATAAAGCATGCATGCTTACATATGAATCTGTGTGTGTGTGTGTACATCTGTATTCATGTCTTAAAAGAAAGGGGTAATAATCTTGAGCGCACCACATATTGATTGGAAATATGCTTCAGACGTTTGAAGCTCGCAATTGTCCACATAGGCACAACATGAATGTGGCTTTCTTGTTCATTTAATGTAAACCACCGCATATCCTCCTCAGGGAACCCTAAGCATCTTAATATATGCAGCTTTGCTGCAGTGACATAAACCTTTTTACGAAGCACACGTGCAACCTCCAAGAACAGCCGCTCCTTTCCTGTTAAAAGGGAAAATATTCTTGTCAGCAGAAATATAAATAAATAGATAAATACAGAAATCTGAAGGGGGTGGAGAGGAGAAGACTGGGTAACCAAATAAAAGAAAAGGTATATGAGCATATAAAGATGTAAGCTTAAGTTCAGAACAACAAATTGAATTTGTTCACATGAAACTTCCTTTAACCAGAATCTT
This sequence comes from Castanea sativa, assembly GCF_040712315.1. Taxonomy (NCBI): domain Eukaryota; kingdom Viridiplantae; phylum Streptophyta; class Magnoliopsida; order Fagales; family Fagaceae; genus Castanea; species Castanea sativa. The sequence goes on along the minus strand of NC_134013.1, from coordinate 17,810,349 downwards.
GTAAGGATTTCCTTCAATGTGTTAGTCTACTATGGAGATCAATGGAAAGAAGGGGAGGGAAGGCAGGAGGAGGGAGCGGGAGAGAGAGTGATGAACTCTACCAATTGTATAGCTACCAATCAAAAAAAGAGTTTTAGGGTTGAAAGCTTCAGCTTGAATGGCATCAACTACAAACTGTATTACGGCCTCTTGCTTTGGAAAGTCGTACTGCAAGAAATCATGAACAGTACACTTCATGAGTAAGCTCCAGATAGAATAGCGAGCAGTGACCAAAATAATAAAGTGATTTGACCCTTTTTAATGGGGAAAAAATCTCTATTACACTGGAAGTAAAGGGAACAACTTAATATTTTGGTATTAATTTGTCTTAAGAGTGCCAAAGATGCATACATGTGAAGTTACAACTTACAACTTACAAGTAAATACATGGATATCCTGCAATGTAAACATATAGAATTATGAATTGCAACTTTGAAAATATTTTCTATTGATTAGTTAACTCACACACACCAGTAAGTCTTGAACTCAATACCTTGCCTTTCACCTAGATCTTACAAGTAAAAGTTGAGCTATTTGAGCTAAAACTCATTGGCAACAAATTGGCAATATTTTTTAAGGTAAATGTCATAAATATTAAATTACAAAATTACATAAATGAATCTACCATATCAGTGCATATATTGCAAGAAAATAGAATACTAGGTTTCCAACGCTAATGCACTGACCAATGACCACATAATGCCCATGTCTCCAGCAATGCACTAAAACAATACAGAAATTTGAACTCAGCAAAAAATTACAAAGTTTTAGACGGCATGCCAATTGCCAATGAGCCATATTAATTCATCTATCTAAGAGCCCAGCCCAAGCCTCAAGCCAAGTTCACTGAACTATCCTAGTTGAGCTTGAGAGGGCTGAAATTAAACCTACAAGTGTCATCTAAAAAAGATCAACACATTAATAAGCCAGTGTAAATGCTCTTACACTTTAAAAAACTTGGACTACAGGCTTTAAGCATAATTCTCATCCAATTACATTAACATGTTTGTGGTGAGCTTTAACCAAGCCAAGCAAAAGGGAGTTTTACTCAGCCCAACTAGTTTAAAGCCCAGAGATTTGATAAGAGATAATTCAACTGTTTACGTAGACTCACCTGGGGATTACAGTAAGTGGTGTCAAGGATGAGAGTATGAATAGGACATGTTTGCAAAACAGAGATGTTTGCCATATCCTGACTAAAGCGAAAATCCCCTGTATGCAGAATAGCCTAGATGCAAGGGAACCTGGATCAGCTTTAAAATCAATGGTTGGCCAATAATGGAAATTAGGGTAAAGTGTATTAGGAAGTCAGTCTGGACCACACCTTACCATTGGGTGGTTCAAAAAGGATCATTATTGAACCAGGGCAGTGGTTTGCGTCCAAGCAGGTCACATCAATACCAGCAATATTCATCTTTTGGTTGAGGGGTAAAACTTGCAATCTATCCCATGGGATCCCAATCTTCATATTTACAAGACTAGCTGTTATGGAGGAGCAATAAATCTTTCCATGACAGAAGGACCTTGTAAGACCTTGATAATCTGCAGAAGAAAAAAAAAGAAAAAAAGTAATGGTATAAAACCAACAGTCTATAATTAAGGAATTATAAACCAACAATGAAATAGGACTGCAATTCCTTGAACCTCAGTTGTCCTCAATACAACAAAACATGATCACAGTGGACCTATATTTTAAGAAAATGATTCATGCAACAGAGTACCACACGTGTTTCTGTAATGCTATGTAAGTGCATCTAATGTTGCCTAACTATGAAAGAATTCCATTAAATTTCATGGGCACATCAGTAAATTGCATTCTTAAGGTGATCTAAACAAGAGAAGGTGATGCTTCAAGAGTATAAAATACCCTTCCTAAATGTATGTAAACTGCCACTTCTACGAAAACTCTTCTCAAAAATGTTTACGTGCATGGCCTACTGGGGAAAATTTGTCGCAGTATGAAATCAAGTCACTGCTATTAGAATTTCCATATTTAGTCTGCAGTCTGCATAAAACTAGGACTGTGCAAGGGAATCTATATCTAATTATCCAGTGGGGAACCTGTGGAGAGGGGACTGAAACTTAATTGAATAAGTAATAATGAAGGAATTGAATTTAGTTTCAGAGTAAATATTCCTTGTATATGTAACATGTTGAAATATTGCAAAATAATTTGTATTAAGCAGAAAGCAACTCTAGAAGCAACAATAAATGATCTATGTGGGATTGCTATAAATAACTGACATGACAAATGCATATTAAACATTTTCTCTCAGACTAATAAACTTTAACAAAAAAGAATTGTAATTGAACTTACGGTCCATATGAAAGTGAGTGAGAAACCAATGGGAACAATCTCCTCTAAGATGTCGAAAAGCATCCTGCAAATGCCAATCAGAACAAAATTAGCAACACAAACTCTGTGATAATAATCAAAGAAGTGCAAATTAGCCCTAAAATTCTCTAAAATTTCAAGAGCAAGTGCATATTGGAAGTGTTCCACATAAAGAAAGAGAAAGTCATTGTACTTAACCAGATTCATTGTCGTCACATTTCATGCAGGGGGTAGAACTAGAGTATTGAATATGAGTTGCTGGCTCAATGGCCAGCCAGAATTTAACATAACCATGATCAATGCACACAATGAATATGAAATCATTACATAAGAGGAAACTCTTACTATTATCGTTATCAATAAAATTTATTTTCATTATAGTCCAGTGCAGGGAGCAATCAAGACTGCAAAAGCAACAAATCAAAATGACAATATTTATAATTAATTGAAAGGCCATTTACCACTCGAAATGGTGTTCCTGGTATGCAACACCAAGAGGGAACATCCTTGAATTTTCTATTTGCAACATTATTTTTTGACACGGCACATTTACGCCCAGAATTGGAGCTTCTTGTTTCTACCCGACTCTGTCCCCCAGAGGTAGTGACTTTTTTCCTGTCACTAGCAGAGCCCGGAAAATAATCTGTAATCAACTTGTTTGCAGCCACTTTATTAGTTTCATCAACTATTCCTTCAGAAGCATCATTGTGCATTTCAATCCCATGGGTGCTGTGCCTTTGAGGTTCAGAACTGGCATGAATATCAATATGTGATTCAGAAAAATGGGCACTTCCTTTTCTAAGTTCACTAAGAGCATGTGCAATCTTCTTCCTAGGACCAAGTGCAGTGATACCTATGCTGAACAGATCCTTTGAAGCAGAAAAGAGGGGAAAAATCAGGTGAAATTTATTGCATTAACAAACAAGCCACAAGATGAAGTACCAAAAACAACAGCACCATAACATAAAGAGAGCAAATATGAGTTGTTTGAATTCTGAAAAAATATACACTTATACCCAAACAAGACACATTGTTTGAATTCTAACAAAGAAATTCATTATGATTATAGTTCAATTATCACTCTATGTAAAATGTTTATCATATCAAATTCATGTCCACATAGTTGGCCAGCAGCACAAATAATCCTTTTCATCTAGAAGAGGGGAAGGGAAATTTTTTATATCCAACCTATACTTAACCATATACTTGTTTTCATCTTTCTTATAAACTGAATTCTAATAATATATTTTGGTCACGACATCTAAAGGACTAAAAGTGATCACTTTAAACTTTAGATACTAAAATCGCTCATGGGTTTAACTCATCACTTCACAGGGACTAAAAGCAATAGCTTTAAGTTTCTTAGTGACCAAATATAATTTGGCCACGTCATGTAAGGGACTAAAAGTGATCCCTCTAAACTTCAGGGACTAAAATCGTTCATGGGTTTAGCTCATCACTTCATAGGGACTAAAAGCAATTACTTTAACGATACATTAGAGTTGATTATGAAGGAAAGAAGCACACACCTCTTCTGTGAGCCACTGTAGGGCGTCCCAATCGATCTCTTCTCGAACAAAAACATCTTCATATCTCTCTAAACCGAGGCTGCGCAGCCACACGAGAACAGTAGAAACATCAGCAACTTGCCGAGTAATTTGAGGTTCACTTTTATCATCATCATCATTCGGAAGAACAAGCTGAATAAAATACCCCATATATTAGCGTTCAAAATATAAACAAACAAGTAAGAGAAAAAAAGAGAGAGTTCCAACTTATTACATGTTGTTGAAGTTGAGGTTGAGGTTGAGGTTGAGTTTGGTCTTTGTCAAGACACTGATTGGTGTGAATTTGGCGTTGTTGGTTACTCATGTCGGACATGTCAATCCCACATAGTGGACATCGAACCAAATCTTCTTCTAGTTGAGAATCGGAACACAAATTGAGCAACAAATCGAGCTCCTCACCCATCTCATTCTCGGAGCCGCCGACGACGACATTGTCCACAGTGGAGTTCAATAACCTAGACTCTATCGAATTGCAGAGGTAACCGCCACTGATTTTCATCAATCCCTTCTTCTCATTTGTGACCGTAGAATCTGTGCAATCGACGATGCTGGACCGAATCGAATCCAAGCTGCTGCTGCTGCAGCCAATCAGATCAGAGGATTCAAAATCATGGAGTTGAGATTTCTGAGATTGAGTGGCTGTGGGTCCCGGGACATTTACATTCTCTTTGAAGGCGTGCTTCGGCTTCTTGGAAGGGCGGCGCGTGGAATTGGTGGGCTTGAGAGGCTTCCGTAAGGATGCTTGGGTGAGACTCAGAGGGATCTGGAAATCGTCGTCATCGTCTAACATTGGGGAGCTCAACAAGCTCTGAGACTGAGACTGAAATCCCATTCACACCGCGCCGCTCCTGCTGGTCCTGCTTATGGAGTTGAAGCCTTTGTTTTTCCTGTTTTTTTTTTGAATTTGATTTAGGAGCAGAGGATGTGGAGGGAAATCGACAAATGGGTCAAACAAAGGTTTCCAAATGACATGTCTACACCTTTTTTTTTTTTTTTTTTAATATATATATATATATAGGTAAATTGTAAATAATATCTTTAAAGTTTAGGCATAAGCTCTAAAATTTTAAAATTTGAAATTTACTCTTTCGAAGTTTGAAGGTAACTGAATTTTACATTTTAACGTTTTAAAATTTAAATTTTATACCTCTAAATTTTTTTGGAATTTACCCTTTAAAGTTTAGGAGTATTTGGATTGTACATTCTAAAATGCCAAAAACTTTAGGGTGTAAAATTCAAACACCTCAAATTTTAAGGGTAAAATTCAAATTTTGAAATATTAGGGTGTAAAATTCAAATATTCTCAAACTTTAGGGGTTAAAATCTAAATTCTAAACCTTAGGATATAAAATCCAAACACCCTTTGTTGGTGTAATTTTTAATTTACCATTTTTTTTTAATTTCAACCTACGATATCTGCTTTTAACGACTGTTCTTTATCTTCAAATCAATACCAATTGAACTAACTAGAAGTCTAGAACTCACGATATCTTAAGATTTGGGAACTCTACATTAGTAGAGTAGAGGAAAAGGTAGAAACTAGGAAGCAATATTTGTATACGATTTGGCATGTATTTAATTTAATTTAACTTCTTCCTTACTCACAAATTGTTTATCAAAAAATGTTATTCACCAATTGTATTTTTCATCAGCCCAATACCAATTGAGCTAACTCTCACGATATGTCAGGACTTGGGTACTCTATATTAGTAGAGTAGTGGAAAAGGTAGAAACTAGGAAGCAATATTTGTATACAATTTGGCATGTATTTAATTTAATTTAACTTCTTCCTTATTCACAAACTGTTTATCAAAAAATTCTTATTCAACAATTGAATTGGGACTTGTAGCATTAATCTTAAGCACTATTGTCTATTGTTACTACCCAATTAAATATAAGCATTTTATTGACTATGAAGCATAAATAGTGTTTTTTTTCCAAAAATAATTGAATGCAATGCAATTAGAAATGCCATATCGGCATATTGTCAAATCACTTTGTCTCAAACAAATTCCGCAGGAAAGTTTCAAGCCAAAACCTTTGCCTCCTTCTAAGTGCTTGCTCAATCATTTGTTCATAACCATTTCAAATCTCCTCATGACCTCATTCAAAGAAAGAGGTTGTTGGTTTTCTCCATCATCTTGTCTTTGTACAAGTCTCGTCCCTTTTGTGCTTCGAGGTCAGTAAGGATTTTCGTCTCCTGATCATTTTACATTGTTTCGTACACTTTGCTTGGGAGTTCATAAATTAATGAAATGAAATGTATTTGACTAATGAAAAAGAAAGCAATAAAATAGAATTACGTAAATTTATTTGGATGTTTTAAATTAGAGGAGTGGAAAGAAATAGAAGATAAGTAATATTGTTTCAGAGTAATATATGGAGATATCATAAATGAATTGAATCATTTTATGACAAAATTGTTATTAAACTCTTATATTGAAACTTGTTTTTTTTAATGAGATACACTTGTTTTTAACAAACTATTGCACATGGGAGTTTGTTTTCTGTGCCTAGATATAGGCATGCATGGGATATATTGTTAGTCTCACACACTAAGTCGTAATGTTAATGATATTCTCTTGTTTTATTACTACTAACTTGTAACCTCATGCATATGCATAGATACACTTAAAAATATACAATAAGATACATAATATAATTCTTATATATATAATTTAAATACTATTAATAGTTATTTTTATATTTTATTAACTCTTTAAAAAATTTGTAAGGATATTATTAGGTATAAAATATATACTTTTTTTTTGTGAAGCATTTTTTTTTTACGATTTATATATTTTTTATTTTTTTTATTTTTGTACTTAATAAATCACTTAGATGATTATTTATGATGTGGTCCCACATTTGATCCTAAAATTAAGAAATAAAACTCTTTAAGAATAAATAATTTAGGACACATGGCGCAAAATTAGAACTCTAATTTGGAATTCTAAATTGAGTTTCTCTCAAATTCATCTATTATTATTATTAGTAGTAGTAGTAGTAGTAGTAGTAGATAATATACAAATCACTTTAACCTTATGAACAAAATCTAATTTTTTTAGAAACCACTTAACCAACCCTTAGAAGTAGAAACCAATTAGCCAACTCTTATAATTTTTTTTTTTCATACAAGATAGAAACTCTACTCTAACCTAATCTAAGTGTATTTGTGTGTAAAGCTCCCTCCTGAAGACTTGAACCCCGGCTCTTACCCCCCACACTCCACAAGCACCTACACTTGTGAAGTGACCATCGCATCAAAAATGTGCGGTGGTATCAACCCTTAGAATTAGGATTGAACTAAATCTATATTGTTTTCCAAAAATAAAATAAAATAATAATAATTTGGACGGCATATAAGAAATTGAACCAAAATTTTATCATAAGATATATATCCCTTCAATGGAGTGGGCCACTCATAAACTATGGATCCAACAAATGCGTAAGCCCACAATTTGTTAGTGATCCATTTCAGGTGCTCCAAACATATGTTTGGAATCCGCTTATTTTGCTGAAATTAAAAAAATTTTGTTGAAAGTATTATAGATAAAGGTAAATGTTAGTTGAAATAGAACAGTAGGATCCATGAATAATACCAAAAAGTGCAGTGGGACTCATAAATAATACCAAAAATAAACTGAAGAGTAAAATAAGTTAGCAAAAAATAAGCTAGCCAAACAGATACTATTGCACATTAACCGGTTTAGAAGAATGCTTCAGTGTCATACTTATACACACTCCTCCTCCTACCTTCATAAAACCTCTTTCTTATGCTTATAGATATAGAGTCAAAAGAAAAGATTAAAGAGAAAATGCAGTAAATTACTCATTCGTCTCAGTAAATTTATAGGGAAAGATGGTTTTACTAAGACTGAAGACGTTGGAACATGGACGGAACTAGAAATTTTTATTAAGGGGCTAAGTTAAAACAATTATTTTTTTATCCAGTCATGTTTAAACTATGAACTATCTTTTAAATATTACTGATTAGGATTAATATTCTTTAAACACTTCAGATCACGATTTTTGGTCAAATTAATTAGTGATTAAACAGTTAGAGTATGTTAAATTAATAATAGTTAGAAAAATCATCAAACGTTTAAAATTCAATCAATTTTAGATAATCCAAATAATAAACTTCACTTTTTACAAAATTCAATAAATTAATAATTTTTGCCAACTTATTTTACTATTCACTTATTTTTGCTACTATTCATAGGCCTCAATGCACTTTTTGATACTAATTTTTACATTTATCTACAGTACTTTTAATAAAAAGTTTTCAGTTCTAGCAAAATAAGCGGATTTCAAACAAACCCTTTATATGCCCAAACATTTACACAAGTCAATATAAGAAAAATATTTATTAAAAACAAAAAACATAAACTAATAAAAAAAACCTTGTTTTTCTTATATGACAAATGCAATAAAGATCTTTAACTCTTCACTACAAAACTACAATTTTCATTTGTTTTAAAAGTAGAATAATAAAAATTTAGTGTGCATAATTTTAAAAAAAATTATTTTTGGAAAATGAAGGTTTTTATTTATCTATTTCTAGAAATATATTTCTTGAATATGCTTTAGTTTAATTAATGAGATACTAATATTATAAGAGTAATAAGAATAATAAATAAATAAATCTATTAGTTATTTATATAAATTATCTGTTTTTACCAATATATGTATTCAATTTATTTTGATTTGGTGAACTATGTATGGTATAAGAGTAATAAGAGAAATGGGTAATTACAGTTACCCACCTATGGTTAAGCCCAAATTCACATTAATGTCTATCCATAGCTTGAAAAATGTCACTTTGCTAACCTAAGATTCACTTTGTTTGTATCATGTAACCTACTTCTATTAAAAACAAGGTTAATATGTATTTTTACTTCGCTTTTATGTCTTTAGCTGACATTTGATATGGGGTAATATTTTAGGATTCTTGAAAATGTTGAAAGATTCTCACGTTTGATTATAAATCACACAAGGGAATTAGATGTCAAGGGTATTTTCATTTCCTCTTAATGACCTTTTTGTAGGAATGTGGATTCTCTTTAAAAAATGCGAGTATATACATTCTCATGCATGGATAAAGTTACATTTTGTATAAATCGACAATTTTACCATTTTCCATACCCTTTAACCAATAGAAATAAATTTAAAATAATTATTATTATAAATTGACAATTAAATAATTATTTTTATTATACACGTCATTAAAAAAAATGTTATACTATAGTTTTATTGAATTTTTCATGATTTATACTTTATATTTTGTTTCCATGATTTATAGTTTATACTATAGTTCTGTTTGGAGGAGGATTTTAAATAAAAAAAAAAAAAAAAAAAGAGCTAATGTTATATTTATCAAATCAAATGGTATTTTGAGAAAAATAATTAAATCTTATAAAATTCTTTGAAAGAAACCAAATACAAGCTTCTCATATTTTCAAGATTTTTATTAGAGTATCATATTTTCAAGAATTTGGATGCTAGGATTAATGTGGATTCTCTTGTACCAAACACCACCTATGTTAAATCCATTAGTTTTCCATTTATAACGAGGGGCTAAAATGGACATATAAAGGTTTTCTTTTTCTTTTTTTTCTTTTTTTTTTGAGGAAACAACATCCTTATTTGTAGTGGAGGTTTGACTCCTGCCAAACAAAATTCCAAAGTTTTTATGATCTAGTACCGAGATAGGAGTAAGGAAAAAAAAGCGCCAAACTTGGCAATTGAAGTTCAAAAAAAGAAAAAAAAGATCCAAATTTGGTGTGAGACAGAGACTCTTGTTCAAAATTTCTTGTGAAATTATGCAATATTTTTATGATGTAAAATATTGGGTATATTGAAATATGTCTACTTGATTTAGTAGACTAAGATTATGAATGCATTCATTATAATCCTTGACTTAACCATATTCATCATGATGTAACCTATTCTGACAGGTACATTGTTGGACCATGATGGAAAGGAGCTACAAGTTAAAATTGCTCAGACTATGAATGACAATAAGGGCTAGTCTTTCGATAGATAGTGCATAGTAATTTTGGCAGTCTTTCCATAATGAGATTCATGCACGTTAAGTGTTAGCTTTAATAAATCTATTGTATCATTGACAGCAACTTGAACTACTATTAAAGGTGTTGCCATTTTAGTGATTTTAGATATGAACAATAGATGAATCCATGCGTTAGTATGGAGTTACAAAAGTAATGACATGTTAATAAACTTCTTCATTAATGAATGTAACATATTTGTTACATGAATTGTTATTACAATAGAAATGATTTTATAGCCGATCATGTCCTTTCTAAATATTATAAATATTGTCAAGGCCACACTTGCAAGCGGGTGTGAAAGAGAAAATAAAGTTCTTGTACTAATCTTGACTAGCAAGGGAGAGAGTCCTAATTTCTTGTGAGGTCCTTGAATAACATAATCTAGTAAGAAACTTCTCACATCTTATAATTAATTTTTGTTAGGCGAAACTACAAAGTTGGTCTCTTACGTTCACCCTATGTGCGCAATTGATCCCTCAAGTTTTAAAACTAAGTTGTATTAGTCTTTTTACTAACTGTCATTAGTGGTGTTACTTACATGACTAACAGAACAATGATTTGGCATTTTTTTTTAATAATGTGGCATTTTTTTAATTAAAAAAATTACAAATTGTTTGGTATTGATTCGGTCTTAGTATTATGTTGGTGCCAACTTGTTAAACCTTACAAGTAAGTTAAAGATTTAAAAATAAAAAATAAAAAAACTGCTTGCAAAGCTGCTCACATTTTTCATACAAATTCTGAAAAATATTAGTTGACATTTACGGAGGCTTCAACCTTCAGCGAGTGTCACACCCTTGTGGCTTTTAAAACATATTTACTGGTTTAGTTTTTTTTTTTTTTTAAATGTTTATTGAAATCCAAATCATGTAGCATCTGTGTCTTCCTTTTACTTGATTTGATTTCCTTAATGAATTTTTCTTGTTGATGTATATGGAATGGCCCCTCTTCATGAACTGCGGTAATTAATATGACATTTTAAACAAATTTCCAATGTCTAGGAAGTGAAGAGGATGGAAGTAAACTACCTGCAGTATCATCCAATCCAGATGGCCTACTATGTTGCTCAACAGCTTATATATGTTTGAAGTACTCTAGCCAAGATGAGGATTCAATTCAACAAGCATTGCAGGATCTAAAAGAGCAATATATTGACGGAAGGATCTAGAGTTTGGTGTAAAGCACAATTCTGTATTTTGGTACTGAAAGAACAATGTAACAGGTTTGTTATCTGGACCGAAGATGTATCGCCAAACTTTTGTAGAATAATCATTGCGTCTGTGTTAATAGAAAGCCAGAATGTGCAGGTTCAAGCTTTAATTAAAAAAATTACAAATTTTTTTAATAATGCGGGTAGGGTTTGGGTTTGGGTTTCTTTACTCTCTCCCCTTCTCTCTCTCGTTTGGTACTAGGTTGTGAATCAAATTGTTTATTACATTTTTTTGATGGGGAGATTATTTCTTACGTGTAAATTTATTTTGTAATTTTTTTAATTAAAAAAATGTCACATCATTAAAAAAATGCCAAGTCATTGTTCTGTTAACCACGTAAGTAACACTACTAACAGTAATTAGTAAAAGGACTAATACAACTTAATTTTAAAACTCAAGGGACTAATTGTGCTTGCGTCAAACTTGAAGGACCAATTGCGCACATAGAGTGAACTTGAGGGACCAACATTGTAGTTTCGTCTTGAATATATGAACTATTTTAAGTCTATGAAACTTCTTATGTTTATTTTGAAACCCATAGTGTATTATAATTTTTGATATATGTGAAATATTTGATCTTATGTAAAATGTATTATTTTGTCAATCTATATGCTTGTTTTAGCTAGTTAGGATTTAATTACTTATTGAATTGTCAACTAACCCCTCCCCCCCCCCCCCCTCCTCTTTTCCCCTCCAGTTTCAGATTATGAAGAATAACAAGTTTTGGAACTTTTGCAAAAAGTGTACGCTTGAAAGGAGATTAGGAATTTTTGAAATAAGATGATCTTGTAATAATTAGTATATCTTTTCTTTTACGATCATGAGGTTTGGATTGTTGTTTCTATTGGTAATTTGGAGATCTGTTGACAATTTCATTATTGAGAATGATTGTGGAATTATTATTTAAAAATTCTTTGAGAATAATTTTTAGTTGCTCAGAAAACCTTGCACACTTGTAGAGTTAAAACTCTATAAGCGTGCGGCCATTGTCACGTGCCTACCTTTATGGTTGGGTTCGGGGCATGACATAATATTTGCATTAAAATCCGATTCTTTTGGACATTAATTCTTTTAAGAACATTCAAGAATTTATAAATATAATATATGACAAATCTTTTAATCAATTAAATTCATCCCGTATTCGAGGGGGTGTAAGGAAGAATTTAATCAATTAGTGTTTATCACTTTGAATTCTATATTAAAAATGGTGTCTATCCATGAGGTGTAGACATGTAAAAACATTTGCTTTCAAAGTCCTATCTCATCTATGTGATTAACCAAAGGGGTGTTAGCATGTTTGAGCTCTAGAACATAATTTTATTTTATTTATAAAAAAAAATCATATTCCTAACTCAACCATGTGATTAATTGATGGGGTGTCATCATGTTTGAGCTTTGGAACATAATCCTTTTCTTTTCAATTATTAACTTGCTTTCCAATCCTAACTCATCCATGTGATTAACTGAACGGGTGTCATCATGTTTGAGCTTCGGAGTAATGAAAGCTATATTGACTTATAATTTTAGATATAGGGAAATCTAACTCCCACTACAAAACTTAAAAAATTAAATATAAAAAAAGATAAATGATACTTATCTAATACCATTATCAATGCTATGTTGCATTTGTTGCAACTATTTATTATATTCTTAGCATATAACACAACAATATCACATATGTCAACAGGGAAATATTTAACCACATATATATATATATATATATATATATATATATATATATATATATATATATATATATATATATATATATAAAGATAAAGACAATTCATCATAAATATAAGCAAAGTCTACTTGCTTGTGACTATTGGAAGTTTACTTCGAGAGTAATTCAGGAGAAACAAATTTAATACATCTAGAAATTAACAAATACTATATAAGCATATAATAAAAAGGCGAAGCTACAATGTTGGTCCCCCTCAAGTTCACTTTGTGTGTGCAATTAGTCCCTCAAGTTTGAAGCGAGCACAATTGGTCTCTTAAGTTTTAAAACTGAGTTGTATTAATCATTTTACTAACTACTGTTAGTGTTGTTACTTACGTGGCTAACGGAACAATAACTTGGCATTTTTTAATTAAAAAAATTACAAAATAAATTTACATGTAAGAAAAAATCTCCCCATCAAAAAAATGTAATAAACAATTTGATTCACAACTTAGTACCAAACAAGAGAGAGAGAAGGGGAGAGAGTGAAGAAACCCAAACCCAAACCCTAGCCGCATCATTAAAAAAATTACAAATTTTTTTAATTAAAACTTGAACTTGCACATTCTAGCTTTCTATTAACACAAACGTAATAATTATTCTACAAAAGTTTGGCGATACATCTCCGGTCCATATAGCAAACCGCCTGTTACATTGTTCTTTCAGTACCAAGTAGGTACCAAAATACAAAATTGTGCTTTACACCAAACTCTAGATCCTTCCGCCAATATATTGCTCTTTTAGATCCTGCAATGCTTGTCGAATTGAATCCTCATCTTGGCTGGAGTACTTCAAACATATATAAGCTGTTGAGCAACACAGTAGGTCATCTGGATTGGATGATACTGCAGGTAGTTTACTTCTATCCTCTTCACTTCCTAGACATTGGAATTTTTTTTTAAATGTCAGATTAATTACCGCAGTTCATGAAGAGGGGCCAATCCATATACATCAACAAGAAAAATTCATTAAGGAAATCAAATCAAGTAAAAGGAAGACACAGACGCTACATGATTTGGATTTCAATAAACATTTTTAAAAAAAAAACTAAACCAGTAAATATGTTTTAAAAGCCACAAGGGTGGGACACTGCTGAAGGCTGAAGCCTCCGTAAATGTCAACTAATATTTTTCAAAACTTGTATGAAAAATGTGAGCAGCTTTGCAAGCAGATTTTTTTAACAAAAAAATTTCTTTATTTTTAAATCCTTAACTTACTTGTAAGGTTTAACAAGTTGGCACCAACATAATACTAAGACCCAAACAATTTGTATTTTTTTAATTAAAAAAAAATGCCACTTCATTAAAAAAAATGTCAAATCATTGTTTCGTTAGCCACGTAAGTAACATCACTAATGGCAGTTAGTAAAAGGACTAATACAACTCAATTTTAAAACTTGAGGGACCAATTGTGCTCGCTTCAAACTTGAGAGACCAATTGCGCACGCATGGTGAACTTGAGGGACCAACGTTGTAGTTTCGCCTATATTCAAACATAATTCATATTCTTAACAATCTTATATGATTATGGTCACACTATATCCCCGTAACTAGGTATCAGATTCAGATGAAACTTATTTTGTGCTAATATATATCCCCCATTAGCTGGGTCCACACGATAGGCTCGTGATGCCTTAGATAGAATTAGTTTCGGTACCAATAAATAACCTCTATTAGTTGGGTATCAAAGTTAAAACATAATTAGATTGTCCAAAATCATATATATCAAATTATAGTTCAAACAAATAATATATCTCATACAAATATATATATATATATATATATATATATATATATATATATATATATATATATAATCATATATATGTAGTAATTAAATAAATTTATGAAGATTCTTTATTCTTTATTTCAAATCAATGTAGCTAACAATTGAAATAAAATTGTAACGGTAAGAACCCAAATTGACCTACCGGCCCAAGATGTTAAGACAATGGCCCAACAAGCCCAAAACAATAAATTTATTAGAGAGTGGGCTAGAAAATGAATGTTCAAGGAGTCAAATATGAATCACAGCGGGCTAGTTGGCGTGAAAACAAGTAAGATAAACAGTTTAAGAAGAAAAAATATTCCTCAGTTAGGTCTGAGGATGATATGTTCTTATATATTTCTTTTGAACTTATACAAATATTCAATTTCTTAGTTACACAATGATTTTCTCTCTTAATCTTAGATGCCCTATCCTGTAGTGGAATTCTCCCTTTCTATACTCCCTTTCCCCATTTCATCTCAACCCTCCACGTGTAGATCAAATTGCTAATAACCTTGATTCTTGTCCCATCAGCACCTTCTTGCAATCTTTGTGGGTAGCTATAAGGTTGAAAGTTATTGTTCAGATATCACTTCCACATTAATGCAGCTAGAGGGTTAAATGTAGAGCATTTAATGCGGTAGTAGCAGCTTTCTTCCCAAATATTCGTCATTTCTCTGGTGACTCATCTCTTATTGAAGCCTATCCTCTCAAGCATGGTTGCCCACTGCCTAGTGTCTGATGGGTGGTTGGACTTTAGGCTTCCGCTTTATTTGACTGAGGAGGGATTGCTCCTCAGATAACGTCACCTGTTCATTATGATTAGTCCTCTTTCTCAGCCCAGTAATCTACTTGCCTGCCCTACTACGTGTTTGTCTTTGGGCTTTATGACATCCTCGGGCGCAGCTCACGGTCCAATACCCCTATTTGGGCCCTTTATCCCTACAGTAACAACTATAAACAATTTTCAGTAGTTAAAATACAGTAGTATAAGCAAAATACAGTAGTATAAGCAAAATAAAACCAATTAGGATGAGGTTATTTACCTCAACTAGCTCACCATAAAAGAACTTCTCCCTAACACTTCCTCTAAAATCCTTAGATATTACCTAAAACAATTTTCAGGTGCCATTTACTAATCAATCAAATAATTTAAGAAAAATTTATAATAGTACTCGACCTGAAGAGAAAGTACTAAAAATATCCAATAATCATTCATTATTAACCTGGGAAGCACGGACGCGGCGCTAGAGGAGCTGCACTCGCGTCCGACGCAGTGCGACGTGGCCAGTACCCGCGTGTCGGTGCTGCGTCAGGCTGCGTCCTGCCACATTTTTTTTTTCCGCAACTTGTGCCGACGCGGTTGAGACTCGGGCTGATTCGCATTGAATCGGGCTAATTCGCGCCGACTGGGGCCGTATCGACCATATCGGGTGAAATTGCTGAAACCGTCGAAATGACCGATTCAAGTCGAAATTCAAAAAAAAAAAAAGGTGCAAAACGCACCGGTTTGAACTTAATAACAAATCCTAAAGGGCCTAAACCCTCTCACGCATTCTCACTTCATCCAAAGACTAAACTTTAGCTCTCTCTCACTCCGTCACTCGTCTCTCTGTGCTCTCTACGGTGTGCTCACTTTGGCTTTTCTTTGCCTTCACTCTCTGCCTCTCTATCTCTACTCTTCGTCTCCCCTGTGAGACACAGCCACTCAGTCACTTCAATCAAACTTCAGCTCTCTCTCATGCATTCTCAACTCAGGTATTGATATAAAGCTTTCAATCTTAGTTTGATTTGTGATTTGTGAATCTTAGTTTCTTTTCAATCTTAGTTTTATTTAGTTAAAGTTATTACTCATTGATATTTGTGAATATGTGAACTTGGGTTTGATTTATTATTAATTTATTTAGTTAATAGTTATTATTTGTAGGTTAAATTGAATCTATTGAATTTGCAATGTACGAAGTTACTAGCACAGAAACTTCACCTTCATCTAATCAAGAAGTGCCAAATGATGAATCTCCTCTTTGGCAGTATGTGAATAAAGTAGAAAAACCACATGGTGCATCTGTTAAATCAGGGGGAAACACATACTTTAAGTGCAACTATTGTAGTGTAGTTTATATAGGATCCTATTCAAGGGTTAAGGCTCATTTATTAAAAATTCCTAATAAAGGTATTAAACCATGCCCTACCATAAGCTGGAAATGCAGCGAATGCATGTTCGAGTTGAGAATGATAAATTAGAGAGAGAACGGAGAAATCAAATTCCCTTACCCCTACCTCCCCAGGCCGTGGGCCTATACCTATTTCCCCATTTTGGAGACATGAAGGGAGTGATAGTACAAATCTGGTTGAGGGTAAGAGGAGAAAGGTGACTGTGAAATCTCCTTTGGAGAAAGCATTCCAGAATAATGCTAGACATGAATTGAATAGCAGAATTGCTAGGATGTTTTACATTGGTGGGCTTCCATTTAACTTTGCAAGGAACCCATATTATCGTAATTCTTATACATATGCTGATACCCATAGCATTTAGGGTTATGTTCTTCCTGGATACAATGCCTTGAGAACAACACTTTTGCAAAAAGAAAGAGCTCATGTTGAAAGACTTTTGAAACCAATTAAGGACTTTTGGCATGAAAATGGTGTAAGTATAGTTTCTGATAGATGGTCAGATCCACAAAGGAGGCCTCTTATTAAGATTATGGCTGTATCAAATGGGGGTCCAATGTTTATAAAGGCAATTGATGGGTTAGGTGAGTTCAAAGACAAACATTATATTGCTGGGGTGTTGAAGGATGCTATAAAAGAGATTGGACATGAAAAAGTTGTCCAAGTCATTACTGACAATGCTAGTGTGATGAAGTCTGCTGGAGCTCTTATTGAAGATGAGTATCCTAAAATATTTTGGACACCTTGTGTTGTCCACACTCTCAATCTAGCTTTGAAGAATATTTGTGTAGCAAAAAACACTGAAAAGAATGAAGTTACATATGAGAAATGTAGTTGGATTACACGTATTGCTAATGATGCATCATTCATACGTGTTTTTATCATGAACCATTTAATGAGGTTGGCAATGTTTAATGAATTTTGTCCATTAAAACTGCTCTAAGTTGCTAATACTAAATTTGCTTCGGTTGTTGTAATTCTGAAAATGTTGAAGTTGATAAAAAGATGCCTTCAAGTCATTGCTATTAATGACCAATGGGCTTCTTATAGGGAGGATGATGTTAGAAAAGCTCAAAAGGTGAAAGAAATGATTCTAAGTGATCTTTAGTGGGATAATATTGATTATATCCTTGAATTCACAACACCTATTTATGATATGCTACGAATAGCCGACACAGATAAGTCTTGTCTTCATCTTGTGTATGAGATGTAGGATTCAATGATAGAGAAGGTGAAGACAATAATATATCGGCACGAAGGCTTGGAAGATGATCAGTTTAGCTCATTTTGGGGTGTGGTGTATGATATACTCATTGACCAATGGATTAAAAATTGTACACCACTACATTGCTTGGCTCTTTCCTTAGATCCTAAGTAACTACATTTCTTTTCTATTTTCCTTAATTTACCCTTCTAGTAAAACACACGTTTCATCTATATTTGTTTTTTAATCTTTAACTAAGTATTACTCCATTGAATGGTTTTCAGAGAATCCAAAACGCATCTCTCCACATCGGGATCATGAAATTTCTATGGAAAGGAGCAAGTGTTTGGATCGATACTTTGAAGATGATAATGAATTAAAGGTGGTGAAGTTTGAGTTTGCTGCATTTTCAGGAGGGAGGTTTCCTTCACCAGATGCCTTGACAGATAGATGGGCTTTACAACCTTTGGTTTGGTGGCAATACCATGGCTCCTCATTTCCAACTCTTCAAACCCTTGCCCTTAAACTTCTTGGACAACCTTGTTCATCCTCATGCACTGAGAGGAATTGGAGCACATACAAATTCATATATTCCTTAAAAAGAAACAAAATGGCTCTTGCACACGCTGATGATTTGGTATATGTGCATTCTAATCTTCGACTCTTGTCAAGGCGCAATGAGGAGTACGTAAATACACCAACAAAGATGTGAGATATTGCAGGAGACTCTTGGAATGAGAGTGACATACATGGATGAGCTCAAATTCTTGAGAATGTAGCCTTTACACTTAATGAGCCAGAGTTGGAGTAAATGGTTATTGGGAATGCTAGCACTAGTACTACTACTAATGAAAGTGAAGTTCGAAGTGAAGCTATTGATCTTGATGATGATGATGTTGGTGTTTGATTGTCTTGTTGATTGTCTTTTATTTTGTTTTAGTTTCAAAGTGTATTCTAATTTCTGAACATCATGGAATGTTTTAGTTTCAATCTTGTGGGTTGTATTTAATTTATGAATATCATGTTTTAATTATTATCTACTATTACTCTTAAATTTGGTATATGTTTATATAATATGAAAAAGTATGCTTAACAATATATGAAAAATATATATAATAATTTTTTTAATAATTTTTTAATCACCAAGTCTCGCACCCACCCTCGCACCCGCTCCCAAATCTTAAAATGCACTCGTGCTTCATAGTTATTAACTCTCCTCGTAAAGGACAAAAATATATAACATCATAGGGAACTTATCCTATATTTTAGAACCGTCATTAATAAATTTTATCTCCTTACCCAGCCTAACAAATAGTCCACTGTTTCTCGCTCCAAAATTCCACAAAATCATAATTTTTTTTCCTTTACTTTCTGCCACTAATAATTCCCTGAGAATAAAGCCTATACTATAGAGTACATTATACATTCGTATAAAAAAAGAAAAAAGAAAAAAAAGAAAGAGAGTGCGTTATACATATAAAAGTCAATTTGTAAAGGACACCACTCATCTTCTTCCATACGTGTGTACCTTTTTCTTTTTTTAGTTACATCTCATGGCTTCATCAAATCCAAAGCGTCAGTACAACTTCTGAAAGAAAAAACCTGTGCAGAACCGGACCCACTACGCCTAACCCTCTAAAATTTCTATCTACAGTTACACGCATGATGCAACAGTGGGCTCCAAAAAAAAAAAAAAACCCTTAGGCCTGTCTGCTTTGTTATTTCAAATTCATATTTTTACATTTTAAACAACTTTATACACTTTTCATCTACACAAATTTAAAAAAATTACAAAAATTTTATCTCAAATTACTCTACCAAACACCCCCTTAGTTACCGAGACAATATAGAGACTGCATCTAAATTACCAAAAATATAATTTAAACCCTTATTCATTTACGTCATAAAACTAATTGGATATTTAGATAGTTTTATTATTGGCCAAAAATATCCATATAAAAATATTTTGATTTCAAATAAAGCTTAAATTTAATGAAAGATAAAATTTCTGAAGCTCTTACCTTAAGTGTAGCGTCAATCTTTCTTCACTTGAATATATTGAGAAGTCTTTCTTCAAAAATATCTATAGTTATACATTGACTTAATTGGCTTACATATAGTTAGGGTTTCAACCTAATCTAAAAACTCCCTTACTTATATAAATTATAAAAAATTGGACCTACAAAAAGGCTTACTTAAATACCCCTCTTGTTAAGTCCTTTTTTCTCCAGGTATTACATATTATATGTGTTGCCTTTTACAAAGAGATGGTAAACTAAACTCCTTTGGTTCTTTGAATATGGCTAATATCATGAAAAATTGTACACTTTTGGAACCCAATTATGCAAGGTGGAAGTATAGTGTTGATTTGTACATGCAGTTTTATGATTATAGTTCTTTTAAATCGGAGTGCCCACCTAAACTCAATGAGGAATCAGTTGAGTTTGATAAAATCTCCTATAATAAATGGATTGAGGAAGATAACAAAATGAAAATTTTCATGCTATGATATATTATTGATTCATTGATGGTTAGCTATATGAATTCTCCTAGTGCTATATCCATAGATGATAGTCTGGAAGTGAAGTTTGGAAAAAAGTCTAGTGCTGATGTGGAAGGCTTATGGGAAAAATTTATTAGGACTAAATTATCAGAAGGAGAAGATGCTCGTCAACATGTGATTAATATGATTGCCTTAACTAATGAAATAGCCCTTCAAGGAAGACCAATAGATGATAAAACAAAAATTCCTACACTTGATGACCTCTTATCTAAGGTCATGACTCAAGCGAATGCAAGATTGAGAGTTAACAATTTTTTAGTTAACATTGTTGAACAAAAGGAGTTTGTTCCTAAAGCAAGAAAAAGGTTTAAGAAGAAAAGAAAATTCAAAAGTTATAGAAGTGATTGAAAAAGTAACAAGAGGACCTATGTTAAGCCTAATGTTAAGGTCAAAACAAAACAAATATTTTGCTATCATTGCGAGAAACCATAACATAAAAGATCTAAATGTAATTTTGTTCAGAGATCTCGTGAGAATCAACCTAAAGGTTTTTCGCAATCTATTATTCAAGGAAATTAATACACTATTATTGAGCTTGGATTTTGGCGGGCCAATTCAAGTGTTATTGCTCATACTTTTAATATATACCTTGCTGAGGTTTAAGGAGCCACCGAAAATTAATGATCGTATAAGTTAAATTATTTGAGAAAGGAAGAAAGGGTCAAGATTGAAGGTATTGAAGTTTTTTGAAAAAAAGCTAAATAATGAATCTAATTTTAATTTAGTTTTAGGATAAATTTATTACTGGTTTATATATTAGAAAAACTTAGTTATGAATTTTATTTAGGAAATGAACGGTTCTTAATGAAGAAAAACAATGTAGTAGTACTACATGGATTTCAAAATAATTTCAAGTCCATTTGTATGGCAATATTGTGTGTAATGTTCACATTTTTGTGAAAGATAATACAACTTATTTTTGGCACTTGAAATTGGGATATGTTAGCAAACAAAAGTTGAAAATATAATTAAGATGAGTTTTTGTTAAATGATGTCACATTAGAATATTATCCAACAAGTGAAAGTTGCACTGAAGGAAAAATGACTAAAAGAGATTGATCACTATTCTCAAGTCTTGGAGCGGGTTGATATATACTAATATTAATGGAGCTATGAATGTAATTGTTGGAGGAGGATATCATTATTAATTTTATTAATTATTTCTCTAGATATGCAAATTGCTTATTTGATAAAACAAAAATTGGAGGCTTTAGAGAAGTTGTTACTAAAATATTTGAAGTTGAAAAATGTACAAACAATGTGATAAATTTGTTAATTCAAATAGAGGTGGCGAGTATGTCTCAAGTGATTTTGAGGTTATTGTACTAGTAAAATTTGTCTCAAATACTCCTTGAAAAGGTTAGATCTATAACGGAAAGAGAAAATTCACCAACTTCATATTTTTGGGGTAAATTTATTCTAGTTGCTATGCATATCCTAAATAGAAGTCTCATTGAAGCCTTAGGGAAAACACCTCATGAGTTGCTTATTGGAAAGATGGCTACCTTATTTCATATGAGGATGTATTGCTTATTTTTCATTTTTTTTAAATTCTAATAAGGATAAACTGTTGCATGAAATAAAAAGGAGTGTTATGGAAAATTACCCACAAAGGTCTAGAAGATATAGGTTTATATGATCTCAAAAGTTGAGTTATTTTGGCAATGTAAAATTCTTGGAGGATTGTTTTGAAATTTGAGGGTATTGATTGTTTTCAAAAGAATTTTTTGGAAGAACGAAGAGACATAGAGCCGATAAAAGTAAAAACTATAGATCCAACGCTTTTGAAAGGAAGTACTAAAACTTCTGTGGAATCTAATATGTCTAATTATCATCGTTATAATAGTGAAAACTATAAGAAGATAGTAATAAAATTTAAAAAAGAAAAAAAGAAAAAAAAATGGTGTCCTAGACACTCATAAAAAGACACAAAGGGACGAAAGTTGTTGGATGCAAATGCATTTTAAAAGAAAGTGAGATGCTTCAGGAAAAGTGGAAAGATTCAAAACTAGATTAGTGGTCAAGGGTTGTACTCAAGATGAGAATTAGGTACGCACGTTTGAAAATTATAGGGGTTTAAAGAATCCTGTGTATATATGAAGAAAGTTTCTACTATTTTTGATATTCCTGCACCGTATATGGATATATTCTTCCGGTAGTAATTGATATTGAGATGCTTGTTGTTGTCAAACAATGGCTATTCAATTTTTGAATAAAAATTAAACGAGACTAGATGAATAAAAAGTTTAGTTTCTCCCAAGAAAAATATATCAACACGAAAAATATTATATGGTTGACTGTTTAAGTGGGAGGTTTCCCTATCATGATTTTAGGTCTTCTTTTTTTTTTAAACTGTCAGCAAAACAAAATTTGGCTGACCCTATTGCCAAAGGCTTGTCTTTTGTGTTATTTAAAGCACGTATTGAGAATGAGGCCATGTTAGGCCAAGTGGGAGACTGTTAGAATAATGTGGCCTAACATGATATTTTATGATATCTCTATTATCAATAAGTAATTATTCAAAATTTCTTGTGAAATTATGCAATATTTTTATGATGTAAAATATTGGGTATATTGAAATATGTCTACTTGATTTAGTAGACTAAGACTATGCATGCATTCATTATAGCCCTTGACTTGACCATATCCATCATGATGTAGCGTATTCTAATAAGTACATTGTTGGATCATGATGGAAAGAAGGTGCAAGTTAAAATAACTCAGACTATGAAAGACAATAAGGGCTAGTCTTTCGATGGTTAGTGCATAACAATCTTAACAATCCTTCCATTAAGAGATTGATGCACGTTAAGAGTTGACTTTAATAAATCTATTGTGTTATTACCAGTAACTTGAACTCCTATTAAAGGTGCTGTCATTATAGTGATTTTGGATATGAATAATAGATAAATCCATGCGTTAATATGGAGTTACAAAAGAAATGACACATTAATAAATTTCTTCATTAATGAATCTAATTAATGAAGTTGTTTATTAATGAATGCAACATATCTATTACATGAATTGTTATTACGATAGGAAGGATTTTATAGCTGGTCATGTATTTTCTGAATATTATAAATATTGTCAAGGCCATACTTGCAAGGGGGTGTGAAAGAGAAAATAAAACTCCTGTTAATCTTGACCAACTGGGGAGAGCATCTTGATTGCTTGTAAGAGCATCCACAGCAGTGGAGCTAAAAATTTAGCTATTTGGCATCTACAAAAGTCACTTTATCTATTTTACCTCTTCACATCCCATAACAATGGATCATTTTTTTTAGCTATTTGATTAAAATAATACAAAAAACTCATTCGAATAATAATAAAAGCTTCCACAGCAAACTTCAGTAACCAATCACAACCATCTCCACCATCAACCACAATCACACCCACAACCACCACCACCACTAGTCCACAAAAACGGAAAAAAAAAAAAAAAAAAAAAAACCCACCAACCCAAATCCCCAATCTTTTTCCTCAACCCAAACCAAACAAAATCACCAAACCACAATATAATCCACCTCCACCATCGCGGCACAACCAAACCACAACCACCATCATAGTAGCCTCAAGCTCAACCAAAAAACTAGCAACCAATTGAAAAAAAAAAAAACCCAGAAATCTCACCCTCAAGATACCCAAACCATGAGCATAGAATACACACAACTAGAAATCCTAAAACCCAAATATGCAATCCAAAGAGACCCACACAACAACCACACACCACAACCCCAACAACCCACCCACAAACCCAATGGCGGAGTGGAGGTGAGGGAAGAAGAGCACCAACCATTTTGGCACTAAGACCACCCACAAACTATTTCAGCACCAAACCCAACCACAAAATATTTCAGCACCGAACCCAACCATGATCGGTGATCATGGGTCTTAGTGTTTGAGACAGAGAAAGATTGAGAGACAGAGTAGAGGAGAAATGAGATAGTAGAGAGATAGGGGCGGAGAACAAAGAGATCAATCGGCATTGTTGGCGCCGGGCAAGGGCTTGGGTCGACGGCGAGTGGAGGAATTGAAGCTTGCAACGGGAAGAAATGAAGAGTGTGAGGACCGACTGAGGGGAGAGAGGGGCAACAGGTAGAAATGGGGAAGGAGGAGAAAGAAAAAAAAAATTCTAACTATCAGTGTGAACACAAAATAAAATAATTTTTTTTTAACCTTTGAGCTACAGTGCACATCTGTCTTTAGATGTGCACTGTAGCTGAGAAGCCAAATTTTTTTGGCCATAGCTCCACTGCTGCGATCATCTTTTTTGTGTTTTGGTGTAGCTATTTAGCTATATAGCTACACTACTGCAAATGCTCTAAAGTCCTTGAATAACATAGTCTAGTAAGAAACTTCTGACATCTTATAATTGACTTTTGTTATATATGCTTATATAGTATTTGTTAATTTCTAGATGTATTAAATTTGTTTTTCCTAAATTACTGCCTAAGTAAAATTTCAACAACTCTCTCTCCTATTCCCCACCAATTAAACGTGGTACCATGGCCACCATGGGTGCCAAATTCACCTTCTCTCTCTCCTCTTTCGTGGTCATAATTCATATGTCTCTCATATTGATAGCAGAAACAGTACATGTGAATATTTGATGCCATTTTTCTGCGGCTTTCGTACGAAATTTCACTGCTCTCATCAGTCTTATCCGTCCGCATGCAAAAACAGGACGAAATAGCAAAATAACCCTCAGTTTCTAACTATATAGTTAGCAGGTCCGGTTTGCAAACTATATCATAAACTAGCATCTCGAGTCTAAAAGACTCGATTTTGGGCTATAAATCGAGTGTTTAATGCTCGATTTTTATAGTCTAATTTCATCCGATGTGGCATATTTTCCACGTGGCGTCTAGTTGGAAATCGAGTATCTGAAACTCGATTTATATCCTTTATATATCCTCTTCTTTCTCTTTATTTTTTCTGGGTTTCACTCTCTTCTCACCTGATCTGATCTGCTTCTTTCTTCCTCTTCCACGCTGATCTGCCCAGCTGCCAGCCGCCGCCGACCCACGCGAACCCAGGCCCCCGCGCCTCAGGTCGCGCGACCCAGGTTCGCGCTGCCTGGGCGCGACCCAGGCCGCCGCGCCCAGTTCGCGCGACCCGGGCGCGGAGGCCCGGGTCGCGCCCAGCGGCAGCGCGAACCCGGGTCGCGCCCCAGTCGCGCGACCCGGGCCTCCGCGCCCCAGTCGCGCGAACCCGGGGCGCGGCGGCTCGGGTCGGGCCCGGCGCCGCGAACCCGGGTCGCGCCCAGGTCGCGCGACCCAGCCTCCGCGCCCAGTCGCGCGAACCCGGGGCGCGGCGGCTCGGGTCGCGCCCGTGCCGCGCGAACCTCGGGGCGCGGCGGCTCGGGTCGCGCCCGAGCCGCGCGAACCCGGGGCGCGGCGGCTCGGGTCACACCCAGGCCGCGCAACCCAGTCGCCGTGGATCTGGGCAATGGTTTTTTTTTTTTTTTTTTGTGCGTACTGGGTTCTGCGTGATCTTCCCATGGTGATGAATTTTGATGGTTGTCGTGATGAATTTTGATGGCTGTGTATTTCAGGAACAGATGGTAAAAGACTTGGATTTAATTTTTTTTGGGTTTGTAAATCGAGTCTTTAAGACTCGATTTTCAGGTATATTCCACGTGGAAAAAATGCCACATCAGACAGAATTAGACTATAAAAATCGAGCATTAAAGACTCGATTTATAGCTCCAAAATCGAGTCTAAAAGACTCGAGATGCTAGTTTATGATATAGTTTGCAAACCGGGCCTGCTAACTATATAGTTAGAAACTGAGGGTTATTTTGCTATTTCGTCCGCAAAAACAAAACTTTGACGTTTGAACAGTACTATTTGAGCATTAAACAAAATTTAGAAGATACCATGTAGGGGGCCATCCTAGAGCCAGAGCCAGCCCTCCCCCTCCGTCTGTATCACACAGGACAGTGTATGGTGATTTTCATTTATATCGTTATATTCAGCAATTAATTTTTGTGTTTGATTTTTATTTTCTTTGCTTTCGTCACCCTGACGAAAGGTTGAAGATTTTTTTTTTCATTTTAAGTGTATGTTTAGATACCACTTATTTTGTTAAAATTAAAAACTTATTACTGAAAGTATTATATATAAAAGTAAAACTTAGTTGAAATAGTACAGTGGAAACAATGAATAGAACCAAAAGTGTAGTAGGGCCCATAAATTGTACAAAAAATAAGCTGAATAATGAAATAATTTTCATTTATAATTTGTATCCAAAGAGAGGCTTAGCGTCCGTTTGGGAAACGCTGAACGCGTCCAGCGTTCAGCGTTTCCCTTCTTTTTTTCTTTTTTTTTTCTTTCTTGCACAGGTTTCAACCAGCCGACAAGAGCACTATTTCTCACTGTTCTGTACTGTTCATGAACAGTACCAGCACTTTTCAGTTTTTTTTAATATTTAAAATGAGACCCGCTATACTATTCACACATTTAAAAATTATTTTGCTACAGTGTTTTCAATTTTCAGTTGTATCCAAACGGACCCTTAGTGTGAGGGTGATACCATGATACTCTTATTACATTTGTACACTTTTATCACTAAATTAGAAAAGAATTAGGAAGTTAACCCTAAACCACCATCAAAATTAGTCGATCTGTTATGAGTAATTGTTTTTAGGTATTTTCAGAGTACACTGAGCAACAACAAAGTCAAGAATTTTTCCTATGAGGGCCAAGTTAAATATTAAAAAAATTAAATAACAAAGCAAAATTTCATAAGTTATCTATGTTTATAGAACCACGAGATGTTAGGGAAACTATAAAGCCTTTGGCAATTTAGAATTGATTTAAACTAATTTTTTTTTAGTAATCTCTTTATGTGCAATTAGGCAAATTAAACCAAATAATTGAAATGCAAATTTGTCTCTATAAAATAATTTTGATAAAATATAATGATATAATATATAACAATAACTTAATTTTGGAAACCATTCTTAACAAATATAAACATCAAATAAAACCACATGTTAGCTACTATTGTAAAATTTAAAAATAAAATATAAATTGTAGATTATTTGAAAAAGCTAGCTATTTACCACTTGTTTATTTTACATATAATAAGCATAATAAAATATATCAACAAATTACAAAGATTATCTACTGAACTACGTGTCATGTATACAGCAGTGAAGTCATAAACAACTAAACACAACTCTTAAACCAAACACTTTTTTTTTTTTTTTTTCAAGTAAGAGCAGATCTATATTTGTGAGGCCCCAATCTTTACATAGAAGAGGAATACTTTTTTAGAAGGAATTCTTTTTCCTTATGTTACTGATTTGGTTTTTTTTTTTTTTTTTTTTTGGATTTAGATTTGGGACTTTGTTATAGATTTTTTGTACTTGGATTTGGAAAGATTATAGGCCCATGAATTAAGTTAGGGGGTGCCGGTAACATAATTTTCCATAAATTTTATCAGTTCTTTCCATTTTATCACTATTATAAATGAGATTTTTAAAAAGTCAGGGGGTCATGGCCCCCTAGCTAGCTCCACCCCTGACAATGAATAGTGCTCTCTCCTCTCACATTCATTATTCATAGTAGGGTTTGCCATACATGTGGGAGTAGAGACCATCATTTTGCTATACTCTGGGAGTATCTAAGTACTTTTCGTTTGTTACACCAAAGATTAGGGTTAACAAATTAGTGTTAGAAAAATGTAGAATAAAATGTATGGTGTGTTTTTTTTTTTTAAAGAATTTTAACTTATGGCGTCCGAACGATCATGTCCTTTTTCATCAAATCAAAACACCAATCAGTTTTTGGTATAGACGAGAATTGAATATCAGGTCTCTTATTTAACCATTAAAGACTTTTTTACCAATTGAGTTAATTTTGGAACCCATATAAATAAAGCAATCTTTGCTAATGTAAAATGCATATATATATATATATATATTTGAAGAAAACATAGGAATACTCTAAATTGTTATTCCTTGGTAAGTGAAGCTACTTTGCCCTCACTTGCATAGAAATAAAAATAAAATAAAATAAACACTTACCGAGTTCCAACCTTAAAAGATCAGCCCTTGACCTTTAAAAAAAACATAGTAAGACATCCCCAATTATGAAACCAACTTTTATTTTTATATTCACGGTACTTCCCCCCCCCCCCCCCCCCGGTCCTATTTTGTTTCTCACAGCATTTCAATGGGTCCCATATTATAAACAAAATAATTTAAAAATGATTACTATTGTCCTTCTAAAGTTTAAATACTTAAAATATTAGAGAAAGAAATGTTGAATCTTACACATTTTTTAAAAGCAAGGTAGTGAGATGTGTGGATACTGTATTTTGCCCGTCCCTGATTCACATATTAAAACAAATGCCCAAAAAATCAAGAAAATTAGAAAATGTGCAAAATCATGAATTTCCAATACAAAAGGGTAAAAATAAATACAACACGTTTGAACGGTGAATAAAAAAGTCACAACATTTGAAAAATCTATTTTACAGCAAATATGACCAAAACCCTAATCGGGTATGGTCAAAAAGTTGAATTTTTTATCTGATCGTTGGATCATGTTGAATTTTAGACTGTCTTGTAGGGTATATTTTTCCCTTGAAAACGATAGTTTATTGGCCAAAATCGAAGTTAAAACGGATGAGATATCACAAAAATACCGAAACCCTAATAAATTCTTCACTATATTTTTCAGAAAAATTGACATTTTTTTACTCGACTTTGCGTAATAAACTATACCGATTGGGCAAGAACTGGAATGAGTGGGCTAGACTGTCTTGAAGAACAAGGTCTTAGCTATTTTTCATCAAAAGGGTTCGACGATATCTACTTCAGGTTGGAAGATATGAATTTTTCAAGAAAAAACATCTAGAATTTTTCAGCTTTGCATCACCTTCCTTTCAAGCATAGTATCTCAACGACCGTACTCCAAATCGAACAAGGGCAAGACAATTGGAAACTATACATCCAGAGATTTTCGTGAATATAAAATTTGGAAAGGCCTCCAAACAGCTGTGTGAAGATTGGACCAGAAATCAGAAAAGACGAAAAGGCTACTAATATGGCGGATAAGAGGGGAGGCTAGCATTGATGTATCAAGATACACCCCCCCCCCCCAATTTTTGTGAAAAATCATGAGAAAAGTGGAAAAAAAATAGAGAAATAGAGAGAAAAAGTGAGGGAAAATCATAAAAAAGTGAGGAAATTCTCGAAAAATAGCCTTAGAAAATCAAAAACAAAATTCTCTCTCTCTAGGAAACCCTACACAAAAAGCCTCATCATTTTTCTTTATTATAATCTTTGTGGCTAAGGCTTTTGGCATGGGTTAGTTTCTTAATAGCTAAACCCATCCCACCCCATTTACTATTGTAATCATTCTTTCATATATATAAAATCTTTTCTTTGCTTTGTTTGTGTACATAGTTGCTTTATCTTTACTATTTTCTTGTACATATTGTGTTTATATCTAACCCTTTATTTCAATGTTTATATTATTGTTATTGGTTATTATTATTGTGTTGGTTATCCTAGATGGGTATTGGACCATCTCCTAGGCTATGTATGGGAAGTACCCTTAGGGGGAAGAAGTCCTATCCCACCTAGGGAGCTAGGGATTTTATTATTGTTTTTTAATTCCTTGTCATCCCATTTAATTTCTTGCATATTCCCACTCCCCTTTTTATTTTATTGCACTTATATTTATGTGTGTGTGTGTGTATACTATACCAAGACATCAAAAAAAAAAAAAAAAAGATTTTCTACTATCTCTCTTAAATGGTTTTTAAACCTCCATTAAAGCATAATATGAGTATGTCTCGTAAGCATGGTGATGGCTTAGAACTCTCATTTCTTTATGTTGCTGGATCCATAAGGCTTGAAAGAGATTAAAATCTATTTAAGAGGGGAAAAAAATCATTTTAAACAATCTTTACAATATTCCAAGTCTTTACTTTTCAAGATTTTTATTTTTCTGCACTTTATTTTTGTTGTCCCTTTACTTTTCTTGTTAATAATGTGCCATAAAATAAATATGCTTGGGTAAAACATTTCCCCTACACCCTATTCTAAGAAAATGTATTCTTTTTATCCTTTTTTTTTTTCCATCTCTTTCTCTAAAGATAAGGTTTTCTATAAAAAAATCTTTTTAAAATGTCTTTTGTCTTCAAAACAAAAAACCCTTTTCTTAATTGTTCTTTTTTTTTTTTTTTTTAAAAAGAAAGTTTTTTTCAAATAAAAAATCTGTTTTTTTAAAAGGGGGAACCTGAACTTTTTTAAAAAAAATCTGCTTTACAAAACTGTTTTCAAAATATAAAACTGTTTTCTATATATAAAACTGTTTTCAAATTAAAATTCGGCCTTCTAAAAAAAAAACTGTTTTCTAAAAATCTGATTTCAAAAACCTGTTTCAAAAATGTTTTTCTTAATAAAAAAAACTGTTTTCAAAAAAAAAAAAAAACTGCTTTTCTGAAAAACCGTTTTAAAGATTAAAAAATCTGTTGTTCCCAAAACTGCTTTTCTTTATATAACTGTTTTTTAACTGTTTTTTCTAAGGGAATAAAAATCTGCCTTTTTTCAAAACTAAAAAAATCTGTCTTTTAATTATTCCAAAGCCCCTTTAAAAAAAAGTAAAAAATTAAAAAAAAAGAAGGCCGAAACATACCAAAAAAAAAAGGTTTTCAAATGTTTTCAAAGATGTTTTTCTAAAGTGTTTTAAAAAATGCTTCCTTTCAAAAAAAATGTTTTCAAAATTAAATATGCCTTTTTTTTTTAAGAGCGTTTTTCAAAAAATTGCTTCCTTCAAAAATACATATTTTCAAAAAGAAGTTTTCAAAAGAGAAAATGTTTTCATGAAACACTTTTACCATGGCAAAAAAATTGTTTTCTAAGAAAAATGTGCTTTTCCATAATAAAGTTAACGTTCTAACTTTTCTTTTCAAGCTTCTTTTTAGAGTGGTGGTAGTTTGTGGATTTGTCTTCAAGGCTCATGTTCTCAAGTCTTTGAACATCCTATAAGATTACATTGTCCTTAATAATTCTTGGCACTAACAAGTTTCTTTTTGTCAATCTTTTTGCATGGATAAAAAAAAGAAAAGAAAGAGAAAATGGTGGATGACAACAATGTGCTATTCTTCCAACCCTCTCTTTTTATTAAGTTATAGTTGTTTTTGTATAGTTTTTAGTATTCACATGCTAGCTATATAATAATAAATAGATATTCACATGTTACTGTATAGTTTACTTGTATGTTTTTTCACATGTTACTTATTTATATATCTTACATGTTTTGATTGTATATTTTGTTGGAGTTAAAATTCACATACTAGCTGTGGGGGGTAAAAGTGCTTGAATAAACGTTTGGGCTTTGGGCCTAATGGGTTGGTACAAGTCTGTTTGATCAGGGTCTCTAGGCCCACAGGTCAGTCCGCACTATAGTGGTCCGATGAGTTGTCCGAAGAGGAGTATCTCCTCGAACAGGCCCAACAAGGACCCTGGGAGGCTGGGACTTGCTAAACGGCTTAGAGGCAGAATTCTAGAAGAACTGGTGGGTAAAGGTGTGATCCAAGCACCCTTTAGAAGCAGGAATGTGTGAGAAATATTTGAGAAAAAAAGCTGCTACCACCACATTAAAGGCTTTGCATCTACCTCTCTGACCGCATTAATGGAGAAATGACATTTAAACAGTAGAATTCAGTCTTCCTGCTATTATTTGAAGACTTCAAGAAGGTGGTGGATGGGACAAGTATCTAATAGGAAGATTTGTGTGACGCGTGGATGAAACAGAGAAGAAGAAGAAGTATATAAGAAGACAAGAGAGGAGAGAAGAAAAAAAATCTTCTCCTTGGCTGAAAAACTAAGAATTGTAATCTTTTGCTTAGAAAATGAAATACTATATAAATTATCCTCGGCTTACGTTCGAGGAGGGTTTTTCTTGTTATGTCTCTCTATTACTTGCACAGACAGTGGCATTCTAGCCTGTTGTTTAACTTTTCAATATCCCAAACCTAGGTTTCAAACCCATACTCTACAAATTTCATTGTATAAGGCTTTTTGGGCCTGAACCCATCACTTGTTTTTGGGTCCGGGTACAAATTGTGCACTTACACTAGCTATATGTAGCTAAGTACTCACATGTGTGTGTGTGTGTGTGTGTATATACATGTATATGTATATTGTTTGCAAAACTCTTTCTAAAAAATAAAAAATGCCAAGTAGTTTATTTCTTCATAAAAAGTTAACATTTGAAATAAATTAAAATGAGTTACTATCTTCGAATAGGCATTGTGAGGTGCCTAACACCTTCCTCACACGCAACCAAACTTCCGAGTCCAAGATCTTTGGTTCAAAGACTTTTGGTTTACCTTGATTAATGAACCTTTAAAATTTGGTTTAGTTAATTAGGTAATCTAAAATAAATTAGACATCTAGGTGACCAAGCACACCTAATACAAAATCAATGATTGGTGGCAACTCCTAAAATAAAAATAAGAAAAAGGGACTCACACGCACACACACCCCACTCTAAATACATAAGCACAAATGAGTCATATCGCCAAGGACCCAATGTGTGACGAAACCCAGAAAAAATTTTCGGGGTCGTCCATAAGATATGTATATATTTTGTAGGTATATTACTATGAATTACATTAATGAGTGCCCTTAAGAAATTTGTTAACAAACTATTTAAAAAAATTTTAATACTACTTTTATAAGAAATATAAAAACTGTAAAAAAAAAAAAAACAGTTACTTTTTTTCTTTCCCAGAAAAAAATTTCTAAAAAAATTTCTTAAAATAATGCTCTCAGAATATAAGTTAACAAAATCCAATTGCTATATTAAGGATTAATCTCTTATATTTTTAGTAACTATATATTGATTATATTTGTACTGGCAAGGGGGGGGGGGTGGGGGGCAAGGGGGGTCAATTTCCCCCCTGAATCCTCCAAAAATATTTCATATGTACTTCTGTTAGGTATCTCTTAAATGCTTTAGCATCCTTAATGCAGAAAATTAAGCACAAGAAAAGGAAAAAGTTTCCTAACCCCACTGAAATAAAGGAAAAATAGAAAGCTTACCTAATGCACAATAATTTGGTACGGAAAATGAAAACACAAAATAGGAAAAAAGCTTCTTGACACAAGCAAAGATTAAAAAGAATAATTTTAGAATTTTTTTTCATTCCCTTGTTTGGGAGTTTAAGTAGGAGGGAATGTAATGGCCTAATAGGTAGGAGGGAACACTCATTCCTCTCTATTTCCTTCAAATTTTCATTCCCCTCGAATTTTGGAGGGAATAGAATAAAATTTAATGAAGTTTTTACTAAAACCTTCAAAATACTCTTATATATTCAACCTTTTATTTTAAAATAGGAGTCTAATAGTAATATTGTCATAAAATGATTCTATTCATTTCCTTTATATTACTCCTAAACAAGGTTACTTACCTTTTATTCTTTTCTGTTCCTTTATATATAAATGCTGAAACAAACAAACATCATCTTAGGCCTCTTTTGGGAGGAGGAAATGGAAAGAATAATTTTAGAATATCCTTCCTTTCCCTTGTTTGGGAGTTTTAATGGAGGGAATGAAAAGCTCATTCCCTTGTTTGGGAGTTTAAGTGGGAGTGAATAGAATGAGCAGGAGGGAACACTCATTTCTCTCTATTCCCTTAAAACCTCAAATTTTCATTCCTCCCAAAATTGGGAGGAATAGAAGGGAATGAAATTAGATTTAATAATTTTTTTACTAAAACTCCCAAAATACCCCTATATATTCAACCCTTTATTTTAAAATATGGGTTTAATAGTGATATTGTCATAAAATGATTCCATTCTATTCCCTCCATGTTGCTCCCAAATAAGATTACTTACATTCCATTCATTTATTTTAAAACATCTAATCAAGGTTACTTAATTTCGTTCCATTTCATTCTTTTCCATTCCTTTCCCTTACTTAAATACATTCTATTCCTTTCCATTCTCTTATGATCATTCTATTCTATTCCATTCCATTTCATTCCATTCCTTTATGAACTTCCAAATGGAGCCTTATAGTCATAAAAGGCATTTGTTGAAATGCCTTGATGCTCAGATGCACATGCACACATCCAAAATTGAGTAATGAGCACTCACCCCACTGCCAATGGTATATTGACATACATTTGGAACCCGTTGGTCCCTTCTTAGAGCTCACTTTCCTAACTTCTAGTTCTAGGTTGTGCTAGCTATTGCAAGATTTGTTTTTGGATAAAGTTTAATTACAAAATTAGATGTAGCATAATGCAATAATCTTGCTTAATAAAATAAATATTACTACATATTTTAAAAATCTAACTGTTGAATTACATGTTCTTTACGCTTTTAATACACGTCAAATTTTGTGTCAATCAGATATTATTTACTATATGATCTATAAGCTTATATTTTATGAATACTTGTAAACTACAAAACTTGCAATTTAAATAATTTATTGATGACACAGCTGTAGGGGCATTGGGCCCAGTAATTTATCAAGGATGGCCCAACGAAGTCTTTTGGGCTAGAAGCCCAAATCCGAATACATCAAAATGATCTTGGAGTATCTAAATGTCCAATTACGTCCGAGGAGTAGATTTGTCCTCGGATTGTTAGGCCGAGGACATAGGAAGAGAAGTTTAGTGTCCCCGGGTTATGTTATAAAGAATCCTACGACTACGGGAATACACAGTACACGTGGAGGACAATAGAAAGAGCGGTGGAATATCTAAAGTAAAGCTGCTACCACCGCCCATACATTAAAAGCTCTGTAATTGATACGCTGACTTCATAGATGGAAGGATGAGACCTGAGCATGGAGCTTGGAACTTGGTCCCTAACCCCAGCGGGGTTTAGGGAAGAATTGATGGGACAAGTATCCGAAATTAGGATTGCAACCATAAGGTGGAAGATGATGAAGAGAAGAAAAGAAGTATAAATAGAAGGGAAGACATACGAAGAAAATGAGAGGCTTTTTCAGGAAGAAAAAGGGCCAATAGCATATGATTGTATCCAAACTTTAGGAAACCCTATTATAAATTATCCTCGGATTGTGTCCGAAGAGGAACTTTCAGTCTTACTCTTGTAAACAGTTCTTTATTTTGTGCCATTGGGCCCAAAGCCCGTTCTTTTCCTTGTCATCTAAATCATCCTTGAAATCTAGATTGTAAACCCATCCTCTACAAATTTTATTGTAAAAAAGGCCTTTCAAGCCCATTTCCTTCCAGTCATAGTTTGGGAATTTGAATTGTGTCCTTACAAGCTATTGATCTTTAATTTTCTAGAAATTTTGCAAGTAGGGCGGATATAAAAAGAAGATATAATCCAATGGTGGATTTGTCAAAATTCACTTCCAATAAAAATATATTGAGTAAGGTTATAGCCTTAGGCTATAACCAATTTTGTAACTAAACTTTGTCTTTTCTTTTTTGAATATTTTAGGAATGGAATTGTAGTGTTTTCCAAGTCAACTAAACAAGGGATATAGCAAATTGGGTTGGTGGTATAGTGGTAAGGCATTTGGGCACATCTTAGTTCGTGGGTTTGAGCTCTCCCGGTCCTTATGCACTAGCAAGTCATTGGTGCTCTTTGTACTCTTGTATTGCATATATAGCAGGGTCTAGCCTAGAATAGTTAGGGTGTTACTATAGTAACGTCCAAATAAGAATTCGCATTGGTCTCCCCAGTAACCCTTCTTTTTCTTTTTTCTATAAAGAATAAAAAACAAGGGATTAAAAATGTTCTCTATAATGAAATTAGTGATTATAAATTTTGTCATGTGATCAACATTTTTTTTAAGTCCTATGTCATTTTGGTAACCATTTAAGATATTGAAGATGTGACAAAATATAAACCATTTATTTAACTATGAATTGTTATGACGAGAAGAACTTCATCGTAAAATTACTTTATAAGCTTTAGTGAATCTTGATCCCAAAGATATCGTGCTTGGAAGGAAGGTGACGCAAAGCTGAAAAATTCTGGATGTTTTTCTTGAAAAATTCATTTTCCTAAAGCAAATATCTTCAAGCCCTTTTGGTGAAAATTAGCTAAGACCTTGTTCTTCAAGATGGTCCAGCCTGCTCATTCCAGTTCTTGCCCAATCAGTTCAGTTTATTGCTCGAGATCAGGTAAAAAACTACCAGTTTTCTTGAAAAATATAGTGAAGATTTTATTAGGGTTTTGGTATTTTTGAGATATCTCATCCGTTTTAACTTTGGTTTTGGCCTGTAAACTATCATTTTGATGGAAAAATATGTTCTACGAGATGGTCCAAAATTCAACACGTTCCAACAGTCAGATCAAAAAGTCAACTTTTTGACCATACCCGGTTAGGGTTTTGGTCAGATTTGCTGTAAAATGGGTTTTTCAAATGTTGTGACTTTTTGATTCACCATTTGACCATTTTGTATTTACTTTCACCCTTTTTGGCTTTGATTCATGATTTTGCATTTTTTTCCTTTTTTTTTTTTTTTGATTTTTTTGGTCTTTGTTTTGCCGTGTGAATCAGGGCTAGACAAAATATGGTATCAACAGTATGTTTGTTCCAAGTAAAGTTAAAATTTTCATTTGGAGAGCATGCAAGAATGCCTTAATAGTGAAGAGAAATTTATCTAGAAGAATGATCCTTGATGACCCCGTATGCGATCAGTGCAAGCAATCACTAGAGGATGGAGTGCATGCCCTTTGGTTTCCCTGTCTAGTGGAGGTTTGGAGTAGTGATTCTCAATGGGTTCTTTTTGTCGAAATCAGCATTTTACTATCCAGGAACTATTACATTTTGTTTTTGATAAAGGAAAAAATATCCGACCTTTGGTAATGATCATCTAGACTATTTTTTTATCGAAGAAATCAGTTGCAAAATCAATCCCAGCCATTCCTGATTGCTCAGGTAATTGAGCAAGCTCAGGATCGCCTACTAGAATTCACAATAGCAAATTCTCCACACCCGACTTCCCTCTCTACTCCTTCTTCACAGCCCATGCTACATGACTCTTGACATCCTCCTTTGGGTGATTTTTTCAAAATAAACTTTGATGGATTCATCTTTAAGGAGGGAGAAAGAGTTGGTATTGGGGTCATTGTTAGAGATGGTAAAGGTTTGGTTATTACTTCCTGATAGGGTATGATAAAATACAAACTCCAGTATCATCCATAGAGGTCGTCCAGGATAAGATCAGGAAAGCAAAGGTTGTAAGAACCTCGTCCATAAAAAGCTCGTCCATGCAAGATGGTGCTTGGACGAGCTTCACATGGTCAGGTTTGACGAAACCACACCGTCTCATCCAAGGGAGTCATCAACCTCATCCGTAAGAAGGTCGTCCATAGAGGAACGAGCTCCCTTGGAAACGAGGTACACTCGATAGAAGGACTCCTAGACGAGCCCTAAACACTTGGGAAAATTCCTGAGTGTGTACAACAACTCCTTATCACACGCATAACTTTCAGTGACCATTATGTGAGAAAGATGTAACTCCTAAACAGTTGTGGAAATTATTCCTGAACCCTCACACCTCCTCAAATCTAGGGGAGGTTACAAGTCTAATAACTTTTCTTAGGACACTATATAAACGCTTATTCAGACCTGAAAAAGGTACGTTTTGACATTTCCTAAAAAGTTGGAACTCCAAAATTTGAGAGAGAAAAACTAACTTTGCCATCGGAGGGTCCTTGGCTGGTGACCTCGGTCACCTTTGATCGCTTTTCTTTCTTTTTCAGGCCATCAAGACAGCTAGTAGTTCTTTCTAATCCGAAACATCCATCCTACTGATTTTCTTCGCATCATCACTTCCATGTCTCAAAATGTTACTCTCCCTCACTCTGTTGTAGATATTAGAGCTATGGCAGCAGTGAAAGCCTTGGAATTTTCTCTAGAAATAGGGATTTCTTAGGCAAAACCTGAAGGAGATTCAAAGATTATTATGAATTCTTTGAAAGTGGAGAGGTATCTCTAGCCTTATATGGCCATTTGATTTATGATGCTAAGTTACTTGCAGATTCCTTTAGGCATATTAGTTTCTCTCATGTTTGTCGCCTAAGTAATTATGGTGCTTACAACCTTGCTAAACATGCTAAACACATCGCAAGTTTTTCAGTGTGGATGAATGATGTTTCTTCCCACCTTACTATTGTATTCCAAGCCAATATGACTCTTCTTTAATGGAATTTCAGTATTTTTTTTTCCTAAAAAAAAGGTTAGCGGTATGGGTCCAATTTTGCCATATTTAACTGTACAGGGAGAGGCCCTAGGCCCATTGGGCCTTGAACCCTAGTCTCGTGGAAACATGCGAGACAGGGCCCCAAGCCTGTTGGGCCATGGGCTCTCATCTTGAATTACAACACCTGACTTAATGCCCGTTGTATTGACGGCCTTGGTCCGAACATACCTCAGCACCCGGCAAACCTCCCTCCTGAGGATGCTACTTCACAGGCGTATAAGGTCCCAGCTGTTCAATATTGCCTTGGGAGCATCGCCGCCGAACAACCTTCTAGAAGCAGGAACCAGTTCCAATGCCATTGCCATAGTCCCCAACGGAACCTCCACTAGGACCACTTTGAAGCGATGGAATTGGACCCCCATCCCCACTAATAGTCAAGAATAATCATAACATCTCCATTAGTCTCAAGCTATAGATAGGAGGAAAGAATAACAAAACAGGGGTTAGCAATTCTAGAGAGAGAGAGAGAGCGGAGAGAAGGAACAACCAGATTAAGGGAGGAGAACAACATTGGGGAAGAGGGGTTTGCAGGAATAAGAGAGCATTCGGGTCATCAAGCATAGGACCACCCATAGTAGGAAATCCAAAACCCACAATACAAATAAATTGTGAGCCCAGGGAGGGGTCAAGCCCAACCACCATACTTGGGTACGCACATTAACTAATCACAATATTTCGTTTCAATAATTTTTTTTAAAATTTAGAAAATTTGTTGTTTCTTAATATTATTAAATAAATAAACAGTAAAGATGAAAATTAATTGGAGATGAATTTTATTTGACACGTACCACATTTTACCAACTGAACCACATGTGCGTGTACTATTTTAGACAAAACCGAGCTATGTAATTAGGGTGTGTTTGGATATCGCTTATTTGCTGAAAACTAAAAACTTATTGATGAAAACATTGTAGTAAAATAATTTTTAAAGGTGTGAATAGTGCTGTGAGACCCAAATTTACCTAGAAATCTATGAAAAAGTAAGTTTGGTGGTATGTGAACAGTACCACCGGAACCCACTAAAAAAAAGGAGAACGCGTGGATTAGGCAAAATGCCCAATCCAAACGCACGCTTAATGTATGTTTGTGGCCTTTCTTTTTGCTGAGATATGTTTGTGTCCTTTCAAAATCTGTCAAAATAAAATGTTTATCTCTCTCTCTCTCTCTCTCTCTCTCTCTATATATATATATATATATATATATATATATAATCTAATTTGATTTCAACTTTTTGGTTTTTGTACCAAAAAATTAACTTGCCACAAAAATTAAAAAAAATTAGATAAGACACATGGTACAAAATTGAACTCCAATTTAGAATATAATTGAATTTAGACTTTTCAATTTTTGCATAATAATTTGGTTGCCACAAAAATTAAAAAATTAGATGGGATATGTGGCGTAAAATTGAAATCCAATTTAGAATTTAATTGGATGCAGACTCTTCGATTATTGCAACCACTAATTCACTTGGCATAGATTAAAAAAAAAAAAAAAGATCGAAAACATGGCATAAAATTGGACTCCAATTTAGAATCTAATTGGATTTTGTCTCATTTTTTACTTTAAATCAATGTTCTAGTGCACTAACCCCCTTGTTCCGTTTCAGTCTAAATATCGGTTTGTTCCGAACTATTCTAGTGTTTCAAATGAATTCTGGTTATTTTGGTCTCTATATTTCGGCTTATTCCGATATATTTCGGATTGTGTTAGATATTTTTAAACTTTGAAACCCAAAATTCATCATTTGACTCATTTTATTCCCATATTATATTCTAAATTTTGTTTTGGTTAATTAGATATAATGTAATATAAAATTATAAATATATAAATTATGTATATGTGTATTGAAACACACTAGTACTGGAATATTCCGTTCCAATTGCCAATCCGAAACAAAATTCAAAATTTTGCTTTGAATATCTACATAGATTTTAAGAAACAAACACAAAAGAGAATAGAGTTTTAACACAAAAACATAACATAAACTCTACTAAAAATCCATGATAACTTTTAAGTTAAGGTGAGACAACTTATACTAGACACTCTCTTAATTGATTTATTATTATCTTTTATTTTTATTTTTTATGGTTAAACCTTCCAAACATGAGAGGGATATACTTATAAAAATCTGTATCAACCGAGTACATGATTAATACAAATGATCACACACACACACACACACACACACACATATATATATATATATATATATATATATATATATATATATATATATCAATTCAATAATTAGAATTCCTAATTGAGAGCTTACTCAATAAATAAATAAAATAAAAGAAAAAGAATTCATAATTGAGAGGGGCCGAGGAATCAGTTTATTATGTTACTACCATTGGGTTCCAAGGCATAATTAAAATTTTTATTTGATAATTAAGCCAAGGCTTAATAATTAATAAGTAACAATAAGCAAAATACATAATAATTTTGACAACATTTTTCTTACATTTGTTGGTGTGCAATAAATTGGTGGTTTTAGTGCAAAGAGGTTTAAGTGAAAATGATGTTGTACTAATTATTAGCTATTATCTTGATTCTCAAAAAAAAAAAAAAAAGATCTATTATCTCAATAAATTTTGAAAAAAAATTATAAAATTTTGTTGTATATTACTAGATAAATAAACAGTGATGATGAAAATCATTCACAAAAAGATGTGTTTGAGACTTATTACTGATTTACCACAGCAAACGCCACTCTTTAGTTTGTTTCTT
The DNA here is from genome assembly GCF_040712315.1 of Castanea sativa. Classification (NCBI taxonomy): domain Eukaryota; kingdom Viridiplantae; phylum Streptophyta; class Magnoliopsida; order Fagales; family Fagaceae; genus Castanea; species Castanea sativa. The sequence goes on along the minus strand of NC_134013.1, from coordinate 17,768,739 downwards.
TCCATAGTTATTAAATCCGGACCCGGCGTTAACCCGATCTATGAGCTAGGTCACTAGGTCATTGGTTCAACCAGTGGGTCATCGATCGAACCACATGGTCAAATAAAAAAATTTTAAAAATTAAATATATATAAAATTAAGTTTGAGAAATCATAACATGAATATGTAAATTAAAAAAAGGCATATGCCTAAATTAAACTCGTCATTATAATTCAATATCAATATTTCAAAATCAATAGCATTAGAAATTCTATAAAATTCACAAGGAAAATAAGCAAATTTCATAAGATTGCAACAAAGTTTTTGCTAAAGAAAATCTTCTTACATGTCTAAAAATGATGTATATTAAATAAATAAAAAGGAAAATCTCAAACTCTAAACTTATTGCTCTATCTCTCACTGGTTGGTCCAATTGTCATCATCTTCAACCAACCCTTCCAAGTTCAAGTTATCTACATGTTTACACTCTTGTATAAGGCCACAAATGAAATCAAAAGAAAATACATCAGTTCAGACTTCGAAGCATAAAAAAAATGATGAACAGTAGCAGCCCATAGCAGTAGGTTTTGAGAATTGTGAAAACTGAAAAATGATGGTACACATACAAACTACAAAGTACAAAGTGTGAATCTGCATGGCGCAAGGAACAATGCCTTTTTTTGGATTTTTTAGGTTTTTTCTTGTTTAAATTACCATATTATCATACATTTAAATAATAAAAGAGTCAATAAAGTAAATTTATTAATGAAATTTCACACAATTCACAAACTCGATCGGCTGGGTTAATAAAACCCAACCTGGTCACACAGGTTGCTTAAAACCCACTGGGTTGCATCGGTTTTGACCGGATCACATACCTTTCCAAACCAATTGATCACCTGGTCTGGTCAATGCTCTGGGTCACCGGTCTGACCGGCTGGGCTAGACCGGGTTTAATAACACTGTTTATTTCTATCATTCTCTACTTTCCTTATTTGACACTGTTTGATTTGTTCTGAGAAAAGTCGGGTTCTGGCTGTGTGTCACCGACACCTGTACGTTCTGCATGAATGAAAGAGAGAGAGAGAGCAAAAAAGAAGACAAAGCGAGGCTTACCACAGCGGCACAGCCTGTCAACTTTAATGTATGAATTCAATACAATAAATTGGTCGTTTCACTTTCGCATCCTGATCGACCTTGCATGGCACCACTTGCACAGTTAAAGTATGAGATGAATTAGACCCCATAAGTTTACATAGGCTCCCCACCACCACAGATCAAGGACGGTGAATTATGGAACTCTTCTGGTGATTCCATGAAAATACCCTTATTTTTTGTTTTTGGAGTAAAGGAAATCTTTCCGTTTTGAAACAGTTTATTTAGCATTTTACATAAATTTTTTGGTTGAAAGTGTGCTAGAGTATACTTGTATCTCGAAAAAAATTGAAAAAGTGAGAAATAATGAGGTTTTAAAAAGTTGTACATAAAAACTAAAAGCTAAAAGTTGAAACTGATGCCAAATAGGCTATGCTAAAATATTGTTTCGCTGTAAAAGTTTGGTATAAATTTTTTTTTTCTTTTCTCTATCAACTTTAAAAGGTTTGTGTTTTACCCCTAAACTTTTTTAGAAGATTTTTTTCTTTAATAATTTAGGTACTTTACAATAAAGATAGGTAAAAAAAAGAAGATTTTTTTCCCAATGATTTTGGGAGGAAATAAGATCCCTTTTAAAGTTTAAAGATAGAAAATGTAACATTATTTCCAAGAATCTAATAGGTCAAAAAAAAAAAAGAGGTTAATTGACATCTTGTAGTGTTTCCAATGAAAATATTTATGGTTCAAATCTTTCTTGTAACTACAAGTTATATATATATATATATATATATATATATATATATATATATATATATATATATATATTGTGCGTACCCAAGAAGTGGTTGTTGGGCCTAACCTCTATCTGGGCTCACAATCTATTTGTTTTGTGGGTTTTGGATTTCCTACTATGGGTGATTCTATGCCTGACAACCTAAGTACCTTTATTTTCTCTACACTCAGAATTGCTCTCCCTTTTTCACTCAGAATTGCTCTCCCTTTTTCTCTCAGAATGGTGACCCTCTTTTCTCAGTATTTACTCCCAAATTGCCATCTCCTTCTCTCAAATTCTCATCTCTTATTTATAGCCCAAGGCTAGTGGAAGAGTTATGATTATTTTCGTGGTGAGTGGGAAGAGAGGTCCAATGCTATTACCCTTAAGTGGGTGTTTAGTTGGGAGCGGGAGGTCGTGAGAGTGGCATTGGAATTGGTTCCACCGTTAGAGGGACTACTTGGCAGCGATACTCCCTAGGTGATGCCGAGCATACTAGGACTCATCTTCTCGAGAAAATGCATTCTCCAACCAGGTAGGATCTCACCTTCGCCGTTCATGTCATAAATGTCTTTATCTTGTTGTTTCGGGCTTTTGATGGGCGTCAAAGCTTGTCTGGACTGAGTTCGTGGGCCCAATGGTACACATGCCTGTGTACAGTATCCCAAGAGCCAGGGCCTAACAAGTGCAAGGTCTTACACGTGGCACCATTACGATGAGTTTTTACGAACAATGGGCGTGAGGGAGAGTAACACCCCGTGTGTGTGTGTGTGTGTATATATAAAGGGCCAAAATATACTGTTTATCTCTAAAGTTTACTTACTAAATACTTTTGGTTCCGAAAGTTTCAAGTGAGTGCTAATAGTCCCTAAAGTTAAAAAAAAAAGTCTTTTTAGGTCCTTGAAATTTTATGTGAGCGCTATTAGTATATGAGTTTTTAAAAGTGAGCACTATTGGTAACTTACTTAGTTTTCTTGACCAATAACTCTCATTTGTAAAACTTCAAGGATTAATAATGCTCATTTTTTTTTAACTTCAGAGATTTATAGCACTCATTTTTTAAACTTCAAGGACAATAACACTCACTTAAAAATTCAAGGATCAAAACCATTGTGTCCGTTTGTGTCTAGCTTTTTTTATTTATTAGTTTTTAGTTTTTATTTACAACTTTTTAAAATCTCTTTTTTTTTCCCCTAAAATTTTCAAAATATAAATATATTTTAGCACACTTTCAGTAAAAACCAATAAGCAAAAATCTAAATAAGTTAATACCAAACGCATACTTTCTAGCTTATAAGTTAGTTTTTTGCTTTTTAGCTTTTATGTGCAGTTTTTAAAACTTTAATTTTTCTTACTTTTTCTCACTTTTTTAAAGTATAAATATATTTGAGCACATTTTCAGTAAAAAAAATTAAGCAAAAAGCTAAATTATAAGTTGTCCCTAAATAGACACTTAAGAGTTTGTTTGAGAACATCTTATTTAATTGAAATTGGAAACTTTTTGCTGAAAGTACTGTAAATAAAACTAAAAAGTGGTTGAAATAGTACAGTGGGTCCCTTAGATAGTAACAAAAAGTGCAATAGGACCCATAAATAATAGCAAAGATAAGTTGAAAAAACTGACTTTTTAAGCCATTACCAAACGCAACCTTAGTAGATAAATTTTAGGGACCAATAATATATTTTGGGGTAAAAAATGTGTAACATTATCAATGCTTGGGGACAAAAAATAACAAGGGATTTTGGGGCGTAAGGTGATGTTTAAATTGAAACTATATATATATATATATATATATATATATATATATATATATATATATATATATATATATATATATATATAAATTTAATTAAATAATATATATTTTTTACTTAAAATATATTCTTATACTTTGTTTATATGCAAAAAAAATGTAGAGTTTTAAATAAATTTCTTGTTCATATATGAGTTGTTCATCTAAATTTTTTTATAACTTTTGTTGAATTTTTTTAAACTCTTTTTTGAGATTTTCACTTCTTCTTCTTCTTCTTCTTCTTCTTCTTCTTCTTCTTATTATTATTATTATTATTATTATTATTATTATTATTATTATTATTATATTGTGTTTATGGCTTGTAACAAATTATCTAGAGAACCCTTTTGAAACTTAATTAATTTTTCAGAAAACTTAATTTTTAAGCTACAAGGATTAAAAAAAATTAAAATTAAAAACAAAGAAATGAGTGGACATTGGTACTCCTACATTTTGCAATCCTCCCTTTTTGTCTTTCATAATCAATTGAGTAATGATGCATCACAAAATTTTTCCACAAAAATTTTATAACAAATCCTAGGTGGTAATATATATGTCATTGGTTCTAATTTGGGTCTACCACTGATATCATTTTTTTACATATTAATAACAAATTGCCACTAAAGATTTATAGTGAAAATGGGTCTACCACTGATATCATTTTTTTACATATTAATAACAAATTGCCACTAAAGATTTATAGTGAAAATGTTATGGATGTAGTATATTATTCTTTTGAGAAAGGCTAGCAACACAAAATTCACAACATTTTTAAATTAGTATAGCAAAAAATTTAATTAGAGATTGTGGTGAGCCCATATATATGTGAGTTGATGTGTTAATTTAAGAATGTTGTGAAATGATTGTAACATTTTATTTTGTACATTGTATTACTATTTTTTTTTTAATCTATTGACTAGTAGTTGGAGTTTAATTATAAAAATATCTTTATTGATTAGTTAGAATTTAAGTTCGACTGCCAAATTTGGCCCGGCAGTGGTAGACCCTTTGACAAAACTCTCAGTCAGTCAGAGTATAAGAAGGACTAACGTCCTTCAACACAAGTCACTATTTCCTCAAAACTTCATTCTTTTGTTATGATTCAGCAACAAACCAACAACATCTGCGTGTAACTACACTTGGACTCTCAACTTGCACATCAATTTCTGCAGAGACTTAGGATAAGGATAAAGAAGTGTAATTGGAGTTAAAGATTAGGAATGACAAGTATTGGGAGCAGTTTAGGAGTTTAAATAAATTAGGAGTTATTTATTCAGCCATCCCTATTATGTAGGAAGACATAAGTGTAGATTGGTTGTTAATCAGCAGTTGTTTGTATTTGTAATTTGAATTTCTGATGTAACTGTTATATGCCTTTTTAAAGGGCAGAACGTATGAATAAAGGTAGCAGAAAAATTATCCTAAATTCTCTTTCTTATTTCCCCTTCAGGAGAGTGGTTATCTCAAATACAACCAACAACCCTTCATTTAACTCTATAAACATCAGGCCTTAACAGTCTCCTGCCTCTCCTTTTACATTCCGTAGATTTTCATATATTTTGATTCTTTTGTCCATTTCTTAATTAATTATTGTATGCTTATAACATATTCCACCACTTCACCTTCAAACTGAATCAGTTTTTGGTTATGGATGGTGTTGGTGGTGGTAAAGTTGAGGTGGTACAGAGTAAAGGGTGTTCGAAGCTAGTGATTGGGGTCTCATCTCCAATGTCTTCTATAAGAAGTATACAGTCACTTGAGCCAATGACTCCTGCTTCGTCCTCTCTTCCGTCTGAGCCAGCCACCGCTCGATCAACCGCTCCCTTTGCAGGCCTTGTTATCTGTGTCACTGGTCTCTCTAATGGCCTGTTTGGATGTTTAAAAATGGAGGGGGAGTAGAGTAGAGGGAAGGAGAGTAATTCAATTACCTTGTTTGGGAGTTTTTTAAGGAAGAAGGGGGAGGGGTTTGGAGGAGTTTGAAGGGGTTTCAACTACCTCAAACCCCTCATTTTTAATTCCCCCAAATTGGAGAGATTTGGAGAGAGAGTAGAGCACATAAAATTATTGATAAAGTAAATTACCTAATTTACCCTTATTATATTTATAAAATTACAATGTTAAAAACAAGGGGAAGGGCTAATTACTCCCTTCCCCCTTACTAATTATAAAAACATCCAAACAAGGTGGAGGGTAATCATTCTCCTCTACTCTCCTCCCCACTACTCCCCTCCCCTCTACTCCCCTCTACTCTCCTCCCTCTCTAAACTCCCAAACAGGCCATAAAGGTATCCAATTTAGACCGTCTTCTTTGGGGGTAAAAAAAAAAAAAAACTAGTGCACCCAGTGTGTTTTACACACTGCAAAAATATACCGAAAATGTAATTTAAGGCATATTTTCAACTTCACGTATTTACTGCATTTGGGCTGTGTATTTGCGCACACATTCTGTGTAATAAAATGTGTCATCGTTCTTCTTCTTTTACCTGTTTCATTTGTGTTATATGAATTCTAATTCGTTATTCGTTTTTTCTCTTCTTTCTGGGAATGTTTCTTTTTAGGGAATGTCGGTTCCGTGCCATGTGTTTCTTCACATAAAAAGTCCTTTTAATTTGTTTGTATTTCTCTTTGTTGTGTCCTGCTTTGTTTTTTTAGGTGGTCCTAGCGTCTTTGAGTCAAATAGGTCAATGCCTGTGTTCAGATGCATGAAATTGGAAAAATACTGCCCGTTTGAGGTGGATATTTCCTCACGCTCAAAGCTGGGTGGATCCCACAAGGATAGTTGGGTAATTTTAAGCATCTTAGATTTAGGGTCCGTTTGGATAGAACTTATTGCTGAAAAAAGAAAACTGAAAACACTATAGCAAAATAATTTTTAAATGTGTGAATAGTAATGTGAGACTTATTTTTAATAAAAAAATTGTTGAAAAAGTACGTGAACAGTGTGTGCACTGCGCGTTTTGTCCCCCGCAACAGAAACGAAGAAAAAAAAAAAAAAAGTAAAACGCAAAAAGCAAAACGTAGAAAAAATAATCCGGATCCAAACACATTCTTATTTTGATCATTTTATGTGTCAGGGGTGTTTTTGTTATTTTTGATGTTTGAGGCTATTTTAGAAATTTGGGATGGTTCAAGGGTATTTCAGTCAAATGAAGTTACAACTCTACCCTAAGGTTTTCAAATTAAATTCAAGGCGTAAATGCACTTTTAGTCTTTATATTTTGACTTTTTTTTTTTCATTTTAGTCCCTACATTTTATTTTTACCACTTTTAGTCCTTAAACCAATTAACGCGGGACATTTAAGTCCTTGAAGCACTATTTCGTCACCAAACAAACGGAAAAACTGACGAAGCAATAAAATAATAGTAAAATTTATAACTTTCTTATTTTTTTAAAAAGAAAAGAAAAAAATTAAAATAATTTTGTTTCTCTTTTTTGGGGAAGAACATGAAGAATCTAGAACATGTTTTCTTTCCCTTTAATCATGTTCTTCATTTTCTTCCTAGCAAACCTTGTCCAGAAATTTAAAAAATCATTTTTTTTTCTCTTTTCTTGTATTTCCTTAGCAACGAAGCCTATAAAATCAATTAGATTTACAAACACAAAGACATGCCCACAGACATTTACAAACACAACGAAACCCATAAAACGAAACCCACAAAAACGAAACCCACAAAGACATTTACAAGCACAACAAAATCAACGAAACCCATTAAACGGCTGCGTACAACAACAACAACAACCGTTGGTCAGTGGGTTTTCTGGGTTGAGAAGCAAGAGATCGTAGATCTGGGTTTGCTTACCCAAACGAAAATCTCTAAAGATCTCTTTCTCAGACCAAAATCTCCCTCTCTCTTTCATCTTTCTAAAGCTCTCAAGCTCTAAAGTCTCTCTCTCTCAGATCGTGGATTTGGAAAAATCTCTAAAGCTATCTCTCGAATCAATGGTTGTGAAGTGATGGTTGGTCCGGTGGTTGTTGGGGGTGGATCGTTGGATGGGTTTGATGTTGGTGTGGGTTGTAGTGGCTTGATGGACTAATCGGTGATAGTGGTGGTGACTGGTGGTCTGACCTGTTTGTGTGGGTTTCAGATTGCAGGAGTAGTTGGTTGGTTGGTTGGTCAGATCGGTGATCATTGGTTGGGTTTGTTGTTGGTTTGGACTTCGGATTGCAAGGTATTTTCTGGGAGTGGTTTCGTTGATGTGGTAGTGGATGATTTGAATTGGTGGTGGTGCTTTGCTGGTTGCTGAGTTTTTGTTCTTTTGCTTTGGTTTGATTTTCATGTTCTTTGATTCGGTGGTGGTGATTTGGGTTTTTTTTTTTTCCAGTGGGTTTTTTTTTATGTTTGTTTGCCAAGAAAATTTATGGGTTTGAAGGCAAATGTTTGCTTTACTAGGGATATGGGTTTGGGGTTTGGTTAGGATCTGGATTTAGGGTTTGTGTTTTGTTGGAGATTGATTATACAGAAGAACACAAAGAACATGAACATGTTCTTCTGAAAAAAAAAAAAAAGAAAGTACAAGAAAGGAAAAACATAAAGAACATCAATATGTTCTTCTGAAGAAAAAAAAGATCAGAATAAAAAAAATTCATTTTAATTAAAAGAAAGTAAAATTTTTGTTTGAAAGAAAATAACTTTTTTTGTTTGTTTTTTTTTTATATTAAAATTGAGTAATTAATTTTTTTTTAATTTTGGCATTTAAAAAATGTTAAATAATTTTTTTAATAATATTTTAATACCCACGTCAGCTACGTCAGCTTTTCCTGTTAATTAACTGACGGAATGGTGCTTCAAGGACTTAAATGTCCCGTGTTAATTGGTTTAGGAACTAAAAGTGATAAAAATAAAATGTTTGAACTAAAATGAAAAAAAAAAAAGTCAAAATGTAAGGATTAAAAGTGCATTTACACCTAAATTCAACCATGTAATTGCATTGACCAATAAATTACATGATTGAATTTAATTGTCCTCAAAAAAGATATAGTTGCTTTTGCTACATTGGCCAATACAATATAGCTAACTTCAATTGGAAAACTTAAGGCACATCTAAAGTTTTGTCTTTGTTTTTTCACGCTCGTTATAAAATATTGACACAAGGGCTGTACATCGAAATTATTTGTAACAAAGCAATGTTACAAGTTAATATTTTTTATTAATGGTTTTTCCCATATGATTATGTGAAAATCTTGCCTCATCACCAAGTAGAATTGTTAGTATTCAGATAGCTAATGTTTGTGGTTCTTGTTTTGGCAGAAGCAACGGAACAAGTGATGGAAGCAACGGAGAGATTAGGTGGCCAGTACAGCACTAATTTTCATCCTCAGTGTACCCATTTGGTAGTTCCAAATATCCTTTAATCAGTTTTTCAAATTGTTTGCTAAATGGTCTTATACTAAAGTGGCCACCCCAATAAGATGGGATTAAGATGTAGTCATTGATATTGTTCTGTCATCCTGTTCTCTAATTCACATATAGAATTTCCTAATCTCCATTATCCGGATCCTCAAACCTAGCGATGGTCATTGGTCCTCGTCTAAGCTGACCTACCTGGCAACACAGAAAACCCCAACATCTCCTCCTCACCACCCGGTTCCTCAACCGGAATCTGAGTATCGGTCCTCACAACATGAACCGGAGGAGGAGGAGGAGGGAGAGGAGGATCCTCTACAACCGAAACCATAGTGGGCATTCTAGGAAAAGTTCGACCAATTAAATAGCCATCCCAAGAAGCTCTTGGCTCATCAAAAGACATTCGAGGATCATCGAAAGACATTCGACCAGCTTCGAACGACGTCCGATTCGCGTCGAGTGAGAATCTCGTATCTGTGTCGCAGGATCGGCGCCCGTAGCCGTAATCGGCGATTTCCGACTAGGTTTCCCTGAACTGCCTTCCGATCGGCTTCTCCAGTTCTCCATACTCACACAATGTTGTGTATCAACTGTATTTCAGCCATCCACCTCTGTTTCTTGGGGAAATTTTGATATCAAATTTATGTATTTTTCTTCCTTTTCTCTTCTTGTTGTCTTTGCCAAGATCATCTCTCTCTTTCATTTATAGCACGAAATATTATGCTTTTTTTTAATTGAATTTTTTTGTTATAGATTTTGGGTAACTGTTGTTGGTGTATGAGTCTCTCTCTGTTTTTTATTTATTTTTTCTTTAATTTTTATTTTTGTTTACCGAACCCCTTGGAAAAGAAGATTTTATGATTGTTTCAATCAACTAAATTGGAACTTACTCTTAGTTAATGCCAAAACCTAGAGACCCATCACACTCCAACTATAAGCAAGTCACTTATTCAATCACAGGCATGCGGGTCATACCCATAAACCCCAAATTTCAAATCAAAGAAAAATTATCTAGCTTTACACCCAACAAGAAAACACAGTTATCAAACTGATCAAAAGTGAAAGAAAATAAGACCCAAGGGAAAAAAGAGAGAGACTCATACACCTACTACAGTTACCACAGATCTAAAGCAAGGAAAGGAAAAATTTTCAATCAAAGAAAGGTATAATCTTTAGTGCTATAAATGAAAGAAAAGGATGCTCTTTGACAAAGAAAACAAGAAAATAAAGAGCAAAACCATATATCAGATATTAAAATTTGAACTACGATTTTTTTTTGGGTGGGGTTTAGAAAGCTGATATCAAATCTTCAGGGTGATTCCGGTCATAAGAACTGTCAGTCGCGGTGCTGTGCGTGCAAGGAGAAGTCGGCCATGGCTGGGCTTTGTTGGGAGTGAGAAAGAAGAAAGAAACTGAGATAAGATGAGAGAGCCCCCAAAGAGTCAAATGAAAGAACGCGTTTGTTTTCCTTGGCTCCGTTAAGTCTCCTTGAAATGTTAGGTTAATGTCTTTAAATGCTGTGGCATATTTCAGGACATTGATTGATTTTAATGTCTGTTATCTGTTGTGGTGCTATCTAGCTGTTAGAAAGTTTTACATTTTATGTCTATTTATTATTAAGTGGGTACACCCTGCGTTGGCTAGGCCCGCATCTCTCCAGGTACCTTGACAAACTCTCTGAGATGATTAATATCTTTGGTAGGTCATTGAGACTGTTGCTAGAGAAGGTGCCAAACTTGTAGAACAATGGTTTGTTGGTTCCAGTGCTAGTCATGTGGTTTGTGAAGGGACTACGGTCCAAAGATATCTTGGCCACTCTAGTAACATCATCACAGTGAGTCCCTTTGCATTGCATTTTATGTTTATGTGAATGAATATTCTTATCTCTAGTTTTACAAAGAATGGATATTATTTGTTATGAAAGTTCCGATTCTCAGACGGTTGGCATGTCGCACTTTACTAAATTTTGGTTGTCTTCATATTTATATATCGTAACCTTTGTACCATTGGTGACATTGTCTGCAATGTGGAAAACATTGATATAATAGAGATCAAAGAGTGCTCTATGTAATTACCTTTTATCACAATGAAGTTCATCTAATTTATGATGTTTCTCAGCCCCTGTGGGTTCTGAAAACAGCGAAGGAGAAATACGTACAACGGCTTGTTCACATGTCTGCTGACTTGGCTAGGCAGGTTGGTATGATGCTTGAAGATTCACAAAATAGCATTACAAGGAAGGTAAATTATTGATTCTTTAATTTTAATACTATGAAATGCTATTTCTATTCCTTTGCACATATTGGTATGTATGAAACATAGAATACAAAAATATAATGTTTTATTTAGTGTCTTCCTCTTTTTTGCCCCAAACCTCTGGGTGATCAATGGGTGGAGTGACGTTGGACTACGTTTAATGTTCAAATCTTGCTAGCAGGAAAAGAAAGGTGGGTTGGGGGGTGGGGAATGATGTTGAGGAAGATCTAACTTTGAATGTTACATATAGTGTAACTCTAGAAATGGTTTGGCCAGTTATAACAATGTATGGAGAATGATAGGGAATGATGTAATGTTTTTATACTAAGGTTAATGATGTTTTTAAAAAATTATTAGATGATATAACATTGTTTAGAATTATATCAGGTTTAACTTTGAATGTTACACTAGGTTAGGTTTAAGTTACACGTTTAAATAACAATATTAAACTCAGTATATAAAAAGATATGGTGTAACTTAAATAACAGTGCATATATATTTAATATTGTTATCATTGACATTTCCTAGGAAACAAATGAGCAAAACGTCCCTGAAGATGATCAGAGTTTTAGAAATAAAGCAAGCCTCAATGAAAGTCAACTCATTGTGAAATACGCTAATATTGGGGTAAGAAATCGCCGTCATCGTCGTATGCAGGTAAGAAGTCAATCATCTCATCCAGGATTTTGTTGTTTAGAATTAAGACTCCGTACTTTGCTTCACTAAATTCAGAAAGCTAACTGTGCATATAATTTAAGCTGGATTATAATACATATAAACTCTAAAGGCAAGAGAAATACAATTTACTTTTGTTTATGCTCAAAAGAAAAACAATTTACTTACTCTGCTGCAAGAATTTTTTAGTGAACCTACATCTGGCACTAGATTGCAAGATACTATACCCACGTGCTTGAGCGCACACACTCATGTACTCACACACACATTAAGAAGAAACATGAAGGGTGGTTTATGATAGCTGAACATAGTTGACTGTTTGAAATTTTGTTCAGTTAGTAATTTTTGACCTGAAAAATTGCAAGTCTTTCTTTTTTAGTAAGTAGTAAATCCCCAATGGAAGGTCTTTGCATGATTGCTTGACCTTCACTTAAGTTCGGAAATGCTGGACATCTTTGTAGGTAATCTTGAATGTTTCTGTTTGATAACGAACACTGCATCAATGGATTTTGACTTGTGTTGCTGTGAAGTCATTTAATTGTGAATTCTGTTGTTATTACAGGTCTGTCAAACCCTAATACGTCCAATAACTCCAATCAGCCTTTTGGATTCAATCTGCTGGTCAATATCCGAGCCAACTTCAACTGCTTCAATTTTCACATTCTCTTTCAATGATGGTTGTACTAGTGAACCTTCCTCATCTGTATTCCGAGATGCAAAAGGGGATTCAGAAGCTTCATTTGTGCACTCAACCCAGCCACTTACAGAACGGTTGTTGTTCTCCCTCTCTCACTGCTAATATGTAGATTTGATCTTTGCTGATAGGCGTGAGATTGATGGATGGATTTTACCCACCATTGTATCACTTCATCTTTGTTTACATGCGTTAGAATTAAGTACAAGGTTAAATAATTAAATTTATCATTTTATAATGGCTTAAATTTTTTATAGAATTGGTAAATTTAACATAGTATCAGAGTACGAGGTCTTAAGTATGATTACTGTTTCCTTCACTCTACCTCCTTTTTAAAATCTTACGTGTTGGACTTTATCTATTAAAAATGGAGTTTAAGTCTATGGGTCCGTTTAAATATAGCTGAAAACTGAAAACTGAAAATCGAAAACACTGTAATAAAATAATTATTAAATGTGTGAATAGTGTCGTGAGACCTATTTTTAATAAAAAAGAGTAGTTGAAAAGTGAAGTTTGTGGGTCTGGTGAACAGTGCATGAGACCCACTGATATGCATTGTACACCGAAGTAAAGTCAACAACTGCGGCTAAAAAGGAAAAACGTGGAAACACAGACGTGGGAAGTTCCCAAACGAACACCATGTGAAAGGGAGTGTTAGATGTATATATATAGTTAAATAATTAAATTTTTTATTTCCCTAATAGCTTAAATCGGTAATTTAAAAACATGTGTGTGATGTCGCCGGATGTAAATTATAAAGTGATTCACCAAATTGAGTTCGGCTTGGATATCAGTGTCCTGTGCGCTAGACTCGATAAGAAACTTCAATGTGGCGACATCCAATCAAAATTATGTTCTTATGATCTAATGAGAATATGTGAAGTTTGTTCATATGGTACCATTATACGAATTTTATGAACCGCATGTGTGCTTCTTATGCTATGTTGCTGGTTATAACTTATAACAGAGTTTTCTATCCATGAGGAGAGTATTATCTCACATCATTTAACTTTTATGTGGCCTGATTGCAGTGAGAAATCCGAATTGATATTTAAATACCATTTTCTTACCATACTGTTTCCCATTGACCGATTTGGTGAGATGGGGCCTTCTTCAAGAACGTTTTTCAGCAATAACGGCTTTACGTGTATGCAAGTGTTAGATCATATCTATGAATTTTATCAGGTAAAGACATGCCTTCCCGTGTCCGTCTATATATATTTTCTAATGCTTAAGTAATAATTAATTTTCTTTTTCTCATGAGATTTTCAATGTTTTATCTTTCATAGTTGGTTTGGTTATCAAATTTCAATATGGTATTTGGAGTGAGATTGGCATCCTATAGTTTTCGATAGTTTATTTGTTAAAAGTACATGGGATAAAAAAGATAAATGTTAGTTTTATTTATATATATAATATTAAAAAAAATTAATTTTCTTATTTATTTAGAAATATGTGAGACAAAAAGTTGGAAGCGAAACCAATTTTGTCAAACGGACTAGAAGGGCCTATATTTGCTATTAATTAGACAAATTTTTTGATCACCATTGTGACATGTTATTGCATCAAGAACAAATTCAACAGAAAACATATATATGTGACTATATTTAACCCATTATGTATAACTGTGATGGATTTTTTTGAAGCTTAAAGGGGGTTATTAGTTTAATCACTTTTTATGTTTATGTTCATCAATACAACTTATTGGCTATTGCATTTACCAGACAGTGGAGCTGATTTATTTACCAGGGACCTTGATGTGTATGTTTGCTCTTCTGCAGGAGAACATGTGTGTTGACGAAATAGAGGCTGCAATTCACACTGATTCAACAAGTGCAAACCGGCTGCGATCAGTGTACTCCAGTATAGAAACAGCGGAATGTGGTTATGTGGTTTTCAAACGGATTGATTTCTTAGGAAGTCGCAAAATTTTTGAAATGTTGAAGCGTGTCAGTGGGGACTATGACAGTAATGTGTACGAACTGTTGCTCAGGGCATGATATTCCTTGTACAATGAAAGATATATTTGATGGTTGAGGACCTTGAGGTTTCTAATATGTATTAGCTTCAACTGTTCGATTATATGACTTGATTTGGCAAGAGTATTTAATAGTATAAATGTTGTTCCTAAGAACATAAGTATTTAATAAATAAAGGAAAATGTTAACCAATAATTTAGGAACTATTTTTATAAACTTTTTCTTGAGAGAATGATAAAACAATAAATAGTGTTACCAGTTTTTTATATTTTCCATGGAAGTGTTGTCAAAGTTTTTCTATAATAGTTTATTAATAATTGTTTTAAGGGTATCCGTTAACATAACTCATAAATAAATTGTAATTCATTATTTACAGAATAATAATTTAGATAATGATATTTTACTAAATTGTATTTCACCACAAATTTACGGAATAAATTAAAAAACATTACCTTGCTGATGCTTCAAATCATTACATAACATAATAAACAAGTTACCATCAATTCTATGAGTTTGAGGTGAAGGAGTTGAGGTGCGGACTAAGTTGCTCTCTTGAGATGATACACATTGTTTACAGAGTTTTCCAGTCTAGTAGACTAAACAATTTT
Source organism: Castanea sativa (assembly GCF_040712315.1). Lineage (NCBI taxonomy): Eukaryota > Viridiplantae > Streptophyta > Magnoliopsida > Fagales > Fagaceae > Castanea > Castanea sativa. Next base: position 17,753,542 of record NC_134013.1, on the reverse strand, counting down.
GCATGCCACTCCTAGGATATAACAAGCCTAGCCACCAAGCTATATATCCTAACAAGTTTACACCACTTGTAGAATAAGAAGTTCTCAAGCTCTCGAACCGTACTTTCTTGAACCCAAATTTTTTTTTTTTTTTGGTTTTCCATGACAAAGGTGTATGGGAAAACTTTATCTTTCCCTTTTTAATGATGGGACAAATTTGGCTGAATACAGCCTAAGAAATCATGCCACTTTAAAGTCATGTTTAATGAAATTATATATTTCAAATATCCATAGTAAGTAGCCTAATAGTAATAGATTAGTAACCTTACTAAGGTTAAGGCTTCAAAAATGTTTTGGCAAGAAAACTTTAATAAGGAAATATTAAAAGGGTCATGCTAATGAGTGTCATTAGGGTATTGGTTAACAATTTATTTTAGGAAAGTTTTGACGCCACTTTTATAGGAAATGAAAAAAGCTGTTAAAACATTAATTTTTTTTTCTTTTTCCATAAAAACTTTCTTTAAATAGATTATCAATCAATACACTAAGGATATTCGTTAGCATTTCTCATATTAAAAATGATAGTTTTAAGAGTGCCATCAACGTTTGAAAAAGTTTACTAATCAAAATATTGACTTTGCCAACTCATGATATGGTGTACAATAATTTTTTTTATAAAAAATACTCCAACACTAAATGAGTGTTAAGTACTTGCAGATAATCTTCTTGTTCATAAACCCTACACGTCCAAAGGGCAATGCTTTGATACAGCAGGTTTGAATTTAAAATGGTTGAGATTTTTTTAAATCTGTGTTAGCTTCAACTGTTCAACAAACTTTGCTTGTAATGTATCTTGTCCTAGATGGTCTTGTAACTAAAGTTCTATATTTGATAGTTGATTTATTCTCTGAAGGTATTAAGTGATAGTTTAGTAGTAATGATATCTTTTATGGTACTTTATGTTTGTGGTTCAAATTCCACCTCCTTTTTCCCACTATGTACCTATCCCAAGAAAAGAAAAACAAGTCTAGAGTCATAAAATATTTCACAAAAAAATTTACAACAGCCAAAGCAGTGAGTTGTTATTGGTACATAAAAATTAATGTGATATCAATGAGGAGTTCATATTAGAACCAGTAAAAACTTGTTAATTCAATTATTGTGTTTTCACTTGTACTCAAAATTCTTAGGATGATTTCACATTAGCTTAATGAATAGATCCTAGCTATATCATAGAGAGTGTGGCTCTCATCCGAATGCAACTTAACAACATAGTGTGCCATTCCTTCATGTGGGTTTTTTTTTTTTGGGGGGGGGGGGGGGGGTAAACAGAGAGTCTATTAAAACTAACTCGCCAAGGAGCGGGTTTCAGACATTACAAAAGTTTCAGGCGCAATAGAAACATTAGAAGTCCTGCTATTAGCACTGCCAAAAGATAAAATGTCCAACATAAACAAAGGTGTAACATAATACACAAAAGCCTCTTGTTGAGAGCAACCCATCCTAGCTACAGAATCAACTACTTGGTTGGCTTCCCTGAAGCAGTGGCTGAGCCGGACTTGATGGAAAGCTTGGAGAGTGTCCCTGCATTCAGCCACCAAAGGCTGGGTTAGTCTATTAGTGGAAGCAGGGGAAGAAATTAGATTAACTACATCAGAGGAATCAACATTCACAATAAGACTTTGTATGCTCAGATGTTTTGCCATTCAAAGTCCTTCGCGTAAGGCCCACAATCACGTGGGTTTCAATTGTAAATGCTTCTGCATTTGTGTGGTATAGGAGAAAATATCTAGTGTGACGGTTATATATAGCACCTTCTTGCACTTAATGGTAGGGATGGACCCAAGGGCCTCAGCCCCTTGGCCCAAAGAAATTTTTTTATTGGTTATATTTATCATTTTTGTAGTTGGACCCCTCTCTTCCAAAACCTTGAGTTCCCTTCCTCTCCAATTAGCCTAGCCAGCCTAGCCAACTAGTAATTTTATATCTAACCCAAAAACTAGACAAAAACAATAACTTCAAAACAAAAAAAAAATCCTAGCCAACCTAGTATTAAAAAACAATATTATTGTATATTTTTTTTTGTCTTTATTGGTAGATGATTGCATCTTAATGTATTAAATAATAGTGATTTTGTATATTTATAGTTTGTTAATACTATATGGATGTCTAGCTCCCCTAATTTGAAATCTTGAGTTCATCCCTAATTGATGAGTTCCCTATGAGACCCATATGTGATTGGGAGGAGGTATCTTCTCCCATCCACTATGCGGTTATGTATAAGACTATCTATTTGTATTATCTAAACAAGTCACATGACTTATTAAAAGAGTCATGTGACTAAAATTATACATAAATGATCTCTTCAATAACTACATAATGAAATAGAAGAAAATAGATCTAAACTAGTTTGAAAGTAAATTTTTTTCTAGTCGCTTAGTATGTTGGTCACACAAAAAAACTTTTTGTAATTCAAGCAAACTCGCTTCTAAATGAATTGATATTTTTGCATCCTAAAACATTAATTAAGTATAAGCCAAGAAAATAAATTTCACTGCTTTATGTTTGGCATCTGCCATATGGTATGTACTAAGGTTCAAGATCAGGAACATGACTTGTGAGAGATTTGAGCTCAAAAACCCTAATGAATGATGATCATGTGGGATGTACCATGTTAGTCCTTATATTTTTAAGTTTATGTCAAAATGGTCATTGTCGTTACACTTGTTTTGATTTGAGTTGAGATTATTAAACAAAAACACAAGCATCTAAGGAATCGTTGTGTCATGTGATACCTTAGGATGTTAATAGAGGATTGGCATAGGCATCTATGGGATTGTTGTTGTAGGGACACAATTTGTACCTAAAAGAGGGAAGGGAATAGACCTAAAGACCTAATACAATGAATTTGTAGAGAGTGGGTTAGAAATCTAGGTTCCAATGAGTTTGTACAACAATAGTAGTGAGCCAAGATGACAATTGAATAAAGATGAAGCAATTTTATATAAGGAAAATCGTCATCGGACTCAATCATAGGAGGTTGATTCTTCTATATATCTCACTAAGAGATAGATTACAAATATTGTTATTCAGTCTACAGTGTTTTTCTCTCATTTTTCCCCGATCCCATATCCTGAGGGTCTTTTCTCCCTTTTATACTATCCTTTCTCCTCTTTCTACCCTCCACGTATGGATCAGATTGTTGGTTTGGATACTTGTCTCATCAGCACCTTCCTGAAACCTTTGGAAGTAGCTGTAAGGCTGAACACTACTACTCAGGTATCACTTCCTCACTAATGTAGCTAGAGAGTTAGTTGCAGAGCATTCAATGCGGTAGTAACAACTTTCTCTTTAGATATTTTAGGATTTCTCACTCTCCTGTGTTTCTGTGATGTTTATCCGTATTAATAAAATCTCCTAGGACGTTGCCCTGGATGGCAGACCACCCTTTTGGACCTCTGCTTTGCTCAGCTGAGGGGACATTCATCCTCGAACCACCCTTAGGGATCCTTATGATCAAAACTAGCCTCTTCTCTTACTAACATGGACTCCCCTGATAATGTGTACCTCTCCTCGGACTACTTCATCCCCTCGAATTGGGCCCCCGGCCCAATATATACATGGATATATATATATTGCTAGGCCTAATACCCCTACAATTGTGAATTGGCTTTTCACAAGAGTGAAACCCACCTCATGTGAGAGGGAGTTATGTATGCCCATTACACCATATAAAGCAGACATTTCACAAGAATATGAGTCCCACACTTGTACAACCCACATGTTAGTAAGAGCCTTGTTGCATAGAGCCGGTATAAGAGATAATTTTTGCAATTATAGAGCTTGGATCTTACAAACATAGGACAAAAAAATACGAGTGGTGAATTTTATAGGAAAATGATATTACATATAATTTTTTTTTTTGTGTTCCTTTTTTTAAAAAATTTATTGTGTATTTGGTATATGTAATTATTCTTTTCAGGGGTGGATAATGTGAGAGAGTGCAAAGACGGAACCACTCAAGGGTTGAGGGGGGCCATGCCCCCCCCCCCCCCCCCAACCTTTGAAAAAAAAAATACTAGCATGTATATTAACAAAAAGAATTTTAATTCTGGCTCTTAAATTTATATACTTGGCCCCCCTTCCCCAAAAAATTTACAAATTGACCCAAGAAATCCAACAAATAGATAACAAGAAAAATCTATAAATGAATGCACATATCTAGATAATAAGAAAAATCTTTGGACAAATCATAAATTCGGTCTAAGCAAAAACAATAACAACAAATCAATTACAAATCCTAGCAATAAAAAAATAAAACAAAAAGCCAATAACTTTTACCCAATTTCTCCCTCTCACTTGAGAACTCTATGCTCCTCTCAAATGACTCCACCCTCATAGCCATAGAGACAACTCCTATGCCACATATTGATTGCTCCATCCACACATGAGTTAGACCTTGAAAATATTAAAACTTGTCAATTGACTTACAAAATTCTTGATTACAAAATCCTATTATTAAATTTTTTTCAAAAGAAAAAATACAAATAATAATTAATAAATTAATGCTAATAAAGCAACTTTGTCAACCTCTAGTATTAATATTCCATTTTTTTTAAATCTTTGAACAAAGAACTTCAACCCTCCCTAAGTTTGAATCTTGATTCCGTTCCTGAGAGAGTGGTTTACTCAAAAGTTTAAGACCACACACTTGTCTACACACTTTGACACAATTTGTGTTGGAAAAATAGTATTGAGTGAGTAAGAAATTGACGTTAAATTTATTCACTTGAAGATGTTATTTAAAGTGATGAAAATCCTAAATCCCACATAGAAAAGGAAAGAGATAATATATGAGTTTATATGCTCAGGGGCCAAACATTGGGTTGGGCTTTGCCATATGTGAACTGGGCCCTCTTGTCCAAATAATAATTTATTTTATTTTATTTTTTGAGTTAGTTAGTCTGTGCACAACCATTTTTCTTTGAACAGTGTGTCTGTTCACTAACATATATAAATTCATTGTCCCTCATTCATGAAAATGGACTTTTTGAAAAAAAAAAAAAAAAACTCTCTCAAAGAGAAAATAATTTTTTGCATTCATTTAAGTCAAAGAGAGAGAAAAAGACATAGAGTAGTTCGCAAAGTACAAACCTAGTGTGCTTCTTCTTCATGCTGTAGATCATTTTATCTTGGGAGGCAGACATCCGTGAGTCTCAAAGCACCACAGATTATGTGAGGGGCGAAATCTATTTTAAGGAGATTGTGTCAAACACAAGACTTGACCTGAATCATTCATCCTTCACGCATTTGGTCTGTGAGTTTTTAATTATTTGCAGATTTCTTCTTATATATATAGTATCTATTTATTGTTTTTGCTTATCACATCTATTTGTATTATTGCTTATATTTAGATTTGTATGTTGTTTCGTTTGCTTTATCACATAAGTAAATTGTTGAAATATATTCAACAATCTTAAAAAATATTTTATATATTTAAATTATTTTTGTGATTTAGGGTGAAAGGAATTTTATGTTTGTTGAAAAACACTAAATCAGCAGTGGTATATACTCTGCACAAAACTTAGAAAAATTGGGGTTATGTTTATCGTTTAGCACGAATATCTACTTGTTTATATTATAAATTAATTTATGATCTTCAAAAGTTGATTACGTGTTTGACTGTGTTGGTGATATTGATTTTTTAAAGCTATCCATCTTCTTTTAATATTATAAAATTAAGGTGAGCTTTGATTTTTGATAAAATTGATTTGTGTCTGACAGTTGGTGGTTTTGACTATTCAATGTCTACCATCTTCTTTAATTATATTATATAATATAAGGATATTTGTCTCTTTGGATTTTTATTTGACTGGGCATAGTGTAGAGTCATATGTGTAGGCTATATGATTGATGCTTGCTTTGTTTCTGGCCTTTCACGTGTATCTACAATCTCTTATCTCTTTTTTCATGTTAGCATTTGTTTGATGCAAGTTCCAGTGTATTCTATAAAAGCAATAGCAGACTTTGGCTTGGTTATTGTATTTGATGTTGACAATTGATGATGGTTTGTTGTTTCTATGTGGTATATATATTATATATTATCAATTGCGTGTCTTCTAAAGTTTACACAGACATGTTTAAAAGTTTTGTTTAGTTGGTTTCTTATATAATATATGTTTTTTTGCCTTAAAGTTGTACTTGAATTACAGTGCCGCGTTAATTTTTTCTAGATTGTTGCGTAATAAAAAAAAAATACTTCGGTTGGATTTTAAGAATTCAATCTGATGGAGTCTTGTTTCGACAGAAATGTCGAATGAAACTATGCCTACTGTTACCCATATTACATTTCCTATTAATCATGGAGAAAAGCTAGAAAAATTCAATGGTATTGAGTTTAAGAGATAGTAACAAAAAATGTTGTTCTATCTCACAACACTAAATTTGAAAAAAAATTTGTATGAGAATGCTTCAAATCTCAAGGAAAATGAGACAGATAGGCAAGTGGTTGTTGCTATGGAAGCATGGAAACATGCTGACTTCCTATGCAAAACTATATTTAGAATGGATTGGACAACACATTATATAATGTGTATAGTTCGACCATGACAGCAAAAGAATTGTGGGATTCTTTGGATAAGAAGTACAAGATAGAAGATGTTGGAACTAAAAAAGTTCATTATGGGCAAACTTCTAGATTACAAAATGGTGAATTCCAAAACTGTGCTTAGTCAAGTGCAAGAGCTACAAGTAATCTTACATGAAATTCATGTTGAAGGTATGTCTGTAAATGAATCTTTTCAAGTGGTTACTATCATTGAGAAACTGCCTTCGTCTTGGAAAGATTTCAAAAATTACTTGAAGCATAAGCGTAATGAGATGTGGCTAGAAGACTTGATCGTAAGATTGAGAATTGAGAAGGACAATCGGTCTTCAGAAAATGGTGTAAGGAATCACTATATGGAATCTAAAGCAAACATTGTGGAGCATAATAAGCATAAGAGGAAGCACTCCGATGAAAGCTCGAATTAAGGAACCAGTGGAAGTAACTTTACAAAGTTCAACGAAAAATGCTATGTGTATGGCAAGATGGGGCATTGTGCTAAGGATTGCCATAAGCGTAAAGATTAAGGGATCAAGAAAGGCTTTCAAGCCAACATTACTGAAGTGGAAAACATTTCTAAAGATGTTAATGATATAGACCTTTCTGAAGTGAACTTGGTAGGAGGAGATACCAAAGAATGGTGGATGGACACTAGGTCTACTCACCATGTATATTTAGATTAGAATTTGTTTTCTTCATACCATCTTGTGGACAATGGAAAAGAAATATTCATGGGTAATTCCTCTAAGGTTGTAGGAAAAGGAAAGGTAATATCGAAGATAACTTCAGGCAAGAAACTTACTTTGAATGATGTGCTGCCTGTGCCAGATATTCGTAAGAACCTTATTTCTTGCTCACTGTTGAGTAAGAATGGTTTCAAATTGGTCATTGACTCTGACAAGTTTGTACTCACAAAGAATAGCATGTACGTGGGAAAGGGTTATATGAGTAATGGGCTATTCAAAATTAATATAGAGTGAATCTGGATTATTGCAAGTGTGGATTTGGTTTGTAATAATTTAAGTGTGATGTTGTAGTGGTGTGATACTGTAGTTTTGTGATATAGAGATGACTTTTATATATATATATATATATATATATATATATATATATATATATATATATATATATATATATATATATATAATACTTTAGGAGGCTTATATGTATTTGATTTTATATATATAGAATTAGCTTATTACTATTTTCGGCTTCTCTTTATCTGTGCATATGATTCTTTGCACCTTTCTTTTTTACTGCTTTTTGGAAGAGTTGTGTTGGCATATTACCGATGGAAGAAAAATTATTTAATTGGCCTAGATGTCTAACGCTCTATTTGTTTCAGTAATGACGTTTTCTAGAAAATGAGTCATTTTTCAAAAAATATTTTCTATAAAACTATCTCATTTTCTAATGTTTGGTAGCAACTTTAAATGAGTTGAAAAACAACCTCCTAACTTCCCTTATTTAGCTTCCTGTAAGATATAATTGTTTTCCAAAAAAATTTAATGGAAAACAATCTCTAAAAATAAGCCATGATTTTTATGTTGACCAAATATAGTTTTCCTTTGACTAATCTTTTTTTTTTTTTTGCTACCAAACACTAGAAAACATAGAAAACTATCTTTACACAAAGTTTTCCATCGAAACAAACGGAGCGTAAGTTGACATGCTAGACTTGTCAGATCATTTAATATGCCTAAGTAAGCCCTGTGTAATTGTCCAAAGTGAGGCATTAGAAGTGTTCTTTTAACACAAAATGAAGTTGAATATAATTTGAAAAAAGATTTAAGATGTGGGGGAAGACATTCCCACTGTGAAATGAAGAGTTCCTTTTGTTAAAATTATATTTTCTAATTAGTTGCCTTAAAGAAAATATGTAAGGCACTATAAATTATGGAAAGATCAAATAACTTTTTTATAATTCTTTAATGTGGAGGTGTCTTCTTAAAAAGAAGGCAGTAGGACCAAAACTCATGCGAAGGCTTATTTGAAGATGTTTTGATTGAGATACAAAACAATGACTTGAGAAATATGCTACCTATTTCTAAATGTATAATTATCAATTAAGTGTTTTGATAGTACACAGAGTTATGGTAGGTCTTGACATATTCGTCAGAGACATATTACTATGAGGCAGTTGCTCTCAAATGGAAGTAGTTCCAAATTATAAAACGGATCTGTAATCAGTTGTTTTAGTGGAGAGTAAGTAAACTGCTCATCAAGGGGAATGAGGTTAAAGCCTATGACATAAAAGTCTCCAGGATGGCAACCCAACCTAGCTGACTAGAGATCCTAAGATCTAGGTTCAAAGGAACAACCAAATTGTGGAGACTAGTTTTTATCATTATGGAGATAATATCTCCCACCCATTCTTATGATGAAATAGTGATGCCTGTAAGCGATGTTCAGGGTAAGCTTTGCTTTTAATGATTCTTATATCTTGGAATTCCAAGTGGAGTATAGCAGAATATTCTTAATAAGAGTCACCTATATGAGTGTGAAGTGGGCCGCTTCCATGAAAATTTTAAGGATGAATTCTCTAAAACACTTCATGAATTTACCAGGATATATTCATGGCCGAAATGAACAGAACTATAAGAACGAAATATGTTCGAAAAGAAGTTATGTGAATTTTATTGTCTTGGTATACACAAACGGCTAATAGTCCAAAAACATCATGTTCACTGATTAGCTAGTATATCCGATAATCTTTCACAAAGGCAGGTTCAAAGCCACAAGCCACCTCTCCCGATACAATGACTTTTCTTCTACTCTCTCTGTGTTTGCATCATCATTTGCATTGTGTTTTATCAATTTTCATTCATGTGGGGGATTGTTGGAAAAATAGTAATTGAGTGAATAAGAAATTGACGTTTAATTTGTTCACTTGAAGATGTTATTGAAAGTGACGAAAATCCTGAGTCCCACATAGAAAAGGAAAGAGATAATATATGAATTTATATGCTCATGGGCCGGACATTGGGTTGGGCTTTGGCATATGTGGACTGGGCCCTCTTGTCCAAATAATAATTTTTTTTGAGTCAGTCAGTCTGTGCACAACAACTTTTCTTTAAACAGTATGTCTGTTTACTAACGTATATAAATTCATAGTCCCTCATTCATGAAAACGGACTTTTTGAAAAAAAAAAAAAAAACTCTCTCAAAGAGAAAATAATTTTCTGCATTCATTTGAGTCAAAGAGAGAGAAAGAGACAGAGTAGTTCGCAGAGCACGAACCTAGTGTGCTTCGTCTTCGTGCTGTAGATCATTTTATCTTGGGAGGCAGACGTCCATAAGTCTCAAAGCACCACAGATTGTGTGAGAGGCGAAATCTATTTTAAGAAGATTGTGTTAAACACAAGACTTGATCTGAATCATTCATCCTTCACGCATTTGGTCTATGAGTTTTTAATTATTTGCAGATTTCTTCTTATATATACAGTATCTATTTATTGTTTTTACCTATCACATCTATTTGTGTTATTGCTTATATTTAGATTTGTATGTTGTTCCGTTTGCTTTATCACAAAAGTAAATTGTTGAAATATATCCACCAATTTGCACATTTGTTAATGTGTGATTGAATTATATCACTTTCACATAGTACACCACTATACTTAGTGAAAAGTAATATAATCATCACTTGCCACATGTTTGAGACTTTGAGTTATGTCAAACTACAAGTTGTGGTGGCTCTACGAATTTTTTTTAGTGCAGTCATTAATTAAGAGCATTCACATAAGTCCATGTAAAATGACATTTAGCCAAATTTTGCACAACTAACCCCAAAAATCACGCACATAAGCTTATGTATTATTGTGCAAAAGGAATTTTGTAGTTGTAGTAATTGTGTAAATATACATAGTTAATGCTCATATGTATTTTTTTTAGAGAGAGAGAATTGATAAAAAAATAATATTTTAATAAAATATAATGTAAAATAGATAGTTTGATATAAGTATTTTTAAAAAGTGGTTATGTAAATTTTTTATTAAAATATTTTCACCTGAAAATAGTTTATGATAAGAAAATAATTTCCGTTGAATCAAAACTAACCTTATTTATTTATTTATTTTTTTAATAATGGTAAAAAAAAATTAAATATATTATTTTCTATACTTTTTGGAGCAAATAGTACGATATTTAGGAGGACTCCTCGCAGTGCCCCACTCTCTAAAACTGCTACCTACATTCAACAAACCTCTTTCTTATTTTTACAGTCACAGAGTCGAAGTTGAAAAGTTGAAAGGAAAGAGGAAGGAGGAAAATCAGTTTATAACTCAGTTCGTCGACGCTGCCTGACAGTAACACAGGTCAGGTTGATCAATAATTGTTCTATGCTTATATCAAAGTTACTGTTTTTCATTCTTGTCATTATGGGTTTTGCTTTCCTGTTTTGCAATTGATATGTGTTTGATTTTTCCTTGTTCACTTTGACTGCACTTCAAAGTAATTTTTTGAATGTCATTATTGTTTTTGGTGAGATTATTTTTATGTCAAAAGCGTTGTAACTTAACTGATATTTCTCATTGATTCTAACGAACACGTTCAAGGTTCAAATTTCTCTTCGAGTAACCAAAAAAAAAAAAAAAAAACTTTGTGCACTTCTACTACTAAATTAGAGAAGAATTAGGAAGTCAACCTTGAACCCCAACAATCAAAATCAGGGCTTTATGGGTTTATCATGAAGTATGAACTCCTAGGCTTAGTCCATATAGACTAACAATTAGGGTTAATTAGTAACAATTGTGATTTGGGACTCCATCAAAAACTATACTGAGAAACACACCTATTAGATTTAGATGTTTTTGATTACGGCTTTTATGTTAGGGCATATGTGCAGATTTCTCTTAATTTTGATGTATACATGATGGCCTAAACCTTACGTCGGTTAGATACGTGTTTGTTTGATACAACTTAATTTTCAGCGTTTTGAAAATGTGTTATTTGAAAAAAGAGTTATACCCGGAAAAAAAATTGCAGTTTTTTGAAAAAGCAACAGAACTGAAACAAGCGGATATCAATTTATAAAAGACATTTTTTTGGAATGCCTTCATGCCCACAAGCACAATAAATGTGTATATAGTATAAATCTATTGATTTGTGAGATTGATTTTGTTTTCCATTTTTTCCAAAATAGTAATGGACGCCTTAGCAATGATGCATCATTTTTCTTCCATGAAGACTTTAAAGGATCTGAATTTTGAGAGCTGGACAGAGTGGAAAACCGATTTGCAAATTTTCCTTGGTTTGTGGGACCTAGATATTGCTCTTTACAAAGAAAAACCAACCGATGCATCTGACTATGAAAGATGGGAGAAAAGTAATCGCTTAAGCATTTTGATTATGAAAGCCAAGACTGATGGTGGTATTCGTGGTCTTGTGCATGACAGTACTGGCAATGCCAAACAATTTTTTGATGCTCTTGAGGCCTTATTTATGAAAATGGAGAGAGATGAGGCTTGTTCACTGTTTCGCAAGTTAGTGAGGATGAAATTTGATGGTGAAGGGAGTGTCTGTGAACACATTATGAAGATGGCCAGTATTTACTCAAGGCTGAGAGCTGTGAATTTTAAGGGCCTCTCTGATGATTCTTATCTTGTTGAAACGGCTGTCCATTCTCTTCCTCCACAGTTTTGGCCTCTGCAATCTGCATACGATCGTCAAAATAAGAATTTTGGATTGGATGAACTTTTATCCAGGTGTGCAGCAGCAGAAAAATTATTTAATGAAGTTGAAGATAATGATGTTAGTGATGCGTCTTTTGAAAGAGAGCAATCAGGATATACAATTGACAATGGCTGTAGGAAAAGTGCTAAAATTCAATGTTTTTCCTGTGGGGAGATAGGCCACAAGAGGAGGGACTGCCCCAACTGATGGTAAAAAAGCTAAGAGTTTTTACATTCGGTCATGTGTGACATGTATTTGATAATTTCTTGGATGATTATATTTTCTCTGGTAATGGAATCTCATATTGGCTTCCTATATTACAAAGCCCGAATAAATGGGGTTTCTTTCTTTAAATAAGTTATTCTAACAATCACCTCCCTCTCTTAAAATGTATAAAAGTGAAAGAAGAATTGGTTGTATATAATCATTGCAGTAGTTTTATTTCAAATGAGGCTTTAATGGATTTCACATTTTTTTTCCTGGCTGTTCAGGGGTTATGAGGCTATCTCACAGAAAAATGAAGGGAGATTTCTTGGAATGTTGGCTGTAAGGTGATAGTTTTATTCGGTTTCTGTCAGTCCTTCCTTGTGTAGGTTGAGTTAGTTGCATTTTGTTCAATTCTAGATGGTATAAACTATTAGTAATTCCTACCTAAATTATAAGATGGAGTTTAATTATATGTATTTGATTTTTAATTTTTTATATGAGCAATTTTCATCTAAATTAGATTGATCATAAAGTTGTTAGTGTGTGGTAGTGATAAGTGATCACACCATCATATTGTTGGGTCCCAAAAAATATTATCAAAAAAACTATCAATTCAAAATAGCAATCACACACAAGAACACAAATATTTACGTGGAAAACCCTTTCTCTTTGAAGGGAAAAACCACCGGCTAAAGAAAAAAATCGGCAATCTTTTTTCTCTATTCTTCAATATGCGGCTCCTACTTGGGTGCTCTCTGAAATCACTTGTGCGGCACCTTTCTCTTTTTTCTTTACTATAATCTGCAACACTCAAAACCTAATAAACCTTATTTATATAAAATCTGCCGCCTCACACTCCTAGGAACATATGGATTCCTAAATCAACTTATATAAAAGACTTCTCATAGAAATAGAATTCTATTCTGTTCAACAAGCTCATTACATGGGCTGTTACGTGGGCTGGACCCACAACACATGGCTTTCACATACAATAACCTCTCTTGGTGGAAAGTCTTGTTTCACCGACCCTGTTTTTGTTTGTGTAGAGAGAAATTCGTTTTGTGTAAGGTTGTAAATTTTGGGGTTGATGTATTTGTTCATACAGATTTGTCTATTCCCAAGGGGTGCAAATTTGCCAAGGACTCTCATTTGATTCTTGACATAATTTATTTTCTCTATGGACACAAGGCTATATAGTCTGTGATTATCACCCTAATGGGACTACAATTCGCATTTGGGACCAACAAAAGTTAAGTGATTGTAATTGACATCACCGCTGGCAATAAGTGAAATTTTATGTAATGGAGACTATAGTTCTTGCTATGGGGCCTCATTGCTCCATGTTTGAAGCAACACCTCAGTTCCTGTTAAGGTTTCTTCATTTTTTGGTTCGAAAGAAAAAGTCAGATGAGACTAACATGTCTTGTTAATTCAATAAATTTGAGATTTTACAATGCAAAACGAAGATTAGTGATAAGGATGGGTTGAATGTGACACGGGACAATCAGAATTTTGCAACAATTAAATTGAAAGACAGGAAAATAAAGGTTAGGAACCTAGAAATCAACACCTAGGCCTGGAGTTAGCACCAAGCGAGGAAAAAACTAATAGGAGTCAGCACTTAGGATACAATAAATAGTTTTCTTATACAAGAATACTAATCCCTAAATTTTTTTTATGAACAAAAAGGGGGGTGGGACCCTCCCTAGGCGTGACCATAGGGGCACCCCGCTAAGGAATGTTGGATTGACCCATAGCTATTGTGGTCTGGGGTGACTACAGAACTTATCCTATCATCTCAAGAGAGCTAGTAATCAGGGGCTCTTCAGCAGAGATACCCAAATTCCTCCCTAGGTACTCGCTTGGGCTCGAACTAGGGACCACAAATCTGATTCACAGATCTCAACCACTAGGCCACCCCTCTCGGGGCAATCCCTAATTAATTGGTGTAGAAAAATTTACTTATTACATATCAAAAATACTTTTGACTTCAAAATGAAAATACAAGGGCCTAAAATACAAATGCAGTTGATATCCAAAAATAAATAAATTGAGTTATAATAAAATCCTCCTTGTACATCCCGCAACATAATGTACCACGTATTGAAAGAGATATGGGGAATGAATTTATGTGTTATATAATATCGTGAGGATACATAACATCATATTCATTCAATTATTTATGATATTAGTATAACTACCAATAGCTTTTGTGTTCTTAAGTTAGTTCTCACCATGGCTACTCTTTTGCTGACTCGAAATTGATTGGTTTGAATAACCTTGAGCATCGATGGGTTTTAGGGAACAGTTTATGAAAAATAAAATAAAATTGAAAAATTGATCAACTAGATTATATATCTTAGTAAAATTGAGTAATGAGCACACCCCTCTGCAAAAGTATCGACATCACAAAACAGGGCTTTGGAAACCCGCCTAGGGAGGTCTCCCTTGTGAGGGAGAAGACTCATGTTACAGAAATATGATATATTTTCTCATTGTTAGGACTTATCCATCAACATAATAAGATAGGACCCACTTTCTTAGCTCATGGGCCATGCTATTGCATGTTTTTGTCTTTTTGCTTCTTTTTTTCCCAATTAAACAAGATCTTGAAATTCATTAGTAGTGTGTTTGGATGATATGATTTGGGCATTTAGATTTGGATTTGTTTGGATGAAATGATTTGGGCATTTGAATTTGGATTTGGATGATTGAAATTCAAATATCTTGTTTGGACAGTTTAAAAAATGTCAAGGATTTGAATTTAACAAATCTGCCAAAAATTATAAACTTTTAAAATACTTAGATTTGAAATAACTCTTAAAATAAATTGATGTGAACTAATTAAGTTACCAGACTCTTGGCTAAGAGCATTCCCAAAAAACTACTTAATCTATTTTACGTTTTCACTTAAATAATATACCCTACCTCTCATATTCTATTCTATTACCACTTTATTTGAATATTTTTATTTAATTTTATATTATCACTTTAAAAATACACCCTAGATTGCATATTCTCTTATTTTTATGAATTTTTTGTAATATTATCACTTTAAAAATACACCCTAGATTATGTGCTCTCTTCTTTTTATGAGATTAGAATAATTAGGATTGAATAAAAAAAACTATATAAAATAATAGTGCTTAAGATAGAGTTGTTATAATTTTTGCTACCGTGTATGTTTATTCTCAAAGGTTAATGTAGCAATTTAAAATAGATAAAATTTTTTAAAAAGCTGTATCTAAATTTTTATGCAGTGTAAAAATGTTTGCTAGTTACTTTTTTGTAAAAGTATGTTAAAATATACTTAAATTTTGAAAAAATAAAATTTTGATACGAGATAAAAAACTAAAGTTAACTTTTTTCCAAAAAATAAAACTAGATTATTTAAAATAATACTACGACAACAAAAATAGTGTAGAAGCCACATATCGTACATAAAATAAGTAAAATTAATTAGTTTATAATAGAATATTCAAAGGCACATTGAATATATTTACTTTTTTAGGGTAAATTTTAGTTCCCATACCCTATTATACATGCTTTGACTCTCGCTGACACTCACATAAACAATTAACCCTACCCATTTATGTAGAGTGAGCCACTGATCATAAACCGTAGGTCCAACAAATGCATGGGGCCACATTCTTTTAGTGGACTGTTTCATATGCTGACACGTTTGTTTTGGATGAATTCATATGCTGTGTCGTACTACTACCCGTCAACTCCTACGTACTCCTACGTTAATCCTCTTTACTTTTATTTAACAGAGAAGGTTGGGAAAGTTGAGAGTCGAAAGGAAAGAGGAAATTCAGTAAATTTATAGGGGAATTAAGATAAAAACATGGGTTTTACCAAGACTAAGGAAGCTGGAACCCAGTCCATGCTGCCTGATCCTGACAGTGACGCAGGTCAGTCTGGTTCATCAATAGTTGTTCTATATGTGCTGTATTCTATTTTCATTATTATCGTTATTGGGTTTTCCTTTTACTTTGCTCTTTCATTTTTGTTTTTAATTTTTCTTTGTTTACCTTGACTGCGGTTCGAAATTAATTTGTAATATATATACACACATGTAGGACTGGTTAATGTAAGCGGGGATTAACAATTTGTTTTAATTGCTTATAAAAAAATTTCTAAAATGAATGAATGAATAATTAATGTATTGAGTCCCTAAACTCCAACCATCAAAATTAGAGCTTTATGGGTTTATTATGAAGTATTGAGTCCTGGGCTCAGTCCGGATTTAGACCAACAATTAGGGTTAATAAATAAATTAAATAATATCTTATACATGTGACTAAACATGACTACTCTGTTGAGGAATGAGGATACAACAAATTTGGGACTAAGGCTCGGTAAACATAATTTGATTTTTTGATAATTCAATAGTTGTGGGAGAAGGGATTTGAACCGTAGATGCATCCATTGGAAACACTAGGAAGCACACATTTGAAAGGGAGAAACACATGTTAAATGTGTGTGATTCTGGGTTTAATATATGTGCATGCATGCATGATGATTTATCTTACTTTTGATATATACACGATGGCCTAAACCAGTGAACCTTTCTTTGGTTATATATGTGTGTCTGTTGATACAACTTATTTCTCATGCTTTTTTTTTTTTTTTTGAAAATTGGTGTTTGAAAAAGTTATACTTTAGAAAAGAAAAATAATAATAATAAGGGTGACATTTTGCTGTTTCTAACGGCTGAAACAAACATATTTCTTTTTATAAAAAGACATTTGTTGGAATGCCTTGATGCCAGGGACGAAGCCAGGATTTTAAGTTAAGGGGGGCGACTTTGACCTCTAGTTTGACAACTTCTTAGTTGTAGAGGTTTTTTTTTTTAGTTTTTAATGTGTGCATTTGCTAGGTAAAGACAATTATTCTATTTAAAACTTTTTAAAGGGCAGTTGTATATTTGAGTAAAATTGGTTAATTAGACTTAATTTTTTTTAGCTTTACTATTGGTGATTTTTGTTGTTGCACAAATGTTTTTGGGCTAGTATATGTTGTTTTAGATTTTAGATCTATAAATTTTTTTAATGGCCTTTAAAATGAGAAAAGTGCTAGAAGTATATTGATGATATAGCGAGTGATTATTGATAAGTAAAAAAGTGATGCAAGTAATAAACCCAAATGCGAACCAATAAGAATTTGTACTCCAACAGTTTATAAAAATATTGTAAATAAGTTTGTATCTTTAAAGTTACTCTAAAAAAATTCAATAATATTGTTAAAAGGGGTAAAATGTAATTTTATAGAACAAAATTGCTAAAATTAATGCATATATATATATATATATATATAAATATTTTTTTTTAAAATTAGGGGGGGCCACTGCCCCCCTTGGTCAATGAATGCCTCCGTCACTGCTTGATGCCCACATGCACACAAACATGCACTTAGTTGAAATAATTGCGTATATACCTATCGGTTTGTGAGTTTGATTTTGTTTTCTTGTTTTTCCAAAACAGTAGCTAATGCTTTAGCAATGATGAGTCATCTGTCTGCTATGAAGACGTTAAAGGATCTGGATTTTGAGAGCTGGATGGAGTGGAAAACTGATTTGCAAATTTTCCTTGGTTTGTTGGACCTAGATATTGCTCTTTACAAAGACAAACCAACCGAGGCATCTGAATTTGAAAGATGGGAGAAAAGTAATCGCTTAAGCCTTTTGATTATGAAAGCCAAGACTTATGAGGGTATTCGTGGTCTTGTGCATGACAGTACTGGCAATGCCAAACAATTTTTTTCTGCTCTTGAGGATATATTTATGAAAATGGAGAAAGAAGAGGCCTATTCCCTGTTTGACAAGTTACTGAAGATGAAATATGACGGTGAAGGGAGCGTCTGTGAACATATTATGAAAATGTCCAGTATTTTCTCAAGGTTGAGAGCTGTGGATCATACAGATCTTTCTGATTCTTATCTTGTTAAATTAGCTGTCAAATCTCTTCCTCTACAGTTTATGTCTCTGAAACTTGCATACGATCCTAAAAACAATGATTGGGGATTGGGCGAACTTTTATCCAAGTGTGCAGAAGCAGAAAAATTACATCATGAAATTGAAATTGAAGAGAATGATGTTAGAGATGGTTTTATGAAAGAGAGCAATCAGGATATACAAGTGACAATGACCGTAGGAAAAGGGCTAAAATTCAATGTTTTTCCTGTCAGGAGATGGGGCACAAGAGGTGGGAATGCCCAAACTGATAGGAAACAAGGTAAGAGTTTTTACACTCTTTCAGTGTTATGATACTAGTGAACATCCCTCTTCTGTGATGCAAAAGGGGATGGCAAGGATGCAGAAGCTTCATTTGTGAGCTTAATCTGGCCACTTTCAGAAATGTGGTGGTTCTCACTACTAATATGTAGATGTCATTATTGCTGATAGGCATGAGATTGGTGGATGGATTTTACCCTCAACCGTGGTACTTCATCTTTGTTTATATATGTGTGTGTCTCTTAATGTAAATTATAAAGTGGTTCAAAAAAATTATGTTCTGATGAGATGAAATTTGTGAACTTTGACCTGTTCATATGACACCATTATCCAAATTTTGTGAACTGCATGGGTGCTTGTTATGCTATGTTTCTGGTTATAACAGTGTTTTCTATCCACGAGGAACGTATTATCTCTCTGCATATAATTTTGATGTGGTCTGCTTGCGGTGAGACATCCAAATTGATATTTAAATACCATTTTCTTACCGTACTGTTTCCCCTTGACCGATTTTCCATGTTTGCAAGTGTTAGATCGTACATATGCATTTTATTAGGTAAGACTATATATTTTCTCATGCTTCAGCAATGATTATTATTATTTTTCCTCTTGAGAATTTCAATGTTAAATCTTTCATAGTTGGTTTTGTTATCAAATTTTTAATATGGTATTTGGAGGGAGTTTGGCATCTATTTGCTAAAGGTGGGACAAAAAAGATAAAAGTTAGCTTTAAAAAAGAAGAAGAAAGAAGTTCATTTTGTTGTTTATTTGGAAAAATGTGAGACAAAAAGCAAAAATTTGGAAGCAAATCCAAGTTTGTCAAACGGACTATTCAAGGGACTATATTTACTATTAATTTTATGTGCATCAATTCAACCTATTGGCTATTGCATCTACCAGACAGTAGAGCTGATTTATTTACCAGGGACCTTGATGTGTATGTTTGCTCTTTGGCTGGAGAATGTCTGTTCACGAAATACAGGCTGCAATTCACACTGGTTCAAGGCATGCAAGCCAGCTGCGATCAGTGTACTCTAGTAGAGAAACAGCGGAATGTGATTATGTGGTTTTTAAACAGATTGATTTCTTAGGAAGTTGCAAAATTCTGTTGGTGTTGAATCAAGTCAGTGGGGACTATGACGGTAATGTGTATGAGCTTTTGATCAGGGCATGATATCATCTTTCCAGTGGCTAATCCCTTTCCCATATTTTAGTTTTGAGTCAGTGGCAAGTTCAATTGCCTAGCTGAACTATTAGATCCAGGTCTTTAACTTGAAGACCAGATGCAATCAACCTTGCTCTTTCTGCCATGTTATGGAACAATTTAGATTATATGATTTGCATTTACTAAGCATAGTGAATAATAAATGAGTGCATGTATCGATGGTCTTCTTATTCAAAACCAAATCTGAGTGCCCTCATCAAATCCCTCTTGCAATGAAGACATATATGATGGTTGGGGTTTTCTAATCTGTATTTGCTTCAACTGTTCGATTGCTTGACTTGGTTTGGCAAGCGTAGTGAATAGTAAATGAGAGAAATACTTGTAGATAAGCTTCTTTTTCATAACCCCTGCACGTCCAAAGGGCAGTGCCTTGATACAATAGGTTTGAATTTAAGATGGTTGAGATTTTTTCAAATCTGTGTTAGCTTGGATTTTTCAACAAACTGCGCGTGTAATGTATCTTGTACCGGATGGTCTTGTAACCAGAGTTCTATATTTGATAGTACTTGATCTATTGATTCTATTCTTGAACGGTGATAGTGGGGTGTACAAGTGATAGTACAGCAGTAATAGTGTCTTTTGTGGACTCTTCAATCACCCCAATTAAAAAAAATTAATAAAAACTAAAACTTGTCAAATTAATTGTTGTGAAAACTGTAAGTTCATGTGGGTTTTAATTGTAAATGCTTTTGCATTTGTGTGATTAAGAAGAAAATATCTAATTAGACAGTTATAAACAACACTTTCTCACATTTGATGGGTTTCAAGTGAGACCCACGTGTTATTGTGAGGGGTTGCATTAGGACAAATTTTAGCTTCGAACTAGTTTGAAAGTATTTTTTTTAATCCATTATGTGATGGTTTATTAAACTATTTATGTGTATTATTTAAACTAGTCATATAATTTATTAAAAAATCATGTAACTAAAACTACATGTGGGTGGTCTTTTCAATTGCAGCATCGTGTTGGAAGAAGATAGATAACTTTTTTATAATTCAGGCGAACTTACTTACAAATGAGTGGATATTTTGCTCATAAGCACTATAGTTTTTTTTTTTTTTTTGGGTAAAATTTTGAACAATAATACAAAGTCAATACAACGTTGGGATCGGTTCACATCCAATTTAAAAATCTTCCGTTTCCTCCCATTTTCAAATAGATGAGTGACATGTGAAAGAAAAAATCCGAAAATTAGAAAAGGCCAACAATTTCTCATCTCTCTCTTCCCTCTGCCCTTTACAATCTCTTGAGCCAAACTGATTAGCAGCTTCGCTGAAAACCACCTACCACCACCCACTAGGAATCCACCAGACAACACAAATCCGCCACTATGACCCATGACGCTGCCAAGTCTGCAATCTAGATCCAAACATGAAAAACCACCTTTCAACCCAAGAACAATTTGTCGTCGCCTTCACCACCTCCACAAGGTCTCACCAATCACAAAAAAATGCAATTGGCCAATTTTATAAGAAGATGATATTGTGTATATACGTCCAGCTTGCCTCAAGTAGTACTTAAACCTATTCTTTTAACGTGATGTTGCCACATCACCTACTATCCAATCCTGTGGCAGAGTTTAAAACACACAGCCACCTCTTTTTTACTCAGAAATTCACAGAACAGAGCATCTTATGTTGGTTAAGGTTAAAATATCAAGACACAAAATACTGTTTTCCTGCCCAAGTTCTCCCCCTTCTTTTTTTTTTTTCTTTTTTTGGCCCTGACCGCCAAATCCTGGAACAACAAGAACTTAAAATTGCAGCGAACTATATACAGCCATGGTTGTAGACTTGTAGTAATCCCATTGGAAAACACATTTTTTTTCTTTGGTAAATAACAAGATCAGAAACTCCACAACTTATGTTGGATATTTTTATAAAAAATATCATATTTATTTTAATACCCATTTTTGTGAATTGAGAAAATCAATTATCCTTTAATGTCAGACACGTTAATTACTAAATTTTAAAAATTCAAATATAATTCAAAATTTGAATAGCTATTATCAATGGTTTTAATTAGGAAATCTTTGAAAATCAATGTGAATTTTAATACCATATATTGCCAGCTTTTAGTAAACTTTCCCTTATAAAATTTTGCTTTAAAACGTTTCTTTTAATATATTTAATAGTAACATCATAGAAAGAAAGTATCAGATATTGTACAACTATATATTTATATAATTTACCGTTGATGAGTTATAGCATTATATAATACTTTCCTTTCTTGGTTGTAATTATGGTGTGTAGTCAAGGTTTCAAAAGAAATTATTACTTGGCATTTAAAGGACAGCCAAGTAGGGGCTGTTATTTTGTTTTTATGGCATCTTGACATTAAAAGACAAACTTGTTTTTTCTATTAACTTACCTCAACGTACAAACTTTGGGGAAAAAAAGTTTTGACCAGTTTATATATATAAAGAAAGCTATTGAATCAGACATTGATTTCAATATTTTTATGACCATTTAAAGTTAACAAACGTTTTTATTTTTTGGCTAAGGATAAGCAATATGTCTGGCTATATATATATAGAAAGAAATAAAAGTTTCAGATACACTTTTTTATTTTTGAATTACAAAGCTACAAACTTTTCAGAAACAATTTTTTTTCTTAAACTCTTACCATCTTTTGCTTCTTACTACTCACAAAAAACATTTTATCTTTTACAAAATTTTTCTGGGAAAAGAAAGTATAATAGAGAGCTTATATCCTACGAGTAGTGTAGGCTCGCAAGGATAATTAGCAAAGATGGTTGGACTGTTGTATCTTGGGGACAACGTGCAGAAACTATTTGTCTAACTACATCAAATATACCGTAGACGACACGATTTGTCTCAAGACAGTGACTTGGTCCACACCTCATCTCTGCCACCTCTTTTGGTAAAATCAAATTGTGTAATTTCCATGAAAAATTCAGGTATTATCTCTCATTTATTTCCAACAACTTATGAACAAAAACTGATGATTGCAGCTTATTAGACACAACCATGGTAATCCATACTATCTCCCTCTAAAACAAAGTGCTGTAGTTGCAACAAGAACTCTTCACATCTTCCTACAAAAGCATATACAATATTGCCCTAGGCAAGGCCAAAATGCACCTGGTATGCCTTTTTTGTAAACTCAAACTAGATCTGCAGATAATAGCTTAAAAGTGCAATATCATCTTAGTTTTGGTAGACATTATCACATCTATTTGGGTTTATTCTCGCACTAGCACATAAATATGAGCGTTTAATATATTCATTGCGTATATTTTTTCTCTTGTAGAAGATTAAAGCTAATGAGCTAAGCATGTAGATAGGAAGCCAAGAGAATCCAATGGTGAATATCATTTGAAAAGTGGCTTTGAAGAATTTAATGAGTCAAAGATGTGTGGAAACATAAAAAGAAAGAGAAATTCGTTTGAGCAAGAAAAATCCTGACATAGAAATATTCTGACTAGTTTTGGTATTTTGGCCATATCTTTTTACTCCAATATCGGATTGACTTGATTCTTGTGACCACGGAAAGAGGACTTGAAGATCTAAAAAATTTTAGTTTATCAAAACTTCAGAATCCACCATATTTCAAGGCCAAAACCGGCATGAAAGTCAACCTACTGTTGAAAAAGGGGAATTGACATTTTTTATTTTCCTTTTTCGGAGAGCATGTGTTTTTAGGGTTTTGAATGTTATATATATTAAAGGGATATAAGGGCAGCCACGTTTTTGACTGCTGGAAACCTTATTTTTCACTAATTTGTTAGAGTTTTTATTTTCTATGGAAGCTTAAGAACATAAGCTAAGGTTAAGGGTAAATCTCCAGTGTGATAAGTTTCTACTATTCAATCCAATCATGTTTTTCACGTTTTGATTATTTAAATCAATTAATGTTTTCTTTTCATAATTGTTTTGTTAGATTGATATTTAATTTCTAATTCTCTCATAAGTCTATTCTTGAATTTTCTCATTATTAGAATAGGGTTTTATAATTTCTTTCGTAAAACTTAATAATCTTGTTAGATATTACTTTTGCCATTGTATTACCTCTAGGGTATGCAATGTTCTTGAGTTTTTCTACCAAAGTTATTATTTTCTAGACTAAATTTTTGGAACAGTTGTTGAATATAATCAACTAAAGAGAGTATTAATAAATCTGATTCTGTACTAAATTAGATTAGTAGTGAATGCTTTACAATATTGATGAACAAAACCTAATTTCAATCATATTTTCAATATATTATTAGTGCTTTTGACGTTTCTTATTTTCCTTTTATATTCGTAACACTGCCGTACAATACCGTTTTATAGGGGTGCAAATAATATGATTACTGCACATGCATTAACATGCCTTGCAGTGCCCCACTCTCTAAAACTACCTACAATCATAAAACACCTCTTTCTTATTCTTACAGTTACAGAGTCGAAGTTGAAAAGTTGAAAGAAAAGAGGAAAGAGGATAATCAATTAGAACTCAGTTTCCCGATGCTACCTGACAGTAACACAGGTCAGGTTGATCAATAATTGTTCTATGCTTATATCAAAGTTACATTGTTTCATTCTTGTCGTTTTTGGTTTTGCTTTCCTGTTTTGCAATTGATATGTGTTTGATTTTCCCTTGTTCGCTTTGACTGCGGTTTGAAGTAATTTTTTGAATGTGGTATTTTTTTAGTGAGATTAGTTTTATGTCATGAGTCTTGTAACCCAACTGATATCTTTTGGTAATTCCAACGAAGATGACTAAGGTTCAAAAATCAAATTTCTCTCCCCTTTGTAACCACACAAAAAAAAAAAAAAAAAAAAAAAACCTTGTGTGCACTTCTACTACTAAATTAGAGAAGCATTAGGAAGTGAACCTTGAACCCCAACCATCAAAATTAGGGCTTTATGGATTTATCATGAAGTATGAACTCCTAGGCTTAGACCAACAATTGGGGTTAATTGGTATCAATTGGGACTCTATCCAAAACTATACTGAGAAATACACCTATTACATGTGTTTGATTATGGCTTTTATGTGAGTGCATGTGCGCAAATTTCTCTTAATGTTGATATAAACATGATGGCCTAAACCTTACTTCGGTTAGATATATGTCTATTTGATACAACTTATTTTTCAGCTTTTTGAAAATATGTTATTTGAAATAAGTTATACCTAGAAAAAAGTGAGGTTTTAAAAAGGCAGCAGAACTGGAACAAGAAGATATCAATTTATAAAATACATTTGTGGGAATGCCTTGATCCCCACAAGCACAATAAGTGTGTGTATAGTATATTCCTATTGATTTGTGAGAGATTGATTTTGTTTTCCCTTTTTCAAAAACATTAGCACATGCCTTAGCGATGATGAGTCATTTTTCTGCCATGAAGACTTTGGAGGATCTGAAATTTGAGAGCTGGACAAAGTGGAAAACCAATTTGCGAATTGTACTTGGTTTGTTGGACCTAGATATTGCTATTTACAAAAAAAAACCAATCGATGTAGCTGAATATGAAACATGGGAGAAAAGTAATCGCTTAAGCCTTTTGATTATGAAAGCCAAGACTGATTTTGGTATTCATAGTCTTGTGATGAGAGTACTGGCAATGCCAAACAATTTTTTGATGCTCTTGAGGCCTTATTTATGAAAATGAAGAGAGATGGGGTCTATTCACTGTATCGCAAGTTAGAAAGGCTGAAGTTTGATGGTGAAGGGAGTGTCTTTGAACACATTAAGAAGATGGTCAGTATTTACTCAAGGTTGAGAGCTGTGGATTTTATGGGTTTCTCTGATGATTCTTATCTTGTTAAAATGGCCGTCAATTCTCTTCTTCCCCCACATTTTTCGAATTTGCAACTTGAATATGAACTTCGTGAAAAGGATTGGGGATTGTGCGAAGTTTTATCCTATTGTGAAATAGCAGAAAGGGTTCATAATAAAGATGAAGAGCGCAATGTTAGTGATGCATCTTTTGAAAGAGAGCAATCAGGATACACAAGTGACAATGATTGTAGGAAAAGGGCTAAAACTCGATTTTTTTCCTGTGGGTAGATAGGGCACAAGAAGTGGAACTGCCCCAACTGTTGGGAAAAAAGGTAACAGTTTTTACATTCTATTATATGTGATTTCTTGGATGATTAGATATTCTCTGGTAATGGAATCTCATATTGGCTTCCCATATTACAAAATACTGTTGGAAAAATAGCATGGAGTGAATAAGAAATTGAAATTTTCTATGTTCACTTGAAAATGTTATTATAAGTGGTAAAAATTTTGAGTTCCACATAAGAAAGGAAAGAGATAATATATGAGTTTATATGCTCATGAGCTGGACATTGGGTTGGGCTTTTGGCATATGTGGACTAGGCCTACTTGTCCAAATAATAATATTTTATTATTTTAATTTGTTGAGTTAGTTAGTCTGTGCACAACAGTTATTACTGAAATAGAGTGCCTGTTCAGTAACGTATAATTTTACATAGTCCCTCATTCATAAAAAACTACTTTTTTAGAAAACTCTCCTAGTGATAATATTTTGTGCATTTTCATTTTGTGTCAAAGAGAGAGCAAGAGACATCAAGAAGTTCGCAAAACATGACCTTGTGTGCTTCGTTTTCGTGCTGTAGATCATTTTATCATAGGAGGCAGACATCTGTGAGTCTCAAAGCACCACAGTGGTTGTGTGAGGGGCGAAATCCGCTTTAAGGAGATTGTGTAAAACACAAGACTTGATCTGAATTGTTTACATCTATTTGTGTTATTGCTTATTCTTAGATCTGTGTATTGTTCCTTTTGCTTTCTCACAAAAATAAATTGTTGAATATCTCCAACAGTCTTAAAGCAGATTTAAAATATTTCTTTAATTTATTTTTGTGAATACTGTGTGTATCGGTATGTTTTACTGTGCAATTTATATCTTTGCCCTCTGGGTAGTTCTGCATAATGTATTGTGACTATGCGAGATTGTTTTGATTGATACGTTTTGCAAAAATGGTGTTTAATCCTTAACTATTGCAAGTTGCATTTGATTTGATTGGATGATAGGTTTGATTGATAAATGGTAAATGTGTACTGTTGCTGATCTTGCCATGGTATGTATATATAACTTTTTGTCCTTTGTACGGTTGGTATGTAAGTGAGTCTCTTTGATTTCTCGGCAAACTTGGGTTTTTTGAGTGTAATTAAAGTTGGGTTTGTTTTTAGTGCAGGGTTCTTTTTCTTTTGACTTTGATTGTGTTTCTTTCATATTGTGCAGAATACTTTCACTATTAAATATCTTTTGGCTTATAATATATTATATGTTATTAAGCTTTTTTGTGATATTTGCTTGGCTGGGCATTATTTAGATTTTATTGTTTAGTTCGTGTGCACTGTGCTGCTATATTTCTGCAATTCGGTGTTGAAAAAAAAAATAGTTGGCTTGACTTTCCTTTTTGCACAGTAACATTTGGAAGTAAATATTTATATTTATTTCTTAAACTCGGCTGGTTTTGAGGATTCAATTTGTTTGAATTTTGTTGAACACAGATGTCAAACAAAATTGTTGTGAATCCATTTGTGGCTCAAACCAATATGAATTTTTCTACTGTGATTTCTAAAGTGAACTTGGTAGGAGGAAATACCAAGGAATGGTGGGTGGACACTGGGGCTACTCGCCATGTATGTTCAGAAAAGAAAATGTTTTCTACATATAATCCTGTGGGTAATGGAAGAAAAATTTTCGTGGGAAATTCTTCAACCTCTAAGATTGAAGGAATTGGAAAGGTTGTGCTTAAAATGACTACGAACAAGTTTCTTACTTTGAAAGATGTACTGCACGTGCCAGAAATTCAAAAAAACCTTGTATCTAGCTCATTGTTGAGCAAAAATAGTTTTAAGTTGGTTTTTGAGTCTGATAAATTTTCACTCTTTAAGAATGGAATGTATGTGGGCAAAGGATATTTGAGCAATGGTCTATTTAAGATGAATGTAATGACTGTTATTGATAACAATAAAGGTGAATCTTCTGTTTACATGCTTGAGTCATCTAATGTATGGAATGGTAGATTGGATCATGTTAATTATCATACTTTACATAGACTAATCAATTTAAATTTATTGTCTAAATTTGAAATTGATTTTGATCATAAATGTGAAACTTGTGTGGAAGCTAAAATGACTAGAGCATCTTTTAAATCAGTTGAAAAAAACACTGAACCTCTTGATTTAATACATAGTGATGTATGTGACTTGAAATCTGTACAAACTAGAAGTAGTAAGAAATATTTCATCACTTTTATAAATGATTGCACTAAATACTATTATGTGTACTTGCTATGGAGTAAGGATGAGGCAATTGAGGCATTCATGCAATATAAGAATGAAGTTGAGAATCAACTCAACAAAAAGATTAAAGTTCTAAGGAGTGATAGAGGTGGGGAATATGAATCACCTTTTGGTGAGTTATGTTTACAGCATGGTATTGTTCATCAAACCACCGCACCTTATTCACCTTAGCAAAATGGAGTTGCTGAAAGGAAAAATGAAACCTTAAAAGAAATGATGAATGCAATGTTGATAAGTTCCAATTTACCACAGAACTTGTGGGGAGAAGCTATTCTTTCTGTCAATTATATTCTTAATAAATTAGCTAAAAAGAAAACCAATAAGACATCCTATGAATTATGGAAAGGTAAAGTGCCTTCTTATAAATTCTTAAAGGTGTGGGGGTATTTGGAAAAAGTGGTGGTCTCTATTCCTATAAGGATAAAGATGGGACCAAAAACTATTGATTGTGTTTTCATCGGTTATGCTCATAATAGTATTGCATATCGATTTCTAATTTATAAGTCTGACATTCCTGACTTACATGTCAATACTATTATTGAATCCAGGAATGCGTCATTCTTTGAGGAGATATTTCCTTACAAATCCACACAAGAGTCAAGTTCTCATAAGAGAAACTTTGAGTCTATGTCTAGTACCTCTCATGATCAAGAGTTAATGGAAGAGAGGAATGAGGTTAAGCCTAGATGGAGTAAGAGGGCTAAAACGTTAAAATCATTTGGTTTGGATTTTCTAACTTATATGTTAGAAGATGAACCTCAAAACTTCAAGGAAGCTATCTCTACACCTGAGGCGCCTTTCTAGAAAGAAGCTGTCAATAGTGAGATTGAATCGATCCTTCAAAATCATACATGGGAACTAGTGGATCTTCCACCAGGTTGTAAACCTCTAGGATATAAATGGATATTCAAGAGGAAATTAAAGGCTGATGGATCTATTGATAAGTATAAGACAAGACTTGTTGTTGGAAAGGGTTATAAACAAAAGGAAGGTGTGGATTATTTTGACACATATTCACATGTTACAAGAATAACGTCCATTCGGATGTTGATAGCTATTGCAGCGTTGCATAACCTAGAGATACATCAAATGGATGTAAAAACAGCATTCTTGAATGGTGAATAAAATGAGGAGATTTATATGGAACAACCAGAGGGGTTTATTGTTCTTGGTCAAGAAAAGAAAGTGTGCAGGCTTGTTAAATCTCTTTATGGATTAAAGTAAGCTCCAAAGCAATGGCATGAGAAATTTGACAATGCAATGATGTCAAATGGGTTTAGAATCAATGAGTGTGACAAATGTGTGTATATTAAAGATATTGCAAATGGCTATGTCATTGTGTGTCTCTATGTTGATGATATACTCATTATAGGTAGCAATAATGATATCATTAAAGCTACCAAGAGAATGTTGACTATTGAGTTTGACATGAAATATTTAGGTGTTGCAGATGTGATACTAAGAATGAAAATTTTTAGAAAATCTAATGGACTTGTCTTATCTTAATCACATAATGTTAAGAAAGTTCTTGAGAAATTCAAGAAATATGATGACAGTCTAGTGAGAACACCTATAGATGTAAATTTACATTTAACTAAGAATAAAAGGTAAGACATATCTCAATTGGAGTATTCGAGAATAATAGGTAGTCTTATGTATATAATGAACTGCACTAGACTGGACATAGCATATTTTGTCAGCAAGTTGAGTAGATACACTAGTAATCCAGGAGAAGACCACTGGAAGGCATTAGTTAGGGTTTTGAAGTATTTGAAATACACTCTAAACTATGGGTTGCACTACACTCGGTATCCAGTTGTACTAGAAAGGTATACTGATGCTAATTGGATATCCGACACAAAAGACACCAAATCCACGAGTGGATATGTCTTTACGCTTTGTGGTGCAGCGGTATCTTGGAAGTCTTCTAAACCAACATGCATTGCTAGATCCACAATAAATCAGAATTTATCGCATTGGACAAAGCTAGAGAAGAAGCGAAGTGGCTCGTCATTTCCAGGAGGATATGCCAATGTGGATGAAACCTGTGCCCTCTATTTGTATACATTGTGATAGCAAATCAGCTATTGGTAGGGCATAGAGTCATATGTACAACGGTAAGTCTCGACATATACGTCGAAGACATAATACCGTGAGGCAGTTGCTCTCTAATGAAATTATTTCCATTGGCTTCATAAAGTCGAAAGAGAATATAGCGGATCTGTTAACCAAAGGTTTAAGTAGAGAGTAAGGAAACTGCTCATCGAGGGTAATGGAGTTAAAGCCTATAACTTAAAGTTTCCATGACAGTAACCCCACCTAGTTGACTGGAGATCCCAAGATCTAGGTTTTCAAAGGGACAACAAAATTGTGGAGACTAGTTTTTATCACTATGGAGATAACATCTCCCACCCATTTGTATGATGAAATAGTGATTCCCGTAAGCGATGTTCAAGGTAAGCTTTGCTTTTAATGATTCTTATATCTTGGAATTCCAAGTGGGGTATTGCAAGATACTCTTAATAAGAATCGCCTATATGAGTGTGAAGTGGGCCGCTTCTATGAGAGTTTCAAGGCTAAATTCTCTAAAGCACTTCATGAATTTACTAAGATATGTTCGGGGCCAAAATGAACACAACTATAAGAATGAAATATGTCCGAAAATGAGTTGTGTGAATTCTATTGTCCTGGTATACACAAACGGTTGAACAGTTCAAAACATCATATTCACTGGTTAGTTAGTATATCCGATAGTCTTTCACAAAGGAAAGTTCAAAGTCACAAGCTACTTCTCCCGTTACAGTAACTTTTCTTCTACTCTTTGTGTGTCTGTATCATCATTTGTATTGTGTTTATCAATTTCTATTCATGTGGGGAACTGTTAAAAAGAATAGTATGGAGTGAATAAGAAATTGAAGTTTTCTATGTTCACTTGAAAATGTTATTATAAGTGGTAAAAATCTTGAGTTCCACATAGGAAAGGAAAGAGATAATATATGAGTTTATATGCTCATGAGTTGGACATTAAGTTGGGCTTTTGACATATGTGGACTGTGCCTACTTGTCTAAATAATAATAATTTATTATTTTAATTTGTTGAGTTAATTAGTATATGCACAACAGTTATTACTAAAATAGAGTGTCTGTTCAATAACATATAATTTTTACATAGTCTCTCATTCATAAAACTACTTTTTCAGAAAACTCTCCTAGTGAGAATATTTTGTGCATTTTCATTTTGTGTCAAAGAGAGAGTAAGAGACATTAACTAGTTCGCAGAGCATGACCTTGTGTACTTCATTTTCGTGCTGTAGATCATTTTATCCTAGGAGGCACACGTTTGTGAGTCTTAAAGCATCATAGTGATTGTATGAGAGACGAAATTTGCTTTAAGGCGATTGTGTCAAATACAAGACTTGATCTAAATTGTTCATCCTTCACGCATTTGGTCTGTGAATTTTTAATTATTTGTAGATTTCTTTATATATATATATATATATATATATATATATATATATATATATATATATATTCAGTATTTGTTTATTGTTTTTGCCTTTTACATCTATTTGTGTTATTGCTTATTCTTAGATCTGTATATTTTCCTTTTTGCTTTATCACAAAAATAATTTGTTGAAATATCTCCAACAAATACAAAGCCCGAATAAATGGGATTCTTTCTGTAAATAAGTTATTGTGACAATCACCTCTCTTGCTTAAAATGTATCAAAAGAAAGAAGAATTGTATGTATATAATCGTTGCAGTAGTTTTATTTCAGGTGATGCTTTAATGGATTTTCACTTTTTTTCCTGGCTGTTCAGGGATTATGAGGCTATCTCACAGTGAAATGGAGGGAGATTTCTTGATATGTTGGCTGCAAGGTGTTAGTTTTATTCATTTTTCGTCAGTTCTTCCTTGTGTAGGTGAATTAGTTGTATTTTGTGCAGTTCTAGATGGTATAAACTATTAGCAATTCTTACCTAAATTATAAGATGGAGTTTATTTATATTTATATATTTTTAAAATTTTATATGAGCAATTTTCATCTAAATTAGATTGTTCGTAAAGTTGTTAGTGTGTGGTAGTGAATTAGTGATAGGTAATCACATCATAATATGACTCTCACATACAATAACATCTCTTGGTGGATGGTCTTGTTTCACAAATGCTATATTTGTTTTGGGTAGAGAGAAACCAGTTTTGGGTAAGGTTGTTGGTTTTAGGGTTCATACAGATTTGTATATTTCCAAGGGATGCAAATTTGGTTATATATAAATACTAGGGACTCTCATTTGCATCCTGACACGATTTATTTCCTCTGTAGACACAAGGCTATAGTATGTGATTATCACCCTAATGAGACTACCATTCACGTTTGGGACCAATAAAAGTTAAGCGATTGTAATTGACATCACTGCTAGCAATAAGTGAATTTTCTTGGAATGTGGATTGTAGTTCTTGCCATGGGGTCTCATTGCAATGCAAATTTGAGATTTTACAATACAAAACGAAGATAAGATTAGCGATAAAGAAGGGTTGATATGGGAATGTGACACATGAAAATCAGAATTTTGCAACAATAAAATTGAAAGACATAGGAAACTAAAGGTTAGGAACTTAGGAATCAACACCTAGACTTGCTTGGAGTTAGCATCAAGCGAGAAAAACCCACTAAGAGTTAGTACCTAGATTTGGTCAGAGTCAGTATTATAAAAAAAAAAAAAAAATTGTCATTCATCAAAATCATCATTAGAAAGGAGTATAACAATTTGCTTATACATGTATACTAAACTCTAATTTTTATTGGTGTAAGAAACCTTACTTATTAAATTATAAAAATACCCAGGACTTTTGAAATAAAAATAAAATGGCCTAAAATAAAAATACAATTGATATCCAAACATATATTAACTGAAATATAATAAAATCTTTCTTGTACATCAAGCACCATAATGGAGCACATATTGAAATAAATGTGGGGAATGAATTTATGTGTTGTAAAATATCGTGAGGATACATGTATAACATCATATTTGTTAAATTATGAACGACATCAGTATAATTACCAATAGTTTTTTCGTTATCAATTCTCATCATGGCTGCCCTTTTTGCTCAGTAGAAAATTGATTGGTTTGAATAACCTTGTGCATCGATGGGTTTTGGGTAACAGTTTATGAACAATAAAATAAAATAGGCAATTTGATCAACTAGATTATATCAGTGGTTTTTTAAAGTGAACTCCAAAAATAATTTGCTAGGGGACCTAGGCAATTGTAATTAGTAATTATGGCTCATTAACACATCTAAAATTGAGTAATGAGCACTCACTCCACTTAACAGGGCTTTGGAAACCCACCAAGGGAGTTCCTTGTGAGGACTGGTACATCAACATAATAAGATAAGGCCCACTTTACTAACTAATGGGCCGTGCTATTGCTTCTTCTTCTTCTTCTTCTTCTTTGGTCTTTTAATCTCAACTAAACAAGGCACTAGAATTCTTAGTTCTTACTTCTTAGGGGATTTCCTAGGAAAATTCAGGTATTTACAATTAAATTCGATTATATATTGTGTCACCTTATTAACATTTAGATAAATACATATATGGACACTATTTATTTTAGTATCTATTCCATTTAAGATATTGAACAAGTGATTAAGAGTCTTATAGCTCAACTAATCCCCTTCTATTAAAAAAAAAGAAGAAGAAGAAGAAACTCAACTAATCCACCTCTTCCATTGCAACTATTAAATTATTAAAAAAAATTAAAGATGTGATAAAATCTCAACCATTTATCTAACTATTTTTTTTAATAAAAAACTATAAATTGTTAGTATTGTAACTTGTAAGAACTTCTAAAAAATCTTAATCCCAAAACTCGTCGTTTCTACAAGCTAATTCCTTAATTTCTTCAGTAATCACCATTGTGTCCCATTAAGGATTCCTGTAGGGGAGTACAATGAGATTGATTGTCGAAGCTGCATCTCACTCTAATTAGAGAAAGCTGGAAATTTCTAACTGGAGATGAGTTGCTCCCTAAAAAGTTAGATGTGGAGCATTTTTTTTTTCTACTCAACAATTTAGCTAAAAGAGCATTTGTAAACCCAGAGTAGTGAGTGCTCTTCAAATCATTTCCCCTCAACCCCGTCCCCAAATTTTAGGGACCACATTTCAAATATAACCTACATCATACTTTTTTATTTTTGTCAATTCTACTAAAATATTCATTTTTTATTCCATTTGTTGGAAAGTAACTTGTGCTAGCTCCATGAAAAGGATATTGCATATCAGGCATATATAACAATTCTCTAAAATAGGGTGGATTCTACAAACGTGAAATCCACTCCATATGAGAGGAAGTTACTTATACCCATTAGAGCATGCCCCTTACAAAGGATATGGATCTCAAACTTGTGTAGGCCACATGTCCGTGAGAGGCTTGTTACATAAAGCAGGTACAAGAGATAATTTTTGCAATTGTAGATCCTACAGAACATTGGACAAAAAAATGCAATTGGCCAATTTTATAAGAAGATGATATTGTGTATATAAATCCGGCCTGCCTCGAGTAGTACTTAGGCTTATTCTTTTAGCGTGATGCTGTCACATCACCTACTATCCAATTTTGTGGTGGAGATTAAAATACACTGCCACTTTTTTTTTACTTAGAAATTCACGGAACAAAGCACCTTATGCTGGTTAAGGTTTAAATAGTAAGACACATTTTTTTCCTGCCCAAGTTCTCCCCGGTCTTCTTTTTTTGGCCCTGACCGCCAAATCGTGGAACAACTAGAACTTAAAATTGCACGAACTAAATACAACCATGGTTGTAGACTAGTAGCATATTCCCATTGGAAAACACTTTTTTTTTCTTTGGTAATCAACAAGATCAGAAACTTCGCAACTTACCAACAAAAACTGATGATTGCAGCGTATTAGACACAAACCATGGTAATCCAAACTATCTCGCTCTAAAACAAAGTGCTGTAGTTGCAACAAGAACTCTTCACATCTTCCTACAAAAGCATATACGATATTGCTATAATCAAGGCCAAAATGGTAAAATGCACCTGGTATGCCTTTTTTGTAAACTCAAATTAGAGCAGCTGGCAATAACTTAAAAGTGCAATATTATCTTAATTTTGGTCAGCATTATCACATCTATTTGTATTTATTCTCATACTTACATGTAAATATGAGAGTTCAATATATTCATTATGTATATTTTTTTCTCTTGTAGAAGATTAAAACTAATGAGCTAAGCATGTAGACATGAAACCAAGAGAATTCAAAGGTGAAGATCAATTGAGAAGTGGCTTTCGAATAATTTAATGAGTCAAAGATGTGTGGAAACATAAAAAGAAAGAGAGAAATTCGTTTGAACTAAAGTTGGAAAAAATCCTGACATGGAAATATTCTGACCAGTTTTGGTATTTTGGTCTATCTTTTTACTCCGATATCGGATTGACTTGATTCTTGCAGCCACAGAAAGAGGACTTGAAAACCTAAAACTTTGTAGTTTAGCAAAACTTCAAAATCTTCGGTATTCAAGGCCAAAACTGACCTGGAAGTTGACCTACCATTGAAAAACGGAAATTGACTTTTTTTTTTTTTTCCTTTTTAGGGAGCATGTGTTTTTAGGGTTTTGAATGTAATATATATTAAACGGGTACAAGAGCAGCCACGTTTTTTGCTGCTGAGAAGCCTTATTTTTCATAAATTTTTATTGTTTTTATTTTCTATGGAAACTTAAGAACCTAAGGTAGGGTTAGAGGTAAATCTCAGTATTGTAAATTGTCCACTATTCAATCTAAACATGTTTTTTACGTTTTGATTATTAAAATCAATTGTTCTCTTTTCATAATTGTTTTTTCAGATTGATACTTAATTTCTAATTCTTTCATAAGTCTATTCTTGAATTTTCTTATTGTTAAAATAGAGTTTTACAATCTCTCTAGTAAAACATAATAATCTTGTTAGATATTACTTTTGTCATAGTACTGCCCCTAAGGTATGTGATATTCTTGAGTTTTTCTAGCAAAATTATTATTTTCTAGACTAAATTATTGGAACAATTGATAAATATAATCAACTAAAGAGAGTTTATTAATAAAGCTTATTTCTAAATCTTCCAATCAAATAGCATGTGTTTACTTATCAAGATTGTGTACTAAATTGGATTGGTAGTGAATGCTTCACAATATTGGTGGACAAACTCTAACACACTAATGATTTTAATTATTGAAATTTTACCAAACTTTCTTTGTACTAGTTTCAATCATATATTCTATATATTCTTCTTTGAATGTGTAATTACATTGTACCTATGGTGTTCCCTTCTTTATCATTTTTATTTTATTTTATTTTTGAAACGAAGAGGGAAATTATTTATTTGTCAATTCCTAATCTTATATCTATCTTAGGGTGTAATGAAAAATTATTTCACTACACATAATACTCATCACACCTATAGATTTTTTTTTTTTTTATGATTGAAAAATGTAGTACTCTCAAATTATTATAAATAAATAATCTAAATTAACCTTTGCCCAAATAATACTAGCCCCAGAGGCTAGTATTATTGGTGCCTTTGACGTTTTCTTTTTTTTCTTTTTTTTGGTGGAACGACAATTTTAGTTATATTACAATTTCAATTACAAAATTGGACGACATCAGCCCGCGCTTGCAAAGAGGACGCTACCTCGTTACAAACAACCAAGGAAGCCGTCATCATACAAAATAGACTATCCCATGTTTTTGGTTCTAACTTGCAGTTACATTACAGCGAAATTGAATCTTGAAGTTTCGGAAACCGCATAGTCGGCATTCTTTGAGGAGTGGATATCGGATAACGTGAGTGAGTGGCCCTATATATCCGCTACACTACCATACCATACCGCTTTATAGGGGTGCAAATAATGCGATATTAACTGCACATTAACAAGCCTCACAGTGCCCGACTCTCTACTCCTACCATCATAAAAACTCTTTCTTATTTTTACAGTTAACAGAGTCGAAGTTGAAAAGTTGAAAGAAAAGAGGAAAGGGGATAATCAGTATGGAACTCAGTTCCTCGATGCTGCCTGACGGCAACACAGGTCAGGTTAATCAATAATTGTTCTATGCTTATATCAAAGTCACTGTTTTTCATTCTTGTCAATTTGAGTTTTGCTTTCCGGTTTTGCAATTGATATGTTTTTTATTTTTCCTTGTTCTCTTTGACTGCGGTTCAAAGTAATTTTTTGAATGTGACAGTTTTTAGTGAGATTAGTTTTATGTCAAGAGTCTTGTAATTCAACCAATACCTCTTGATGATTCTAACGAAACGATTAAAGTTCAGAATTCAAATTTCTCTCCCCCTTGAAAAAAAAAAAAAGTTGCGCTATTCTACTACTAAATTAGAGAAGAATTAGGAAGTCAACCTTGAACTCCAAGGACTTTATGAGTTTATCATGAAGTATGAACTCCTAGGTGTAGAGCAACAATTGGAGTTAATTAGTATCAATTGGGACTCTTTATCAAAATCTACACTGAGAAATACACCTATTACATGTGTTTGATTACGGCTTTTATGTGAGTGCATGTGTGCAGATTTCTCTTAATGTTGATATATACATGATGGCCTAAACCTTACTTCCACTACAACAAAATGTATTTTTAGTGAGGAAAAAATTCGTTATTTGATACAACTTATTTTTTAGTTCTTTGAAAATGTGTTTTTTGAAATAAGTTATACCTAGAAAAAAAAAGTGAGGATTTTAAAAATGCAACAGAACTGAAACAAGAAGATATCAATTTATAAAATACATTTGTGGGAATGCCTTGATGCCCACAAGCACAATAAGTGTGTATATAGTATATTCCTATTGATTTGTGAGATTGATTTTGTTTTCCCTTTTTTACGAAACATTAGCGCACGCCTTAGCAATGATGAGTCATTTTTCTGCCATGAAGACTTTGGAGGATCTGAATTTTGAGAGCTGGACAAAGTGGAAAACTGATTTGCAAATTGTACTTGGTTTATTGGACCTAGATGTTGCCCTTTACAAAGAAAAACCAACCGATGCAGCTGAATATGAAACATGGGAGAAAAGTAATCGCTTAAGCCTTTTGATGATGACAGCCAAGACTGATTTTGGTATTCGTGGTCTTGTGTATGACAGTACTGGCAGTGCCAAACAATTTTTTGATGCTCTTGAGGCTTTATTTATGAAAATGGAGAAAGATGGGGTCTATTCACTGTATCGCAAGTTAGCAAGTATGAAGTTTGATGGTGAAGGGAGTGTCATTGAACACATTAAGGAGATGGCCGGTATTTACTCAAGGTTGAGAGCTGTGAATTTTATGGGTTTATCTGATGATTCTTATCTTGTTTCAATGGCTGTGGATTCTCTTCTTCCTCCACGTTTTTCATATCTGCAACATGAATATGAACTTAGTAAAAAGGATTGGGGATTGCGCGAACTCTTATTCTATTGTGCAATACTAGAAATGGATCATGATAAAGCTGAAGAGAAAAATGTTAGTGATGCATCTTTTGAAAGAGAGCAATCAGGATATACAAGTGACAATGACCGTAGGAAAAGGGCTAAAGCTCGATGTTTTTCCTGTGGGGAGATAGGGCACAAGAGGTGGAATTGCCCCAACTGATGGGAAAAAAGGTAACAGTTTTTACATTCTATTATATGTGACATGATGCTCAATTTCTCTAAATAAGTTATTGTGACAATCACCTCCCTTGCTCAAAATGTATCAAAATTAATGAAAGAAGAATTGTGTGTATATATATAATCATTGCAATAGTTTTATTTCAAGTGATGCTTTAATGGATTTTCACTTTTTTTTTTCCTGGCTGTTCAGGGATTATGAGGCTAGCCTGCTGACAAATGGAGGGTGATTTCTTGGTATGTTGGCTGCAAGTTGTTAGTTTTATTTAGTTTTCGTCAGTTCTTCCTTGTGTAGGTGAGGTAGTTGTATTTTGTGCAATTCCGGATGGTATAAACTATTAGTAATTCCTACCTAAATTATAAGATGGAGTTTATTTACATCTATTTGTTTTTCAATTTCTTATAGGAGCAATTTTCATCTAAATTAGATGGTTCGTAAATTTGTTAGTGTGTGGTAGTGAATTAGTGAGAGGTAATCACACCATAATATGGCTCTCATATACAATAACCTCTCTTGGTGGATGGTCTTGTTTCACAGACACTATATTTGTTTGGGTAGAGAGAAACCGGTTTTGGATAAGGTTATTGGTTTTAGGGCTGATATATCTATTTAGGGCTAGCCAAAGGCCTAGGCCTAAGGCCCCACCCAAAAAAAAAAAAAATCTTCTTAGGAAAAAAGACCCTACATCCCATGGTTAAAGACTCAAATTTTTATAAAATTATATATAGTTTTTAAAAGGTTGGGCATTTTTTTTATTAGTGATGTTAAGAATACTACAAATTTTACTATTGACTTAGAAATTGTCATGTTACTAAACACAAAAAAGTGATTTAAACATTCATTAGTTAGATTGATGAATTTCATCAATGAGAATCAATGTCACATCATATTGTGAACATTTTATAGTGCTTCTAGCACATTTTTCCTTTTCATTTATATTAAGACTCTCAATGTACGAGACCAATAAAACCCTAACCCAATTGAAACCCTAATATGTTTCAAAAAAATGTTGCGAATGTATTAAATCATCAATTATAGATTAATCTCCCCTAACAATTTGAGACTTTAATTTTGTAAACTCATATCTTACAAAGCCACACACCAAATAATATCTATTTCTTTCTCTTAAAAACAAGATATAAAATTAAAAATTAGATTACAACTTTACTTAACCATGCATCATCGTATATTCAAAATAAAGTATCTTTTTTAATTGTAATATATTTTTATTAATATTTATGGTTCAACTATGATATTCACTTTTCTATATGAAATTAACATTAGTTTAGTTGGTATTATTCGTCAAATTATATATTTAATGTATTTAATTAACCTTGATTTGACTAGTATTAAATAATTTTTTTAATTAATATTTACATATTAAAACCACTGCATAAATTTTTCACTTTAAGCCCCAAGCCCCAAATTACATTTGTCTATTCCCAAGGGATGCAAATTTGTCTGCTCCTAATGGTACTACCATTCGCGTTTGGGACCAATAAAAATTAAGATTGTAATTGACATCACTGCTAGCTAGCTAGCAATAAGTGAATTTTTTTTTTTGGAATGGGGATTGTAGTTCTTGCTATGGGACCTCATTGCAATGCAAATATGAGATTTTACGATGCAAAATGAAGATTAGTGATAAAAAAGGGGTGATATGGGAATGTGACACATGAAAATCAGAATTTTGCAACAATAAAATTGAAATACATAGAAAAATAAAGGTTAGAAAAATAGGAATTAGCACTTAGGCTTGCTTGGAGTTAGCACTTAGGAAAATAAAGGTTAGCAAGAAAAACTCAATAGGAGTTAGTGCCTAGAATTGGTTGGAGTCAGTACCATAAAATCAAAACAAATTGTTATTCATCAAAATCATCGTTAGAAATGAGTACAATAATTTGTTTATACAGAAATACTAAACCCTAATTTTAATTGGTGTAGAAACCTTACTTATTAAATGAAAAAAAAAAAAGACCTAAAATAAAAATACAATTGATATCCAAAAATAAATTAACTGAAATATAATAAAATCTCTTTTGTGCATCAAGCATCATAATGTACCACATATCGAAATAGTTGTGGGGAATAAATTTATATGTTGTATAACATCGTGAGAATACATAAC
Source organism: Castanea sativa (assembly GCF_040712315.1). Taxonomy (NCBI): domain Eukaryota; kingdom Viridiplantae; phylum Streptophyta; class Magnoliopsida; order Fagales; family Fagaceae; genus Castanea; species Castanea sativa. The sequence goes on along the minus strand of NC_134013.1, from coordinate 17,712,533 downwards.
ATCATATTTGTTCATTATGATTAACATTAGTATAATTACCTAACATTTTGTTGTTACCAGTTCTCATCATGGCTACCGTTTTTGCTAACTATTAATTGATTGGTTTGAATAACCCTGTGCATCGATGGGTTTTGGGAAACAGTCTATGAACAATAAAATAGAGTAGAAAATTTGAGCAACTAGATTATATATCAGTGATTTTTTAAAGTGAACTCCAAAAATAATTTGCAAGGGACCTTGGCAAATATAATTACTAATTGGGCCTCATTAACACATCCAAAATTGAGTATTGAGCACGCACTCCACTTAACGGGGCTTTGGAAACCCACCAAGGGAGGTCCCTTTTGAGGACTTGTCCATCAACATAATAAGATAAGGCCCACTTTACTAACTAGTGGGCCGTGCTATTGCTTCTCCTTCTTTTTTGGTTTTTTAATCTCAACTAAACAAGCTGCAAGGCACTAGAGTTCTTACTTCTTAGGGGATTTCCTAGGGAAATTCCGGTATTTACAATTAAATAAATGATTATAAATCTTTTCACCTTATTAATATTCAAATAAGATATATGGACACTGTTTTGGTATTCATTCCATTTAAGATATTAAACATGTGAACAAGAATCTTATAACTCAATTGATTCACGTCTTCCGTTGTAACTATTGAATTATCAACCAAAAAAATATATATATATTAAAAATGTGATAAAATCTCAACTGTTTTTTTAAGTAAAAATTGTTTCTTTTTTTTTAATAAACAACTATAAATTGTTAGTATTGTAACTCATAAACACTTCTAGAAAATCTTGATTCTAAAACTCGAAGAAGCTAATTCCTTAATTTCTTCAGTAATCACTATTGTTTTCTATTAAGGATTCCTGTAGGGGAGTACAATGAGATTGATTGCCGAAGCTGCATATCTCACTCTATAGCTAGCTATCCTCCCTTACTTTCACCTCCAATTTCACAGTAGCCATCGCTTTACCACCTCTAGAAGTGGTTGACAGCTTCATGATTCTCATTTCCACCTACACTAGCCACTACAAGGCATTTTTATCTGGACATTGATAGCTTCATTGACTGGCCTACTCTATCTTTCTATTTATCATCATTTTTTTCTTGTCTTATTTTTGGTGGCTTTGCCATTGATGAGCCCCTGCAAGACTTTGCAGTATATTTTGACAAGTGGTGTGTTATGGGGAATGCCACGTGGTAATTCCGCTTATATAAAAAAGTTTCATTTTGCTTTTTCAACACAATTGTACTTTTACCCGAATTATTTTTTTAGTAAAATAAAGTAATCTATAATAACAAAAGCCTATGCATCCTCAATAAACAAATCAAAATCGCTCATTTGCATCCATTCGTGAAAAGTGTCTAAATTTTGCTTTAGTGGTCAACCTATCAAAACTTTGTTTATTTGTTTGAGCTTGACATTCACTGTGAACAAAAAAAAAAAAAAAAAAAAAAATGATAGTACTAGGCATGGCACAAGTGGATTTTTTTTTTTTTTTTTTTTATGGCACTTATTTCTGATAATAGTCATTTATTATCAGACTAAGACACTAATCGATTTTTAAGTAAGCAGGAATTGAACTCCAAATTACACAATACACTGTTTTGTTTTTTTTTTTTTTGGGCATTGAACATGCTAATACAATATAATTATCTATGATATACTGCCACGAAAGATTCCACCTTCCAGGTGGGCTTTTAAATCTTATACAGTTTAACCTCTTTCGTCAACTTCATTAATTATGTATTTGGATGAGTTTTTTTTTTTTTGAGAAGCGGATGAGTTTGTTTTAATTGGTTTTTTCTGTTTGAAATATATTTTGTTTAAATATGGTTATATGTTACAACACGTACCTTAAAAGACGGTGAAGTTTTATAATTAAAAAAAAATTGTAATTAGTCAAATTAACTAAATAAGTTAGATTCTTCTAAAAAAAATAAAGAACTAAATAAGTTAGAAAATAAGCTTGTCCAAACATAACCTAACCTAAGTCAAATAATTTTTTTTAGTACATACAAAATATAATTTCAATTGTTGGGCTTTATGGAGCCTAGTTATGTTTGATCCGGTTGACGACTCGACCCGAATAATGTTGCGTGATTTTTAATGGGAGATTTTTTTAGGCTTATTTTTTGTGAATCCTGTGCGCAGGATGTAGAAAACTTTGTTTTGTGATTAGGGTTTGTAGTTGTCGTTTTTTTGAGAGAGAAAAAAAAATTGTCTTGTGTGTGTAATTATTTTTCTTTGACTTGTGTTTTTTTTAATAGTGTCTCTCACAAGTTTAAAAATTCGTGAAAATTCCCTACATTAATAAGTTATTATTATTTTTTAAGTTAAATATTGTACGGAATTTAAAATGAGTTTTTATTAATTTATTAAATTGAATTTGCACTATAGAGTCTATAGTTATACAATGGCCTCTGGGAGAAACTTGGCTGGTTGGGGATTTTTTTTTTTTTTGAGGAATCTATTTTTTGGAAACTACTGTCTACTGGTTGAGGAAAATTATGAATTAAGTCATGAGTCATGAGTCATGAGGAATGAGTCCCCACTCCCCACCAGGTACCAGCCATTTTCAATTGAATAATGTAGTCCTAGAAGTGTGCGCACAAGGCCACACAGCTCGCCTCAACCATCAATTTGATGTAGATAATTAAAGATTTTTAACAATAATAATTGCTTGTGGGGTTTTTTTTGGTTGAGAATCCTTTTCGATCTGATTCAATTCGTACACTACTTATTCCATGGCTTCAGATAGATCATTAACATGGTTTTTACTCCTGAAAGAAAACATATTCTAAATTTATGATTTTGTTAAGATCGATAAAAGTTTGAAAAAAAGTGAAAGATTTTCACCAAAACTGTACAAAATTTATTTGAACATGAAATTCCGATAATAATTTCATTATAATTAATTATTAAAGGCGAGTTTGGACAAAAGCTTCTACAACATATATAATAAATTTTTAGTTTTTTTTTTTAATTTTTATATATTCATATTCACGTAATACTTATATACTGGTTCTCATGACATCAACTAAAGTACTCAACCATAATGTTTTTTTTTGCTAAATACTCAGCCATAATGATATTTTATTTTAGAACACAACTTTGATGTTACCCTTGAACAAATATATATATTTTTATAAATTTCCACAATATAATATATTGGTCAACTTGAATAGTTATTAATACTTTGTGTGACGTTTAGCAACCAAATTTGTGGGTCTAGTAGTCTGGTACCCGAAGGTTGCCAACTTCTCATTTGTGAAAACAATACCTATACAAGTGCAATTCCGATGACCATGCCCATGAGATTTACTGTATTTTTCAAATTTCACAAATGGGAAGGGAAGTTTTACTGTATATGATTATGAGTTTTAGTTAATTCAATTGAGAAAGTGAAAGTTTTAAAAATTAAAATGTCTTTAGCTTTTTAATTAGCTAATTAGTACTTTTTTTCTTGGTTAAATATGGGACTTAAAAAGTTAAAAAATTGAATTTTGCTTGCCTAATAGTAATTAATGTTTAAAATTGATGGTAAAGAAAAATAATCACGAAGTAAATGTCACAAATTTAAAACATATCTATCTATAAATGAATAAATAAACACATTCTCAAACAAATAAACAAACAAACACGAGAAATTCTTATGGACGAAAGCATCAACCTAATTTAGGTCACTATTTCATCTGCCATTAAAATTTAAAACTAATGAAGCTTGCAATTCGTGAATACCGTGTGTGCTACGTGATACTATTTTGATTACAATGCATTTTTTAAATAGAAATCATGAACAAGTGTCACGAACTCACCCACCTCTCAATCAAAACACACACAGGTTTATTTAATTTAGAATTTGTTAACAGGTGACCATAGGACAATTATTAATAAACTATTTTAGAAAAGTTTTAATACCACTTTTATGAAGAATAAAAAAAAAATGTAAAAACAATTAGGTTATGTTTGGCATTAGTTTTTATTTTCTATTTTCAAAACCTTGTTTTTGGGAATATAAAGAAAAAAACAATTTTTTTTTTATCAAAAACATGTTTGATTAGTTGAAATTAAAAAGATAGTTTTTTGGAAAAATAAAAAATAAAAAATATTAAAATATGTTGTTACTAGGATTTGAACTCTAATGCTAACTCATTAAATGAGACAGATTCATTAAATTAAATGCGTATTTCATTGGCTTTTGAAAATTAAAAACAGAAAACAACATTTTGCATGTTTTCAGTTTCTTTCACAATTTGAGTTTTGAGAATAGTTTTTGTTTTCTATCCATTTTGGATTGTTAAACAAGTTTTCTAGTCTCAAAAATAAAAAATTGTTTTTGGAAACAGAAAATAAGGCGAAATAACAGTTACCAAACATACCCTTAATTGCTTTTATTATTTTCCCATAGAAAATTTCTTAAAATAATTCCTAAACTAATGTTCATAGGACATTAGTTAATATTTCCCTTTTATTTAATCAATGCTTCAATTCATTTTAAGACATTCTCTCCTCTTTCTATACATGCGTTAAAAACATTTAGTATTCTAAAAAAATGCCTCAATTCATAAATAAATAAATAAAAATCTCTCATTTTGACAAATTGTGAAAAAATTTGTATAACCATATATATATATATAAAACTTTAATAACCTTTTCTTCCAAGTTCCAACACCTATTCCTAAACAAATTTGTAGGAGTTGTTGATGAAAATTGTTTGCATTAATCACATCGTAGAAGTAAACGAAGGAACATAAAACTATGATAACCTTCTTCAATTGTTCTCTGCCTCCCAGCACATTCTATTCTGTCAGAATAAAATGTTGGTATTTAATATATTTTAGTAGTATCTGTAAGTGCACAATTGCACCTGGACCCAAAGAAGGTTATGGGCTCAGGCCCAATGAGCCTTAAACAATGAAATTTGTAGAGTGTGGGTTTGAAACTTAGGTTAGAAGCACTGGGAACTTGATAACAGGCTAAAAAATTACAAACACTTGTGATTAATAAACGATAATTGTAAATAAACCTTCTCGGACGTGAGCCGATGACTACTTCTGTATTATTTATCTTTCTTTCTTTAAAGGTTACAATTCTTAATTTCTTTCTTAGTTACCGACCTCCCCTCTCTTTGGCCTTCACTCCCCTTAAATACTTTCTTCCCTGATGCTTTTTGGACAGTGACTAGAAGTTTCAGCCCTACTGTTCAGGGGTCACTTCTCCATTAATGCGGCCAGGGAGGTAGATGCAGAGCCTTTAATGCGGAGGTGGCAGCCTTTGTACTTGATATTTTCTCTAACACTGGTACATCTAGAAGGTTCAGGGTATCCCCTTTTAACCATTAGTCTTTCCAGAGTTATACCTTGACCTTCATAATGAAGTTTTGAGTTCTCTTAGATTTGTCCGCGGAGAAACTCGTTCTCGGCTGTATCCTCAGATCCTCGGCGTATGGGCCAATTCGTAGAGTTTAATTCTGGAGTAGGTCAGCCCTCCATGCTACAGTCCAAAGGCCCATATGCCCACTTGGGTCCTTTTACCCCCCACAGTATCTTTTTTTTTTTTGTTGAATTAATATTTTTTAGTAGTATCAAGTATGTTATTCTAACATGAGATATATAGTGTGCGTTTGTTTAGCATTACGTCTGCGTTGAAGTTGTATTTGCATTTTTTTTATTGGTCATATGGTACTGTTTATGTACTAATCAAAGCACAAAAACGTGTGAACAGTATTTTGCATTTTAAAAAATATTTTGTTATAAAAAAAAAAAAAAGACAGACATCTTCAATGATTTATTTTTAGTATCTTTTATTTATTTATTATTATTATTTATAATTAGACCTTCCAAACATGAGGCGGATATACTTAGAAAAATCTTGATCAACACAAAATATTATAGTATTTTTTTTCAATAATTAGAATTCCTAATTGAGAGGGGCAGAGGAATCATTTTATTACGTTACTATCATTGGGTTCCAAGGCCTATTGAGTAACAAAGTCTAAATACATAATAAATTTGACAGCATTTTGTTACATTTGTTGAAGTAGTAATTGTGATTGGGGTACAAATCAACCAGTGGTTTCAATAAAAATAATATTACTCTAATTACAAATTAACCCCTCATATATATATATATATATATATATATATATATATATATATATATATATATTTTTAAGTTGTAATTTTGTGTGTGTATTCGTAGCATTATTGGATAAATAAACAGTAAAGATGAAAAATCAATCAGAGAAGACATATTTGACATATACCAGATCCTGTCAACTTCATATGTGTGTACTATTATAGACTAAACTGATGAACCTAATTAATGTATGTTGTGTTCTTTCACGCATCACAATCTGTATGTGCGAGTGCCAAACTGCCAATTATGATATCTCACTTCTTGGACCCCTATCGACATAAACAATGAATACACGTCTAATCAAAACACCTGTACTGATTGAGTGAGATAAGGATTCTACCGACCACAATTTTTGTCACATTGTTTTACGGGAAAAATTATAATGGATTGTTTGTAACTTTTATATAAATTCGTTATTTTTTATTCACTTGTTATAATTAATTATGTGGGTAGCTGTGATAAAAATTGTAAATTATTTTGTGTTACTGGAATTTTTGTTGGGAGATAAATGTAGATAGAAAATGAAATGGAATAGTATAGAACAGTATTTGAAACCAATGTTTACTTTACTTTGAGGTCCTCCTCGTGAGAGTGATAATGACACTTGCACAACTACACAGACACACCTCTCAATTTTTTTTGGCTCTTAAAAACTCACAAATTAAAGCAGCATGAAATGAACAAGGCCCTAATGGGCCCACCTCATCTCAATGGCCGTTCTGTAATTCCATCAAAATACAAGCCCTTAACGGGAGTAAAAGAAAATTTTAAAACCAGCTTTTTGAACAACTGGTTCCCCCTGCCTCTGCAAAATGCAAGTGCAACTTTCCCGTTTTATTTCACTTTCTTTCTTTTTCATGACTCCAAAAAAAAATAAAAAAAAAAAATAAAAAAACTAAAGTGAAAACAGAAAAAGCAAACTCCTAAGTTAACCTCTCGTACGAGAACTCAATACTCAAAGTCAGATAGAAGAAGCACTTCCTTCAAGAAAATTCTCTCTTTTTCTCTCTAACCCTTTTTATATTATAACTTCATCAACATCCTTAAAATTCACTCTTTGTCTTCAGCTTCTTCCTTTTGTAGATTCTCATTCCTTTTTTTTTTTTTTTTGATTCTTTAGTCAAATTCTTCATTCTGCTTTAATGGGTTGTTTTTATTAAGCAGTGGCAATGGGTGGTGGTGGTGGTGGTGGTGGTGGTAGTGGTAGTGGTAAAGTAGAGGTGGTAGAGAGTAAAGGGTGTTCAAAGCTATTGATTGGTTTGTCAACTCCAATGTCTTCTATGAGAAGTCTACACCCATTTGAGCCAATGTCTCCTGCTTCTTCTTCTCTTGCCTCTGAGCCCTTCACTGCTAGATCAGGCGCTCCCTTTGCTGGCCTTGTTATCTGTGTCACTGGTCTCTCTAAAGGTATCAAATTTTTATTTTCATTTGTGTTTTATGATTTCTCTAATTGGTAATTCTTTTTTTTTTTTTTTGTTGGTGCTGATTCTGTGTTCTCTGTTTCTGTTAATAAAAATAGTATCTTTTTTGTTTGTTTGTATCTTTTTGGTTGCGTTTTGCATTGGGGTTTTCTGCTTTTTTTAGTTGGTTAGTATCATCGAAGCAAATTGGCCATTGACCACGTTCAGGTACAAGAAGTCATGTCACAGGTATATCTTAGTTACAGCTCTACCTTAGGTTCCCCAAATTAAATTCAATCATGGGTTGCATTGACCAACAAACTACATGGTTGAATTTAATTGTCCTTAGAAAAGATAACCATATGACTAACTTCAATTAGGGAACATATGGTATAGCATCTAAGGAACTCTACCTAAGTTTTTCTTTGTTGTATCTTTTCTTCTCCCTTCATTATAAATAATTGCGACCGTACATATCAATTATATGTAATAAATCAATGTTACAAAGTAATGGTTTTGAGAGGGAAAACAACTAATTGAGGTCATAAAAATTTCTATTAATGGTTTTTCACATATAATCTATTATGCCTAACTCACTTCTCTGTGAAAATCTTGCTTCATCACTTTTTGTTTTGGGGGGTTCATACTAAGGAAGTAGTATTGTTATTATTTGGGTAGCTAATGTCTGTGGTTCTTGTTTTGGCAGAAGCAAGGAAACAAGTGATGGAAGCGACAGAGAGATTAGGTGGCCAATACAGTGCTAATTTACATCCTCAGTGTACCCATTTGGTGGTTCAAATATCCTTTATTAGTTTTTCAAATTGTTTAAATTGTCTTATATGAAGTGGCTGACCTCAATTACATTGGATTAAGATTTAATCATTGATGTTGTTCTCTCGTCTTGTTTAGTATACATGGATAAGCAACAAGTAAATGTACCCAGATGAAATTTCCCAATCTTCTTTAGTTGGTTAACATGGAATTTTTCTAAAAAGCATAAAAATAAAACTTCAGTTTTATCATAATTTATCTCATTGCATCGTTCGTGAATGATCTTATCTGTACACACTAGATGCATATCAAATACTCAATTCTACTACTGGGATGGCTTTGCATCATTTCCTGATCCTAGCATGTACATGTGATATCCTTCCTGATGTAATGCTTGTGCAAACTCCTTAATGCTTTTTACAGCTTTGGTGGACGTAAGTTTGAGCATGCTTTGAAGCATGGATCAAAAAATGGTCTTTTTGTTGTCACATTTGGGTGGTTTGTGGATAGTGTCAAGAGGAATGGTAATAATAAGACTAAGAAAACTATAGAACGAAATTGACATATGATCTTATTAAGTACTTCATATATGGTTTGTTTTGCCTGCTGCAGTGAGGTTGAGTGAATCACTCTACAGTGTTAAGAACTGTGGAGAAAATGGTATGCGCTTGGATGAGTTGAATCGGCTTGCTGGGTTTTCTGGCACTGAAAATTCTTGTCTGCCTGTTGGTACTCTTGGAGCCAAGAAATTTGACATGATTGAAAAATCAAGGTTTTCTGGAAGAGAGTTTAATAGAAGTACAAGCTCAACCCTTTCTGGTCACTCCTTGTATGTCGATCCAGACATTTCAGCTGAACTGCGTAATAAGGTAAACTTGAATATTTAGTGGGATATAGTGTGTTTTCTTTTGAACCAATGAGCCCTAGGTCAAATGGCACTATTGAAAGTGTGCGTGGAGAGTGAGATTGTGGATTCAAAATCCATTGGGTGCATGTATAACTTATCTAAAAAAAGTATGTACTTTTGAAATTTTGATGCACATATGTTGTATCTCTTGTTGTGATGCTAGCGTTTAAAGGTCTTGCATATCATCTGTCTATTATTAAGTGGGTACACCCTGCATCAATTAAGCCAGCATCTCTCCAGGTACCTTCAGAAACTCCCTGAGATGATTGATATCTTTGGCAGGTTGTTGAGGCTGCTGCTAGAGAAGGAGCCAAACTTGTAGAACAATGGTTTATTGGTTCTGGTGCTAGTCATGTGGTTTGTGAAGGGACTTCTGTGCAAAGATATCTTGGCCACGCAAGCAACATCATCACAGTGAGTCCCCGTTGCATTGCATTTTATATTTATGTGAATGAATATTTTATATCTCTAGTTTTACAGAGAATGGATATTATTTATGTCATAAAATTTCCTGATTCTCTTATTGTTAGGCATGTCTCACTGTACCAAATTTTGGCTGTCTTCATCTTCTTGTATTTTAACCTTTGTCCCATTGGTGACATTGTCTGCAATGTGGAAAATATTGATATACCTGATAGAGATCAGAGAGTGCTCTATGTAATTACTTTCATCTCAAAGAAATTCATCTGATATATGATGTGTCTCAGCCACTGTGGGTTCTGAAAACAGTAAAGGAGAAATATGTACAACGGCTTGTTCACATGTCCGCTGACTTGGCCAGGCAGGTTGGTATGATGCTTGAAGATTCTCAAAATGGCATTGCAGGGAAGGTAAATATTGATTCTTTATTTTCAATATTATGAAATGCCATTTCTATTCTTTTGCACTTACTGGTACGAATGAACATTAAATACAGAAATATTATGTTTGATTTAGTGTCTTTCTCTTTTCTGCCCCAAACCTCAGGGTGATCAACGGGTGGGGTGAGGTTGGACTATGTTTAATGTTCAAATCTTGCTAGCAGGAAAAGAAAGGGGGGTAAGAGGGGGTGAATGCTGTTGAGTAAAAACAACCAAATCTCGCTTTGGTTGTTTTTTTCTTATATCAATATGGGTGGGGCAAGGGGTCTTCAAATTATAGTATGAGATTAATAGTATAATGGAATGAAACATTAAAACTAGTTGTAAATGCGGATGTACATGAGGATTTTTCATTTCAGGAATATGCCGGGATGAATGAGAATTTGGAGTGGTTAGAGGAAGTCTATGGTGGGTAACATGATACTGACACATTTGAACTAACAAAATTGACAATCAGCTATAGCTTGGATTTCAACCTTCTGAATTCTCAGCTCTTGTTCACATTGTATTCCTATTCCATGACAAAAAGCCTTTGGCATTCTTTAAAAGTGTGAAGTTGATATTCTTTCATTATTTATTCCAATATTCATTTAATTTGTATTGTCTCATATGCTTGCATTTCTCTCTAAAGTTTATACACACACACACACACACACCCTCACACAAAGTTTGATATTGTTATTATTGACATTTCCTAGGAAACAAATGGGCAAAATGTCCCTGAAGATGATCAGAGTTGTAGAAATAAAGCAAGCCTCAGTGAAAGGCAACACCTTGTGAAATCTGCTAAAATTGGGGTTAGAAATCGCCGTGATCGTCGTATGCAGGTAATCATATTCAACTTTTTTTTCTTGCCCCATCCAGGACTCTGTTGTTAAGAGTTAAGACACCATACTTTGCTTTATTAAATTCAGAAAGCTACATATTAGTTTAAGCTGGATTATAATTCATATACATTCTAGAGGCAAGAGAAATACAATTTACTTTGTTTTCACTCAATAGAAAATATAATTTACTTACTCTGCCGCAATAAATTTTTTAAGTGGACGGACGAAAGGCACTATTGTGTGATACTGAAGCTATCTGGCTAGCACTATCCTGCCATTTATTTTTTGCTCTTTGTTCACTCCCATAATGGTGAAAGAGCATACTAGGAAATTTAATAATGATTGGTAAAACTTAATTAGATTATCTTAGCTATCTGATGTATTGACTTATGAATATTTAGAAGAAACATGAAGGGTGGTTTATGATAGTTGAATATGTCTGACCGTTTGACAATTTTTACAGTTAGTAATTTTTGAGATGAAAAATCCTGAGTCTTTTTTAGTAAGTGCAAGATCCCAATGGAAGGTCTTTGCATGATTTCTTTACTTTCACTCAAGTGCAGAACTGCTGGAAATCTTTGTAGTGAATCTTCAATGTATCCTTTCTGAGTGTCTGTTTAAGCAATTGGTGGTTGGGGAAGAGGGGGGGGGGGGGGTTGTTGATCTGTCTTAAGATGGAATACTCTATCAATGGATTTACAAGTGTTGATGTGAAGTCATCTAATTGTGAATTCTGTTGTTATTACAGACCTGTCAAACCCCAATACATCCAATAACCCCAACCAGCCTTTTGGATTCAATCTGCTGGTCAATATCCGAGCCAACTTCAACTGCTTCTATTTACACAGACTCTTTCAGTGTTGATGGTACTAGTGAACATCCCTCATCTGTGTTCCTAGATGCAAAAGGGGATGGCAAGGATTCAGAAGCTTCATTTACGAACTTAACCCGGCCACTTACAGAAAGGTGTTTGTTCTCCCTCTCGCTCTCTGCTAATGTGTAGATTTCATCTTTTTCTGATAGGCATGAGTTTGATGGATGGATTTTACGCTCTACTGTGTTACTTCATCTTTGTTTATACGTGTGTGCATCTTCCTGTAAAATATAAAGTGGTTCAACAAATTTTTATGTTGTGATGATCTGATGTGATGGAATATGTGAACTCTGATCTGTTCATATGGCATCATTATCCAAATTTTGTGAATAACACGTGTGCTTGTTATGCTGTGTTTCTGGTTATAGCAGTGTTCTCTATCCATGAGGAGTTTATAATCTCACTGCATTTAATTTTTCTGTGGCCTGTTTGCAGTGAGAAATCCGAATTGATATTTAAATACCACTTTCTTACCATACTGCTTCCCATTGACCGATTTGCTGAGATGGGGCCTTCTTCAAGAACGTTTTTCAGCGATAATGGCTTTACATGTTTGCAAGTGTTAGATCATATCTATGCATTTTATCAGGTAAGTCTTGAAGAGTTTCCTTCATGTGTCCGTCTATATATATTTTCTTATGCATAAGCAATGACTTAATAATTTTCTTTTTGTCATAAGAATTTCAAGTTAAATCTTTCATAGTTGGTTTGGTTATCAAATTTCAATATGGTATTGGGTTTGGCATCCTGTAGTTTTTAATAATTTATTTGCTAAAGGTAAGACAAAAAGCAAAGCAAAAAGTTGGAAGCAAAACCAAGTTTGCCAAACAGAATCTGGTGGAAGGGACTATATTAATTATTAATTAAAATTTTTTTTTAATACGAAGAAATACAAACCTTTTGTCCTTTTGACATGTTTTTAATCACCATTTTGACACGTTCTGTTACTGCATCAAGAAAAAATTCAACAGAAAACGTATGTGGTGTATAATTAACCCCTTTTGTATAATTATGATGGATGTTTTTGAAGCTTAAAGGGGGCTGTTAGTTTAATCACTTTTGAAGTTTATGTGATTCATTTACCAGGGACCTTGATGTTTATGTTTGCTCTCTGGCAGGAGAACATGTCTGTTCACGAAATAGAGGCTGCAATTCACACTGATTCGAGGCATGCAGACCGGCTGCGATCAGCGTACTCTAGTAGAGAAACAGCAGAATGTGGTTATGTGGTTTTTAAACGGATTGATTTCTTAGGAAGTCGAAAAAGTTTTGAAGTGTTGAAGCGTGTCAGTGGGGACAACAACAGCAACGTGTACGAGCTGTTGGTCAGGGCATGATGTCATCTTTTCAGTGGCTAATCCCTTTCCCGTATTTTAGTTTTGATTCAGTGGCAGTTCAATGGCCTAGCTGAACTATTAGTTCCAGGTCAAGATGCATTCAACCTTGCTTCTTTGAGATCTCAAGAAGAATGGTAATGGTTTCTACCATGTTATAGAACACGTAAGAATATATGATTTGCATTTACCCAGCATAGTGAATGGTAAATGAGTGAAATATTTACAAATAGTCTTTTTGTTCAAAGCCTACAGATTGATAGTATACACCAATTCAAATGGCAGTGCCTTTACACAGCAGCTTTGAATTTCAGATCCCTTGTACATTGACGATGTATTTGATGGTTAAGGTTTTTTTTTTTTGGCAAGTGTATTAAATAGTAAATGAGTGATTGAAATAGTTGCAGATAATCGTTTTGTTCATAACCCATACGCATCCAAAGGGTGGTGCCTTGATACAGCAGGTTTGAATTTAAGATGGTTGAGATGTTTTCAAATCTGTGTTAGCTTCGACTGTTCAACAAACTCCACATGTAATGTAATCTTGCACTGGATGGTCTTGTAATCAAAGTTCTATTCTTGATCTATTCTTGAAGGGTATCAGCGGGGGTTCAAGTGATAGCTTAGTGGTATTAGCATCATTTGTGGTGTCCTACATCTGCAATTCAAATCACACCTATCCCCCCCACTATCCACTTTTTTTTAAAATAGAGGTATCAAGTGGCAATTCTTTTAGATTTGCATATCAGGGAAAATTTAGGTGGGGCATCACTCTGGATTTCTTAGGATGATATCAGATCTCAGCTGTATCCCACAAAGCGTGGATTTAGTCAGGATACAACTTAACAACATAGTCCCACACATGTTGTGAGGGGCTGGCTGCATTATATGCCTGTCACACGACAATTTTTCTTAAATTATTGAGGCAGATTTGCTTCAAAAATCAAAATGACTGAGTTGATATTTCTGCATCCTAATACATCAATGTGACCCATATAAGTATAAAGCCAAGTACAATAACTGATGCGTGTCTCATGTTTGCACGAATCTTAACAGATTCCACTGTTGGCGTTTGATATGTACTGAGGTTCAAGAACATGAAGCAACTTGTGATAGAGAGAGCTTCAAAACCCTGAGAATAATGATCATGAAAGTGGTGCGTACGGCTACAAATTTATTTTCTTTTCAAAATGACACGGTTGGACGTCGTTTCTGGAGTACTGAGTGCCAACATAGTTGTCTATTGTAGCACTCGTCGTTTTCAGGATATCAAGGAAGTCATTCCAATAATGCTATGCGACACAAAAAATTTATAATGCCAAATTTCACCCACCCAAGTGGTACTGATAGGGAAAAAAATGGTGAATCTATGAGGGCAGTGTGTTCATTCTGTTGTGAAATTTGTTATGAAATAATTTGTGTTGGTAACATTGTTGCAGTCATTTATTTTTAGGTGCCAAATTGCTGATATGATTGGATGTTTACAGTTCAAAGATCAACCAGTATTTAGTATTTATTATATATATCAAACTTGAAATTGGTACATGACATTCCAAGGCAACTGTCAATTTTATTCCAGGACACCCTTATGCAAATTCTATAACACAATTGATTGGCATTTTATAAAAAAAGTTAAAGTCACTTTCAATTCAAAGGGCATTTGTTTATTAGCTTTAATTACTTCCTAATCCAGGTAAGACCCTTTTGAAGCCTCTTTAACAAGTGCACAAGGATATCCATTAACAAAAGTCTTTTTTTATTGATAATGACTAATATGATTTACTCATAAGTTTATCAACACTTATAATCACGCATTGATTTTAGTGGCCTAACTCTTGTAATATACAAGTGCCAGAAGATAGAAGTATCGTATATAGTAAAAAAAAGAATAGATGACCGTTATTATTATTCTTTTGTATTTTAGCATCTGTTTTACAACAATGACATTTGTTTAGAGGTTGTAACATTTATAGATGATCATTTTGTAAGCAAGGACACATTGTCCTTAGAAATTCCTTCTTATCTTTTAGTTTGTCTTCTTATAAAACACTCTTTACTAGATATAGGCACACACACTTTTGTAAGAAAGCAACGAATAATAAAACTTCATCTTCCCTTTAGTTTTCCTCTGTGTAACTGGTATCAAAGCACCGTAAGGTTGCTAAAAAATATAGTTTTTAGCAACTCAAAACACTACTTTATTTATTTTTACACTCCGCTTTATAATACACCCAACATCAAAATTTTTATTTTAACATTCAACACATTAAAATAATATATTCAACATAATAAATAACAATTACAACCGTCACTGCATTAAAATACTATTTTTTTAACACTACACATTAAAAAATTAGTTATTGTTTTGAGTTTTAAGCTACAGAGCTGTTAGAGATACAGTGACTAGCATTTTTGTAGCTCATACTCAAATTTTTTAAAGTTTTCCTTCTTGGCTGTAGAACACATTTTTGGGGTATTGGTTACTAAATTGACTTTTTAATCAATTTTGCAACCTTATTTCAGATGCTCTTATCCGCTTATAAATACACTAAAAAGCCATTTCTCTTTAGTCATATGAAAGATGATAACCCAATTTTTCTATTCATCAAAAAATGAAAGATGATAACCCTTTTTAGTGTTTACAGTGCTTTAAGTCTATCATTCCAAGCAATAAAATACCCTTTTTTTCCTTTAAAAAAAAAAAATCTTTGAACATGTCATTCTTATTTTTTCCTCATCCCTGATAGAGAAGTTATACCATGCTCCGGGTGTATGTTTCCTCTCTCTCACAATTGGTGGGTGGAGAGGAAACATATATCCAGTGCGGAAAACCTGGCTCCGTAACATGTCAAAGAGTAATCCTTGACCACCACAGTTCTCAGATAATTACAGCATGTCAAAGAGTAGTCCTTGACCACCACAGTTTTCAGATAATTACAGCATGTCAAAGAGTAGTCCTTGACCACCATAGATTTCAGATAATTACAGCATCTTTTCTTGGTCACTTTGTTTTGCTTCTCGGTTGAGTAACTTCTCCTCCTAAGTCCTAATAGCTATTACTTTTGGCTGTCAGATTAATGACATTATTATGGATAAAGATGATTATATAAAATTCTAAAAGGATTTGTAACTTAACTGGTACTTTCTGATATTTTCAACAAAGATGTCTAATGTTCAAACCTTCTACTTCCATTGTTGTGATCATCAAATTATCAACCAAAAAGGAAAGAAAAAAGAAAAAAAGAAAAGAAAAGATGACTATACAAAATTATTGTTGCTCTGACTGAGAATTGGAGACTGAGATTTATGGAAATATGAGTTAGATGAGATTCTGGAGTTGAGTTAAACACTACCAACATTATCATTTTTACCCTTGAAATTCTATTTTCAAAATCTTTTACCTGACCACATAAAGTTATGGATTTCGTATTTCTTTGTTCTCATTAACAATTAAAGAAAAGAGGAGAATCCCCAATGTCCGCTAATGTCAATCAGACTGTAGTCCGTCACTTACAAATAATGTTCATTATTATTTTAACTTTTAAATGAATCAAATAGTTAACAAACATATGAAAATTGATGCAAGTATTTAATGATAAAAGCAAACTACAATCTCTTGTAATGTTGCAGCATAATAACATCAATCTCGTAAAAGTGGAATCCTAAGTTCTACCAAATTATGGGCAAAGGATTCATTGGGTTAGAACTTAGAATTATACAATCCTTTAATTAGAAAAGAGAGGTTTCTCAAAAAAAAAAAAAAATTAGAAAAGAGAGAATGTAAAAGGCATAGCTTCATTATGAGTATGTATTCATACAAATAATTAGCAGTAGTGTACATGACTTTAGTACATTGACATCATAGCTAAGCTAGATTCATGTTTGATACATTACCTAAACTAGTCTGTTGCCTAATTGCTCTATAGGTGCTCTATAGGTTTAGGGAAGATGAATAGGGTGGTCTACTATACAAAAAAACATAACATCATCCCATTTTTTCAAGTTAAAGAACCACTACTTGACACCAATAGACACAAATTAGGAGCCACCAATGACAAGTTTTCCCTGTCGTTCAAGCTCATAGAGCATGACAAGCGCCGCGGAGTCAAGTGCACTCTTCTTATCAGCTCTAGCATCTCCTGTGCATTCCATACTGCCGAATTTGGGAATGTGCAAGCTTATCCTCGATACAAAACTGTTAAACCCATTTCTTATTTCAGAGCCTTCTCCAAATTCAATTGGAGATCTGAGGGAGAAGATAACAATTAGGTCAGAAACTGAAAAGAATTAACAAATTTTCTAGCAGCCATGAATGCAAATCCACATTTATATAAGCATTAAATTATTATACAGAAAACAAGGCTGACCTTGATTTATTTTCTGTTGAATTGAATGTAGGCATTGGCCACTGCACTTTCTTACATAATTCGAAAAGAGTGGTCCGGGGTCCTCCTTTCTTTGTGTTGATTGTGGCAATAACTACAAACAAAAAGGCATAGTAGTACTAATTAATATAATTTATCATCTTTTTTTTTATTAATGTATATAAGGATTTAGAAAGTCATAATAAAGGATAAGTTCAAGTATGAAAGATTACAAGTAGCAAAATCAACAATTGTATCGTTAAAAAATATATTAAAAAAAAAAACAGAAAAAAGAAGTCATAAGTGCACAACGAGAATAATAATAAGATGCCGAAATGTTTGAAAAAAAATACAGTCAACCATGACATATCCAGCAATTAAATTTTCTTATTGAGATCACATCTTACATTTAGCTTGATAATTAAATTCATGATTCTCTTCCAAAGGGAGCAGAAGAGATATTCTATCAAGAATTTGCAGCTGTTTACTTACAACTGACTGCACTGGGTCCAACTCATAGCATTTTTATGAGCTTATCCAGCACGTGGTAAAGCCAACTTGGCGGATTAGACTCTCTTTCGGGTGAGGATCCCTTTGTCACCATATAAATATATAAAGCTCATTTAATTCTTTCACCAGATTATAAATCCACTGAAATTTTATTTTGATCAAACATAAAAGAGAATGTGACTGTTTATATATCATAAACCTAATTCATCCAAACATCGATGTGGTTATTGTGGGACAACATTGAGTGTTAAATGGCCAACACGTTTGAATTTGCACCCATTGTCATTTGATGAACTATTTTAGTAATTTAAATAAAAATATTAAATGAATATATGTGCAAGTTCCAGAAAAGCAAAAGCAGCTGTGCGAACAATTCTAAACACAATCATATACACAATCATATACGGACAGTAAGTAGTCATCAGTTTTTTAGAAAAAGGATAGGGTATAGAAGGAAAGTGTAATAAGAAGAAAATATCAAAATGCAAAAGCTGAATGCCACACACATTGACTATCTGAAATATATAATGCTCTGGCATTGTTTGGATCCATCACTCTCAGTATCAAAACGAGAAAAATAATGCATGGATGGTGCAAACCTGGGGTGCCACTGTTGGGACTGCGGTCTTTGTTAGAACAATCATTGGTTGGAGAAGAAAAACTAGTCGACTCAGGAGGCACTTGATCTTCGGTTGATTTTCGCTTTTTATTGATTGCTAGCTCTGAAAGATTTTCATCAGTTAATTGATCACATACATCAATTTCCATGTATGAAGCAGTTGAACCGTCAATATGGTCAGCATCCAGTTTTCTCTTTTTGGAAGCATTTCGGGAGAATAAAATTCCTCTTTTCTGTTGCATTTAAAAGTATTACATTAGCTATGATGAGTAATGAAAAAAGTTGACAGGTTCTGAGATGTGAAGCACATCAGCAAAATCTACTTGTGACCAAACCGCTTAACACTGAGCCTCATTCATTACGAATGAAGCATTAGGCTAACTTTACAAGAAACTAAACTTGTGCATGTCTTTTTCAGTCCGAACTCATGATATCATTCAAAATATAAATTCTATCACCAAATTAATTATTTTTAGGGCATTAAGTTCCATTCCATAACCATTCGTAAATAGTTCAATTTTCATTCTGATTGTCTATCTACTTCTAAAGTAATTCTTGCTTAAATAACTGCCAAAAGGGGGTATGGGGGGGAAAAAGGACACCTAAGACAACATTTAAATCATCATCACAATTAATTTGGAGAGCGGAAGAATTTTAAGGTGACCATTATTTGCACAGGTTTCAGAAGTTTTTTTTTTTGGGGTTACTTTTATTTCTTAAATAAGAAATCAGAAAGGCGAGAATGAATATAAATAATAATTTTTTTAATTAAAAAAAAGTTTCCAATGCTATGTCCATTTTATACATTTGAAATTGTTCCCACGCAAAAAAACATTGGGTGATTTATGACAACAATGAGATTGTACATGCAAAATACTAGAAAAAGACAGATAGCTAATAAAGTAACCCTAGAACTTTATATTAAATAAAATCTTAACATTTCTAAGAAAAAATTGAACTGCCCAATAATCTTTAATTAAAATGGTGATCTGCATAGTAAAGTTTATGAAACAAGACGAAGCAGATATTTAGAGAAGCACCAACAAACCTCAAGTTCCTTTAATAAACGACAAGCTGCTTCTCCTCTTGCAATTTTTTTCCCCCCCTCATATCCCTCTCCAATCAAAAGGACGTCTTTCAGTTGTAAACTAAGCTCAGCATGCACCATATCTCCCTTCTTTATAAATTTTTCTTTTATAAAATACCCAAGAGATGCACATAATTCATTCAGTTTTCGAAATGGATGCAGTTCAAGCTTATCAGGGGTCACAATTGGAGACAACAATGGCTTATATATTCTCCAAACTTCATTAAGATTAAGCTTGGTGTCAAGTAGTATTGCCCCTGCAATACTTTCCACCATATCTCCAAGAGCCTGTAACAAAAAGAAGATGGTCATACAAACAAACTAATCATAAACAGAAAAATAATGGCAATCAAACCACAAAGAAGCAAGTCAATGTAGAACTCAACAACCAAATGACTTACACCAACTGCAAATATTTAAGAAACATTGACTAAGAATCATGGATATAAATGGCAACTGTCAAAATACACAACATCAGGAAGAAAGAAAAGGAAATGAGCATAAAAACTAACCTTAGGACCTTTTGGGCGTTGGAGTGATCCATCAGTATGAGATTCAGAAATAGACTTCACATATTCTGTTAGCTGACTTAGAAGTAACCCTGAGCAGTGTTGAAGATGCTGGTGAAGGTTTTGTCTTACAGCAGCTTGAGCGAAATTTTCATTATTTACTGAAGCCGAACGCAAGTCAGTCAACTCGCCTGGATCAATATCTGTGTAGCACTGATAGAGATGCCACGTAATAAGCAGGTCCAACACCGAGTCACCAAGATATTCAAGCCTCTGTCAAAAAATTCAAGAAGTTTAGAAGAGAGATTATATAGAGCTCTTGCTTATTGTGTGTTCAATTTCTTGCCATTTTCAAAATTTACAAAGACTTCTTCAACAGACATTTAAAAAGGATATTTTAGGAAAAGGAAGAGGGGGTGAGGGGGCAGAAAGAGAAAAATTCAATCAAGTGATTCAAGTCTGCTGAGAATGTCCATTGATACCTGGTAACAATAGCCAACTCCCAGTTCTTGCTGGGATGCATGTGTTATGGCCTCTTGTAAAAGACCCTTAACAGAAAATTCATAACCAAGCTTTGACTCTAGGGTTGCAATCTCATTATCTTTTGGGACATAGGAGCGTAGAGAAGCAGTAGTAATTGCTTCAACAACTAATGAGGGATCAAGTTCAGCATCAATTCCAAGCCACTTCATCAGATGGAGTGCAGCAATTATTCCACCACCCACATAGTATGCTCCTATGAGGGCTTCAACACAATCAGCTATGGTTTTTGAACTCATCCATCTATGACCTTTATCACAGCTACTTCCAATCATAACTTTTGGGTCTTCAGTATGGAATTTTGCATCCAACGGCACTTCTGGAGTATCCACCCCGCATTTACAAGGAACAGGCCGTATGGAACGCTGTCCTGGAGCAACCCAACGACGAGGATCAAATGCACTGTCACGTATATATCCCTGTCAAAGGAAAAATGCAAAGCATCATAACTCAATGAACTCATAGACTCATTAACGTACTAAAGCCTGTTAAAAGTTACAATTGTACCCAAATTACGGTCTCCTAAATGAGTGCAGGCAGGAATTGCAAAGCAGCGTGTAACAAAATTTAAAAAAACAGAAATAACCTATGTTCATATATTGTGGCATGTTCACAAAACATTAATTTCATTTTTCTTATGTACATAACAAAATACCAGTGATCATTAATCCAGTTCCGGTGCCTGAGTTTTATTAATCAGTCAAAGAAAGAAATTTATATACCAACATGCTGCTGAGTATTACATGTTCATATTGACTTATTGGAAACAAACTATTTTATCCAGGATGCCATTTCAATGTGCCCATATTGTATTGTAGCTGAATCCTGAATCCTGAATCCTGAATCCAAATTTACAACTCAACTTGGTATCAAAGTGTCCTGATCCAACTCTACTCCTTACTAAAGCACGTTGGAGGCTATATTCCAATGATAGGGGTGTGCTAACGTCAGCACCGACAAGGTCACCAGAATCCGAAGAACACACCATCTGACTTGCCAGAATCTCCTGATATTTGTGGTGTTTTTCCCAATTTTTTTGGAGCCATCTGCAAAGTCTTTTTTCATTTTCCATTGTTTTCTTTTACCCTTGGCACCAATTCAACCCTAGAACCCACTAAAACGCATTGGAGGCTGTGTTCAATGATAGAGATTCCATGTACTTGACAAGGTGAGCTACTACATGGAGATTAAGGGTGGAGTAGTGCAAGGAACCCAGTTTTGTGAGGCAGGTAGGTGCATGATTGAGAAAGCTGTAGTCTGTAAATGCCTTGTTTGATGTATTGTATTTAGCTCAGATTAAGGATGGGATAGAAGACAAAGTGTGTTGGACACTTAAGAGTAATGGTGGATTTTTGCTTACTCATAACATGAAGTAATGAGAAGTAGGGTTGTGCAGGTTCCGACCGGAACCGATGAAACTGATTGGGGCCAAGCTGACTGCACTGCCACATATATATAGCAGTTGCTCTATAAAAATAAAAATATAAAAAATAAAAACCCTTCAGTTACCCTACAAACCCCACCCCCGAGATTTTTCTTCCTCATCCAATTGCCCCCCCCTCTTTCCTCAACAACTCAGATCTTCCCCAACTCTGGTTGCCATCTCTACCTTCCTCAAACTCTGGTCATCACCCCACAGCCAAACTCAAAGAGCAAAGCTTCCAGACTACAATCAAAAAGATTAGCTTTGATCAATCAAGAACACAGAAAAAGAAAATGGGTTGCAGTTGCTCTAAAAGGTAAAATTTTTCATATCTTGAATCTGAGATTCTAAATGCAGTGGGTTTTTTATTTGCTGTGGGTTAAATTTTTTTTATTGTTGTGGGAGAACTCCTTGTAATTTTTGGGTTACTCTCACTCTGATGGTTATGCATTTTTTGGAGCTTTTGAAACAGTATAGAACTTTTCCCCCTCTTTTTCTTGCCAGTAGTTGGCATCCGACTACAGCACCAATAGAAATGGCTGCCAATGTAGTCAGAATTTTGATCCCTACCGTTTGGTAGCGGTTTGAAGTTTAAGAAAACTGATCCACATGGTGCAGCTCGGAAAATCTGTTCCAAAATTGGCCACACCAAACCATGTACACCCCTAATGAGAAGCACCCCCAGCTTGGATTTCCCTGGAACTGGAAGGCTATCAGAAAGTAGAAGGCTCCAACAAGAATAGCTTTCTATATATGGACTGAAAAGGGAAATTTCTCACCGTACATAATCCTATCAAGCAAGTGATAATCATTGTAAATCAATGTTGTTGTGTTGTGTAAGAGGAGTGGTGAGAATACGGATCATTTGTAGATTGAACGACAACATCAAGATGCCATAATGACTGAATCCATGATGTTTTGTGTTAGATGGATAATGACTCAATCCATGCACATATTGCTCTAATGTTGGCAAAGGAAACCAACTTCTTTATCATTATGTTTAATGTGGACATGGAGGGACAATGTTAGAAATTATCTCAAATTTCTAATTTAACAAAATATTCTTTTTTGGATTTTTTATTTTTGGATCTTCTTTATATGGAAGGAAAGTCTCTTCCTCATCAAGGAAGTAATTAAAATCCCTATCAGAGAAGAAATGTTGTAAACTTAGTCCATCAAGGAAGTGAAGTTGGACTCTTATATATAAGTAGTGTTGTAAAGGTTTGGAGGTTTTGGTCCCTAATAGAGAGAGAAGAAGACTTTCAGAAGAACATTGAAAGGTTTTCTTCTTAGAGTAGCCTAATAGTTCCTTTGGGGTTGAAAAGATACCTATGTGTCCAACGCAAGTTGTGTGGCTGATAGAAAACAGAGAATTCTTGCTCCTGGGCATGAGCATAAACTTCTTAGCCCATCAAGAGTGAATGCCCCTGGACCAGGAAATTGACTCTGGTGGGTGGGATCAATTGCCCTTAGGTTTTACTAGCTACAATCAAGTCCAAAGGGCTCTTCTTCAAGAAGGTCCCTACATTATCAAAAAGAGAATAGACCAATCTCTCAAGAGTGAGCGATTGAGAGGTTGAGCGTTGTAACCTTCCTTGAGTATAGTAGATTTCACCTCCCTTTCCGTGGATGTAGACAGTTTGTTGAACCATGTAAATTCTTGTGTCCCTTTTGTGTTTGGATGGGGGGAGATGGGGGAGAGCATAAGAAGGAGGACCAGCATATAATGCAGGACAAGCCAGAACGATGCAGCAAGAATAAATAAAAAAAAAACAAGAAAACAAAAGATAGGAAACCTAGAAATCAGCACCTAGGCTTGCTTGGAGTCCACGCCAAGCAAAGAAAACCACTGAGTCAGCACAAGTGGAAAAGAAAAGGTATAGTTCATCAATTTTCTGATACAACTATATAAAAATTGATACTATGCATACTGTTATTAAAGAGAGATCATGAAGTTTTAATTCATATGCACCATGATGTGCCTAATAAAGCCACTTAAAGAGATGATAGCCATAGAAAGGAGATATATGTTTAAATACCTGTAATTTGAGATCTGTTCCCAATTTATGTAGGGTTGCATTACAAATAACCCGTACACGTATATCAGTTAATTGCCCTTCATGCTTCTTAGGATATTTAAGAAAGAGGTGACAACCCACTGCATACTTTAGAACCGAATCACCAAGCAATTCCAAACGCTCCATTGAAAAATTCTCAGAACATCTTAGCGTTGTAAGAGCTTCTAGAATCTATTCACAAAAGATCTTGATTAGTATAATCATAACTGTATGATTCAAAAGAACATAGACAAATCAAGAGAATAACCAACTAATAGGACAGACCAAAGCGCTTGAAATACGAAAGTTGCTAGAACAACAAATCTCTTCTCTAAGCTGGCTGGCTAACATAAGGGATTCCAGCCGATGCATCACAGATGGTAATAAATAAAATGATCTTAAAACTCCTCTGGAAACATCAAGCCTGATTAAAAGCTCAGGAGGCATATGAACATGCATTTGTGCCTTTTTGACAAGCACACCTGCTTCCAATGTCTTACCAGTAGTGCCTGCTTAATCAGAAGAAAATATTAGATATATACACAAAGTTCCACAGCATTACTAAATCAGATTCAAGAACTTTATTAAAAGAACTAGAAACAGACATCCATCTAATAATTGTACAATAACAACTTGTGTAATACACCCAACCGGTAGGGGAAAACCCTCATCTAAGACGATAAAATGTGTGCAATTTTTGTATGCCGACACATGCTCATGAAATTTCCCTTTTCCCCCTCCTTACTGGGCATGCTTCTAAGCCGGATTCTATTACACTATAGAAATAGGGAACTAATAGTTGACTGCAACCTGTTTTATAAAACATGCCGGTCAATTATCAAGATCCTTAAATTAAACTTGAGAGAAGTGTTTAGCAATGCCTAACCTGACTCTCTTTTCGCTTCCTTTTCCAATTGAACATGGTGTACCACATAGAGAGATCTCCATATACTCCGTCTGTAACTATCTTATCCAACTAAAAACTCTTCCCTACCCCAACCCCAATTCTCTCCCATCTAGTCTACCCTATGAGAACTGGGAATCATAGTAGTAGTAGACAAAGCTGAAAGCCATGACTTAGTTGAGGGGTGTTGATAATGGATGATTAGGGTGACAATATGCATTGTTCAGCTAAATTGTTTCAATTAGATTATCAAAGTTGGAAAAATGAAATAAAATCATCTTTCTTCACAAAGGCTAAATATTATGAAAGCATAACTAGCATATAAATTTGCCAAAAGGACAGGAAAAAAAGACCTGAATACCTATAAACAGAAATGTGCACTACATATGTTGCAACAAAGCTCAAGCATTCAAATTAACAAACCTTCCTCATCGAAGTTTACAAGAAGGTTGTGTGGGTTATGACTTTGCTTTAACCGCAACAAAGGCTGTCCTGGATACATCAGCGTTATCCCATACCTGATCAGGACAGGCGTTATCTATGGAACTATATAGAGGAATCCAAAGAAGAAAATACACAATAAGTACAAAACATCATTCAGGATAAGAAATCACCTACTTTTTGTTGAAGTACTCTGAAAATGTCATATATTTTGATGAGGCACTATCAGTGTTTCCATCAAAAGGACTCTCAGCAGAAGTATTATTCACAACCTCAACAACAGAGTAGATTTTTCCAGTGTGAATTGCCAAAACTACCATATCTTTGAGATTGTTTGTGTCAGCCATACTATAAGCAAAGTGGATAACATTAGTGCTGCATGAACCATTCTTATAAGGTGATAAATTTCCTTTCTCACCATTACAATGTTCAGCACCCAACAAAGATCTTTTTTTCATGATTTCTACCGCAGAAATGCAAGAATTGATGCCTATCCAATTTATTTGGCAAGGCTCAGGACTTGAAGTGTTCAATGTTTCGAGAGGTAGAAGCAAATACATGTTTGATGGGCTCCATAGTGATCTAGTTTCATTCTTAAGTAAAAATTCTCTGCATGTTCCAGCTGATTTAGATCCAAAAAACAGTCTCCCAAACAAACCATTAAAGAAAAATTCTTGAAAGCACTTTGCTTTTGTCATCTGATAAGGAATAATGGACAGCATGGAATTAGAAGAAATATTCCCAAAAAAGAACAAGAATGATAAATTAATTAACAAGCTGATGTGTGCACCTGTTCTGCATCCAAATGCACTTGCCCGCAAAAAGATACAGAAGACTTAACCTTCTTTGAGACCAAGTAAAGCTCCAATTCAATATTTCCCACATCATCATCGAGCTTTGTCTCAAGCAAAAGAACAAATCCAGAATAAAGCTCTCCAGGGATATTACATAAAAATTCAAATTTATAGGCCTGAAAAATGGCTCCATCAACTTTTTCTCCCCAAGTTCCCAGCGCGCGAATGCAAGTAGTCCCATGTAACTCCTTCCTCTTTGTTGTGCCTTCGAACACCAAAATAATAGGTATAAGGAAAATAAAAGGAGAAAAATAAAATGCCTTGGCACATGCCAGATATGATACAAAAACAAAATGCACAACATATAAACTCAGACACCTAATGTATATTTTTCTGCAGTTGAATTCAAAAGTAACTCAAAAATAAACCATGAAGTCATCCAAAGCATCAGACCGATGTATATTTTTAACATGTTGCTTCAGGATCAAAAGTATTCTCTCATGAAAAGTATCAACATTGCTAAATCTTTTTTTTTTTTTTGCACATACAAAGGCAAAATAAGAGAACAAAGAATTTATCAACAAGTAATTTTTTATAAAAATAACATCACAAGTTGACAATTGACTTGTAAACGAGTAGTTTACCAAGGCTTGCTTTATTGTTCCAACATATTCTAGATTGGGTCAAATTCAAATAGAAATGCATGTCTTTCAATATATCTACTACCCCAATTAACCTTAAATAGGGACTACAGAACCATTTTGTGAACACTACATATCTAACAACCAAAAATCAATTGGTCACATATACATACCTGCACCCGAAGCTGATTCTTTGCTTTTTGCAATGAGATTTTTCTCTGGAAGCTCTTTGATAGATGGGAGAAGATGATCATCCAAAGCACCCATTTGATGCAACTTCTTACATGCTTCCAAGCAAACAAGCTGTTTTGCTAAATGAGAATTCCTACTTGAGGGACCAACTATGGATTGAAAAGCCGCATTAGGGGGTAATGTCATTTTACACTCATAAGACCCTTCGATAAGTGAAATATGAAATTTTGGCTTTGGGACAAAGTACCTAATTAAAACAGTAACAAATTATGACTGAATAAGAGATAACTGGATTTAATGAATAGAATCATAAAATAAAATTGGAAATTATATTAAGTATAACTAATCAATTTACAAGGAAGACATATCCATACTTGTCACCAGGAAGTTTTTCACAATATCGATGAATGAGGTTGACACTAGAATCTGCAGTAACCGAGGCCCCAGTTGCTTCCACATGATATGCATTTACTTCCTCAGTAGTACATGCCTTCAGAATGTGTGCATCAGGGTCTCTATTCATGGCTGTATCTGTCATTGAACGCTCACTCCTAATTATGTCAAACAGTTGATCCCTTTGTTTTGTGTTTCCCCTTTAGATATATGCATAGTTAGAGCAACAATATATTTGAGATTAAAAATAGCAACAAAAAAAAAAAAATCTTCTGAATTTCAAGAAACAGAAACTATGTAAAGGCTAACAACAAAGAGGAGTCCTCACCTCTCCAACATCATGACAAATTGAGAGTTATCCTGTCGAGCTCGTCCCCGAGATTGGACATAACTACGGACTGTCTTGGGGAGGTCAAAACGTATCACACAAGAGCAGTTTGGCACATGAATTCCCTCCTCAACTACATCAGTAGCAAATAATAAATTGACCTACATAGAAGGGTTTGCTAATTTAGAATTGGGGTTTCAAATAACAGAACTTCTAATAATTCAAATTCTATATGTAAAAGATTAGACACCTTGCCAGAGCGAAATGACTCCAATGTTTCCTTTTGCTTTTTTGGCGGCAGCGAGTCCACTGATGTGTTACTTCCAGTCAAATATGAAACCGTGAAATGCGATAAATAGGTAACTTTCTTCATGAATCTCTCAATTACCTTAGCTGTAACAATTCTCTCAACAAAAATGAGACACAGTACTTGCTCAGCTCCTCTGCAACCACAAAATATGATGGCATATCAACCACATAACATTATAAACAAAAATTAACTGGTGTAGTTAAATTACCCAAATGATTGGAAAAGTTGAAGAAGTTCATGTAGTTTAGGAGATACATAGCCCAAATCTACTGCTTTTAAATAACCAGACCCTAAATCCAGAAGATTTTCATAACCTGAAAGAGACAAAAAAGATATTATCAATAAGAAATATCATATTTAAACCAGAAACATAACATAACAGATTTTAATTTGAAATATATTAGCATATGGCCATATAAAAGGTGCATTGAGCGAAAAAATAAACCCCAAAATAATGAGATACCATAACAACTAACAACTAACAGGATATACCACTAACAACTAACAACTAACAACTAACAACTAAATTGCACCAAGTAAAAATAGGTTCAGTAATTCATTTCCCACTTTTGCCCCAACAAATAGAAAATACAATCTTGTCAGAAAATTGTTGATTTACGCCACATTGTAATACGAATTAAATTGTTACAACTTATGGGTGAGGGAAGATGGGAAGAAAAGTACATTTGTGACTGGGTATTAACATACAGAGTAACAAAATCAGAAATTTTGACAGTAGTGCAAATGCCTTGGACATGATGTATCACAACCATAGGTACACAACAAAGAAACAAAATCAGTTTGCAGTACAAAGGTGCAAAAAAAAATAAAAAAAAATAAACGTTATGATACTGCTTAAACCAGGATAAGAATAAAGAAGAAATATTCCAAGCAGCATACCATGTGGGAAAGATTCCCCAATTATACACAAGACTTCCTCAAGAAAACGTTTACACAGAAAGTAACTTTCTCTATAAACTTCACACTCTGCATTGCTGATTGGAACATTCTCTAGACAGACTTTCACAGCCTACAAACCAAATAACATAATACAGAAAAATTAAATTAGAAGAGAAAGGTATGACCATGAAACCATCGAAAGCTTTAGTGACCCTTTGACTGTATTCATATAGAAAAGAATAAATAATAACATTTTTTTTGGTGAATATGTAACATCATATAGAAAGAATGAAATTAGAACCAAAGGTATGATCATAAACAATAGTTATCCTTTACTAAGGCTATGAGGTCTGCAACAAGAGCTGCTTGAATGTCATACAGTTGGAGGGAACCCAAGGACAAGGGTGTAATAAAGATAACATATGTATGTATGTATGTATCTTTCCTTTTAAGACACAACTCTCCTCTACTCTTTATTCTAAATATAGAGTCCTAGCATACCTCATAAGCACACATGAGTCCAAGGTCGTCCAGACAATACAAAACCTTTGCCTGATCATTAGACAAACGCTTTCGCAGCATATTAAATTTATCATCCGTATCCTTGTAATTACTTTGCAACGACCCTTGCAACTCTAACAAGGACGCATCAAACTGTCAATGCAGGTAAGCTTTTATTAGTATCCTGACAAGTTTACTGTTTAAAAATAAAAATATAAGCATGGATGGGATGGGTATGTATATGTATGAATATGTGTATTAAATGGCCCAGAAATACCTTGGAACACAAGGCCTCTATTTTCCCCTTTAAATCCAAACTGGGAAACAGTGCTTGGTCATAAAATCTACAAGTTTCTTTTGCAGAGGGCACATACACTTCAATCTCTTCCCTGTCTCCAACAGTATAAATCTAACCCAGAAAGGATCAATACTTGAGTTTAATCCATGATAAGTGCAGAATCATCACTATTAAAATTGTAAAATACCTGGGAATCCAAGATATTTTCTAGTTCTGAAATTTGACCCTCACAGTCCACGATGGATGAGACACCTGCTACACACATTTGTAAGTAAAAGTATGCAAAAATGATTTTTAATATAACGACAGATCTGATAACTAGACACTTGATAATAAACATTTAGCAATGGGCCTTGTATAGCATTTCTTAAACACAAGCATAAAGATAAGAAAAAGCAAAATAATTAGACCACAACAGACTAACTGGAAAAGGCTTAAAATACGCTAATCATTCAATGGCAGCCAAACAATCCATACAAAGAAACTTCAAACTCTATGCAGAAAAACTTATGTTAAGCTAATTAGCTTTCCAGTTCTAATCAGCCTTAACCTTAACTCCCCAGAGAGAAAATTTAATGAAACTTAACATTTAAGTACTAATGGCACTGAACTGTACACATGAAGCACATCTAGACATGTACAGTACAAAGTACATCATTTAAAGGCAAAAAAAAAAAAAAAAAAGGACCAACCTATCGTAGCCAATGACATAGCAGTATACAATATCTTACCTTTTCTAACTACAGGGGATGCCGTCATTCCAAAAATCTTTGGCTTGTTATTAGAATTGTGATAAAATTCCTTCACCAAAACAACACAATTATTGAGATGTTCATAAAAATAAGAATGAAAAATCAGCTTAAGATGGTGTGCAACAACAAAAATGGAAAATAATAGATATTCACCTTCATTATTTTTGTATATGGATGGTTACCAGTAGCACGATGACATTCATCAATTATCATTAAGCATACTACTTCTGGACTCAAGAATGCCTTTCTTAAGACATCCAAAAATATCTGGGGTGTCATTACTAGTACCTACAAGATAACATAAAGAATTTGCATTAACATAATACTAGCAAAGGTAACTTGTGAATAGAAATTTAAACCTAGGATTTTAGGAAAATT
Source organism: Castanea sativa (assembly GCF_040712315.1). NCBI lineage: Eukaryota > Viridiplantae > Streptophyta > Magnoliopsida > Fagales > Fagaceae > Castanea > Castanea sativa. The sequence continues at coordinate 17,681,469 of NC_134013.1, read as the reverse complement.
ATTTCCATGTAATAATTAGTAGGGAAGATTGATTTTTTTTTTTTTTTTAACTTTGACTACATAAATATATTGTTAAACTAGCACCAATTTGGAGTTCTCAGAGACAATCAACTTACTGGTGTGTGATGAATAATGACTAAACAAGCAATATAGGAAATAGTAACTAACTCTTTTTTTATATATATACACGAAATAGTAACTAACTTACTAACGCTAAAAGCCAGAGCAAATAAAAGTGCATAAAGAAAGAAAATTAAAGCAACAATTAAAACAGAGGAAGCTCAAACTGAGATTTTAACAGTAACATGCCATTAAGAAGTAGAAATTAGAACTGCCCAAATAAAAACATAAAGAAATAATTCAGTATACAGATAATCATTAATATACTTGGAGCTATTTAAGAATCAACCTTACATCATTCTTATTAACTTCCCTTTCCCAGGTCTCTAAGCCCCAATTATCAACTCCCATGACTCCGTAGTACTGCCCCACTTCCATATTTGTATGGTTTTTTATAAACTCAAATTGCTGCAGACAGAAAACCCATTTGTTTCAGTATGTGAATAAATCAACTAGCCACATTACATGTAGATTCACAAGTATACTTTATTAGCACTAAAATTCATTCTTTTCATTCAACAATTGAAGAGAAATACTTCATTAAAGGACAGAAAGAATTCAAAAGAGTACCAAAAAGGAAATAAATTTTTATTAAAAAAAAAACCATGCCTGATTAACAAGATGGACGGTGGGAGCCAAGAAAACAATCAACTTTTTATGGCCATTAGACTTGATAGCTTCACCAATGGCTTTGATAAGCATAACGGCTACCAGAGTCTTGCCAGCACCTGTCTCCAACACTGCTATGGTGTTCCTCTTCTTTGCAACTTCAAACACTTGCAATTGGTACCTACACAACCCAAAAAATACACATACATATTCACACATTATTAAAGTCTCAAAACACACAAATTGATCATCATCATCATCATCAAGATTCAAAAACAAGAAAAAGAAAAAAAGCAGAAACAAACCCTCTGGGCTTCATGCACTTGGGACTTGAAGAAGAGGGTGATTCTTGGACAGAAAGATCATGATCAGATTCATTCATATCACTGAAGCTCCGCTTGAGAGGAAGAAGATCCTGGGTCTGATTCTGCTGCTCCAAGCAAAGCATGTTGAAAGTAGTCTCTTTGGATTGGGAAAAGGCCTTTGATTATCTAAATAGTGCAAAAAAATTCTTTCTTTTCCTATATTGAATGGGAATTTTTTAATGGGCCCCTAAGAATTTAAAAACTATTATTTTCACAGAGTGGTTGAGTAGAACTAGAGAGTACACACTAAAAAACACTTTCAGTGAATTTTTACCCCCAAAAAAAAAATATTTCTGGGAAATCTTTATTTTTATAATAAAAAAATAAACAACAAATTTCTCTGTTTCTTGTGCTTTGAGAAATCCGAAGTGCAGGACTGAGAAGATTTCATGTTTTTTTTTTTTCTTTATAAACAGTACTTTGGGTTTGGTCGTGTACTGTTATAACATAAGTGATATTCGTGTGAGTAACCTGTTTGAGTTTCAAGATTGAATCCCACGCGGCGCGTGCATACACGGTCCAATAATTTAGGAACACGAGTACTTTTATTTGTAACGTGGGACCATTACAAGTCGCACACGTGAGTGAGTCTGCCCTGATTCCTGAACAAGTTGACTGTGTGTTTGTTTGGGAAAAAAAGTACTGAAATAGAAGTGTTCAAGTTGAACAGTGTTTCCGAAACATACTCTCGTAAAGTGCTTTCTTTAGGCTACACGTCGTTTTAGTCCCAAAATTTTTTGTGTCATAATTTAATTAGACCTTTTTTTTTAAGAAAAATAATTTAATTAGACTTGTTTATGAAAACTTCTTTATATAATGTACATTTTCAAAACATTTATGGTGTTTATCTTTTACTTTTTTATTTTAATAAAATAATTATCAAAAACTTTGTAATTTAACTGGTTGACAACCAAAAAACGTAGTGAAATGAACAAATAAAAAAACTTTAGTGAAACAAAAAAAAAAATCCACCCCCAACTACCGAATTGTCAAACAAAAAATTTTAATGAAACAATAAAAATAAGTTTTAAAGACTTCTTAACATTTATTGTGTTAACTTAGTTTTTTTTTTATATAGAAAAATGATTACTCTCAATTGATAACACAATTAATTAATATTCAAAAATAGAAATAAGAGAATCATTATTAATACCCTTTTTTAATTAGAATTTTTTTGGTGAAAATCAAACTTAATTAAATCATTTTCAATATTAGGATATTTGATTCGAAAAGGCGATGAATTTTAAATAGTTCAAGCTAATATAGTTTAGCATTTTCGGTAACTCTAAAACAAAATTTTCAAAAAAAATGAAATTCACTTTACTCTTTTTCTTTCTAAAAATAAAACTTGATAATTATGGTAGTTATTAATAAGCATTTATTATGATTTTTTTTTAGAATGAACATTTATTATAATTGTATTTATTATGAAACTATTTATTCTACCAGACTAACACTAAAAGAAATTATGATATGTCAAGTATCAAATGAATGGTATAAATATAAAAGATTTTATAAAGAATTTAAACTCAATTGAAAATATATACTATAATAGGATCTCAATATATAATATAATAGGATAATGACGGGTAAATTTGCCCCTTCCAAATTACTAGTCTCATATTAATAAGGATATATATATATAGAGAGAGAGAGAGAGAGAGAGAGATATATATATATTTATAGAGAGAGAGAGAGAGAGAGAGAGAGAGAGAGAGAGAGGGGTTAAATCACTCCATTTGTAAAAGAGAGATGCTATGTCCGCAACATTTTTACAACATTTTCACAACAAATCACAGATGATTAGTTGTTATTAGTTCAAATTTGAACCTAACACGAAAATTACTTTTTTACCCCAATAATAACAACCAGCAACAATTTACCATTTAGGATTTGTTGTAAAAATATTGTGAAAATGTTGTGGACATATCATTTCTCTTTGTAAAATAATCTCACAAACAGTACACAATTTTTTGAAGGATGTAAGAATAAGATGAGATCAAATCATTCTTATAATTTCAATAGTTAAATTGATAAGGGTAATCACACTCTTCTCTCTTAACATTTTGTGGAATTACACCTCACCCTAATCTTAAAGAAAAAAAAAACACTCCCCTTCTTGAAGTTTGAAGAAAATAACACTCATTTTTTTACTTATATTTTTATTCCTTTAATATTACTAACAGAATATTCTAAATTTTTTAAAAACTATTTTTACCAAAGTTTAACCATGGTAAGTATTTTCTTTTTTTAAAAGCATATTAATTGTATGGATTGTTTATTCTCATGTGAGAATAAAGGGGTGTACATTAAGGAAGGTTTTGGAGTCCTTTAAAGCCTAAAGTAAAAAAGTCTAAGTGGCACAAAATATGGGAAAGTGTTTGTTTGACATGAAGGTTGTTTGATATGAAGGTCCTGTCAAAAAGAAGTTTAACTTGCAACTTGTAAATTAGAATGCAGTAATTCCTAAAAGGACACGTGCAATAGTCAAGTTTTTTGGGTTGTGATATATTAGCCTTTTGGGCGTTTTTTCATAAATAACTAAAGAATCCAAACTATATCATTAGTAAGTAAAGGTTTGAAACAAATTTGGTTTCTAACGAATCGAGTCCATTGGACTCGATTTTGGGCTTATAAATCAAGTACCTTGTACTCGATTTTCCTATCGTAGCACCAGCTGACCTGGACAAGGAGTCCATGTAGACACAAAAATCGAGTTCATTCAACTCGGTTTTTGGTCAGAAAAATCGAGTCCTTTGGACTCGATTTTCAATTTCCAAGTCTACCACATTTCACACTCAGGTCACGTGCACACGTGAAATCACTTTAAAGGAAATCGAGTCCAGTAGACTCGATTTTGGGTCCCCACCGCTTTTCGGGCACGTGGACATAACTCAAGTAAAATAGACTCGATTTATTTGCTTTTAAAAATCGAGTCTACTAAACTCGATTTCTGTGAATGGTCCCCAGCCCATCCACGTGTCGTGTGGGTCCCAACTGGGACCTTTTTCCCCCTTTACCCGGCTCACATGTGCTCTCTCATTCTCATATCCTCTTCTACTGACCCTCAAGTTCTCACATTCCTCAAGCCTCACACAATTTGTCACCTCAAGCTCACACTCACATTCCTCAAGTCTCACACAATTTGTCACATTAACAACAATCTCTCACAGGTAACACAATATTAAAAATATTTTTTATTAGTTAATATTATGATGAGTTGCTAGGTTTTTTTTTAAGAAACAATTAGAACGTATTAGGTAATTTTGTTTTTTGTTTGTTAGTGGAAATATTGTGATTAATTTATTTGTTAGTATATTGTGATTAGTTTATTTGCTAGTATATTGTGATTAATTGCTAGTTTTTTTAAATTAATATTATGATTAATTATTGGGAATATTTGTTTTTTTTTTGTTAGTGTAAATATTGTGATTAAATTATTTGCTAAGTTTTTAAAATTTTTTTTTAATATTGTGATTAAATTATTGGCAATAATTAGTATTAGGGGAATATTTAGTACCAAATATTGTGATTAATTATGTTATTACAGCATATTGGGAATATTTTTTTTTTGTTAGTGTAAATATTGTGATTAATAATGATGATGCAAGGAAAATCAGTAGGCTGGATGCTCTGGATTTGAAAGGACCACTTGCTCTCTAATGGCCTGAAAAAACAAAGGAAAACGATCAAAGGTGACCGGGATCGCCGGCCAAGAACCCTCCGATGGTAAAGTCAGTTTTTTCTCTATATCTTTTGAGTTCCAAGTTCTTGGAAAAATGTTAACGTACCTTCCATCGGTATGAATGGCTGTTTATATAGTGTCCTGGGGGCAGTTATTGAAATTGTAACCTCCCCTGAATTTCTGGAGGTCCGGGGTTCTTGGATAACTCCCATAACCACCTGACAGTTGCATTTTCTCACACAGCAGTCATCGGAAGTTATGCGTGTATTATGGAATGGTAAAATGTGCTTAATAATTCTAAGTGTAAAAGCCTCGTCCATGAGTCTTTACGTGGACGAGTCCTCTCGGGATGGGCTGTGCGCATCCTTTGGACGAGGGATGTAGCTTCGCTATCACCCAAGGACGGCCTTGTGTGTTATCCTCGTCTTGATGATAACTCCTGGACGGCTGCCGAGGTGATGACTGTCCAGGGACGGTCTGAGCGTCTTTATCCCTCATCAGTTACCCCCTCGTCCAGGGGTTATGCAGCGTATTGACAGGCTTTAGGATGAGTCTCTTCTTTTCTTTTTCTTTTCTTTTTTTTTAATTTTATTTTTTAGAAACGTTCCACGTGTCACACATCCATAGGGGGTTGGTCATGTAGGTTTACTTCTTCGAGGCATATGCCACGTGTCGCCTTCTGATCGGTTCCGTCATTGCGATTACCGAGACTTTTTTACCTATAAATAGTGGTTTCCCTCTCATGCCCCTTTCACTTTTTCAAATTTTCTACTTTGACACTCTCGTCCGTTGCTTCGTCTAAGAGTATCCTCAGCGTCCTTAGTGTCCCTCGTTTAGAGCCAGGTAATCTCTCTACCTTTACTCCAGCTTTCCTTTTTAAGAGTTAGGATGTTTTCAATGGCCTCCTGTTCATCTAGCGACAGTGTGGTCAAGGCCATAGACGAGTATCACGACTCCTCTAGTTATAGCACCTCCAGTGATGGTAGTAGTAGTAGTGGCCACACAACCGAGGAATACACATCTAGTGTTCCTGGAGTTCCTGTAGAAACCATCCAAGAGAGTATTAGGACGAGGACAGCCTCGGGGGCTGATACCTCGACAAGCGTCCCATCGTCCTCTCCTTTAGACGAAGAAGAAACAGTATATAGTTGTGCCATAGAAATTCCTTCAAAGACGGACGAGAAGAGGTTAGACGCTCTTAGGAGTTGGTTCCAGATTCCAGATGATCTGAACCCTAGGTTGACCGTCAGAGGGGAGAATGTTGTCAACCCCGTTTTAGGATAGGTGTATATGAAGCCTACTTGTTAGGGGGACTTAGATTTCCTTTAAATGCCTTTACGAGGAAGTTGCCTACAAGACTGGGCTTGGGGGTTTGTCAATTTAACCCCAATGTGTGGAGACTTATTGTCTCTATGCAAGTCTTGTGGAGGGAGGTGTTTGATGGGAACCGTCCTATCACCGTGGACGAGTTCTTGTATTGTTATAAACCCTCCGAGATAAGCCAATCTCAAGGCTTTTATCAGTTTAGAGCCAGGGGCAATGACTGTAGGCTGATTAAGTCCTTACCCTCGTCTGACAGAAATTGGAAGACAAAATTTTTCTTTGTCTCTGGTTTCTGGGCGGGGTCTTCTATCGAGGTTGGTAGAGATACATTCCTTCCTTATACCGGAGAATTGGGGAACCTTCATCAAGAAGGTATGTTGTGTTTTTCCTTCACTCCTTTTTTTTTTATTTATTGATTTTGTTGTTTTATTTTTAAACAGTGGTCTAACCTTAATTTTCCTCTTCTTTTTGCAGCTGTTAGGCGTCCTTCTCTGAGTAAATTCCACTGTGATTGCCCACAGGGCTCGTCTATACCCCGAGAGAGATTTTCACTCGTTGGTGACCCTTCAATGTCTACATAGGTGGGGACTTGGTCCTGACCCATTCGTGATGCCCTCGCACACGAACTAACCGTCCGTAGACGTGAGTGTTTTTATTCTTTAAAACGTGTGTATTATATATATATATATATATATATATATATTTTTTTTTTTTATAAATATTTTGTTACTATAATTCATTTATTTGTTTTTATTTTTAGGAATGACAACCATGAAGGAAACACAAGGGGAAAGAGGTGGTCGAGGAAGTGGCCAGACCTGAAACTCGTCCTGCTGCTGGGGATAAGAGAAAAAGCTTGTCCAAGCATGTGGACTTGGCTAGCTTGCCCAGTCGTCGGGGGAAGAAGGCCAAGTCTGGGTCGTCTGTGCCCGAGGATCGCTAGGCTCGATCCTCCTTCCCAGCCCGCCGTCCCGTCGTTGATATAGACTCGTCCACGCCCTCGTCGTCACTCCGTCCAAGTCCCTGGGCCTCCCGATTCGTCCCCCCGAGGCCCTCCTCGAAGGATTTCTACTAATTTATTGGAGAATGAGGATCTGGCTTGGGAACGATTCCAAGAGGCTGTGGAAGGCGAAGACGTGGCTGCGTGCTATGACATGTCTTTGAAGGAGTTCGAGCACTCTGGCGTCCACGATCTCTTTAAGGTGACCATCTTGGACTCGTCTTGGTTTAACCATGTTACCCAATGTTATTTCTATCTTTTGAACTTTATGTTCTTCCATGTAGGCAATGTCGAAGTTCATAGCTACGTCCAGGCAGGCCACAGAGATGGACAGGACGAGGATCCTTCTAGAGAAAAGAATAGAAGAGATGAGATCAAGAACGACTGTAGGACGTGGGCCGAGGTGGCGAACAAGGCCAAGGACGAGGTTGAGGAGTTAAAGGCTTTGGTGGGGGAGCTGAAATCCGATGTTGCCAGGAAGGATGACCGTCTCGACCTTCTCCAAAAGAAGAATGACGAGCTGAGTCTTCTTCTTAAGAAAGCTAAGGACGAGACAGTCGAGGAATTCAAAGCGTCCAAAGAGTTCACTGACCTGCTGGACACGAACTACGCAGCAGGGTTTGAGGATTTTAGGATGGACGCTATAGACAACTTTCCCGGAGTTGACTTTAGCGCCATTAAACTCAACCTTGGAGCTGCTACAAGTTCTCTCATTCACACAAGTTCAGACGATGTCAACACCGAGGATGACGCTTCCACCAAACCAGCTCAGGACGACCCCAACATTGATGCCCCCCCTTCTTGAAGAAAAATCTTTTTAACTAGTGTTATTGTTGTTTGGCTTTTTTTTTTTTTTTTTTTTTTTAAATGTATTCAAGTACAATTACCTCGTCTAGAGTGTTCTGGACGAGTTTATTAACAATTGCTTTTTAATGCTTAATTTATAAGGGTTTTTGGACGGTAGTCGTTTACCCTCTTTGGAGTAAAGAATATTTTCTTTATCTGTTACCTATTGTATGGACGAGCTTATACATTTGTTATCATTTATACAATTGTCTTTTAAACAATGTTCCAAGTGTTGAATGACTGTCTACATGATTTTTTTATGGACGACCCATTTACGCCGATAATGACGACTGCATTACTTTTGCTCGTCCTATAGGCATTATGACTCATCTTCTCGCAAGGAGTTCATAACGTTTGTTTTACTCGTCTTGACTAGCTGCTCGTCTTTAGAATGCTATGCCTTAATGCCTACTTTCTTTCTTAGACGAGTGGGCCTTGGCCTTTTCTTTTTGCTTTATGCTCAATAAAAGGAAATCTTGGACGAGCATGCCTTAGCTTTTTCTCTATGCTTTATCCTTGTTTCAAGGAATGCTTGGACGAGTGTACCTTAGCTTATTTCTCTTTGCTTTACCTTTATTTAAAGGAAAGCCTTGGACGAGTGTGCCTTATTTCTCTTTGCTTTACCCTTATTTAAAGGAAAGCCTTGGACGAGTGTGCCTTAGCTTTTTCTCTTTGCTTTATCCTTGTTTCAAGGAATTCTTGGACGAGTGTTTCTGCATCCAAAGATTTCTATTCGTCTTAGGCTTTTGCCCCTTCTGTGGGTATTATTATGGAAACTAGATCTATGCATCAAATACATAAGAAATCCAAACCATATTATTATATGAACATTGTTCACAAGCGTGGCACATGCTTATAAGCTAGTGCCTTATTAAAATACTTAAGAGAAATACATAACCTCGTCTTTCATAAGCTGATCTGTAAGCGATGTAAAAGTTTGAGAACTAATGCACTTTTTATTCACAACACCATAATAGTAGTAAGAACACAACAGTAAATATAAGCGAACATGCAAATCATAGCTGTAACTTTGCCACTGACTTCCCTCGTCCCTGCTTATCACTGATAGTACCTCCTCAGATGTTCCACGTTCTAGGGATGCTCTAACTTCCGCCCGTCCAGAGCTTCCAGGTAGTAAGACCCCTGCCTCTTGCAATTGATTACCCTGTAGGGTCCTTCCCAATTGGGTCCCAATTTTTCATGAGCTGGGTTTCTGGTCGCCAAGGAGACTCTTTTGAGGACAAGGTCCCCCACACTGAACCGTCTGAGTTTCACCATGGCATCATGCTGTCTGGCCATAAGGTTTCTGTACCTTGCTGTCCTTTGCTCTGCATCCATTCTTACCTCGTCAATAAGATCGAGTTCAAGACGAAGTTGTTCCCCGTTCTCTTTCTCCAGGTACTCCATCACTCGGTGACTAGCCATATGAACTTCCGCTGGTATGACAGCTTCACTTCTATAGGCTAGTTTAAAGGGGGTCTCTCCCGTCGGAGTTTGTACAGTTGTCCTATAGGCCCAAAGAACACCTGGTAGCTCGTCTGGCCATATCCCTTTTGCCCCCTCGAGCCGAGTCTTGATGATTTTCAGCAGGGATCGGTTTGCTACTTCTGCTTGTCCATTTGCCTTCGGATCGGAGGGTGAGGAATAGTGATTCTTGATCCCAAAATGATTGCAAAAGTCCCTAAAGGGTGCGTTGTTGAATTGACGTCCGTTGTCCAATACTAATACCCTGGGTACTCCGAACCTACACAGAATATTCTTCCATACAAAATTCTTCACGTTTTGCTGAGTGATTGCTGCAAGAGGCTCGGCTTCTACCCACTTGGTAAAGTAATTGATTCCTACCACCAAAAACTTCATTTGCCGGGTTCCCATGGGGAAAAGGCCTAAGATATCTAGTCCCCACTGTGCGAATGGCCATGGGGCCATCATTGGGGTCTGGTACTCTGACGGCTGTCTAGGTACATTACTGTAGCGCTAACACTGGTCATATACCTTGACATAGGCTTTAGCATCTGCTTGCATTGTAGGCCAGTAGTAGCCTGCACGGACGATCTTATGGACCAACGACCTTGCTCCTGAATGATTTCCACATGCTCCTTCATGAACTTCCCTTAGAACATAGTTTAACTCGTTAAGAGCCAAGCACCTTAAGTAAGGTTGGGAAAAACCTCGCTTGTATAATACTTCATTTATGAGGACGTACTTGGCTGCCCTGACTCTTAACTTTCTCGCTTCATCCTTGTCTTCGGGAAGTCTTCCATCTTTGAGATAAATCATTATTGGACTCATCCAATTTTCTCCTCCTTCTATCTGCTGTATGTCAGGGATGTCTATGCTCGGCATATATTGGATGTTGTTGTACTCGTCTGTAACCCCTGCCGAAGCTGCTTTTGCCAAGGCGTCCGCTTCTGTATTTTCCTCCCTAGGTAGTTGAACAAAACTTACAGCCGAAAATTTTCGTGCAAGTCGCTTCACTTTATTGAGGTATTTCTTCATTCGATCTTCCTTAGTATCACACATTCCATTTACTTGGTTAATGACCAGCTGAGAATCTCCTTTGATTGTTACCGACTCCGCCCCTAAGGACTTAGCCAATTCCAATCCCTTGAGTAGAGCCTCGTACTCAGCCTCGTTGTTGGTAGTTTGATATTGCAGACGGCCTGCATACTCCAGCCTGTCACCCTCAGGGGACTTCAGTATAACCCCAATTCCTCCTGCATACAGTGTGGACGACCCATCGACATTGATCACCCATTTCTCAACACTTTCGTCCTTGTCCAGCTCATCCTGGCTGGGGGTGAACTCTGCGATGAAATCTGTCAATGCCTGCGCCTTTATTGTGCTCCTCGGGAGGTATCTGATATCAAACTCGCTAAGCTCAACAGCCCACTGTACTAACCGTCCAGCAGCTTCCAACTTGTTCATTGCCTTCTTTATGGGATGGTCTGTTAGGACGTTGATGATGTGAGCCTGAAAGTAATGCCTCAGCTTCCTGGAAGCCGTGATCAGTGCAAAGGCTAGCTTCTCCATCATCGGGTATCATCCTTCTGCTCCTCTCATTGCACAGCTCGTATAATAAACCGGTTTTCGGATTCTCCCTTCTTCTCTGACCAACGCTAAACTTACTGCGTGTGGGGACACTGCCAAACACAAATACAACACTTCCCCAGGTACAGACGGACTCAATAGTGGGCGCTGTCATGAGATACGTCTTCAAGTCTTGGAAGGCCCTTTGACACTCGTCCGTCCATTCAAATGCCTTCCTTAGGACTTTAAAGAAAGACAAGCATTTATTAGTAGCTTTCGAGACAAACCTGTTAAGGGCAGCGACCCGTCCGGTAAGAGACTGGACTTCCTTGATATTTTTTGGTGGTTCTATGTTCAGTATCGCCTGGATTTTGTCCGGATTTGCTTCAATTCCTCTGTGCGACACCATGAACCCCAAAAATTTTCTTGACGAAACTCTGAAAGCGCACTTGCTTGGATTTAATTTCATGTTGTACCGCCGCAATGTATCAAAAGTCTCTTGAAGGTCGTCTAGATGTTTGCCCTTGTCCTGGCTCTTTACCAGGATGTCGTCTACATAAACCTCCACATTTCGCCCGATTTGAGGACAGAACATATGGTTAACCAGCCTTTGGTAAGTTGCCCCTGCGTTCTTCAAACCAAAGGGCATTACCTTGTAACAATACAACCCTTGGCTCGTAATGAATGAGGTCTTCTCCCGATCCGCTTCATCCATCCGTATCTCTGCTGTAACCTGAGAAAGCGTCCATGAAGCTAAGCACTTTGTGACCTGCCGTCGAGTCAACCAACTGGTCAATGCGTGGCAATGGGTAACTATCCTTGGGGCAAGCTTTGTTTAAATCAGTGAAGTCCACGCACATTCGCCACTTGCCGTTAGCTTTCTTGACCATGACCACGTTCGCCAACCAATCTAGATAATAAACTTCCCGGATGAACTCCGCGGCGACCAACTTCTGTACTTCTTCCTTAATGGCATTGTCTCGCTCAGGAGCGAAAATCCTTTTCTTCTGACGCACTGGTTTTGAGTAGGGACACACGTTTAGGCTATGGGTAATGACACTCGGATCAATGCCAGGCATGTCCTCATGACTCCATGCAAAGACATCGAGGCTTTTCTTCAGAAACCGAATCAAAGCGTGCTTTGCCCCCTCTTCCATGCTCGCCCCAATTCTAGTAGACTTCTCAGGCTGGTTATCGTCCAAAGGGACGTCTTCTAATGCTTCAGTGGGCTCCGCTACGATCCTTCTCTCGTCTATACTCATTGCCTGCATGTGCTCGTCCATGGCCAGCATAGCTAAGTAGCATTCTCTGGCGGCCAGCTGATCTCCTTTAACTTGGCCTACTCCGTGCTCGGTTTGATGGACAAGTGGTAGGTAGAGGTAGAGGTTATATGACGATGCACAATCAACAACGAGAAAACTTACCTCCTTGGTTATCTGCTGTGGATATGTTCCAACGACCACTGGTAATGTGATGGTGCCCACAGGTTGCATTTTCATTCCTTAGAATCCTATTAACGGCGAGTTCACTGGTCGAAACTGATCTCGTCCTAGCCTCATTTGCTAGAATGCGGGGTAGTAGAGAATGTCTGCAGAGCTGCCATTGTCTATCAACACCCTCCTGGTCATGTAGTCAGAAATAAGTAGGGTGATGACTATTGCGTCATCGTGTGGGTGGTGAAGTCGTCCTGCTTCCTCGTCCGTGAATGTAACAGCCTGCTGGTCTACTTCCCTCGTCCTAGGAGGTTGTCCAGACAGTTGGATGTTCTGCACCACCTTCAGGTACGTCTTCCTTGACTTGGATGACTACGGTGTTGAGTTTTCTCCTATAATTACCCTTATTTCTCCTAGTGGGGGACGTGATGATTCTTCCACCTTGGCCTTCATTTTCTCATCTCTTTGGTCTCGTCCAAGGAAGTTCCTTAGTTTTTCTTGTCTAATGAGATTTTCTATCTATTGCTTCAAGTCAAAACATTCGTCCGTATCATGCCCATGGTCCCTGTGAAAGCGGTAGTACTTGCTCCTATCACGCTTGTTGGGGTCTCCCTTCATTTTATCCGGCCACTTCAAGGATGGATCATCCTTGATCTGCATAAGAACCTGCTCTAGTGCCATAGTCAAGGGCGTGTATTGCTGATTCCTCGTGGAGGAACTGGCCTTCTTACCATCCTTATCTTTCCTTTCGTTTGGCTGAGCTTTCTTTGGACGAGATCCTTGATCCGAATAACGATGGTAACTAGCTTCCGAGCGTTCTGTCCTTTTTCTTTTCTGGGCCGAATGGACGAGATCGGCCATGGTCTGTGGTTCTTGCTCGTAGAGCTTATGAATGAACAAGTCAGAATTGACCCCATTGTGGAAAGCAGCCAGTAATAACTTGTCATCCATCTCGTCCACCGTCAAGGCCTCCCTATTAAACCGGGTGATAAAGGATCGCAAACTCTCATTTTTCCCTTGCTCTATGGTCAGTAGACTAGAGGAGGAACGCTTGTGACGCTGTCCTCCAATGAAATTGTTGACAAACAACTTACTCAACTCTTCAAATGATCCCACCGAGTTTGAGGGTATCTTACCGAACCACACTCGCGCTAGTCCCTTAAGTGTGGTGGGAAAAGCTCTGCACATAATCTCGTCCGGGACTCCTTGTAGGTGCATGGTCGTCTTGAAAGTTGCAATATGGTCGTAAGGGTCGCGATTTCCATCATACGAGTCCAGAGAAGGCATTCTGAATTTTGGAGGTAGGGGGTGACTGCTGATGGAAGCCGTGAAAGGGGAGTCCGTTCGATGAACCATATCATCCACCGGGTTCGCTCGCCTCATGTTTTCCCTCATTTCATCCATGGCTTTTCTCATCTGGTCCATCTCTTTTTCCAAGTGTGGCACCCTTCTTGAAGCGGTACCCCTTGTTTGATCTTCGGACTCGACGTTTTCTCCTCCACCTTCCTGACTCGGTGCCCGTCTATCCGCGTGCCCATCTTGGCGCTGCCTCCTGAGGTTGATCTCCCTATTCAACTCCTGGTTTTGACGTGTCAGTTCTGCCATAGCGGCGGCCATGGATTGTATATGTTGAATGGAAGGCGGTTACGTGACAGGCGCTGACCTGCGATCGCGAAGGGGGTTGCTAGAAGCATCCCTACTCTCCTGGTGGCCTGGGCTTGTAGCCCTTGATCTTGTTCGAACCATTCAGCCTTTTGTCTGGGAAAAACTAATCCTTGACAACGAAAACACAGTCGAATGAAAAGAACAGTGAACAGTGCTCGTTTGTTGTTTTTTTTTATCTTATTTTTCCCCATAGACGGCGCCAACTGATGATGCAAGGAAAATCAATAGGCTGGATGCTCTGGATTTGAAAGGACCACTCGCTCTCTAATGGCCTGAAAAAACAAAGGAAAACGATCAAAGGTGACCGGGATCGCCTGCTAAGAACCCTCCGATGGTAAAGTCAGTTTTCTCTCTATATCTTTTGAGTTCCAAGTTCTTGGGAAAATGTTAACGTACCTTCCATCGGTCTAAATGGCTGTTTATATAGTGTCCTGGGGGCAGTTATTGAAATTGTAACCTCCCCTGAATTTCTGGAGGTCCGGGGTTCTTGGATAACTCCCATAACCACTTGACAGTTGCATTTTCTCACACAACGGTCATCGGAAGTTATGCGTGTATTATGGAATGGTAAAATGTGCTTAATAATTCTAACTGTAAAAGCCTCGTCCATGAGTCTTTACGTGGACGAGTCCTCTCGGGATGGGCTGCGCGCATCCTTTGGACGAGGGATGTAGCTTCGCTATCACCCAAGGATGGCCTTGTGCGTTATCCTCATCTTGATGATAACTCCTAGACGGCTGCCGAGGTGATGACCGTCCAGGGACGATCTGAGCGTCTTTATCCCTCATCAAATAATATGCTAGGTTTTAAAAAAAAAAATTAATATCGGGAATATTTAGTACTAAATATTGTGATAAATTGTTAGGAATATTTAGTACTTTTAGATTTTTGTCATTGGTATGAAATGGATTTTGAGTTTGATACCTAAGACACCCATTTGTAGTCTTTTTAGCATAAATTATTTTAAGATATAGTTGTTTAAGAGTTGTAACAAAGATTTCAACGAGTAACTAGTTGATATAATATTTTTGTTCATCATATCTTATTTGAATGGGTTTTGAAAGCATGGGACTTCATCTAAGTTTTTTTCATTAGTTTGAAATTTAATTAACAATTAGAGTCTAAAGCTAATTTTCCCACTCTACTTCAAACATCCAAAATCTAAAACAGAAGCTCATACTTCTGGGTATTTGTTTCGTTTACAATAATGATGCACTAGAGTTCAAAATTTTTGTGTAGTTTAATGATTTAACCATTGGATTCTTATAGACCTTCAAATCTCTATTTTAAATGATCTAATATTAAAACCAAAAGAAGAAGAAGCAAAGCTATTTTATCAGCACTGCATATAAAGGTTAACTTATCCACAAGAATAGTGTGGCTTAAGGGTCAAATATTAGCATTATTAAATCTATGATATGAAACCTAAATAAATATCTTTTGGTTCTTCAACAACACTTTCATTTTCTATAGAATCAACCCACCAACTGAAAGGTATCATCATGGGATACAAAATAACTCTTTTAAAATAATGGTATACTCATAGCACTAGAATAGCTAATGATTTTCACAATTTCACCCAGCAATCTTACAAGGTGAGAAGAGCCTATGAACAAACACTTTGTTAGGATCACCATATTTTCAAATTTCTCTTCATTTGCACCATTTGGTTCATTATATAAGAGGCAAATGGAAAGAAAGAAAGAACTTAAATTTCCACCCATCCCCAAAATTATCTATTGAAACTTGAAATTTGAAAGTAGGAGAGGCACAGAACAAAAAGTAACTAGAACTTCCTTCTTCCTTTTGTTGTCCCTCCACTTTCCATATAACAAAAGTTATACAGGTTTCACCTTTTTTATTTCCTACTCTCCATTTTCTCTAAATACTAAGTTAAGCAAATGGAATGTAAAATTTATCTAGAAATGACAGTGGAAAGAAATGAGTGATGAATGTATCTTTTGTCCACAAACAGTAGGATTCTTAGCAAGCTTTCAAGTAAACAGAGAATGAAATTTTCTACTTGTCTATGTAGAGGCAAGACTTGCTTCCAGCAGACTAATCACCCATAAGAGTGTGGCATGTTTTAGTAAAAATGACATGAAGATTCCTTTCATATTGGCGACTCAGTTATATCTTGTTCGTCATCTAGACAGATATGACTGCATATCTTGAGCTCAATAGAGGAGCACTTCTCAAATAATTATATCTCTTCTTTTTATTTTTGTGCAGGAGTCCATTGCTTTTAACCAAGCCATGACACTCTCCCAGGTTTTTTTGCCTTAAATCTACATACTAAAGTTAATAAGGGCAACAAGCTTCCAGCCAGAATACATCCTTATCTCAGCTTTCAAGAACTTATATATACTTGTTAAATAAGAGAGGATTAAGATTTGAGAGCATAACACATTGAACTAACATACCTTTAGAAAAGCTATCCAGTCACTACAAGAACCTACAGAGCTTTACTACTTGTATACAAATGCAGTTATTTTAACTCAGAAGTCTATTGATGGAATCTTATTATTGACCATATTCACTGCTATTTAATTCAATGAGTTGCTTCCTTTTAAAGTTTGTCATTACAAGTTCCCTGGGTAATTACCTTTATCGTCTCCAGTTGGTCAAGAAAATGTTCAAATAAGCTATATGTACAAAACCCTTTAAAAAAAAAAAAAAAAAAACCCAAGGAACTTAGATAGAATCGATTACCTGAGAGTGAGAGAGAGACGGTGAATGACCTAACAAGGCTCGAAAAGATGCTGGGCTCGCAGAGATGGTGGGTCAGAGAGATGGTCAGAGTTCGACGAGGAGAGGAGCCAACGACGACAGAACGAGCCACCGATGAGGCCGAGCCACCGATGAGTTGAGAGGAGAATGACAGAGAGAGGGATAGTCTCGTGCTTGAGTGGGTTTGAGCGTCTGGGTGTTTGAGAGTGAGAGACTGTGAGAGAGAGAGTGAGTGTTTGAATTTTTGTGATTTTGAGATTGAGAGATGAGTGTGATCTATGGTTTTGAGAGTGAGAGTGAGAGACTGAGTGTGTGAGGTGTTTGAGAGTGTTTTGGTGAGAGTGATCTGGGAGTTTGAGTGTTTGGGACACGTGGACGGCTGAACACAAATCGAGTCTATTAGACTCTAATTCTTAAAACGACTCCAATGCACTCGAGTTTTAAATCTACGTGGACATTTTGTCCAGCTCAGCCAGTGCCGCGATGGAGAAATCGAGTACAATGTACTCGATTTGTAAGCCCAAAATCGAGTCCACCGAATTCGATTTGTTAGAAACCAAATTAGTTTGAAATGTTGCCTAACTAATAATATTGTTTAGATTTTATAGTTATTTAAAAAAAATTTCCAGCCTTTTGAAATAAGTTGTGTATGTTTTATTATTATGTGATATCATTACTTTTGAAATCTATTTGTTACTTTTTTTACATGATTCACATTTTTAATATATTTACAGTCTCTACAATACTATGTCTAATATCTTTATGTAATATAACAGGCTGGTGGAAAATGCAATTTGGTTTTAAATTGAAACAGAGAGGAATTAAACTCATATATTTAGTTATTTGAGGATACAACTTTACTTCAACGTTTTTTTAATATAATGAATGCATTAAATATTTAGTGGAAGACATGAAATAAATGAAATTGAAAAAAAAAAAAAAAAAGCCATAGCAAAAAGACATGGTATTGGTAGCAAAAATAAATAAAAATTAATTTTTGATGGCTATTATATTTGATGGCTGTTACAATTCTAATGTCACATCATTTGGAGGTTCATCTTAATTTTTATTTATTTTTAATTAAAAAAATTGGTAGTATTCACGTGCATCGCACGAGTTAGCGACTAGTTTACTTCTATTTTTATTTCTTTCATATTACTAATGGAATATTCTAAATTCTTTAAAAACTATATTTACCAAAGTTTAACCATGGTAAGTATTTTCTTTTTTTAAAAGCATATTAAAAACTCAATTCTATTAGAGCATTCTCATCAAGAATGCTAAAAAATATAGCATTTAGCAACTTAAAACACAACTTTATTTATTTTAACACTCTATTTTATATTGCACCTAACATCAAAGGTTTTATTTTTTTACAACTTCATTAAAATATTCATTCTTTATTTATTAATTTTTATTAATCATCTTCTTTTTTTTTTTCTTTTTTTCTTTCTCTTCATTTCCTTCTTTCTCATCCATTGTCTCTCTCTGTGTTCTTGGAAGCAATAAGAACAACCACTTACCACCACCACCACCCACCACACAAACCCATCCACCCACCAAAAAAAACTCATCATCCATACCACAACCACCACAAACCCCAATCACACACCAAAAACCCACCACTCATACCATGACCACCACAAACCCACCACATAAACCCAACCACCCACCACAAACCCACCACCCATACAACAACCATCATAAATCCCACCTCCCACCAATTGAACCACTGCAAGACCCACCAAAAACTGCCGCAGCCATCCACTCTCACAACCCCGCCACTTCCTCTTCCACCACCATCACAAAACCCGGTTCCTTGCTCTTCCACCACCATTAAAAAAAAAAAACCAAAAACATTTCTCTTCCACCACGAGTGACGGCAGCATCAATAGAGCCATGAAGAAGAGATGGCCATGAAGCTTTGGCTTAGGTTCAGTTTTAGACAGAGAAGGAAGGGATTGGGTGAGAGGGAGAAGGGGAGCTAGGGAGGGACTAGAGCTTTGACTTGGCGTTAGAATCAAGGAGAAAAAATAAATTAAATAAAAGGAAAAATGGGTAGTTAAAGTTAGAAAGTAATAATTTTTTTTTTTGGTATAACATCTCGCTACAGTGTGGTGTTAGAAATGAAATCTTACTGTAGCTAGATGTTAAAAATAAATAGCTTTAGCAACTTTGATGCAGAGGAGTATTTAGTGTGCGAGGTGTTAAAATTGTTAAAAATAGCTTTTATTAGGTGTGTAAACAAGTCAAATTTTTTTTTTTTTAAAGAAACAACAAGCTGACTTATTAAATTGAAGACTGGCCTCCATATTCAACTAAGAGCTTAGGTTATGTTTGGTAATAGTTTTTTTTTTCTATTTTCAAAAACTTTTTTGTTGGGAATATAAAGAAAAAATAATTTTCTTGTACTTTTTAAATTAAAAATATGTTTGGCTAGCTAAAATTAAAGAGATAGTTTTTTGAAGAAAAAAATAGAAAATACTAAAATATGTTGTTATTAAGATTTGAACTTTAATGCTAGCTCATTAAATAAGATAAATTCATTAAATTAAATGCATGTTTTCATTGAATTCTAAAAATTAGAAACAGAAAACAGCATTTTGCATGTTTTCAGTTTCCTTCACAAATTGAGTTTTGAGAATGGTTTTTGTTTTTTATTCATTTTGGGTTACCAAACAATTTTTTTAGTCTCAAAAATAGAAAATTGTTTTAGAAAACAAAAAATAAAAGGAAAAAATAGCTACCAAACATACCCTTACTATCTCAATATGCTAAGGTTTGGTATGTGTATGTGTTTTTTTTTTTTTTTTTTTAGTGATGATTGTACAATAAAAGTATTTAAGGAGAGAGAAAATGAAAAAAAAATAGAGAATGACAAAAGGCGTCAAAGAGGTGAGACCGTGGAAGAAAAAGAAAGAAAGAGGTTAAAACGTGCGAGAGAGTTTTAATTATGTTTGGTCATATCAAGTGAGTCTCATGATTTTTAACTTATTTACAAAAATGCCACTCAACAATGTTACCTAAAAACTAAAAAAATGATATGAACGAGTTCTCACAATACATGTTTAAATCATCCTAATTTGAGAATTGAAATTCAAATGCTCTTAATAAAGCATCCTTACCAAACCCAATTTTCAAAGTTTAAACTTTGTTTGAAATATGCTACCACAGAAACTTCAGCAGGGCAAGGCTTTCAACAGCAAAACTCAGATTAATAACTCAATGGGGTTCATTTCATTACCCTCCACACTGTCCACAATGGCATGCTCACCCAACATATCATTCACAAAATCATAAAGGAGGCCTTTCCTTGAAATGATGACTGTTCACAATTTGTCTATCCTAGGGCTTAGTTGACATGCACAGAAAACTAGGCGATGACAAAACTTCACCATAGGATGAAGCAAAAAATCTTAGGATCTGTTTGACTATGTTGTTTAATAACGGTTTTTGTTATTTAAACAACATAACACATATTTCCACAAAACCTTTTCACTCACATGTATTTTCACAACACCTAAACAACGTTATTAGAACAACATTACCAAACAAGCCCTTAACTTTCCAACAAAGCTATTACCATTAATAGTGTGTGGACATCATTCTTGCTGCACACTTAAGTACTATCCACTGACTGCAGAAGCAAAAAACTTCAAAGCTTCACCATCATCATGCAAGGACAAATCCACCAAAGAGAGGTTCCCAATACCTTGAGACTCATCTTCTCCCATGACCTTAAAGACACAGGTAAAATATTGTCGCGAGCTGGTGACACCAGTATTGATGGGCCTCTTTATCAGGAATTTTTGAAACAGATGACTCTCATCTCTCTAGCCCTGCTTTTCCTAAAGTTCCCAAATTAGCAAGCCCTGTCGTGGCATCCGCAGTGCTGGTGCTTCCAGATGATGATCTGAGGGTAAAGGGAACAAACTCTACTACATTTGGATTTAAAGTTGTTACCTTGCTTAGGTCGCTCAACTTTGTGGTGTTGGCTTAGGTTTCTTTCTTGACTAAGCTCATTATTTACTCAATGAAAACGAATAAAGCACTATAATATCAAAACTCTTGCTATGAACAAAATCCAGTGTTTGCCCAAAATAAACTCAAATACCATATCTCATATACCACATACTACTAAATCCGGATAGCACTCAATATCAAAACTCTTGCTATGAACATTTCAAAAAAATAATAATAGCGATAACTTTTCGATTTAATGATAAATATAATATGTAACAAATAGATAAATCATTTGAAGGGTGCAACTAAAAGATCCGGTGTCGAATGTATCCATGACCAAAGTAACCCGTTAGGGTGCATCCTAGTAATTGGAAGCTTAGGATGAGCTGTAGACCCAAACATCTTGAGTTTGATGATCCCTATTAGAAAATCCCCTGTAATACATGATTCACGGTTCTAGCAGGTGGGGTCACGAATTTGTGGTTTACTCCCTAGGGGTGGATCCAAAGGGTCTTGCTTTGGTGAGGTTCCACTTCTAAGTAATCTCAGTACTTTAGGAAAGCACAAAACCAAATTTCATTAAAGGGATAAAATTGACACAAAGAAATGCTTGACACCCGATAAGCTATATGAATTCATAAGATCAAAATTTTCCAACAGAAACAACAAAAGCGAGATAACACAAAATCCTTGCACAATTATCATTAATGAGGTTGTTAAATTAAACCCTAACCACAACATTAAAACGTGAATTCTTTACCACCAAATCTAATAAAATAATAACTGTTAGGATATATGTGTTTCACTTGTTTAGAACATATGTCATTCTTTTATGTAATTGGCTAATCCTTTGACAAAACACACTTTACTTGTATTTGGGTAGATTTAGGATGAGTTTTATGCTTCAAGAAACTGTGTTTCAAGATCAAGTGTTGAAGTCATCAAGTCTGTCCAAGAAACAAGCTGAAAAGTGTAAGTTTATTAAGGCTCAACAACTAGCATGTGTCGAGGTTTAAAGAGCTGTTCCAGCCCTGTGGCTCGACAGCTGCTCGACAGCATCTCGACACCTCTATCCGTCGAGGTTTAAGAAAAACAAATTTTGAGTTCTGTTTTGATTCTAATATGTGGATGTGTCTTTTAGCCTTCTTTTCTTCTAGCCCTAGACATATAAAAGGATTATTTAAAGAGCCGTCAAAGTGGTCACAAGTTGCACAAGTATTGAGAAATTCTTGTTCAAGCAAGTTGTGACTAGAGACAAAGTTCTTGCCCTAGTTCATCTCTCTTGTGAAGAAGTTGCTGTGTAATGTGCACCGTAGGGTTTTGTAACCAAGCATCTTCTTGATCTTCATCGTGTGGATAAATTAAACAACTTTGCAGCCAACAATCTTCTCTAGTTGGTGATTGAAGTCACGTATTGGAATCCGCGCAATTGGTTAGTCACGTACTTGGGAGCCGTGCATTGAAATGAGAAATTGTCATTACAGAACAAGTCCAATTGAGTACTGGGGTAAGGGTTCAACTGTAGGTTGGTAAGGTACTTGAAATTCCTTTACTTGTAATCGCTTGTTGTGATAATAGTGGAATTTCGAGAGTGGTGACCTTAAAATCATCCGGTGAGGTTTTTGCCGTGTAGATTTTCCCCATTCGTAAACAAATCACCGTGTAATTTAATTTCCATTACATACTTAGTTTAATTGGTGATTTGTTTGTGCTACCATGCGCTTTGCATGTTAATTTGGTTAATTAATAACTTTGCTAATTAATCAACTTAATCTATCACAAGGAGTCAATACGTTTTTGGCCTATCAATAACTATATCTTAAAATATAAAAAATGACAAAAAGTCATTCAAACATTTATTTATGTATTATTGAAGTGACTTGAGTCAAATTCATTACCACGTCATTTTGTACGTTTTTTATTATAGAAGTAGTAAATTGCTCGTGCGATGCACGGATAATATTATAATGTTTTATGTAAGATGGTTTTGAAGAATGTTGTGTATATATATTATAGCATAATTATTATAGAATTTTGTTAGTAATGACTTCATAATAAGAAACAACAATTATAAATTGTACACACATATGCTTTATAATTATTCAATTCAAGTAATGAGAAATTAAAAAAAAAAATGTTGGAAAGAAGTAATTTTAGTGATGGTATTAACTTGACATGTAATTTACTAATTTTAGAATAGATCAACTAAATATGTAAATTAGGACATGCTTAAGATGGGTGCAATAAAGTGTGTAATCTCTATGATGGTTAGCTACCATAGCTGGCACACATTCAAGCATTCACGCATATATTGAGACAAACATATATGTTTATGAAATGTTCAAATGACACTATTAGCTTACTGCAGCAAGAAACACATTCTCCCTAAACCGCAAACAACACGAACTCTCAGGTCTAGCAACACATGAAATGCCCCAACAAATTGAAAACTTTATGTACATGCAGGATCAAGGTAAGGAGTAGCATCTTTAATGTGCCCTGATATCTAAAGACAAAGTTGAATAAAGAATATTAGAATAGATCAACTAAATGTTGGAAAAAAGTAATCACATATCAAATTAATACCATTATTAAATTCAAAGAAATTGCAATATTAAACTTTACTCATCAATGCCTTTTAAAGGCAAATACAAGGCAGAAAATTGGAAGTAGAAAGGCATTCAAATACAGGCAGATTAAGAAATAAGAAAGTATTTTTCAGGTAGACAAAAGCTATGTCAATGATCAATAGACTCTCATTACACTTGTGCTTATGCCTCCAATAATGTGCCCAGCAAGGATATCAAATTAGACACACACATGGAGGGATGAGGGCATCATCACTTTGGGCTAAAATTTGTTAAGTTATAACTTGTAAGGCATCATCATATTTCACAACCTTCACCAAATTCTTTTTAGCCTTCATTAGTTCAACTTTGTGGTGTCTTCAACTTGAAGCATGGAAATTCATTTAGATATCTTATTATTGGTCCTTGTAACAAAAGACTAAGCCCAGTAGCCTATATATATCCTCTACTTTCCAAAATAAATAACATATGGATACTATAGAGGGACATCACAAACCACTTACATATGCAAGTTAAATTTAAATCAGACTACATACATTCCAACTCTAATCAAGCAACTCAGTGGCAGAAATAAAATTAGAGAGTGATATATTTTACAAAAATATTTTATACAGACAATTCAAAGAACTATATTAAGAACCTAAGACCAAGTACTTAATTTCTACAAAATAAAATAGCTAGCTTCCACCTAATGCAATAGATAACATAGGTTGATGGATTGCAAATGGATTTTCATATTGGTTATTTGTGGGAAAAAACATTAAAACTGAGGAAGGGGGAAAGGCCTTACCAAGTTGAGTCTAAGCTTTTCTTGCCCATGCTCTTACTTTCACATAAACATTAAAACAGGGGAAAAATTCTTTAATAAAAGTACATTACAAAAAAAAAAATCTAAAATAAATTGATACAAAATTGGAGGAGGAAGAAAAGCGCATGCTAATTTATTGGTCGTATATATTCTAAGAAGAAGATGTATACATGCCCACGTATTAGACCTGCAAAATGGACATTTTACAAATTCAGATTCTAAAAAAAGAAGAAAACACTCAAGTATTTTATCAAACAATTTTCATGCATGTAATAAAAAGTTTCGTTAGTTAAGTCCACTCTAACAATTTTTTTGGGAAAAGGGGTGGTTGGTAGAGAGACACAAAATAATCAAACCTTGAATTAGAAGGCCAAATCAAGGTGACCAAATCATGCTCCAATTGGGTTAGGCAGAGGTGGGGAAAAACAGTTTTGAGAATGAGATAGAACTGTTAACATGTATAGTGTTGTGGGCTTTAGGCCCAACTAGTTTACTTGTATAGCACACATTCTTGTACTACACTCTTACTTGTACTGCACTCATATGCCTCCTATAAAAAGGCACTCATGTATATTCTTTTAGTAAAAAATACAATACTATTGAATTCAGTATTTCTAACATGGTATCAGAGCCACTACTCTGACTTTTTCTTCGCAGTCTTGTCTCTCATTAGTGTTATTCCAGACTCACAATTGCTTCCGTCGTTACAACGGGTGCTGCAGCTATTTGCCGCTAAACCTCTGACGCATCTCAGTCATTGTCTTTGGTTCCGGACCTGCCGCCACCGTTGTTTAGAGTCTCGAGACCACTGCCATATCGTTGCCGCCATGATCCTTGCCCTGATTGAGTTTTTTGCAGGTACCACTGAGATCGTCCTTCGTCGATCTACTACTTGGTGGAATCCTGACTGTCATTGAAGGCTCCACGCGCTGGTTAAAAGTTTCGGCAAATCTTCCACGCGCCATCAATATTTCTCTGATCCTGTCGTCGCCAGCTTTGTTGGAATCGTCTTTCTCCGATCTACATAGTCGAAAAAGAATCGGCTTCATTGGACCTGTCACGCGCCCTCACGTGCCACTTGAAATTCTCTGCAACATCAGCTACGCGCCACATGCGCTGCTCGCGCCGCTTGCTGCCTTCTAACGTCACTTGTTGACGTCATCTGCCACGTCAGCCCTAGGTGACGTCATCACTGACATCATCATCCATCCGCGCTGCTGACATCACCCGCCACGTCATCGTTGACCCGCGTTGACTGACGTTGACCTGCGTTGACTTGACTTGAAGGTTGACTTTGACCGTTGACTTCTCTCTAGGGTTGACTTTTTTTTTTTTAGCAGTCTAGGTGCTCCTTACCTAGTTTTTTGCGTAGATTTCATTTTTGCAATCTATTTTTGCATATTTTTCTTCTAAATGAAGAATAAGGACAAGTCTTCTTCCTTTTGCAACAATCGTCGCTAACAATTCAACAAACGTTTTTGCAATTTTCGCAAATGTTTTGACCATAATATTGAGACTTGCTATCAGCGCAATAAATCAACTGTTTCAATTTTTGCTGCCACTGTTACTAACATTGAGAGTGTCCAACCAATGGCTCCCGTATCTGCACAGTCTAAGTCTTCAGGTCGCACTTTCACCATGTCCACAGATGACCTTAAAAACATCATCGCCAATGTCATTCGTATGGTTGGTAATGCATCTTATTCCTCTTCTCTCTCAGCTTTATCTGGTATGTCTCCTTCCTCTTGGCTTATGGATTCTGCTTGTTGCAATCACATGACACCTCACTCGTTCTTATTTTCTGAACTTCAACTTGCACCACACTCTCTTACTATTCGTACAGCAAATGGTTCCACAATGTTTGGTCATAATATAGGTTTCGTTTCGACCTCCAACCTTTCAGTTCCTGGAGTCTTTAATGTTCCTGACCTTTCTTTCAATTTGTTTTCTATGGGACAATTAGTTGAGTTAGGTTATCGCATTATATTTGATTATTCTGGGTGTATTGTGCAGGATCCAAGGACGGAACAGGAGCTTGGGACCAGTCCTAGAGTTGGGCATATGTTTCCCGTGAACAACCTTTGTCTTCCACTTGTTGCTCCTATTTCTATTGCCGCAGCTGTTGCAGTTTCTTTTATTCCTTCCCTTGCACTTTGGCATGCTCGACTTGGTCACGCATCTTCTTCCCGTGTACAACAATTGGCTTTTATAGGTTTGTTAGGTTCAGTGTTTACAGAAAATTTTGATTGTGTTTCATGTCAGTTAGGAAAACAACCAACTTTGCCTTTTAATTCTAGTGAATCTATATCCACTGATATCTTTGATCTTATTCATTCTGATGTTTGGGAACCTTCCTCTGTCTCTAGTATTGGTGGATCTCGATATTTTGTTGTCTTTGTTAATAATTACTCTCGCTATAGCTGGATCTTTAATATGAAACATTGTTCTGAATTATTGCAAGTATATTCTAATTTTGCAAAAATGGTTGAAACTCAATTTTCTAAACGTATCAAAATTTTTCGATCTGATAATGCTCTTGAGTACACTCAATATGCTTTCCAAGCTGTTTTGCATTCATATGACACTGTTCATCAACTAACTTGTCCAGGTACCTCTTAGCAAAATGGTAGAGCCGAACGAAAACTTCGTCATATTCTTGACACTGTTCGTGCTTTTCTTCTCTCTGCCAAAGTTTCTGCTCCTTTTTGGGGCGAAGCTATTCTTCATGCTGTTCATGCTATTAATCGCATTCCCAATCCTGTCATCCAAAATCAAACTCCATATGAGCGCCTTTTTGGGTCACCTCCAGACTATCACCACCTTCGCTCATTCGACTTTGCTTGTTTCGCTCATTTGGCTCTGCTTGTTTCGTTCTTCTTCCATGAACGGACTAAACACATCGAGATCGATTGTCATTTTATCCGTTATCATCTTGTCCATGGTGCTCTCAAGCTAATCTTAGTCTCCTCTACAAATCAACTTGCAGATATCTTCACCAAGTCACATCCTAAGGGACGCCTTCGTACTTTGGTTGACAACCTCAAGTTGGTCTCACATCCACCTTGAGTTTGAGGGGGGCTGTTAACATGTATAGTGTTATGGGCTTTAAGCCCAACTAGTTTACTTGTATAGCACACGTTCTTGTACTACACTCTTACTTGTACTGCACTCATATGCCTTCTATAAAAAGGCCCTCATGTATATTCTTTTAGTGAGAAATACAATACTATTGAATTCAGTATTTCTAACAAGAACATTCCAAGTTGAATGGCATTGAAGGAGGAATAAAGCACCTAAGCGAGATTTATAATTGGCTAAAAGGATGAGCATTGAAGCCCAAAAGATTGAAATCTCTTAAGCTTCCACATTTATCACTTCAAGTAATCACTGAATCTGGACTGAAAACCATTGTTTTCAAAGAAGTTGAAGAGTGTGTCTCTACTCTCTACTCTCTACAATGTAGTCAGTCACAATCTTTGCTTCCATTTGCACGTGAGGAGGCTTGGGTTTTTCAAATAATCTATAATGTAATAAGTGGGGTTGGGCTTTTACAAACCTTATGGGTAGCCCATTTTCATTGTTTTCAAAGAAGTTGAAGAGCGTGTCTCTACTCTCTACTCTCTACTCTCTACTCTCTACAACGTAGTCAGTCATGATCTTTGATTCCATCTACACGTGGGGAGGCTTGGACTTTTCAAATAATCTGTAATGTAATAAGTGGGGTTGAGCTTCTACAAACCTTATGAGTAGAACGTAGTCAGTCATGATCTTTGATTCCATCTACACGTGGGGAGGCTTGGACTTTTCAAATAATCTGTAATGTAATAAGTGGGGTTGAGCTTTTACAAACCTTATGAGTAGCCCATTTTTTGGAGAACAGTGAAAAGAACTTAAAAGAAAAAAAAGTTAATGTAAAGGCTAAATACCACATGATAAGATTTTATGCTCTCCAAATGAGTATGCTAAACGACATGAAGAAAAGAGAAAGGTGTGGTATAAGCTTATGAAATTAATGAGAAATCAATAAAATAACAGTAAAAAAAAAAGTTAGTGTGAACTTTTTTGTAACAATAAAAATAACTTAATAAAAAGAGGTAAAAAAAAAGTTAAATGTAAAATTAGAGCGCCACATGAAAGAACCTCATACACTACTACATGAATTATATATATATATATATATATATATATATATATATATATATATATATATATATATATATATAGATTTGTTGTAATATCTATATAAAAATTGATACTAGACATATTGTAATTAAAGAGAGATCATTAAATTTTAGTTAATATGCACAATGATTTGCATAATAAAAACCACTTAAAAAACCCATTTATTATCACCGCATATCTTTGGTGCGATGTCAGTCAACAAGTATAGATGCTTATAAGGTGTGGGGGGTAAGGGTCGGGATTCAAATTTCTAGGAGAGAGCTTTACATACATATACATTTAAATTAGGCTAGAGTAAAATTTCTATCTTGTATTAAAAAAAAATAAAATAATAAAATAAAAAAACCTTCAGTGGCTATCAAAATAAGTATGATGTGCAGGAATCAAATTCATAGCCTGCTTTTTTTTTTCCCCTTTAAAAATTGTTCCTGATCATGTATACTAATGTTGCAATAATTTGTAAATATTACAGATTTCTAACAACAATATCTTCTCTGCATTTAACACAAAGTAAGAACAAATAAAGGTACATTTGGTTGTATGGATGTTAACAAAAAAGGTTGGAAGTGGGGGAAAAAGAGACAAAAACAATAAGATCAATTTCACATCACCAATAATCTCCACAAGAGCATATTCCATCACTGAAACGATGGAACCGATTAGCATCTCTCAACACAATTTCTCGTTGAGAAACCTTTGAGATATATTTGATTGCATTATGGCAGTCTCCACAAACTCTAAGGTTTTTAATCACTCGAATTGTGGAGGATGGGGGAGTACTTATGAGTCCATAACCTACAGCTAACTTCTCACTATGGTAATAAAGAGCACGCTCTTTCTCCTCTTCTTCCACATCAAGCAGCGTAAAGTCTGTATCAGGGACATATCCTTCTTCTCTTATCCTTTTTATCATGTCCTCCACCTTATCATATATCAAATCAGTTTGTGGATGGGATCTATCATCCACCACAAACAAATGCACCTTGTTTTTGACATCTATCCAGCTGAACCCTGGATCCTTCTTTATTTTTTTCCTTTCCATCATTTTTCTAGCAACAGTTACATCATCCCATTGGTTGGCAGCGGCATAGATATTGGACAAAAGAACATAAGCAGATGAATCTGATGGCTCCAATGCCAAGAGCTGGGTTGCGACCCGTTTTCCAGTTTCTGTGTCCCCTTGAACCCTACAAGCACCAAGCAGGGCTCTATACATGGAAGCAGAAGCTTCAAAGGGCATTGATCCTATTAGCTTTTCTGCTTCTTGAACACGACCCACACGGCCAAGGGCATCAACTAGACAAGAGTAGTGCTCAATCTCAGGTTTAACGCCGTACTTTTTGCTCATTGAATCAAAATACTCATAAGCTTCAGAAATTAAACCAGAATGGCTACATGCTGAAAGTATGCCAATAAAAGTAACTTTATCAGGCTCCATACCATTAGATTCCATAGCTTTAAAAAGTTTAAGGGCTTCTTTGGCATTTCCATATTGAGCTAACCCAATCAACATTGCATTCCACAAGGCAATGTTACTCACTTTCATCCTCTGGAATAAAAGATACGCATCTCCTATGCTCCCACACTTGGCATACATGTCAATCAGTGAAGTCCCAACAAAAGGATCCAAAGCATAATCCAACTTTATCACATTTGCTTGAATTTGTCTCCCTTGTTCCAATGCTGTTAGGCAAGAGCTGGCTTTGACAAGTGTAGCAAAGGTATATTCATCAGGCTGGACTCCTGTGAGTCTCATCTGATGATATATAGAAAGAGCTTGGTCCTCATCTCCATTCTCCACACATCCTGAGATCATAGTTGTCCATGCAACCTCATCAGGCATAGGGATTTGGGTGAAAACCATGTGTGCACTTTCCATGTCTCCACATTTGATGTACATATCAAGAATACCACTGCTGACACATAAATCTGGGTCAAATCCTGTTTTTATTACATAAGTATGAATTTGCTCCCCTTGTTCTAACCCAACCAAGCATCCTGAGGCTTTAGCTGCAGTTGCTAAAGTAATCTGATCTGCCCTCTCTCCACTTTCATGTATCAGACTCAAGAGGTTCAATGCTTTCTGACTGTCATTACTCATTATATACCCAAACATCATTGCATTCCAAGATGCCAAATCAAATTCAACTTCGTTTTCAAAAAGAAACTCTGCCTCCTCTATATTTCCAGTCCTAGAATATACATCAATAAGGGCCGTTGAAACAAAACTGTCAGCAATTATTCCGGTTTTTATTGCATGAACATGAATCTGTTTGGAGAGATACAAGCCTTCTTTAAAAGAAGAGCAAGCCCTCAAAACACTTGCAATTGTAAATCGATCTGGTCTTAGGCCATCACGTAAGAAATCTATAAATAGGTTCACTGATTCCTCTTCTAGACTACTCTGTGCACAACTAGATATCATTGAGTTCCATGAAATTAAATCCATTTCTTTCATTGAATTGAACAATTTTCGTGCAAAATAAAGAGAACCTGCCTTTG
This sequence comes from Castanea sativa, assembly GCF_040712315.1. Classification (NCBI taxonomy): domain Eukaryota; kingdom Viridiplantae; phylum Streptophyta; class Magnoliopsida; order Fagales; family Fagaceae; genus Castanea; species Castanea sativa. The sequence continues at coordinate 17,650,620 of NC_134013.1, read as the reverse complement.
AATACATGTTGATAAGGCTATTTGCTACAGTAACAACAGAATCAAAACCCAACTTCACAGCAAAACCATGAACCTGCTGCCCCATCTCCAGGTCATTTACACCTGCAATTGCAGAGAGAATAACAACCAATGTCACATTATCGTATTCTACTTTTGATCTAATCATATTTACAAAGCACTGGACAGCAGCCCAATTTTCACCGGCTTGGAGATACTCAGACAATTTCTTGTTCCACATAAATACATCTGAGTTATCACGATTCACAAACAATTTCATCGCATAGGCTTTAACCTGCTCGGCAAGCCTGTTGCCTTCATCAGAACCAACATTGTTAATCCCATTAAGAACACAATGCACACTAACATCATCAGGATACAACTCACTCCAATGGAAAGACGATAAGAGATAAAGTGCATCTTTATATAAACCCATTTCCACATAAGCCTTGAGCATTACATTCCACAACACAACGTCCCTCTCTTGCATGCCATCAAACAAAACACGGGCCTCCCTAATCCGCCCAAACTTAGCATATATATTCACAAGAGCCCCGGATACAAACACGTCCCATCCCAACCCAATCTTAACGGCATACCCATGAACAGCCTCGGAAGCCCATACATACCCAGAGAGCAAGCAGAGCTTTAGAACCGGCGCCAAAGTGAATCGACTAGTTAAAACTATAGACTCACGAAGAAGGCGAAACAGCTGAAAACCCTCTTGAACATTCTCGACCTCAGAGTCCGCGGAGTGTGCGTAGGCAGCTAGAATGGAGTTCCAGGTTACAAGGTTTCTGTCAGGGGTTTTATCAAACAGTTGGCGTGCAGATGAAAGAGACCCACATCTTGCATACAGCGTAAGGAGATTGTTGGTCAAAAAACGATCTGGGTTTTGGCCGGAGATGATAATACGCGCATGCGCAGACTTGCCAAGCAGCAAGTCGGTTTTGGAAATGGCGACACGGAGGATGGAAAACCATTGAGAAGAAGAAGAAGAAGAAGAAGATAATGCAAAATGGGAAGGGTGAGAGACGAGGTCGGAGAGAGAGGAGAAGCAGAAGTGAAGGAGGAGAGTGTGAGGGAATGGGGTTTTGGCAAAGGGGAAAACGGAAATGGAAGTGGCTCTGAGTCTGAGTCTGAGGTTCGCTTGCAACTGCATTTCCTGCTTGCATTGTCGGCTTTCCCTCCAAACTTCAATTATTATTATTATCTTTATTATTTGAGAGGATCCAAACTTCAATTTGTACTTTGTACTTTGTAGTACTTGTTTAAAAACACATGCAATGAATTTTCATTTTTGGAAAAGTTTAACAGATGTTCTAAAAAGTTAGCAAATGTTTGAGGGGGTATTTGATATATGTTTTTTAACAATAATTTTTAGTTTTTAAACAACATTATATGTATTTTTATATACTTTTTCATCTACACGTATTTTAAAAAAAAACTTGAAACTTGAAACTATTGTTTAAAATAAAATATCTAATTTTTTTGACACCAGACACATTTTTGTATTTTTCATAAAAGTGATACTATTCTTGTGAGAGGGTTTCAACCTATGATGTCAACTCCTAATGATAGCTCTTTATCATCAAACTAAGATACCAATCGATTTTTAGTGTAAACGGAATTTAAGTCCTAGATCTCTTATTAAGTAATATTAAAACTTTTGCTAAAATGATTATTAACAAATATCTTAAAGACATCCATTAATTGGACCCTTCATTCTTTTTTGGCGAAACTACAACGTTGGTCCTTTAAGTTTGCCTTGTGTGCGCAATTGGTCCCTTAAGTTTCAAACGAGCACAATTAGTCCCTTAAGTTTTAAAATTAAGTTGTATTAATAATTTTACTAACTGCCGTTAGTGGTGTTATTTACGTGGCTAACGAAAAAAATTACTTGGCATTACTTTTAATGATGTGGCTTTTTTATTAATAAAAATTACAAAATAAATTTAACGTAAGAAATTCGCACACTGGTAAAGGGGAGACTGATAGCAACCGGCGACAACCCAAGACTAAAATCAAAATTAAAAAACTCTATAATTTCCTTTTTCCCTTAAAAAGGTCATCACCTCAAAATTCACAAACACAAAAAACAATAACAACAAGAAGCCACAGTTCTTTATAATTGATAGGATGAGAGAATGATTTCATGACACAAAAACAATAAGAAAGAAATAGGATCAATGACCAAGATGGCGTGTTTAGCAGCAGGGACAGGGGTCGTTGGTTGTTCTCACACAGTATGAGGAGGAAGCTCGTTGTCTTTGAGATCGGAGGCTATGTTTTTTCCGAAGGTATCAGTGGTACAGATGGGTGAGGCTAAGGGTTTGTCGGTGAAAGCGATGGCAGTGGTGCCAAAATTCAAAGGGACGCAGAGGAGAGAGAAGCATCTGACGGATATGATAGAGAAGAAGCTGAATGAATCGTCAGGGGAAAAGTTGTTGGAATCTGAAGAATCTTTGACAGAGATACGTAGAGAACGAGAGGGACGAAGAGAATGAGAAATTACGGATTTTTAAGAGGAAGTGAATGCAGAGAAAGAAGAGGAGCGAGAAATCGATGGGATCAAAGCCAAGGGCGAGATGCACAGAGTGGAGGTTTCTGCCATTAGAGAGAAAAGGACAAAGATTCCTTGTAGAGAGAGTGAGAAATTAAAATTAGTTACTACTGAATCAGAGATAAAAGAAAGTGAAAGAAGGGGAAGATTGGGAAAGGTGAAAAACTACAAATAAATTAAAATATTGAAGAAAGGAAAAAAAATTTAATGGCAAAATCAGTTACTATTGAATGCATTTGCGTGAATCAATAATTTTTTTTTTCAATGTTGTTGCTTTCTCAGATTGCTAAACCAGCATTTTATTTTGTAATTTTTATTAATAAAAAAAGCCACATCATTAAAAGTAATGCCAAGTTCTTGTTCCATTAGCCACGTAAGTAACATTACTAACGGCAGTTAGTAAAAGGACTAATACAACTCACTTTTAAAACTTAAGGGACTAATTGTGCTCGCTTGAAACTTGAGGGACCAATTGCGCACACAGGGTAAACTTAAGAGACCAATATTACAGTTTCGCCTTCTTTTTTCATTTATTTCATTTTTTTCATTTTTTGAGACCAACATTTGTTTTTCTAAATGTTACTATAATAAAAAAAAATTAAAAAGAAATTTTTTGACAATAAACTGAAATATCTCTCTTAGTCAAAATAAAATAAGATAATATTACTTATGTATCCACTACAATTAAAACAAATAAATTAATTTTTTTAGAAAAAAAAAGATATTGTGAAAATATTATGAGATTTTTTTGTGATCATAACTATGAAAATATGTATCCACAGAAGGTGACGCTTGATATGCAACAAATTCTAACCAATGAGTTCAATGCGGAAGAAATAAAAGCAGCTTTATTCCAAATGGGACCCACAAAGGCACCTGGACCAGATGGTATGAATGTTCTTTTTTATTAGAAATTTTGGTATATTGTTAGTGATTCTGTTGTGTCTGCTGCCCTTGAGTTTCTTAATAATGGTCATATGTTGCCTACATTAAATCATACCTATATTGTACTCATCCCAAAAATTAAAAACCCGGTCAAGATGTCTGATTATAGACCTATTAGCCTTTGTAATGTAATCTACAAAATTATTGCAAAGGTTTTGACAAATAGGTTGAAACAGATTTTACCTCATATTATTGCCCCAACACAGAGTGCCTTTGTTCCAGGGAGATTGATCACAGATAACGTGCTGGTGGCCTATGAAGCTTTACATATGATGCATGGTCGGAAAAAAGGTAAAACATGGTCACTAGCTTTGAAGTTGGATGTCAGCAAAGCCTATGATAGGGTGGAATGGAGCTTCTTAAGACGGATCATGCTTAAGATGAGTTTCCCAGGAGGATGGGTTGACAGAGTGATGAGTTGTGTTTCTTTAACTTCTTTTTCTGTTCTGATTAATGGTAAACCACATGGTATGATTACTCCTACTAGAGGACTCAGGCAGGGAGATCCTTTGTCACCTTATTTATTTCTTTTATGTGCAAAAGGTTTCGCATCTCTTTTGCAGAAAGCTGAACTGGAAGGACATATACATGGTGTCTCTATTTGTAGGAGAGCTCCGAAAATTTCAAACCTCTTGTTTGCAGATGACTCACTATTATTTTTCCAACCATCTGAGAAGGAAACACAAGAAGTCTTGGAGATTTTGAAACTATATGCGGAAGCCTCAGGCCAATGCATAAATATGGAGAAATCTTCAGTCTATTTTAGTAGTAATACATTACCCTAGAAAAGGGAGTTAATCAAAGCAATGCTTGGAGTAAGCTAGGTAGAGAGGTTTGAATCCTATTTGGGGTTACCAACTTTGGTGGGGCGGAGTAAATACCATACCTTTTCTTTCCTCAAAGACAGAGTGTAGAAAAAGTTACAAGGGTGGAAAGGAAAAATTCTATCACGAGCAGGTAAGGAGATTCTAATCAAAGCAGTGGCACAATCGATCCTAACGTACACAATGAGTGTCTTTCAGTTGCTTGTGAAGTTATGTGAGGAACTTCAGTCCATGTGTGCGCGGTTTTGGTGGGGGTAGGTAGGAAATGAGAGGAAGATCCATTGGCTTAGCTGGGACAAACTAACTAGACCAAAATCTGAAGGAGGGATGAGATTTAAGGACTTACATCAATTCAATTTAGCAATGCTTGCAAAGCAAGGCTGGAGGTTGATGCAAGATCAGGAGTCCCTGCTTTTTCAATGTTTGAAAGCTCGGTATTTTCCAAGATGCCATTTTTTGGAGGCCACTGATTCACCTAATAGCTCCTACACGTGGAAGAGCATCATGGCAGCCAAACCTATTCTGCATAGTGGGTCATGTTGGAGGGTTGGTAATGGAGGTCACATACGGGTTCTTAAGGATGCTTGGATCCCCAACCATCCTATAAACAGAGTTCTCCATCCGGCACCAAACATTGAAGAAGAGATGATGGTTTCTGAGTTGATAGACCAGGTGTCAAGGGGGTGGGATCAAGATTTTATTTGGCAAAATTTTCATCGTGATGATGCAGAAGCCATATTGCGTGTACTGCTTGCTCACTCCTAATTGCAGGAGATCGTAGCAATATAATTCTTGGAGTACCGAGGTCGAACCACAAAGAGCAGGGTAAATTCAAAGACAATATAATTAAATAACAGTTTGGGTGAAGAAAAAAAATAATTTTGCTTGGTGACTGTTAACAAGAATAATAATAAAAACTGATTTAAATCAATAATGTAAATACTAGGGCATCGGGGTGTTTCCCTATATCGATATGAAATTTTTTGTGATCTAGGAAAATATCTATTTCATAATTGATTGTTCTTATACAATTAAAAACTTATGATTTAGTTGAACTGAGACAATTCAAGAACGCATGATAACCTCGATTAATAATGCGGTTAGAAAAGTTTTCAGAAAAACTTATTCACTTTAAAACCTGATTTCTATTTGAAACTATTAGAAATTCATCTAAACAATAAGAAAAACATGATTAAACTTATTGAAAGCATGGAAGAACTAATACATCAAAAGAAATCTAATTGAACAATCAAATATGTCGTTGATAAAGTCCTAGAAAGAATCACATTGAATATTCATATTATATGGAAGAAACATAACCCCTAGCCCTAGCAAAGAGTTTAGGCTGCCATTAGAGAAAGAAAAATACAAGGTTTTCTCTGCCCAAAATTCATTCTACACAGCCTCCCTTCCAAAACCTAATGTCTAAGTGTCCAAAGAAAATAAAACTTTTTTTTATTTTAATTTCCGTCCAGGTTTATAGCGGTAACTTGTGATTTGATTTTGGCCTTCAAAACTTGTGAATTTCGAAAAACTCAAAACTAAAAAGTTGTAGATAATTAAGTCATGGTTCCAAAGCATCCGACTTTGTGTCAATTGGATTTTTGATGAGTGAGATACGCCCAAAATACTGATCAGTACTCAAATCAGATTTTTCCTTTTCAGATTTTGCCTCTTTGGTTTCTTTCCTTATTTGAAGCTTCCAATCAGAGTAGGAAATCCAAGCACTCCAGCTGCACCTCCTTAGACATTTAAGCATGGTCATTTAGCTCCATTTAATTATAGTTTGGCCTCCAATCTCTCACAAATTCCTGTAAACTCATCTTTCTCACATGATTTCCTGAAAGTAGAAAATTACACACAATGAATGACATCTTATTCAAGAAATTATGTAAAGATAAATAATAGGGACTAATGCAAATCATGGCTTAATTATACAAATTAGGTATAGTAATAAGGAGCTAACGCCCACATAGATATATAACAAGTATACATTTTAAGACGTTATCATGTACCATTGAGTTACAGATTTATTTCTGATATGATGGTCTGGCTTGGTGAAAAATCAGGTGAGTACTCTGTGAGGTCGGGGTATCGTGAGGCGCGAAAGGTATGTAGGGGGTTGGACTGGACCAAAAGCTCCAGGGGTGTTGTGGGAGGAGGGGTATGGAAGTCTCTGTGGAAACTAAAGGTGCCAAGCAAGATTAAAGTTTTTGGTTGGTGAGCGTGTCACAACATTCTGCCAACACGGGAAAATTTGTCAAAGAAGGGGATCATCGAAGACAACTGATGTGAAGTTTGCAAGACAGAGGCGGAGACTGAAATCCATGCAATATGGAACTATGTAGTGGCGCAGGATGTTTAGGCTGGTTACTCGGCTAGATTGCAAAAATGTCATGTGGGTCAGGATGACATGATGCAGTTATGGGAGGAGCTGAACGCTAGACTCACCTCTGATGAGTTAGAATTTTTTTAGTGCAGGCTTGGTTAATATGGACCCAAAGAAATGCAATAATCCATGGTAAGCAATTGCTGGCACATAATGTTTTGAACAAAAGGGAGGAAGATTATATGGAGGAATTTAGGAGCGCCCAATCCCGTCTAGCCACAAATTCCTTAAGCTTGAACCAGATCAGTTGGAGACCACCACCCCTGACTTGCTTTAAACTTAACTTCGACGCAACGATATTCAAGGATGAAGAAGCCTCTGGGATTGGAGCCATAATACGAAATGACCGTGGAGAAGTTATGGTTGCATTTTCAAGTAAAGGACCTCTGGTGTCTTGCAGTAAGGAAGCGGAAATTCTCGCATGTTGGTGTGTGGTGGAGTTTGCGTTGGTGTGTGGCTTTATGGAGATGGTTGTGGAAGGTGATAACCAGTTGATCATGTCTCCATTGGAGCTGAAGAGAAGTTTGAAGTCACGGGTTGGCCATATTATTCAAGATGTGCTTTGTTTTTTGCATGGTTTTAGATGGTCACAAGTGCAATTTGCTAAAAGAAGTGCCAATACTGTAGTCCACCTTTTAGCCAGGCATGCAAAAAATTTGGTACATGATGTTATTTGGATGGAGGAATCTCCTCCACCTATGATGCAAGCTTTGTATCATGATGCTATTTCTATTTAATAAGATATGAGGATGTTTCACCCTTCAAAAAAAACTGTAAGGACTAGATTTGACTCCCAAGCCCAAGCGATTGAAGGACCCATGCCCAAATAGCCCAACACAATGAATTTGTTAGAGAGCGGGCTCCAAGAATAGACTTTTATGGGTGAGATAGCGCTTACCATGGGCCATAAATAACAAAGAGATAAGGAAAAACAGAAGACAATCACAGTATTGAGAAGGATAATTCTCCTCAGTCAAGTCTGAGGAGATTTGTTCTTGAATATCTCACTATGGGATATATTTACAGTTTTCTTTTCTTTGTGCTATAGTGTTTTTCTCTACTATTTTTCCGATCCCCTTTCTCCGGGGGACCTTCTATCTTATATAGACCCCTTTTAGATGATCTTGGTCTTCCATTTGTTGATCATGCAGGCCATCACTTAAGTGCTAGTCCCATTAGGCACCTTCCTTGAACCCCTGTGAGATACGGCAACCAAGGCAGTACTGTTCAAGGGTCTTCTCCACATAAATGCAGTCAAGAAGTTTGGTGTGATGCATTAAATGTGGTAGCAGCCACCAGTTCTTCAATCACGTCAGTGCTGGTCCCCTTTCCAAAGCTCTTTCTGTACCGTAAGGCCTCCTTTGATGACGTATTGATGACATGATCATAGAATCCGAGGACGTAGACTCTTTGGCACAGCAACTGCCCTTCTCGGCCATGCTATGACATGTGGCGTAATTGCCTTACTCGGAATTCTTGTACCCCACAATAACCTTTCTTAACATATATTAGCTTAATAAACATTTTTAGAAACGTGAACATAAATTTGGAATTACTATTTTAAATATAAATAAATAAATATTTTTTTTAAAATCTAAGTTTGGAAAAAATCTACAATATAATTTTTAAAATCTTAATTGTTTGGTGAAATACTTATAGTTTCTAATTTTATCGAATCATCAATAATTTAAATAGATATAGATATCATGAAATTAATAATAATTTTTTTTTTGAATATTGATAACGTTACAAAATAAAAAAAGTAAACTATACCAACTTCATTTGAGGTTTTGCAAAATGTCACATTTTTGCTATGTTGTATAAATGAGTAGAATTTAAAAAAAAAAAAAGAAAAATTAAATTATTCAATTCAATCAAGATATGAAACAACATTACCTTATCTCTTGAATTTATAAAAATCCTTTAGTTGGATGTCATTTCATGAAAGTTTAAGTGAGATGGGTATAATGCACCCAAATATAAATCAGTCTTTTTATCAATGAATAATCAAGATTTTACAAAATCTACCGAATTAGGAGTTGTCAATAAGTTATAATAAATATCAATACTCAATTGTTAATATGGTAGTCAAAAATTGGGATCATGTCATGTGTGGAGTTGGTTGAAGATTACTGCGAGTCAGATTATAGTATTGTATTGATAATTGAAAGATTATGCTTTTTATAAGAAAACATGAAATTTAAAAATCACCCACCATGATGATATATATTACAAAATAATTGGAAATAGATAAATTTGACACAAATTACTCAAAAGTTACTACTAAGTACTAAATTACCAATATATGAGCATATAACAAACTTCAAATTTCTAAGTTCGAGCGCCACAAACATACATAATATTCCAAATTAACAATACAATGGACAATGATTTTTACTAAACCTAACAGTAGTCGGGTCGGATTGGGTTCAAGTCAAAATTATCCATATTAAATTGAGTTATGATTTTTTAGACCCATGGCAAGGGGGAATGTGTTGTATCAGTAACTAATATTATGGTAAGTTATATATTTGGTCTCTATCATTTACACCATATTTTAATTTGATTACTAACTTTTCAATTGTGTCAATTTGGTTCATAACCTTTTAGTGCCGTGTTTTAGTCTTTGTTGTTATCTTTTAAATGGAAATTAATGACGTGACAAACAAACAAAATAAAAAATTAGTTTATTACCATATCGACGGAAACTAATTTTTTATTATAATATCAACGGAAATTAATTTTTTATTTTAATTGTTAGTCATATCAATAACTTTTATCCAAAAAATAACGACGGAGACTAAATTGACACAATACTAAAAGGTTAGGGAACAAATTAACACAATTAAATGATTAGGAATCAAATTGAATTTAATATAAAGGATAGAAACCAAATACGGAATTTACCCATAATATTATTCATCACATAGGCATTTAATCCATCGATTGTGGTACCATTATTAGTCCGAAAGCCAGCTGCTGCCAACAATATTGGTCCTGAGTCCTAACCTCAATAGAGACTAATACAGGATTAGCAACACAGTAGGTGATGCTTCACTAATCATCTATTTATATAGGGTTCTTTGTAGTTGGGAGAAGCGGAAATCTATTCATTTTGATATGACTCAGAAACTATGAGTACTGGTTTAATTTGTCTATTAATATATCTAGAGATTATTTTAGATTCTCAAAAAAAAAAAAAAAAATCATCTTTTTTTTTTTTTGCTAAACAAAGAAAGATCATCTTATAATCGTATAATTACTATAGCTTTATTTTTGGTGCGTTTATACTGTTTTTTTTTTAAACCTTTGATGGGGCAAAAAGGATCTCATGAAAATGATAAGAAATATTATCCTATGTTCATGAAATGCAAATTATTATCGCCTATTTTTTTAACCAGTTTTGTGGAACACAATTGGAGAATGGAGTCCTCTGGTATTCTTAAGTACTGATTTGGAATGTAGCTTCAATCTGTAGCTATCCCAATTTTCTTAGAGCCTTCATTGCATTTCTCCATTATCTTTCTACAGCGATTGGACAGTCATGACAATTTCTCTCATCTAATGATTGTAGAAAGGATACTCACTATATGAAATACGACTTATCTACTTCTTTTGTTGGTTACTTTACAAAAGAATTAAATCTATAAATTGAAAGAATGAAAAGCAAGAAAACAATATAGTAAGAAGAAAGAATCACATAAGATACGTACGTAGGTGTCTAGGACTAGGCATCATGATGGAATAGAGAAACAAAAGAAAATAAAGACGTTATGTAACAAGAGTTAGTACATAGGGAGATTTTGAGTGCTATAACATATAAATTACTAGGTTCATCATACCGTTTTGCATGTGAGATGAGACTTTTTTTTTTCTAGGGTCATCATTTTCCATTCATCTCAATTTTTAGATTATGACACAACCAAAAAAAAATCTTATAACTATTATTTAACGATGTCATCTCAATTTTTTTTTTTTTTTTTTCATTCTTGTTGTTATAGTTGTTTATGCAAAATGAGCAAGATGTTTGAAACTCTTGGCCCTCTTGGCCTGGAATGGTGTTTCAGCAAAATCACAGACTCAGCAAAAACTAATATACAAATTTAAAAAAAAAAAAGAAGAAGAAGAAGAAGAGAAAGTAACAAAAAATACCAAAAATCATTATGAACCAACCAAGGAACTCTTATCTTCTTTGTGGGAGAGCACCAATTTGCTGTACGCAAGCAGAAATCTTTTCAAAATTGGATAGTATTAGAGTTCGTTTAGATAGAGCTGAAAATTAAAAACTGAAAATACCGTAATAAAATAATTTTTAAATGTGTGAATAGTACCGTGAGACCCATTTTTAATATTTTTTTTCTAAATAAAGTAGTTGTGAGTCCCGTGAAAAATACATGAACAATGCCAAACAATATGTGAACAGTGCCAAACAGTAAATCCTGTCTCCTATGAAACACGTGTAGCAGAAGGGGGAAAAAAAAAGAAAAAAAAAAACGCTAAAGTCGCAGACGCCCCTTTTTTCATCTGAATCCAAACCCGTCCTTAAAAGAAAAGAAGTATATATATATACACTAAACTTGTTATACGCGCTTTGCACGTACAATAATACTCTTTTTTATTTAATTATTATTTTTAATTAATGTTATAATGTTTAAAAGTGATGTATAAATGTGGGTTGCAGTTAGATCAATTGCTAAAATCTCTGATGGATATATAAGAGATATGTGGTTCAATTCCCACCTACACCAAAAATTGATTGGTGTCTGTCTGATGATAAAGAGATATCATCAAGAGCAAACGCCATAGGTTGAAACCCTTTCTAAAAAAAAAGTGATGTATAAATAATCGTGTTTAAAAAAAAAATGTAAGGTAACGTAAAATAATGTTTAAAAATGAGATAGAGATAGTATCATAAGTTTAGGCTGAATAGAAAAGATAAAGGAAAACATCTAAAACTTAGGAACAGTAAATTATTCTTTTAACCAATTTGTGTTTTTAAATTTAAAATTATTTAACTAAAATATATGGGTATTTTAGAGAATTTAAGAATTTGTGTGAGAGTTTTTTAAAATGCAAAATGTTCACCCAAACAGGAAATCCTATTATTAATAGTGTGTGTGTGCGCGCGCACATTTACTATTAACTAGATGACATCCCGCGCGATGCGTGGATTACTTCACAATTTCATTTGAAATCATTTTTATGTATATTAAAATCTACATATAATACTTAATACTTATTTTGTTGTATAATATTTATGTTTGCCCACAATATTGTTAAATACTTTGAAACTTGATTTTTTTAATTCATAATTTATTTTAAAAAATTGTATAACATTGTAAAATTATAATATATCATAATATTTATCGTTAAAAGTAGATTTTATTTTTCAAACTAATTAAATGATTGTGAAATCTACAAATAAGAATTTAACATATAAAATACTTTTATACTCTAAAATTACATAAATTTAAGCAACCTACCAAACACTTTCTCAATCACTCTATTCTCACAATCAAATATGGAGACCTTGATCATAAACACCCAATTAATTGTCCCAATGGAATTAAGGAAATCATTTGTAAGTATCAACATAAAGAAAACATGATTAAACAAATAGAAATCTGCTAAAAACACATTCATTTATTAAAATTCAATTGACTTTAGTTGGGCTTCTGTATCCTTTAAAAAAAGCGAAAAATACTTTTCAGTTACCATTGATTTTTGTTTTTACCACCATGGCTACATACAAAGAAACCTACAAATTATAAAATTCTAACACAAAAAAAAAGAAGAAGCCAACTTCGTAAATAATCAATTAGAAGATTTCTTTTTCTTTTTCTTTAGTTCTAGAATAAAATACGTTTATAACTTTCTCAAACCAAAATCACAAACACTCAAAGACTCCAAGCGAATCATAACCTTCACAAAATCTACAATGTCTGACTTCAACATTAAAATCGTAAGCTACCGTCACTAAATAAAAGATGCAAGCCCCATTCCTTGGTCATAGTCTACTCATACGGGTTACAATCATATGATACTGAAACGTTGGAGTTATGTAGGTATCATTGAAAGGTTGAAGTTAAATGACATCATTTTTTGTCTAAGTGTATTTGAGATAGGATGATATGAAAGGCTATGAGCATGTGTATATAAAGCAGTAAAAGTGAAAAGGATGAATAAAAATGCAAAGAGTTTTTTGTGTGTGTGAGAGATTAAAGGTCTTGAGACATTGAACCAAATGAAATAAATAGTAATCTTAAAACATTGAATACAAAATGTAACAAAAAATAGTTTTGAAACATTGAACCAAAGGAAATAAAGAGTCTCTACTTTTAAATTTGTTTTTATCTCTAATATGGTTTAAGAGTATCTCAATTTTCTTCATAGAGTGCGCCACATGGCAAAACCTCATGCTCTCTCGCATGAGGTCTCTGCTTTTATATATATATTGATTAGAGAATTCTCCCATATCATTTTCAATTTTTGGCGTACCAAAATATTCTCATACAAATTCTGAAATAACATACCCTTTAGTTTTTTTTTCCCCTACCAAAAAGCAAAAAATGTTAAAACAGTAATACTATCTCACATACAAAAAGGGAAAAAATATGTTATTCTCACCACCCATCTGTATTCAAATATCTAATTTTTATCTGTATTTGTTATCTATTTAAATTCAAATACTTTAATTATCTTTATAAAAAAAATTACTTCAAAAAAAAAAAAAAAAAACTTACTACCTTGCGTAAAAACTACTCATTCTTATCCTAAAATTTCTATCGTTTTTTTTTTTAAGTTCTTTAAAACATTCCAAAATTTTTGTTCTCCAAATTCAATACATTTATCACAAATCCTTATCCATTCATACTAACAAATTGACGTAGTCTTGAAGGAAATATACAAAGTGGATTGAGAATTTTTTTTTTGGATAAGTTTGTTTTGAAAACATGGATTAGTAGGATAGTGTCCTATTTTGTAGGAATTTTAAGTGGAGTTGAAGATATATTTTTACCGAATTGTCCTTAAGTTTTGTCTCTGTTAAACGTAATCTAAGGATATATATGAACCACATAAAACTTCAGTCCAAAGAGAGCAATCCCATTATAGATAATATAGATAAAGCATATTTAGAGCAAGGATCTTGCTGCATTATTAGTTATATATATATAGAGAAGAAAATTACCTAGCTTTAAGGCATAACTTGGTATTTATAATACTAGAATTGCCTTGGATGCTCTACATTTTATGATAGTAGAATGCTTTAACTTAGTGGGATCTCAATTTCATTGCTATATATGTATCTGTGTGTGTGCACAAAAAATAACTAATCAATTCGAGATGACTAGCATTCTAAACTGTAAGGCATAACTTGATATTTTTAATACTAAGAGTGTCTTGGATACTCTACATTTTCTGGTAGTGGAATGCCTTAACTGTCTTTTTGCTTAGTGGGATGCATAGTGGGGTGTCCTTTTGTAGAATGCATTTTAATACATTATTATTTGCATCAGTGGAATGATGCACCATTTTGCATGGTGGGATGTACTTAATCGATTTGAGATGACTAACATCTTGACGTTTAAGGCATAACTTAGTATTTATAATACTAGAATTGCCTTGGATGCTCTGCATTTTCTGATAGTTGAATGCCTTAATTTTGTCTTTTTGCTTGGTAGGATGTATAGTGTGATATCCTTTTGTAGAATGCATTTTAATACACCATTGTTTGTAACGGTAGAATGACGCACCATTTTGCATAGTTGCAAAAGATAACTTGATTTGAGATGACTAACCCCTGAACTTTTGGGTTAATTTTCTGCAGAAGTTACATTCATTCCTTCACAATACATAAATAAATAATACTCGTATAATGAGATAACTCCTAACAAATACAAATTTGAAACAATAACAGCCAAATCTACTACCTCTACGGCTCTACTACCTAATTTATTATTCAAATTCTAAATTATTCAAATTCAAACTTCATTAGCCGCTGCATAATTATCTTCCATGTGGCTTTGGGATATAACATAATTCCTAGAAAGTTATTGTAAATTCAAGTTTTGGAGAATAAACTTTGAATGTTGTAATCTTTGTTTTATTACAATGGATTAATCGGTTTTGGCATATGAAGTTATGGTTTTACCCCTTACACTAGTGGTAACCCAACGTTTAGATCACAACATAGGATATGTTATGAATTCAAACCAATGACTAATGTCTGCTGTGGCTTTAGTTTAGCTACAAAATTAATTGTAGCCTAATGTTACAACCTTACTTAATAAAATAAACAGTAGTACATAATTTGGAAATCTAACCGTTGAATTGCACTATTTATACATATATTAAATTTTGTGTCAATTAAATATCATTTACTATGTGATCTATAAGCTCATACATAATTTTAAACTATAAAAATTTACAATTTAAAAAATTTATTAATGACATAACTATTAATCTTTAATTTTCTAAAAATTTTGCAAGCATGAAAAATATAAAAAGAAGATGTAATCTAATGGTAAATTTGTTAAAATTTACCTTTAATAAAAAAATATTGAATAAAATTGTAACCTTATACTACAACATTTTGTCCAACCCCTCAGTTCAGTGCTTATCCTCTTATCCTCACGAGTCACAACCGATTGGTCCCTCACCTTTTTATTCGACCAAATAAAAAATTACACCTGGTAAACATTCTAATCTAGCTATATAGAGTCGCATTTTCCAACTAAATTCATTGTAACAACTTTAGCTAGTCGAAAAGAGAAATTCTGGTGCCACACATTAATGCACAACTTTGTTCACAACTCACCACATTGGTGTGGTAAGTTGTGAACAAAGTTGTGCATTAATGTGTGGCACTAGAATTTTTTAGTCAAAAAACATATAACAAATACACGAGGACTAATGTCTGAAAAAAATAAAAAAGAAACACGAGTACTAATGTCATTCTTCTCGTATCATGTTTCAGAGTCTAGAAATCATGGATATAAATATGAGAAATCCATACTAAAACCAATTGCCCAAAAGTCATGTTCGTTAAATTGTGGTACCATTTTCCGTGACTTTAACGTAATTGACAAAGTGAATTGTGATATGATTAAATTGAATTCTATCAGTTACAACTGGGAATTTATAAAAAAGGAATTTTGCAAAATACAATTTAAGGTACAACAAAAAGAAAAAAATGTTGCGACAGCCTACCAACATGGGATGCTGCTGCCACCCGGTTAAACCTAAGTGATACACATCTGCTCATTTTTCATTTTTCCTTTCCCCCTAACTCCTCAGTCTTTTTCTTCATTTTTCCTTTTTTTGTTTTTTGTTTTTTCCCCTTTTAGAAACTTGATCTACTCTCTCCATTTGCTCCCATATACAGATACAAGAATGACTATGATGACTATGACTTGATGGGTTTTGCTGTGTCAAAAAAGCCCTATACCTCACTTGTCATCTCCCCGAGATCAATATATCACAATTCGAAGCAGCCCTGGCTGTGGCTCGGTGTATTCAAGGCCCTCTTCTTCAAGCAAATAACGTTGCACAGCAATAGGGAGCCTAACTGGAGTGCGGGCACCCCTGGTGTGGTGACCTGTTCCAACACATATGTAAACCTGCAGGCGCTGCTCAGCTGCTCTGGCAGTGCCCCTCAACACGCTCAACTCGTGCTTCAGAACATGAATGGCTTCACTAACATGCAGCCCATGCAAGTCTATCATCCGCTCTTGTCCTCTTCCATTGCCCTGCATCTCTGGAGGAACTGGGTTCCTAGAAAAATAGTTCAAATCACAGATAAATAGCTGAACAAACCAATAAAAACCCTGATACCAGAGGTTATTGTGGTGAATCAGAAAGCTGTCAAACTTGGCAGTCTGTTATTGAAATCAGGCTCTGGATAACATAGGACAGCCATTATTGTTGTGCCATGAAGTTGCAGACTTGCAGTAATTGAACTACTATTTTTGTTCTGGATCCAGCAGCAATGCTCCAATCAACGTCAAATAAGCAAACACAGTAGTTGATACACTTATAGAGAAGTATACCCAACATGAGAGAGAGAGAGAGAGAGAGAGAGAGAGAGGGAAAAAGAAAAATTCAAACTTTTGGATTTGCAATATTATCATTCATAAGAGGCAACTTGGAGATGTCAATCAACCAGCAGCCATGCATCTAATCAACCCCTTTAAAGATAAACAAGTGTACGAAAGGAAAGACAGCAAACATTATCCAATAATCAAAATCATGTTCAGTCATGGCTGAGAATAAAGCAAGAGCAGAAGGGAACTAACCTCTGACGATAAATAGATTCTTGAGCTTTCCCATGAGCTGCCTTCATATGCATGTTGTGCACCTGCCCTTTAGCACTCAGTTCCTTTGCTAGAGCCTTATTACCAATAAGGAATGCTTGCCGTGCCTGTTGTTGAATAACACATCATAAAGTGAAGATACATGGTGCAGCAGATAGATGCGAGATCAATGGCACACAATGCAGAAAATCAATCATAAGGATTCGAGAACAAAAGCAAAATTGGGCCACAAATCAGCCTGCACGCTAGAGATGAATTGTCAAAACCTAATGACTCAATAGGCAATGTTCACTGCAGTGGCACATTGACACCATATTAGGAAGACGTCTATATCAATCTATTGGACAAATACATGTTCACAGATCTCTAGTCAATGGTGCATGCTTGCCTCATGCCACCACATGTCTGGTTCTTGAACCTGTGACATGTCACTTTGGGAGGAAAGCAATTGTCATCACACCAAAGCCTGACCTCTAAGGTGTTTATATATTATTTTTAGTTTTTTATGTTCATCTTTGTTTATCAACTGATTATTGAGGTGGCCAGAAAAACGCAAGTAAAGTTACACTTTAATCACATTGTGAGGAGGCAAGAAGGGGAAAGAAGAGGGGGTGTGAAGAGATAAAGGAAGCTGCGTGCAGGTCATGTTTCTTCTCATGAATCGAACCCACTTAAGTGAATCGAAATTAGAAATAATACCTCACTCCACAGGCTGCCAAAATTTATCCTTACATGCCAAATAGAGTTTTCTATTAAAAATTATAGGTAGGAGTTTAGAGAGAGAGAGAGAGCAATTGTTTTTTCTACATTAAATGATAGTTTGAAAAATTTTCAAGGCATACCTGATCAAAGTATGCATTGCGCAGGCGTGCATGGTCACGAGCTTCCTCTCGCAGCTCCGAATACATATTTGCTGTCATCTCAACAAACATTAAAGCCATTATTGACGCAGAATGCATTTGGCCTACAATTGAATACATATAAAGACAAGTCATTTTGTTGACAAAAGAATATTACCAACTGCATCTCCAGTTTCAAGCCAGACAGGAGCCGCTCGAGCAGAACCACGATCTTGCAGCCTGTCACCATAGATGCCTCTCCCTTGTCCACTACTGTAAGCACTAGCCAAAACATGGGAACTTCTACTTGAGCCAATAGTGGCATCAGCAGAACCATTTCTTTCATACTTCCATATACCAGAATCCTGAGATGCCAATTTCCTGACAGCTGAAGCAAAATCTATAGCACCCCTAGATGGAATGGAAGATCCAGATTTGAACATAAGCATGTTGTCCTTGTCAGAAGATCGAAAAGGATTGCCATTTTGTTGGAGATCATCTCCAGCATATTTTGGAGGACCATTCTGACTATCGGGAACAGTAAGAGCAGGGAAGTCCATTGAACTAAGATTGGGGGTTGATAAGGTCTTTGAGTTCACACTCTGATTGAAACCACCATCAACTTGAAGCTACAAATAAAATAGAAATCTACCATAAAACGCCCTAAATACAAAAATATATAGCAGATATTGAATATAATAAAACTAACAATAAATTCTGCATAACAAATCATGAAAAAAAAACACACACACACACACACACACAATCATGTTCAGCATATTTGAAAAATCAATGGAGCCCTTCAAAACAAAATACCATTGCCCTATCCAAACCATGAAGCTTACAGAAAAAGATGAAACATTAGTAGAACTAAGAACAGATAAATGAAAAACAGTGCTATACTGTAAGAAGAGGATGACCCACAGAGAATCACTAACTCCCCCCCTGTACCAGGCCAATGACTAAAGAACTGGAGGCCATACATGACTATGGTTGCATTGAGTCACCTCAAAACTCTATGGGGAGCCAGCTCTTCCCTGCCAAAAGAAGGCATCGGAGGTATTGCTCTCTGTGTAGCATCTTACCCGTTAGAATTATTTATTGCATCACAGAAAATTTATGAGATGAGTCATAATGCCTTATTTTGGAGACATTTATAGCAATAAAATAATATCAGCAAGAGAAGGGGAAGATGTACAAGAATAAAGATTAAAATAATAATTTGAAAAAAAATTGTGTTGATCAAAAAGATTCTTGAGGATCCAGCATTGAACTTCAACTACTTTAAACAGTTCTGCACATCTCAATTAAGATGTGAAAAAAAAAAAATACAGAAATATGGAAGTTATTTAAAGTAAAGGAAAAAAATACACCATAGCAAATTAAGTCTATGGAATGCAAATTCAGAAATTGTGATACACTACATCCTCACACAACATGAGACAATTGAAGACATCTCAGTTTTCAGAAGATTATTTGTTTGTAAACATTTGAGCATACCTCTAACTGAGTGAGCATATCAATTGTCAGGTTTATATCGCCTCCGCTGGCAAAGTATACTTCTGCAAGGCTTTCAGCAGCAAAACCTGGGAAATGAGAAACCAATAACTCAATGGGGTTCATCTCATTATCCTCCACAATTGCTTGCTCACCCAACATATCGTTCATAAACCCATGTCTAGAATTGCTATCATAAGGAGGCCCCTCCCTGAACTGATGACTATTCACTGTTTGGCTATCCCATGGCTTAGGTGACATATGAAGAAAACTAGGCGACGACAAATCTTCACCATAGGATGAAGTAGGAAATCTCAACTTTCCAGCATAGCTATGACCATTAATATTGTGTGGAGATAATTCTTGCGGCTCATTTAACAAGTATCCACTGCCTGTAGAAGCAGGAAACTTTGAAGCTTCACTAACATCATGCAAGGACAAACCCGCCAAAGAGAGGTTCCCAATACCTTGAGATTCATCTTCTCCCATGACCTTAAAGTCAGGGGTAATATCATCGGGGAGCTGGCGACGCCAGTATTGATGGGCCTCTTCATCAGAAATATTCGAAACAGATGACTCTGATCTATCTAGCACTGCTTTTCCTAGAGTCCCAGAATTAGCAAGCCTTGCTGCAGCATCTGCAGTGCTGGTGCTTCCAGATGATGATGATCTAAGGGAAAAGGGAACAAACTCTGCTGCATTTGGATTCAAGGATGTTGCCTTGCTTAGGTTGCTCAGCTTCGTGGTGTTAGCTTGGGTTCCTTTCTTGGATAAGCTCATTATTTACTTGAATGAAAATGAATAAAACACTATAATATACATGCATAGAAGAAATAAAAACTCAACTTTCAGCAAGCTTCAGCCAAACCCTGCCAAAAAAAATCCCATTCAAGTATACAAATTAGTTAAATTGACCACAAAATTCCAATTTCAACACACACCCACATGAATAAAATCCAGTGTTTGCAACAAATAAGCTCAAATACCATATCTCATACACCACAGACTACTAAATCTAGATAGCAATCAGTATTAAAACTCTTTCTACGACCATTTCAAACAAATAATAATAACAATTTTCCAATTAAACAATACATATAATAAGTAACAAATAGAGAACCCATCTGAAATGTGCAGATAAAAAAGCAGGCACTATATGTATCTGTGACTTAAAAATGATATGACCCAGTTAAACTTAACCAAAGCTAACCAATTTCACTTAACGACTTTCGAAGTAATGAAAGTACTTTAGGATTAAAATTGCACAAAGAATTGCTTAAAACCCCATCATTTCTGACTTCATAAGCCAAGAAAACACATAAATCCTCACACAATTATTATTAATAAGGTTGATTAAATTAAACCCTAACCACAACATAAAAAAAAAAAGGTCAAATCTTTACCACCAAATCTAATAAACTAATAACTAAATTTAAAAATGAAAAACAAAAACAGAAAAATCAAAACTTTGACATCCTGTTATTGGATTTTAAGAGATCTCAATCAATTCAACCACCATAAAATTGAATAAAAAAGCAATCTTTTCAAAAACAAAACTGGAACACCAAAATTTATGAAGGTGTCTGAAAGATCTGATGAAAATGGAAAAAAGCTTATACCTTTACGAATCAAATCAAAGGGATCCATCAGCAAAGATAGGAAGAGGAAGAGAATAGTTTAGAATAGAAGAAGAAGCAGAAGAAGATAGGGATTTTTCTAGGGTTTCGAGCTAGAGCAAGTTCTGTTCCAGTATTAAAAATCTATCTATCTCTCTCTCTCTCTCTCTCACACAGCTTTTTTACCCAAAAGGGTTCTCTCTCTCTCTCTCTCTCTCTCTCTCTCTCTCTTTGTGTGTGTGTGTGTGTGATTTTTTGTCTGAATGAAGTGAAACCCCTAACCTGTTTAGCTAATCCCAGCACCACCACCACAGAAAATTATAAAATACAATACACCCTACCCACACTCGATTTGACCTCTCTCTATCTATCTATCTATCTCTCTCTCTCTTCTCTCTTTTCTCTTTCTATCTCCAGAGTATTGAATTTGAGACCCCCCAACTTATTTTTTTTTTTAAATGTATTGACCCCCTAATTGTGCAGATCGACTAATAAATTAAAATAAAAATAAAAACTTGTCACACGCATAGTAGTTGCCATTTTAAAATTTTATAATATGTATGATTTTTTGTAATATTATATATAATGAAGACTAGGTGTATGTATTCACCATTCATAAGGCATCTCAATATGAATCAATAAATATGGTAGGGATAGAAGAAGTTGAAAAAAGCACGGTTTGGATAGCTTAAAAAAGCATTGTTTTTTTTGTTTTATTTTCAGTTTTTGGTGGGTCTCATCACTAAAAAAAAAAAAAAAACTGGTTTAATTTTAATATTTGTAATCTGTTTTTATTTTCAGAATCCTTTTTTTGATACAAGATAGAATTTTACTCGAACCTAATCTAAGTGTAAATGTGTGTGAAGCTCCCTCCTAGAGACTTGAACCTCGGCCCTTGCCCCCACACCCCACAAGCACTTATACTTGTAGAGTGACTATCGCACCAAGGGTGTGCGGTAATTATTTTCAGAATCCTAAAGGTTGGATTTGAGTACAAAAAATAAATTCAACGTTTCAATGTTATTGTTTTCTATAAATACAAATATAGTGGCATATTTGTAATTATCATGAAAACACAAAGTTACTCTTTTTTTAGTGATGTGATGTCTGCGAGTGAGAAAAATTACTTAAAAAAAAAAAAAAAAACAATGACTTCAAAACAACTTATCAAACACTACCAAGTGTCCGTTTAGCTCCAAATTAAAAGGTTAGCTTATTTTACTATTCAACTTATTTTTACTACTATTCATGAGCCTATTGAACTTTTGGTACTGTTCATAGGTCTCACTGTACTATTTCAGTTAACTTTTACTTTTATCTAAAATATTTTCAGCAAAAAAATTTTAATTTCAGCAAAATAAGCGGATCCTAAACAGACCTTAAATGTGAAAATAAGTGTCTGTTTGGATACCGCTTATTGCCAAAAACTGAAAACTTATTACTGAAAACACTGTAATAAAATAATTTTTAAATATGAATAGTGCCGTGTGGGACTAGAAAATTGCCTGATCTGCCGTATGCACTGTTGTCGTGGGACCCACTGTAGTTGTGGGTCCCATTGTTGAAAATTCCAAACGTCAAATGCATGCAATTTTCAATGCAATCCAAAGATTCCAAACTCAGTCTAAGTGTTTTTTTTTTCTATATTCAAATTTAGGTCTTGAATATAGAATAAAAATAAAAAATATAAAGTAGATACACCACTTTTTGGAACCAAACAGGCCCTAAGACTTTTAAGTTTACAACATGTCTGACGAGGGATGAAGGCACTCAGACCGTCCCTAGACGGTCTTCATCTCGGCAGCCGTCCAGGAGTTAGCATCAAGATGGCTAACGCGCAAGGCCGTCCTTGGGTGATAGCAAAGCTACATCCCTCGTCCAAAGGATGCGCGCAGCCCACCCCGAGAGGACTCGTCCACGTAAAGACTCATGGATGAGGCTTTTACACTTGGAACTATTAAGCACATTTTACCATTCTGTAATACACGCATAACCTCCAATGATTGTTGTGTGAGAAAATGCAATGGTCAGGTGGTTATGGGAGTTATCCAAGAACCCCGGGCCTCCTGAAGTCCGGGGGAGGTTACAAGTTCAATAACTGCTCCCAGGACACTATATAAACAGCCATTCAGACCAATAGAAGGTACGTTGGACATTTTCCCAAGAAATTGGAACTCAAAAGATATAGAGAGAAAACTGACTTTACCATCGGAGGGTTCTTGGCCGGCAATTTCGGTCACCTTTGATCTTTTTCCTTTGTTTTTCAGGCCATTAGAGAGCGAGTGGTCCTTTCAAATCCGGAGCATCCAGCCTACTGATTTTTCTTGCATCATCAATGTCTTTATTGAATTTACTACTTAAATGTATATAATAATATAAGTGTGCTTGTTTCCTATGAAAAAGAAGATATTATTAAAAAAAATCAATTACTAAAACGTCAAAGGAAGTGACTATGAAAATGTGCTTTACTATTAAATAAATATTTGCAATTAGATTAAATGGAATACATAATAAATGGTTATTCAATTTCACTAATATAAATTTTTTTGCATAATATTCAGTTATATTTTTTTTAAAGGTAAAGAAAAGAAAAGAAATAAATAAAAATATATTCGTAGAAGAAATTTAAGTTAAGACCTAATGGGAGGGTGAGTTAGCACTCGACACTCATCGGGATTGTGGTGGGATTGCAAACCACGATTGGGCTTGTGTCATATGACAACTTGATTTGTGGCATAACGTTGATGTTGATGTGGATGTTTTGGAGTA
Organism: Castanea sativa; assembly: GCF_040712315.1. NCBI lineage: Eukaryota > Viridiplantae > Streptophyta > Magnoliopsida > Fagales > Fagaceae > Castanea > Castanea sativa. The sequence continues at coordinate 17,626,868 of NC_134013.1, read as the reverse complement.
CTGCATCCTATAGCCCGGAAACCACCACCGTCAACAATGATCCCTAACAACAGTGAAAAATCCAACAAAACATACTAATCATGAAGACACAGAAATTCTCTCTTAGGCCCTCCAAACCATACCGCCATAACATTTACCCCAAAAGAGATTCCTCTAAGTGGTATTGAGTCAGATGGGACAATAATGAGATGGAACAAAAGAGACTTAGGCTTGGTCTTGTTTGGTTGTTTTGCTGACTGAGCTTTTAAGTGAGCCTTTGCAAGAATTTAGTCCTCAACAACACTCTACACATGTATTGCTGAAGTTCACTGTATGAGTGATTAAGTATAATCCCATTTTCTTTTTTTCTTTTTTTTTTTTTGAAAAGAGACTGAATTCTCAAAAACAGGCAAAAACCAGATACAAAGAGCATGCAAAATACACCAACAGCTAACAGAACAATAACAACATAGACCAAAAACAAAGAACCCCGCCTAGACTGATCCCTCTAATTTAAGAAGATCAAACAAAAAGCCTGGGATCTCACTCCTCCAAACGGATTTTTCTCTAGATTTTTTGGCATGTTGGGCAAGTTCATGGGCTATTTTGTTGTTGTTCCTGTCAATGTGTCTGACTTTTGCCTCTTGCAAGCTGCTACAAGCCTGCCCAATACCATACCTTTTATAATGTGTCCAGCAACCCCCCTAACATCCATGGTTTCAATAGCTTGGATAGTCAGGAAGGAGTCACCCTCTACAATGATTTTCTCCAAGCCCAGTTCTTTAGCCAAAACTAAGCCTTGTTCAACTACGATTGCTTCAGTTTCCTTAACAGAGTATCTTCTTGGAAGGGGCATAGACACAACAGCTATCACTCTTCTATTCCAATCTCGAATTAACATTCCTACCCCGGATTGACCATTGGTCAAAGGAATGGCACCATCCACATTTATAGTGTAGAAACCCTCTGGTGGAGGTTCCCATTGTTGCTTTTTGTTCTCTTTGTGCTTTACCTTCAAGCCATTTACATCTTTGTAGTCTTTAGTCATACGAATTGCAAACCCCCAAATATGAGCTGCTGGTTCTCCATTTTCCTCATAAATAACCTGGTTCCTATTTAACCAAATCCTCCAAGCCACTCCAAAACACTTCTCTAGATCCCTTTGGGTTCCTTGGTGAAGAATTTCAATGGCCAGATCTGAAACATCCCTATTGATATCCATTATATTAATGGGGCAGTCCTCCCACATCTTCCACACACAACCAGCTATCTCACATTTAAAAATGGCATGCTCAACAGATTCTATATCATCTTTACACAATGGGCAAATAGGTTCTACTTGGACTCCTCTTTTATTTAAATTTAGCATTGTGGGGATTGCATCCATACATAGCCTCCAGGAAAAAATTCTTACCTTTGCTAGTATATTTAAGTGCCACATCTTTTTCCATAACAGAGCTCTCACGTCTCCAACAGATGGTTCTCCCCTGCTATTTCCTTCAACGATTTTCCTAGCAACATAGTATGCACTTTTCACTGTGAAAGTTCCATTTTTATTTCCCACCCAAATTAATTGATCCTCCTGAGCATGATAGCTGATTGGTATATTTAAGATTGTCTCAACTTCAAAAGGCAGGAATATTCTTTCTAACCTGTCTCTTCTCCGTCTCTTTGTATCTTGGTCAATCAAAACCGTAACCATTGGGAAATCACCAGTCTTTTTGTGGGGAGATAATCTTGTAAGTGTTTGGGGTTGGTTGCCATTTATCGTCTCATATATGAATCGTTTTCTCATTTTCAACTCTCCATCTAGTACCTTACTTTATCACTTCCAATCCCTTATGGATACTCTTCCATGCATAGGAGGGGCGGCTGTCGAGGTTGGCATTTAGCATATCACAATTTGGGAAATATTTCGCTTTGTATAGACGAGCCATTAAAGATGAGGGATTAGATAACATTCTCCATCCTTGCTTGGCTATCATGGCAAGGTTAAAGGCTTGAATATCTCTAAAGCCCAAACCTCCTTCTAGCTTTGATTTGCACATTTTTGACCAACTCACCCACGCCATTTTTGATTCATTGTTTCGCTGCCCCTACCAGAAATTCCTCAGCATCCCTTCAATGTCTTCACATAGACTCTTTGAGAAGAAAACATCTTATTGCATATGTGTGCACTGCTTAGACTACTGCCTTAATCAGAATTTTTCTTCCTCTAATTGAAAGAAGTTTTTCTTTCCACCCCGACATTTTCTTTCCCACTCTCTCCTTTATCTCATTGAAGACTTGTTTCTTTGATCTTCCAATTAGTGATGGAAGGCCCAAATATTTCTTTGGTTGGGCATCTTGCGTATCCCCCAGAACTTCCATGACTTCCTTCTTGGTTTCTTCATCAGTGTTTTTGCTGAAAAAGACAGAGGATTTCTCCGTATTTATTTTCTAGCCTGCAACATCTTCATACTTCTAGAGGATGGATTGAAGTTCCCTACTTTCTTGCCCATTTGCCTTATAGTAAATCACACTATCATCTGCAAATAGCAAGTGAGTTATGGCTGGACTTCCCCTGCATATGGATATACCTGAGAGTCTATTGCTTCTAGTTTCCTCCAAATTCAAGCTCGTGAGACCTTCTGCACAAAGAAGAAATAAATAAGGGGAAACGGGGTCCCCCTGGCGTAATCCCCTAGTTGGGATTATGTTACCATGGGTCACCCCATTGATCAGAATAGAGTAAGAAACAGTAGAGATGCAATTCATCATAAGGCTAGTCCATTTATTATTGAAAGCCATTTTTACCATAATTTTTTCAATGAAAACTCATTCCAGATGATCATAAGCCTTACTCATGTCAAGTTTTATAGCCATATATCCCCATTTTCTGTCTCTTTTTTTCTTCAGGTAGTGCATAATTTCGAAGGCAACAAGAACATTATCAGTTATGAGTCGCCCCAGCACAAAGGCACTTTGGTTTTCTGAAATGATGGAATCCAGGATCGGCTTTAGTCTATTGGCTAGGACTTTTGAGATGACTTTATAAGTTACATTACAGAGGCTAATGGGTCTAAATTCACTCATCTTAGATGGGCTGTTAGTTTTTGGGATAAGGACAATATTTGTTTTGTTTAGATCAGTTAGAGGAGCGTTAGAAGTGAGGATATTTAAAATGATATTACTCACATCTTCCCCTATAATATCCCAATATTTTTGGTAAAAGATAGTAGACATACCGTCGGGGCCTGGTGCTTTTGTCGGGTGCAATTGACTGATGACTTGGATGATCTCTTCTTTCTGAAATTCTTTTGTCAACTGCTCATTCATCTCTTAAGTGATACATCTATGCACTGTCTCAGCAACCTCCACAGCTTTTGTTGGAAAGGATGTTGTGAAAAGTTCCGAGAAATAATCAGTGGCGATATTTGCTGTCTCCCCCATGTTTTCACACCACTTCCCATTTTTGTCCCATAGCCCTCTAATTTCATTTTTCCTCTTTCTTTGTGAAGCCCTGTGGTGAAAGTATTGTGTATTTCTATCCCCTAGTTTCAGCCAATCAACCCTTGATCTTTGATTCCATCTAATCTCCTTTTCATCAAGCAACCCATTGATCTCTCTTCCTAAACTATTAATTTCTTCCGCTTTACTTCCATCACGGTCTGCTTGAACAGCTTCTTGAAGTAGCTTCCTTTTTCCTTGAATCTTCTTTGAATGGAACCCCAGGTCATTTTGACTCCACTTTGTTAAGATATCAGCACATTCTTTTAGCCCTCCAATTAACTCAATTGGTGAGTGCACACCCAGCTGGCTTTTCCACTCTTCTTGTATAATCTCTCGACATTTTTCGTGCCTAGTCCATACTACTTCAAAGAGAAATCGCTTTTGTCTATGCCTTTAGGGGTAATGTTGGTCTATTAAGATTAGTGCACTGTGATCCGAGGTTGAGTCCACAACATTAATTACCCTGGCTTGGCTGTATTGCTCCCTCCATTCAGGTTTTGCAAATACCCGATCCAGTCTTAACTGGATTCTTCCTTCTCCTACTCTATGGTTGCACCAGATGAATTCCAGCCCTTCAAAACCCAAGTCAAGGAAGCCACAAGCATTCATCGCTCTTTTGAAGCCATCCATCTGTTGTTAAGGTCTTTCTGGCCCTCCACATTTCTCTGATGCAAACAAGATTTCATTGAAATCCCCTAAGCAGACCCAAGGCATCTAATACTGAGTACTTAAAAATTGGAGGAGATTCCATAATTCCTTTCTTTGGTTTGTGTCCGGGTTTCCATGAAAACCAGTAATTCTCCATTTGAACCCTGATCTCAGGTTAGTGACAACTGCGTCAATATGATTCCTTGTTTAGCTTTTAAGCTCAACATCCCACTTCTTCCCAAAGCAAGGCAATTCCCCCACTTCTTCCATTACTAGGAATAATTATGCCATTTGGAAGTCCAATTCTATTTCTAACTCTTTCCATTTTTTGATGCCTACCTTTGTCTCCATCAAGAAGAAAATATTGGGATTCGATCGTTGCACCAACTCGTGCAACGCTTGAACTGACCGGCGCTTCCCAATTCCCCCGCAGTTCCAACTTAACGAATTCATGACTTTTGGCGATGCTGCCTTGCAGCCACTATTGTTAGATTAAAAGGGTTTGACTCACCTGTGCATAGTTTCTTTTGCTTGCCTTCATTTGTTGCTTCTTCCTCGTTCCATAGTCTACGTTTAGTGCCTGATAAATTATCTGTTATCTCCACCTCCATGTTATTACTATTGGGTTGGGTTCGGGCCAGTTTCTTCAGTCTTCCCTTTCTATGTTGGGATTTTTTTCCCCTTCCTTATCTCTATTCATTTCTCTATTATCTTCATTAAAGCATTTTAATGGGCTGGTGGCTTCCTGGTGCCCTTTATTTAAGTGGTCTTCTTGGCCCAGGTGAGTTATACCACTCTCACAGCCCATAGGAAATTCATAATCAACACTTGAGCTCATATCCCCTTTCTTTTCCCCACCTTTTCTTTCATTGGAAAATACCTCTTTTTTCCTAGCCACATCTTTTGAAATTTTTGAATTTGAAATTGAATTGACCTTTGTGTGTTGTTTTTGCCCTCCTCTAACACTTCAATTAGTTGCCATTCTGCTTTTTCTCTATCAAGATTCCCGCCCATCTTTTCACCACCGTTGTCCACTGTTTAGCTGCCTACTTCCACCATTTCTAGTGTTCTTTACTTTCTCAAGTCTCCACTTGAATTGTTGTCAGATAAGCTCACTAATGCTTTGAGTGGACCTTCCTTTGGACCCCCGTTTTTACTACTTCCTTGAGCTCGCAACCATTCTCCATACTGCAATGGCTCACTTGACTGATTACTATAGGATGTGCAGTGACGATCATCATGGCCCATCACTCCACAATAATAGCAGAAAATCGGTTGTCTTTCATAGCGGAAGAGAATTTGGGTTGCTTCTCCCTCTGGACTAATCACTGTTCCACATCTTCTTAATAGTCTGTCAATGGGGATATTCACCCTTATTCTCATTAACTTGGCTTAATCAGCTGACCATGATCTTGTATCAGCTGTTATGAAAGTGCCCAAGTTGTTCCTAATATGTCTCCCCAATTTTTCCGTCATCATGTAGAAAGGCAGCCCCCAAATTTGAACCCAGAACTGAGAGTGGGAGAAATTGATATTGTTTGCTGTCATTCCCCTCTCCCATCTCTTGAGAAGGAGAAGGTTGTTTTCAAAATTCAACGGTCCATTTGTCTCCACTCACTGGATCTAAAACTCACTTGTGAATTTGAATTGGAGAATGTTGTTTCCCACTTCTACTATTTTCAAATCTGAACCAATTTTCCACGTTGATCGCAGCATATTCTTCAGAGCCTGCATGTTCTGCTTTCTGTCAGTCAACAATTTCCCAAATAGACTCAGAGAATATTCTTCAAACACCTAAGATCTATCTTCTTCTACAACAGAGATATGACCCTCTTCTTCCTTTGTTAGACGCATGTATTTCAAACCTTCGATCATATCTTGCTCCATAGACAAGATATTACATAGATTCTGAAAGTGGGTCCGTTGATAGTTTATGGATGGGAGTAGATTTATTAGAAGTTTGGATGATGGCTTTTTCCTAATCTATTCATTGCGAGAGAACTCGCTATAAGCACGAGAGGAAATACTCCTTAGAGAGAGAAGGCTCCTACTAGGGAGAGTCAAATAATCTTAGTAATAGAATGTACATTATTTAATCCCACTTAAAACTTAACAAAAATGAAAGCCTAAACATGCATGATAAATAAATACTATATGGAACAAAAGTGCTTTTCAGATTTCTTTGTCCTATCATTTCATATTCAAAACATAATTCATGTTATCTCACATTGCATGAATTTACAATTAAATTCCCTACTACACACAATACAATTACACTAATTAAACTTCAAACCACAAGAAAGAAATTAGAGTTGTTGAGTTGCCATAGGCAAAATAAAAACTGAGAAAAAAAAAGCTCAATATCAAATGCACGAAGAAATGCATCCATGTCATCAGCTTTGTGAATGTCCAAACATTTTATGTTAAGTGACTATGAAGATTAGAAGGTAACTTTTTTTCATTATTTAGTATAATAAATTCTTTGTAGAAAAAGGATGTCACCTCCCTTTCATTCTATAGTCATATACTCGTATCCTAAATGTAGATGCTCATTTTTTGGGAAGCCCAACAGGAAGAAGAAGCCCGATAACGTGGGCAGAAGAGAGTTGGATAGAAAAGTCATTAAGCTCAAGCGACAGGAATAATGGATCATAGGTCCATAAAACAAACAAATGGACATTGAGAAAGCAAATGGGCCTAGAAAGACCCAGAAAGAGAGAAGTAGTAAACCCATGGGTAGTATGGATGTCGAAAAGTGAGAATGGGCTACAGCTGCCACAATAGGCCCAGAATAATGTAAGTAAAGAAAGTAAGAGGCAATGGAGACTCCATTAGCCCCAAGGATGAAGTATAAATTAATTGGGTCAGAGAAGCCCAAGGAGTTAGTAAAAGCCCATGGGAAGCACAAAATTAGAAAGGGTCAAGGACGCCACAAGAAAGTAAATGGGTCAAGGATGCCTAAAAGGAAGTAAACGGGACACGAGAGCTCGCAAGGAATGTAGTAAAAGGTCCAATGAGTTTATTGGGCCATTAGAAAAGAGATAAATAGCAAGCCCAAAGAGGCCCAGCAGTTCTGGGTCAAATAATATCACGACAGGCATAGCAATATGATGTGGTAGGAAGTAACAGCAAGATTCTAAGAATAAAGCATGGAGAATGGCACGAAGGAGGGGAAGCCCATAATCGGGCAACGCCCAGCAAGCCATAAAGAATGAGGAATCAAGAAAGCAGCCCACACTGTAAAAAGTCAAGGACGAACGGCAGAATCGGCAGACAAACCTTTAGACCGCGATAAACGCATGAGCAGCAGGCAGATTTTGGATGATCATGGAAGTGAGGCACGCGCAAGGCCCAGACACCACCAGCCTGTACCTAGCCAATACAGGAAGTGGTGAGTCATGGGTCAGAGGTAAGAGGGCATGGTCTGGCGGTGGGGAGGGGGGAAAACCTTTTTTTTTTCCTACTCAGGCTCTTTTGGAAGAAGTGTTCTGCTGGGATGACATACTGCCCAAAAGAAGTAAAGATGAGTTGGAACCACTAGGTGCATGCCATAGGGAATGGAGAGAAAGAGAGCACTCACACTGTGGTAGGTAAGAATGTCACGACAAGCAAATAAACAAAATAGTCTTCTTTGTCTGGTGATGTGGAGTGGCGCGGCTAGCACAGGTAAGTGGCACTGGCTAGGCGACAGACCAATCAATAATAGTCGGCAAGGATGCTCACACCAGACAAAGACGATTAAGGGCTAAAATGGTAAAAACCAGCCGCGACAAACATTATATAAGAAACCCCTACTGTGCATAGAATGGAGGACGGTAACAGTAATATCTAAGGAGAGAACCACAACGACTAGGTAAAAACGAAGAGATAAAAAACGAAAGGAAAAGAAAGAAAGAATCGGGGAGAAAAGGAAAAACAAAAAAGAGAGAATAACATAGCAGACATGCACAGAATAGGATGATTTCTCCCTCTCCTTCTCAAACCATGCTCTCTGCTAAAGGCAAGAGGCTCCTCTGGGCACAAGTCATTTAGGCCCGTTCCTTCAAAGCAATTAATTTCTTTGCCGGAGAGATTATTCGCATTGAGGAAATGGTTTCCTTCTTGACTAAGACCCCGTAACATAACTCTGTATGGCAGACTGATATTTCTTTGTGATTCAATAGGCTTATTAACGCTTGTTTTGTATTTATTTGTGTTGCTATCTCGTAAAACATGTGTTTCTTGTAATAACCCATTTATTTACTTTTGTCTAAATGGTGAATAAATCTCTGTTATTATCTTTATTATATCTGCCTGCTGTAATTACCATAGCAGCTTTGCCTGCCAGGGGCATGTGATCAAAGCCTTGGCAAAACGGGGCATAGTTTGCACACAAGTCGAACCAAGGTAGGTTGCAATTGGATTAGTCCCAACTTCCTGATCCAGAACACCTTGGGCCTAGCATGGCAAGAAGCAGTCCAGCCCAATATCACATAAATGGCCCACCACACCAAAGAACTTCTAAATTTTCTTACAATCATTTATAATAATAAAATATTTTCTTATAATAATTTTGTTAAGAATTATTAGTTTCTTCCAACATTCCAACGATAGTACTCGTGAACGCTCATTTGCAAAGCTATCAACTTGATATTTGTGTGTTTTGAACAATTTCAACCTAAATTGAATTGGTTTATCTATACACATACCACTATGATGTTCATGACAAAATTATGAAATATTTACAATGTTATTGGCATGTTAAATGCTTTTTATGCAAAATATTGCCACATTTCTTTGAAATTTTTCACATGTAGAGTATTTTAAATATAAAATACAAAATTTAAGAACTTGTAAATTCTAAATTGTGTTGTTTCAAAAGCTACTCAATTTCATTGTTTGCAATAATAAGACCAAAATTTTGTTGTGAATTATTAATTGTTGATTTAAGGTCCATGTTAGAACTCCCTACGTGCACTGTAATCCAAGTTTTAATCTACTACATAGGTAAATATAGCGAGTTGTGAGCAGTGAAATAAAGATTGGACAAATAACCGAGTTTTGTCAAATTGGTGTAACTTTGAAGAAGACCAACTATATAAATATGGGTCATGAGTCAATTGATAAAAAGGTCCAAATTGCTTTTCATATATAGTAGGTCACATTGATTTTGGGTTTTGTTTCAATGGTACAACGCTATCAAAAGAATGGTATAGTTGCCAATTACATTTGGATTGGCTTTGATCTCAATGAATCAAAATTTTCCATTTCTTAGGTGTTTGTTAGTTAGGAGTACTTATAATTAAATACCGTTACTGTATAAGTGGATCTCGTTGTGAAAGATGGATTACTGAATAATTCATGGGTAGAGCCAAAAAGTGTGAACTTTACAAGTTAACAATAGCATTGATTAAATGATAGAAACTTTTCCAACTGCAAAGAATTTTTAGGCCGGGTTTTCAAAAAACAAAGAAGCTTTTTAATAGAATTGCACCATTTTGTTCAATGAAAGTCAATCACAAGTCACAACTCAATAGAGAGAGAGAGAGAGAGAGAGAGAGAGAGAACAACGGAGACAAAAGGGTTTGAAGGGACTAACAAGGAGAGAGAGAGAGAGATGAGGGGTGAAGGCTCTGCATTTGAGCTATGTGAAAATGAGAGAGGGAGAAGTCAAAAATTAGTGCCAAGCCTTATTTATGTCAACCATGGGTTGTAGGATCTTGTGGGATTTGCTGGACAGTATTTTGTGGCCACATAGTAGCTACATCAACCGTGCTTCTTAATTATGGCCCTAAGAGTAGCATAATGAGGACTCACATCATATGGACCAACTTGTTTAAGAGCGCTATCTACCAAGCTTGTTGCATCACAGCTAATGTCAAAAGCGTGTTTATTGTCAATAATGTAGGTGTTGAATTGGCTTTAACATGACAGAAATGTAGGAATACAAAATAAAAATATTTCAAACTAAATTATCTTTGTGTTTAATCATTGATGTAAATGGCATTTTAGAGTGGGCATACCTATTAGAGCATTCACATCCCGGGATGCAAATGCCATATGTAAGAGGACTTTAGCATTAAGGCATTAAAAGTGAGCAAGATCTTGACTTATAAAATTGCAAAATTGTAAAAAAAAGTTTGGCATTGTGCTACAGTGCCATCGTAAATGTATGACGGCACTGTAGCACTATTGTATCTCTTTTTTAATCAAATTTATTCTCTCTCTCTCATCTCTCTTCTATCTCTCGTCTCTCTACAAGCTCTTGCCTCCTCACTCTCCGAACCCAATCCTCCAAACCCCTCCCACCTCCAAGCCCCGCTGCCGACTCACCATCTTCCCCAGATCCTCTGCTTCGCAAGCTCGAGGATGCAATCCACCACCTCCTCACTCTAACTCTCACTTCCTCTCTCTGTCTTTCACAAGTCACAGCTCCTCCCTCCTCACTCCCTCTCTCATATCTCTCTCGTTCAAAGCTTACACCGATGCTGGGTTTTGGATTTTAGAGGTTAGATTAGTGTAAATCGGCGAGCTGGGATTGATTGATGGTGGGTTTGGATCGGTTGATCGGTGGGTTTGAATTGGTGGATTTGTTGATTGGTGGGTAGATTGGTTGGGTTGATCATCGGTAGCTCCGATGGTGATTGTTTTTGAATGGGTTTGCTTTTGGTTTTGGTTTTGGTTTGATTGTTTGGTTTTGGTTTGATGGTGGTGGCGTTGCTTTAGGGTGATGGTTCTGATGGTGATTTTTTTTGAATGGGTTTGATCGTTTGGTTTTGGTTTTGGTTTGATTGTTTGTTTTTGGTTTAGGTTTGATCATTTGGTTTTGGTTTGATGGTGGTGGCGTTGCTTTAGGGTGGTGGTGTTGTTTGATGGTGGTTTAATGTGGTGGCATGGTTTTTTTTTTCTTATCTATTGTGCCCAGTGTTAGAGGTTGAGGGAGAGAGGAAAAGGAAAAGAGATAGAGAAATAGTAAAAAAATAATAAAAAAGAATATTTAAATAAACTGGGGAAAAAATAGAACTTGAGATGTTGGGTATATTGTAAAATAGTATGGTATAATTGATAAAGTAACTTTTTTGGGATGGTAAAGTAGGATAGGATGGCCTTTTGGGATGGGGATGCTCTTAGACGCAAGAGCAGACATCAAGGTATGCTATTTTGCGGCTTGTTTCCTTAATGGCTTGAAGTAGAATCCATATATATAGATTCAAATCATGTTGACAGGAAATAGAATATATTGAAATGAATATCCATTACTCTTTCCATTGTTTTAGTTATTTTTTATAATTAAGTTATTACAAAAAATGACAGAGGGAGATTCAAACCCTAATTTTCTTCAGTAAGGAGACAAAGGAAGGCCACTAAATTATAAGGTTCTTGGCTTCGATTATTAATAGATTAGGATCATACTTAATAGTTAGTACCCTTGTTTTGTAATTTGAATGTGGCCTCTTTCCTTTTGATCATACATACATATGAGTGCCACATACACATTCACATGTGCTTTGACAATGTTAGGAACCCTATGAAATTAATGTATATATTTTCAATAATGAAAAATTTTATACTTCCTATTCTCATAATTTCTCTGCTGTTGATTTCTTTCATTCACAGGCTCTAAACAGGTGGAGATGCTATCCAGTGGGCTATAACTTGCTTGAAAAAAATTTCATGATTAGGTTTCTTTTTTGAAACTGAACTTTCAGTCATTCATTCAAAGCAAGAGAGTAAAAACAGTACAAAGCTCAAAGAAAATAGAGGAAGATACAAGATGATGAGGGTGATTTTACAAGTTGTTACTAACACCTTAAGAAGGCTGACGAGAGTAACGAGCCCGTCAGCTCTGGTCATTGAACCATCTCCCTTCGACAATCCGCGGCTCTGCCTCATATCTGACGACGTTGGGCTGAAGGAAGAAAACTAATGAGATCAAGGCTGAAGGAAGAAAGCTGATGGAGTCAAAGCTGAAGGTTCTAAGCTGACGACCTTTCCGGAAACAGATGTGTAAGCTAATGACCTTAGGAAGGAAAGGCTGACGGAAGGAAAAGCTGAAGAGGATAAGCAAACCTTCATCCATAACCTATCTTGTCCTCCACGTATGCGTGTATAAGGAAAGTTCTTGCGCTACACGTTTGACCCTAGTCGAGAAGATTCCTATAAGGAAAAGGGCTCTAAGTGATACATAAAATCCACAAATTACTTTCCTAGAAGGAAAGTACTTCCTTACCAAGGCACTTATTTCGGCTCCACGCTACTATATATACCCCAAAACCTTCATAAACCACGGTACGCATAATTCACTTTAGCTCAAGCACTTTAGGATTGCGAATAAGAAAGAAGCTCTAACTTGACCTTCAGAGGGTTTTTGGTCGGCACCACACCGGTGCCCTTTGTTTGGTCTTGTCTTTTGTTGTGCAGGTGTTGTTTCGAGTCAAGTGAGGGCCACGCGACAACTGGTGGATTTTTCTTCATCATCACAGGAGAAAGCACCAAACCTTTTTTATCTATCAAAATACAACGCCAAAACTCAAATCAAATTACACATACCTACACATATACAAACCCACCCAAATTTATTGTTTCTCTCTCAATCATACCCAAGTGTGTGTGACAGGGACTCTTAATGATAAGCCTCCAAACTAAATAAATGTTATTGTCTCATATTGTGAATAAGTGCAACCAAAGTTAAGCATCAAGCTACATAAGTTAGCCCAAATGTGCTGGTAGTGCATTGTCTCCTACATGTACGAATTTGATGATGGAGTACAGCGCAGACTGTAACCCCTCTCTCTCTTCTTCTCATCATGCATGTCTTCCTATTACCATTTATTGGAATCTCATAAAAGACCCATTTTCAGGCACAAATCTTTCGGTTTCCTCTTGGTTTTGGAGGGTTGTAAATTGGGTTTCCTACTTTCCTTAGATTTATTTTAGGGATTCAAGATTTGAACTCAAATGGGTTTCTTCTCAAACCTTGAATGGGTTTCCTACTTCCCTTAGATTAAAGGTTTGAGAAACAAGATCTAATAATTGACTTATTATATATCCCTTCGTTTGTCTCCTAAACCTTGAGATTAAAGGCTTCAAATCAAAATGGTTTCTTTTGACTCAAATTGGGTTTAATGGGAATTGGGTTGGGAGTAGAGAGATAGATGAAGAGGAGAGAGGTACTCACAGTAGAAAAGGAGAGAATGTTTGTTATTAATTTTTACAAAACCCTAAATTTTTTATCTTATTTTGTCATGTTTTTGTTTGTTTTTTTATGTTTTGAGAGGACAGACACATAAAATAGAAGCAAAAATACATATTTATCCTTATTTTTAACCGAGGTAGGTTACAAAGTCCTTATGGAGCAAATCACAGGTAGGTAAAGTGACACTTTTCAAATCACGGGTAGGCAAAGTGAATTTAGGCCAAACAAAAGGTAGGTTTACTATAATTAACCCATTTTTTTCAATAATGAAAAATTTTATACCTCCTATTCTCATAATTTCGCTACTATTGATTTCTTTCATTCACAAGCTCTTAACAGGTGGAGATGCTATCTAGTGGGCTATAGCTTGCTTGCAAAAAATTTCATGATTAGGTTTCCTTTTAAATTTCTAGCACATGATTATGGAATTAACCCATATATATATGTATGTATGTATATTACAAGTGTAAAAAGGAAGTTATACTCACAAATTCAAATTTTAAAAATAAAAATAAAATTAAAAAGAGGGCTCATCTATTCTAATTTAAAATTAGAGATATATACTCAATGCAACTGTTATTTCTTCATGTAAGGTTGCAATTTGCACCTAAACCCAATAATAGGAAGGGTATAAATCCAAAGAGCCCAATATAATAAATTTGTAGAAAGTGGGTTAGAAATGTAGTTTCTAATGAGCTTAGATAACAACGACAGTGACCCAAGATCACAAAGTGATAAGGATGAATTAGTTTGTATGATGAAAATTATCCTCGGATTCAAGCTGAGGAGCTGATTCTTATAGTTCTTCTTTCTTAAAAACAGATTACAAATATTCAATCTACAGTGTTTTCTCTTTCTTTTTTTTTCGATCCTCTTATCATGGGGCTTTCCTCCTCCTTTTATACTTACCTTCCACCTCTCTCTACCCTCCATGTATGGATTAGATTGTCCCATCAGCACCTTCCTGAAGCTTTTTGAAGATAGTTGTAAGGCTGAACACTGCTACTCAGGCATCACTTCCTCATTAATACGGCCAAATAGTTAGCTGCAGAGCATTCAATGTGGTGGCAGCAGCTTTCCCTTTAGATATTTCACAGCCTTTCCTTGTCCTATACTCTTACAATGTACATCCTTACAAACAGGATCTCCTAGAAAGTTGCTTTTGGGTGACAGACCACCCCTACCAACCTTGGCTTTACTCCGCTGAGGAAGTATTCCTCCTTGGACCACCTTCTTGGACGATCTTGGTCAGACATCTTTTTACTTTCCAACCCGGATCCTTGAGAAGATATTTTCCTATCCTCGAACTTCTTAGTGTCCTCGGATTGGACCTCTGGCCCAACAGATACATAAATATGTACTCCTGGGCCCAACACCCCTACACTTCATATTAGTTTTGCCATAGATGAGCCCTCTTTTAATTTTATTTTTATTTTTAAAATAAGAATTTGTGAGTATAACTTCCTTTTTACACTTGTAATATATATAGAGAGAGGATATGTGCATAACTTTAGGGAGGAAAAGAGTTCGAGTTGCGGTAGGGGTGGTGCCAAGTACCAATGAGGGTAGTCACAGGAAAAACTTGAATTTTTTTTTAATATACCTTAAAAAATTTTGAATTTTAAATTAATATGGGTCTTTTGACCACCTAGAAAAAAAAAAAAAAAAAACTTGACCACCCTAAAATAAAAAACTTAAACACCCTTAACAAAAATTGAGCCCATTAAAAATAAAATTCAACCTCTCCAAAATTTTGCTCCATTGAATGTTGAACAAAAAAATTGCAAGAAATGCAATGTTCACAATATTTTCGCAATATTTTTGTAACAAATCCTAAATAGCAAGTTGTTATCGGTAAACAAAAATAATTATTTTAATGGTAAGTTCAAATTAGAACTAGTAAAAACTTACCACCTAGGCTTTGTTGTGAAAGTGTTGCAAAAATGTTATAAACATAGCACTTCTAAAAAATTGCCCAAACAAACAAATTAGCCTAAAAGCCCAAATCAAATGATTAATTGTGATTTTTTAAATTGTGTTTTCAAATAGCATATTTTAAAATCACTATTTTTTGTATAAAAAAATGCGAACTTTTTAAATAGCTAGTCTTTTAGTGCTTGCTTTAGTCTTTAGGCGAATTTGTTGGATTTATGTGATATATTTTTTCAAAAAGATAATGCATTTTGTTTATATTAGTAATTATTTAGGCAATATGTTAGCAATTGAATGAGAGATTAGTAACTTAATAATTGTTTGGTTGTGTATATTGAAAAAAATGTAGCTGATAATATTGATTGTGAAACTATCGTATCACACAATGATTTAGAAATATGAAAACTTGTGAAATTAAATTTTAAAACTTTATGTATTTGCATATGTATTTATTTTGTGATGTTAATATATTCAAGTTTTATTATCATTAAAAAAATTTTAATTAAATTTTTTTATGGCCACTCTGAAAAGAATTTCTGGAGTTGCCATTGAGCTGCGGGGTTAGCAATATATTCTAATTAACTAATAATCTCTCCAAAAAAAAAAAACTTACAAGCTATTTTTTCCAAAAAAGATTTACATATATTTTTGTCAACTTTAGGAATTATAGTAATATAATAATTGGTTTGGATGAGTGGTCCCAAATACTAATTAATTTATGACTTAATAAGATATAGATTTTTTTTTTTAGGTCTATACAAAGCTTATTACCAAGTCCAAAAACAAGTGTAAGCTCGATTTATTTTTTTATCAAGCCCTATTGTTTACCAATCAGCTCATGAACAGCTTTTTTTTTTTTTTGCTTGGATTCAACTTATTGAACAAGCCGAAACTAAGGTTCAGGTTTGACTAGTTTATAAAAAAACAAGCATGATCAAGTCTTTTATTGAGTCAAATCTAAGCTATTTATAAATGATTTAGTTCATTTATGGAAAAAAAAATTAGGTACAGTACCGTAAGTACTATGCCTTAAGTTCCCATTATAAGATTCAGCTATGTGGCTACTTAACTAAGAAATACACTTCTATCTCATGTGAAAAAATTCACATGGCAGAATCTTAAAAGGAGAATCTAAAGGAACAACACTTAAGTACTGTACCTAAGTCTTGCCCTTCATTTATAACCCTACTTAAAAGTTTAATTTAATATAGAATTATAAAAAATTAAAATATATTGAACGGGAATGGGCGAGTTCCCTAATTGCATGATGTGATGAAAGGAAAAACTCACCCCATTACCATCCCTAATCAATGTGTGGTTAGTTCTTGTAGATCAAAGAAGTTCAATGAGAGCCCTTAAATCAATAGGTAAAAGGGCTAAGATAGAATCGTATTAGGGTATTAAGGAGGCCCATTGCTATGCCTAGAATTGCTATTACTATTATTATACTTGTACTACTAACTCATAGTTTCGTACCACTAAAGTGGATCGTTTCCACCCTATGTGCCCCTCAAGGGGATTGAGAGCAGTTGAGCCCCCTAATTTTATGGTTGTTCCGTTAAGGAGTGGGTGCTCGTAACTCTTAAATGGTTTGTTTTCCTTAACTTCACTACTTTCCCTTACGCTACCTCTTGATAGACTGTTTCTTAGACTTTTCCATCGCTCATAACCAATCGAGACTTCATTGGTAGCATATTATTGCATCCACTAAATATAGTAGCATTGATCCTTAGTCTTGCTTGATTTAATAGATAATTTTTCTTTGTATAAATTTATTTATTTATTTTGGTTTTCCACAGGGTGTTCGGGTCAGTTTACGTGCAATTTGACTAATTTTTTTTATAGAAATTTTTTTTTTCTTGTACCTGATTTAATAGATGAGGTATAAATAAAATATTTACCCTTAACAAAAAAACAAACGTAACTTAGATAATGAACAGTAAAAATACTAGGAATAAGGAATAACCGTCTGGCTTACATATGTAATAAATTATACAGCCTCCAAATCGCCAATGATTGGGGCGCATTCGAAGTTGTATTCCTTACGGAAAGCAATCATTCAAAGAATCAAAATCTATCTCCCATTTCCTCTATATATTTATCTCTCTCTCTGCTCTCAGTTTCTCATTACAATCAGAGCCGAGTGAATGTCTCTCACTCCATAAAAAGCATTACTACTACTACATAGATCAATCTCCCCCCAGAGAATTCTTTGCCAACAGTTTTGTTTTGAAGACAGTGAATTTAGAGCCAATCAAGGCTCTCTCTGAGATGTATATCATATTTTTTGGTCTTCTTCTTTTCGACGGCGACAAAGTTGTTGAAGAAGGTGACTGGGAAAAGGAGAGATAAAATCAACGAAATCCCATATACCAAAAAGGATTTCTTTTCTTTTCTTTTCTTTTTTATTTTTCATTTGAAAATCAAAGTGTTTATTTCTTCAGTTATAGTAGATACGATACTTTTAAAGATAGACTATTCAAATTCAAAACGGTAAATTTATTATTCTCTCCTATTTTCATTTCAAATTTTGAAAATTTTAAAACCCCATCAGATTTTATAACCCAATATTCTAAACTTTGTTCATTCATTCAAGGATTCAGGTATTAATATGGCTATCTCTAGCTTAGAGCAAAGCGAGGTGGAGTTTGTGAAGTGCCATTGCTGTGGACTAACTGAGGAGTGTACTCTGGACTACATTGCTCGTGTGAGAGAGAGGTACCAAGGTCGATGGATATGCGGGCTATGTGCTGAGGCAGTGAAAGATGAGTCTTTTAGATTGCAGAGAGATGTGAGTATCGATGAGGCACTCAAAAGCCATGAGAAGTTTTGTGAGCAGAGTTCAAGTCCACCCACTAATCCTACAGAAGATTTGATTGTTG
Source organism: Castanea sativa (assembly GCF_040712315.1). Classification (NCBI taxonomy): domain Eukaryota; kingdom Viridiplantae; phylum Streptophyta; class Magnoliopsida; order Fagales; family Fagaceae; genus Castanea; species Castanea sativa. The sequence goes on along the minus strand of NC_134013.1, from coordinate 17,608,760 downwards.
CAATGAAACAGCTTCTCCGGCGGACCTTAGATTCTCCAAAGAAAGAAGAGTTGGGAAGCTGTGGACCGTTTCTTCGATCCAAGAGTTGCTTTTCTAGTTTTTCAGACACAAAAGAATGATTGAGGATCAAAATGTTTGAGTAATTGTGGGCAAACTGCAAAGTGGTGAGCCAGATTATATTAGATTCGATTACTGCTTATTACCTAAAGTTTTAGCTTGGTTTGTCTAATGGCATTGTTATTCACTTTGGGAGAAAAAATTAGGGTCTTTCTCTTTCTAGTGGGTTATTTTGCATTTTACATTTTGATTGAACGAGTGAAAGTAGAAGCATCTTTCTTCCTGGATGAATTTTAGTACCTAAATGCTTAGATCGTTGCATAGCATATGTTTTTTTAGAGCTTTGGTGATGGGGCTCCATTGTAAGGACTTTGAATAACTTTTTCATGAGATTTATTTAGACTATGAAAGAATTATTGTGTAGAATTGTGAATATTGATTTTTTGCAAAGATCCAAAAGTAGTGGAATTACTTGGTCATTGTTTGCAATTGATTTTTTATTTTTTTCAAGAAGCATCAATTTCACTCGCTTGAGACCAAGAAATTAGAGTGATCGCTTTTTGTCTTGTGCTTTTTTCCTCTGTCAGAAGTGATAACTTGCTTTATGGGGGCATTGGGGGATATGAAAAGTGTCTTTCAATTATAAATGTGAATTCTGTTCATTTGTCATGCTTGTCAGAGGCTTCCGGGGAAAAAGAGTAATACTTAGTTGCTTTTGGATTATAAAAAATAATATTTTTGTCCTCACATTTATGGTAGGGTCTTCGTTAAGGTTATAGAGTGAGATTTATCATGAATGTGAAAGGAAGCACCATTTTTTTCGTATTATGAGAATATTTAAAATTTTTTCGAAAAAAAAAAGTATCTAAAGAGACCTATCAAATCATAGAAAAATATCTGCATTGATGGAGACAAATGGGCCATTACCTGTGATGAACAAGTCATTTTCTACAAAACCCTTTAGTTTCTGTAGCATTTGTTTGGAAAGAAGATTATAATTATAATCAATCAAGCTTCAAGAATTAAAAAAATGTGGTGGTATATAGTACTACCCCATACCTATAAAATGATGAAATCTGCAACTGCAAGACCAACTTGATTAAAAAATCATTGAATTATATATTTTAGTTGATCCCAAATAATTCCATAAACTTTGTTGTTTTCCGGTGGCATTTTGGTAATGAGGTTATTATGATGTCTATCTTTTACCTACTCGATTTTGTTAGCACATGTTGATTGCACATTCCAGCGAAGCCTATCAATTTCCAATCGAGTTCCTGGTCCCCCTTGCCAGTTAAGGTGTGTTGTTTTTATTGACAACAAGGGCTTTTTGTTTTGGCTCGTACACATTGGAAAAGTCTATAATACAAGTACTAAATTTAATTAATATGTGTTAATAGATAGTTGAATCGAGAAGTACTAATTCTATGCCTATTCTTTTCTAATTTTTCTTTGTTAATTACCTTGGAGTGGTTTGGCTTAGGTACCCCTACCAACCACTGCAACTGCATTATTAATTAATTTATTGTTCTTTACTAATACTAACTCATTTTATCTATAAAAAAAACTAAATCTTTTGGTTGTTTTCTTATATTTTAATCTAATCTCCATCTTAACATGAGCTCTCCTCTTTCCACATACACAATTGACAACCAAAACAAAAGAAAAAAGAGTTTGTAACACATAGTAATTATGCTATATATCTTTTTTTTTTTTGATATATAAGATAAAATTTATACTTTAGTCTAATCTAAGTATATATGTGTGTGAAGCTTTCTCTTAGAAACTTGAACTCCGACCCTTACCCCTCACACCCTACAAGCATTTATACTTATGCTATATATCTGATCATATGTTAAATCAGAAATGCTCTGGTTATTTGGTGAGTAAGGTAATTAGTTCAAGAAATGTATGGTTTAAAAAAAGTATAAACTAATACCATATATAATTTGAACCTCTTCTAAAAAAAGTTTAATTTGAATCTTATAATTGTGATTTTTTTTTAATTATACCCGTGCATATACATGGAGCTATATACTAGTTTATATAATGTAGGCTTGGTGGATCATCAAAGTATCTCCTCCCTATGTATCCAAGGAAAGAATGGCAAGGATCAGTACAGCCCATGGATCACCCAATGTCAAATGCTAAAATAGGTTATGAGAACAGACTGAGGTTATGGTTTGAACGTTTTGAAATCTTATTAAATTGGAAAAACAGTAAAGGGAATATTATGCACAAATTATATAATTATCCATGTATTTATGTGATTATTTATCTAAGATACCTATACACGTAAGTAACCTATGTCAAATACTACAATAAATTCTCCTCCCTCATTGTAGTTATCGAATTATCAAAAAAACATATTGTGTGACAAAATAGTATTAGAGAGGGCTCTAACAGAATGGTGGTTAGGTTCCACATGAGGACGTGTGATCTTTTAAGGGGGGGAAGATTTTGGGGATCCAAAAGGCCAAAAGATCTCGTAAATGGGGTGAGATGTGAGAGAACCAAATCTTAACTAAGTCCCACATTGCTTGGATTGGGAGATCAAGGTTGTGAAACTTGAACCAGACTACATGATCTCACTTGATTAACAATGAACCCTTCATCAAGGCAGTTATTTTAAACCCAAAAATTGGCCTATGCAAAATAATAATAATAATAATAATCAATGAACTATGTGAACTACAGTTGAACCACTTGGGATTGAAAACTGTGATTGGATTAGACCGCCTAGGTTTGTTTGTTGTTTGTTTTTTTCCCCCTTGAGAAAGAAGTTCTATGTTTTTGTAAGAAACAATGTGTAACTTGGACTTTATTTGCTTTTGTAATTGTACTTTGTACTTTTAAGGATTGAGAAATTCAATATTTCTTTATGTTTGCTTAAAATTTAATATTTCTTAATTGTTTTATTGAAGTTGTGGATTTATAAATATGAAAAATGGATCGCTATATTTATTTGGACTATTTTAGTCAATTTTTACTAATTTAACAAGTTTATTTATATTTTAAATAATTATTAAATTAATTATAATATTATCTTGGTTCAACTCTCACCCGACTTCAAAAAATTTAAATCTCTTCCATTTCTAGTTATTTGAATGGTTCGAATTTCAAAACTATGAGAGGAAGTCCTAAGCCTTGCATAGAGGGCTTTGGATTCTAATAGGTAGGGTCTTTTAAAACTTGAGGGAGAGAATTTGTATCATTCCCAAAGAGCACAATATCTTGCTAATGAAGAGTTGGGAGTGTGACAAAATGTATGAGATAATTCTTTAAAAAAAAAATCACATACTGTGAGAGACCAGCTCTATAGTCTATGCACTATACAACATTCTTAGTAGATAATTATCGGTTGAACACATGGCAAAGCAAAGAACCACATAATGAGTGCAATGACTAAAAGGATTACGAAAATCATATCCTTGTACTAGAAAAAACTAATCCTAGCTCAAGGCAAAACCCACTATCGTAAGCAAGACTATGTGAGCCTTCAAATGCCTAAGAAGATGTGACCTACAGAAAGTAAGTCATGAAGCATTATTACCTAAACAAAGGCTTTGGGCCTTTGGCAGAGGAGCCATCCATCCTTTAAGCCCCACAGTTCGGCTGGAAATCCCAACTTTCCTCGAGGTAAAGGCCCTTGAATCAAGCAAGCTCCTCTTAGAACCCTGAGATTTTTACCTTAGCAAAATATGTCATGCGAAAATAAAACAAAAAGAAATAAGAAAATTGAGGAAGTTTGATACTGCATGGATAAATATGAAGACACAATTTCATACTCTTTTTAAAAATTCTGATTATTAAAAGAGAATTAAATAAGATAGAGCCATTAAGGAATAAACTAATGTCCTAATATTTTGCAGTGATTTCCAAACCCTTGGCAGAAATAAGAGAAATATGTCCTTTATTAGGAACCGGTTTTGGAATTGGAGCCTGGTGAATAGTTAAAAGTTAGATGAGACAAATTTTGAAGGCCCGTTTGGTATATGTGTTTAAACCAAGGAAGTTAATCTCGTACCGTACCGGCCGGTACCGCCGGAATTTACCGTACCGGTGCTAAGGCCGGTACAGAAATGCTCTTGTTTCGTTTCGGCTTAAATACCGGCTGTACCGGAGCCGTTTCGGACATACCGGGATAAATACCGGATTTCAGCCGGAAAATAGATACCGGGCGAAACAAAAAAAACTCAGAAAATCCCTCAAATTTCAAGATCCACCTCCTCACTCTTACCTTGGTTTTTCCTCCTCTTCTTCGTATTTTTCTCAGCTACGTATTTCTTCTCCTTTTTGTTTGTTTCACCGGCCTCTGTTTCTAGTTTCTACAGCCCCTTCATCCTCTTCATTTTTTTCTCAACGTGTATCTGTCTCTCTTTTTAGTTTTGGTACTCCCTTGAAAGTAGAAAAGTAGTCAGACAATAAGCTTAAGACAAGACTTCAAAGAAAAACATGTGGAGGTGAAAAAAGGAATGAAAAAAAATAGATAAATAAACTTATAATGAGAGACTAGTGGGCTACAACTGTAAGCAAGATGTGTGGTGGTGAAAAAAGAATGAAAAAAAAAAAATTCCTAATGAGTTAGACTTCCAATAGTAGACTGAGTGGGTGTAAGACTTGGAAATTATGGGTTAATGTAAATCAATTTTTTTAAAGGTTCAAATTTTCTTTTTTCTTTTTTGTCAGAAAAGTATTTTAATTTATCAATTCTATCAATTAGTTTTTAAATATTTATGAGCTTTTAATATATCAATTATTAAAGGAGAGGGAGTAGTGAGTTAAGGAAAATAAAAGAGGGCTAAAAAAAAGATATTGACCAAGTAGAAGAGAAATGAGTAAAAAAAAATATTAATATTTGTTTTAGTAACTTATTATAATTTTTAAAATAAAATTTTTAAAAATTTTAGCTATGACTCTACTATTGTAACATGCATTTTTTGTGTTTTGGTGAAGCTAAAATAGCTATATAACTATTTAGCTTCACTACTGCTAATACTCTAAGTCCACCAAAAAATATAAAAGTTGTCAAAGTGATATATTGAGTTATTAGAAATATAACTTTGTATACGGTATAAAATAGTAAAAAATAGCGGTAAATCCGAAACGGTACACCGGTATTGACCGGTATCCGAAATTTATCGTACCGCTAGCTAAACCGGTACAACCTCCGGTACGGTATTGACTTCCTTGGTTTAAACATGTGTTTTTAGTTTTTAAACAATATTACACTTATTTTCACACATTTTTTCATTCACACGTAATTCTAAAAGATACAAACAACGTTACCAAACGACCCCTAAATCTTTTTCAAGCCCATCATTACTTTTCTCTTTCTTCCTGCACATATACAAAATGCAAGCATGATCTATGCATCCAATACTGAAAACTCCTTTTGTATATAACAAATGGAGAGAGATTAGAGTCTTTGTCCTCAGTAATTGTAACAGGACCAACTCAGATACATTTAATGAAGTTAATTAAACTGAATCAACTCAAATTTCCCACCATCAGTGTCAGGTCAATAGTCCTTTAAAGAATAATTCTTTCAACATTGACATTTTTCATACAAGAAGAATCATATCCTTATTATACTGACTAGTACCATCCTGAGCTTTTTTAGTTTCGTTTATCTGATGAAAAATGAATTAGGCCAAGTTCAAAGTGAAGATTGTATAACACACATAAATTTCATTTAGTCCCTAGAAAGTAAACAAATCCAAACAAACAATTTTGAATAGGTTTCCATTCCAGTTATTCCCTATTTTCATTTTGACAGAAGTAGTTTTCTGAAGGAAAAAATAAAATGAAGCATACCCCAATTGAATTACGCCTGTGTTGTCTGGTTGATGCAGGGATTGAGCAACTATTATGACTGTGTTGTCTAGGAGAGAATGAGCCTAAAATTCCAGCAAGAACCAGCTCAACTTTCCCATGTCATTCTATTGATGATGTCTTGGTAACATGCTATCGGTAATACAAAATCTCTAACTAAATTAGTCGTGATGGATAAGAAATGAACTTGCTTGTCCGAATTAAAAGCTACCCCATCTTCTCAAAATTGGAGATCCTACAATAGCTACTAGCCTAGTAGCTAAGAGCCTCTCTGCCTCAAACATTGAAGGTCCAATGCTCTTGATCCAATGTTTCAAATCATAATGTATTTGTTACTTTGATATGGATTTAAAAGGATTTGAACATTCAGAATATGAAATTTATCATATCCCTCTTAACAGTTTGTTTTACATCAATGTCATAGTGATTGAAAAGTTTTTTTTTTTTTTTTTGAGTAAACAGTAATAGTTATTAGAAGATACATGAAAATAATAATATATACTAGTATTTTAAATCGAGTTTATAATATATTATATAACTAGAGTAAACAATCAGAAAGATTGATGCATCATGCATGTGTATTTTACATTAAATGTATATGCCTTAAACAAAAAATGGGTTGTATATATATATGCCCAATCATAGACCAATGCAATCGCATACAATTTTTCTGCATGTCTACATAGTACGTATACAAAATCCCATCAACAATTAAATGTACAACAGTAATTAAGTTACATGAAGACTGGTTCAACAAAGACACGGACATTATCGATCTTAGTGTTATTTTCAATCAATAAGCCCTAACTTGTTTTTGGCAGTCAATGCTATCTTCGTTGATCTTGCCCAAGTTGGGTAAGTTTCTCCAACCAAAGGTTGAGAAATGAGAATAGCACTAAGGACTTTTTCCATGGTGCAAGAATAGAGGATGGGAAGGGTCATCCATCACAGATACTGTTGAGGTCAACCCCTCAGATGACAAATCAGGCTCTAATACAGGTGCATGTTTGGAATGCACTTATAAATTTTTTTTTTTTTTTTTTTTTTTTTTACCAATTGTAAGTTTCACGTAAGTCATCTATTTATACTATTTTATTTATTTTTATATTTTTTATTTTTTAAATCTGACGTGAATCACCTGTTTATTTTATTTTATCTTCTATCTAAAGGTATTTTAAAAAAAAAAAAAAATCAGAGAAATTTTCAGCGAAAAGTCGGAATCGGAATTTAGGGTGCGTTTGTTTTGACAGTAAACCAATTCCGGAAAATGTTTTCAGCATTTGCGGGTGTTTGGCAACACCGGAAATTTTGGTCAAACGGAAAAGAGGAAGCGTTGACCGTAAAACACACCCTCCCCACCCGGAAAATAATTTCCATGTCTATTTTACCTTCAAATTGAGTTTTCCGTTGGAAAACACAGAGAAAGAGAAGGAGAGGGAGAGAGCAACAACCACACCAGAAAAGAGAGAGAGAGCTAGAGGGAGATCGCCGGTGAAGCCAAGATCACGCCGTCCTCAACCCAAAGGCCCGCCGGCGATCTCGCGCCGGGCGAGATCAACGTGCGTGATCGCGCCGGCGAGAAACCCTCCCCACCGATCTCACTCTTCCTCCTCCCTGTCTCACCTCCCTCTCTCAGTTTAATTTGATTTGGCCGGTGATTTGATTTTTGTTTGTTTAGAAGTTGATGGATTTTAACGTTTTATTATAAAATTTGTTTGGAATGTGAGAAAATGGTTGAGAAAATGTGAAAAATCAGTAAAAAATTTGCATTTTCAGAATGTTACCAAACACCTGAAAATATTTTTCAAAGTATTTTTTCAAATGTTACCAAACACCTAAAAATATTTTCTTTTCCCGAAAATGTTTTCAGCTGAAATCATTTTACACCCGGAAACCATTTACTGCCGAACCAAACGCAGCCTTATAAGCAAATTTTTTTTGTTTTTGTTTTTATCGATATTAGTTTTGTGGACTGGATAAGTGCAAGATCGCCTGGAATGATGCATTTTGTCGTGACTCGTGACCAAATACGCAGAACTTGTCAAATGAATGATTGAATTTGATAAATCTTCTTTTCATTTCATATTTTAATTCATTAGGTTTCTACCTTTTCAGTCAAAAAAAAAAAAAAAATTCATTAGGTTAGGGCGAATGTGTTGACAAGATTGTAGTTCAGGTCCAATTCTCCCAAGAATTTAAAGCCTCTCTTACTCTGTTGTAATATAAGGAATTTTTTTTTTAAAAAAAGATTACAATGAATGTAATTACGAAAGTCTAAGGAATTAATCTTGAAACCGTACGTCTCTTGGAGGGTTTTGGATACTGTGAGTTGTTTCTATGTTTGTAACTGTAGTACAACTTTTTCCTTGTACTGCATTTCACGACCATCTGAACCTTCTTGTACTGCTCTTCTCGACCAACTCAATCTTTAAGTTCTTCCTCACTGAATGCATCACGATTTTGGCAGATTTACAGAATTGCCATGACATCAATCATTAAGATTTAAACGGTTTAGTCCACCTAATCTTTTTTGTTTTTTTGTTTTCTTTTTTTACGGACAAGATGAATTACAACCTATAACATCGCTTTTATGATGCTTGTTTTTTATCATTTAGTCAAGACACCAATCAATTTGTATTATAGACAATGTTTAAACCTTCAAATCCACTTAATCTTAATTGTAAGCAACTTTGCTAGAAACACAACTTATTCCACAAGTATCCATCACTAATACCATTTTTTTTTTTTGGATAGAAACACCACTTTTTTTTACCACTTATAATTTGCTACTTCAACAAGGTGTGAAAAAAAAAAAGTTGTGTCACCAAACTTATTAAATTACAATATGTGTGTGTGTGTGTATATATATATATATATATTTAATACTAAAGAGCAATGTTCACTCTTCTCACATAAAAAATGAGTTCCGTCACAAAATTAATTAGTGAAACCTAGATATTAAGATCCCCTAGAATCTTTAAATAAACTCCATCTTGGAATTTTAAATTTTACTCATTCATTTTAAGATGAATATATTCTATTTTGCCACATCCATCAATAATTTAAACATGAGTAAAATACTTTTTTTAGTTATAATTATAATATGCTATTAACTCCGTAACTCGAACCCTTTAACTTCTAGACCCTAAGCACTTTATGCATAGAGATGTATCAATTCAACTGCAAGGCCTTTAATGAGTAAGATTCAGTTAACATCTCTAAGGTTTAGACTAATGTCAATCATGTCTAAAATTTTTCAAAATTGATCAACTTGGTCCCTAGTCACTATAAGAAAGAGGAAAAAGTGAGTAATAGTTTAGGAACCAAGTTATTCAGTTTTGAAAAGTCTTGGACTTAGCTGACATTAGCCTAAACCTCAAAAGTGTTAAGTATATATACAAAAAATCTAACCCACTCATTTCAAAAAGTAGTTATAGTTAATACTTGTTATAGTTATACAAAAAATAGTTATAGTTTTTTTTTTTTTCCTGAGGAAGAAAAATAGTTATAGTTAATACTTGTTTAAATATTGATGAGGGATAAAATCTAACCCACTCATTTCAAATTGCAGTAGTAAAGTCCAACATATTTTTTTTTAGAGAGGGTGCATGCTATATATATATATATATATATGTATGTATATTAAATCCAAAAATAACTTACACACAAACACAAACTATGTTTGTAACATGATTCTATGTTATTTTTGCATATATAACAAAAATATCTATGTCAAATTTATCTTTACAGAACTCAGTTTTTTTTTTTTTTTTATAGTTTCAATCTATGGTGTCCACTCTTGATAATAGTTTTTTATTATCAGATCAAGACATCAATCGATTTTTGGTGTAAGTGGGGATTGAATCTAAAATCTTTTATTCAAGCATAAGAGATTTTACCAGTTAAGCTAACTGGAATTCACCCTAAAATTATTTTTTTTATCTAGTTAATTTGTATGATATGAATTATCTATTATATTGTATTAATCAAAATTAATATGGGGATTTTTTTGTTAAATAATTCAAAGATTGCATAATTAGAGTATACTAATAATTTTATGGCAAACATGCAAAACTGACCCTCTAACTTTCACCATTTTCATTTCAATCCTCTAACTTTCAATTTTTTGTCAATTCAAGGCTCTGCTACAGCTCAGTTAGTGCTGCCGTCAGAACCACTAAAACGACACCGTTTTACATGTGTTTTTTTTTTTTTTTAATTCGGAATTAAAATAAGGAAAATCTGAAAAAAAAAAAAATAAAAAATAATGGGAACAACGTTGTCGTTTCCCTTCCCCTGAAATCAAAAGAAAACCAAGTACTGAAATGGCCAAATCCCTGGGAATCACCAACATTTATATAGTTTTCACTTACTATAATAATTAATACTCATTCATCATTTATCTCTCTCTCTCTCTCTCTCTCTCTCTCTATTTTATTGGAAATTTGAAATTTTGAGTACCAAAATTTCAAAATCAAATGTCGGCTTCGACTGTGTCTATAATGGTGAACCCAGCGGCGCGACGCCATCCAGTGGTGGCATTGGAAAAAACCACCAACATCGAATTGCTCGGCATCACCGCACAAATGAACTCCACCGCAAGCCACTGCCAACAAAAAGCACTCCAAAGATCTAAGCCACCACTCCATTCGCGGAGGCGAGAAGGACCTGGTGAAGAAATCGTCGTCCGTAGTGCCGAACAACCCAAACGCGATTGTTCGTCGGGGTTGAACCAAGGTTGGCGCGACTCGACCCGAACAGGTCCAGTCGCGATGGGTTACGATTGCTCAGATTTTGGCTAAGAACTTGGTTCTCTTCGTTGTGCTCGCCGGGTTGGCTCAACTCGTTTACCGACTCGCTTTGAAGCCAAATCTCGATGAAAGCGGAAACGGAAATGCGTTTATTGGAACGCACATGGAATTCGAGGGACGGATCGCTGAAATGGAAGCGTTTTTGAAAAAGACAGCGAAGATGATGCAAGTTCAAGTCGAGGTCGTTGATCATTTGGCCATTTGGGTACTTGGTTTTCTTTTGATTTCAGGGGAAGGGGAATGACCCTTAATGTTTTTTTTTCTTCAGATTTTCCTTATTTTAATTCTAAAAAAAAAAAAGCAAAACGGCGTCGTTTTAGTGGTTCTGACGGCAGCATTAACTGAGTTGTAATGGAACCCTGAATTAACAAAAAATTGAAAGTTAGAGGACTAAATTGACAAAATAAAAGTTAGAGAACTGAAATGAAAAATGGTAAAAGTTAGAGGGTCAGTTTTGCATTTTTACCTAATTTTATCAACTATTACGCATATACAAATTTAATCAATTGTAAATAGTTTAAATAATACACACCTTTTTACATGCCTAAATATATGCAATTCAATATAAGAAAATACAACAATAATAAAACTAGAGGTTTAATTCCTGAAAATAAAATTCACATTTTTTTCTTTCTTCTAAAAATAAAAGAACTAAAAACATAAAGTCCATATCTATTGTAAGGACACAATTCGAGCCCCTGACCCACAATCTGAAAGAAAATGGCCTGAAATGCCTTTTTACAATAAATTTGTAGAAAGTGTGCTTGAAGTCTAGGTTCTAAAGATAGTTAAACAACAAAGAAAGATGGGCTTTGGACCCTATGACACAAATAAAGAGTTGCTTATATGAATATGAATAAAAAAACTCCTCCTTGGACACAATCCGAGGATAGTTTATAATACTGCTTCTCAAGATAGATTACAATTGTGAATAGTCAAGTCTACAACCTTCTCTCTATTCTTTTCCTTTTTTTTTTCTCCCCTTTTACCGAAGGCCCCTTCTTTCTTTTATGCTCCCTCCTTCTTCCCCTTCTCATCTTCCACCTCATGGTTAAACCGCTGGTTTAGATACTTGTCCCATCCATTTTCCCTAAAACCTCTGGAGATAGGGGCCAAGTTTCAAACCTGATGTTCAGGTCTCATTTCTCCATTAATGCGGCTAGAATATCAGTTGCAGAGTCTTTAATGCGGGGGAGGTGGTAGCAGCTTTATCTTAGATATTCCACTGCCCTTTCTCTTATCCTCCACGTGTACCGTGTCTTCTCTAAACCATAGGAATTTTTATAACATAGCATGGGAATATCAAACAACCTTTCTCTTACCTCAGCTTCACTAGCCGAGGACACAATCTTCCTCGGACATATTTATTCAGACATTATCACTTCTTTACCTAGTTTTTTCTTATGAGTTAACCTTCATACACCCTCGGACCATACTGTGTCTTCGGACTGGGTTTTTAGCCCAAAAAATACTCTTTGGGCCAACCTAAATATATTACTGGACCCAATAGCCCTACATTTATAATTTTTAAATGATAAATAAATAAATATAGTTTTGTTTTTTTAAAGTAAAATGTCTTTATTAAAAAAGATATTTGGAGGTAAAATGTAGAATATTGAAAAGATTTACTTTTCTACTTTTTTTTTTTTTTTGAAGAAACTTATTTGCTCTAAGAACATCCATATTAAATATGTTTTGGTTTAATGAGCTGTATATATATAATATAAGAATAATACTGATGAGGAATGAAGTACTCCAGGTCGTCCACGGTCATCCACACCAGCAGCCGTCCAGAAGAAAGCATCAAGATGGGAGCTAACGCCATAGCCGTCCATGGACGAAGTCAAACCCACGTCTCTCGTCCTGAGAAGACGACCACCTCGTCCTGACTAGACTCGTCCACACGAGGACCCCTGGACGAAAACGTACACTTGAATTACTAAAATACACTTCACCATTCCGTAATACACGCATAACTTCCGATGACTGTTGTGTGAGAAAATGCAACTATCAGGTGGTTATGGGAGTTATCCAAGAACCCCGGACCTCCTGAAATCCAGGAGAGGTTACAATTTCAATAACTGCCCCCAGGACACTATATAAACAGCCATTCAGACCAATGGAAGGTACGTTGAACATTTTTCCCAAGAAACTGGAACTCCAAAGATATAGAGAGAAAACTGACTTTACCATCGGAGGGTTCTTGGCCGGCGATCCCGGTCACCTTTGATCGTTTTTCTTTGTTTTTCAGGCCATTAGAGAGCGAGTGGTCCTTTCAAATCCGGAGCATCCAGCCTACTGATTTTCCTTGCATCATCAATTGGCGCCGTCTGTGGGGATAGAGCAAACAAACACTATTCACTGTTCTTTTTATTCAATTATGTTCTTGTTGTCAAGGGTTACTCTGTCCCAGACAAAAGGCTGAATGGTTCGAACAAGATCAAGGGCTACTAGCCCAGGCCACCAAGAGAGTAGGGATGCATCTAGTAATCCCCTTCGTGATCGCAGGTCAACGCCTGTCATGCAACCGCCTTCTATTCAACACATACAATCCATGGCTGCCACTATGGTAGAACTGACGTGTCAGAATCAAGAGTTAAATAGGGAGATCAACCTCAGGAGGCAGTGCCAAGATGGGCACACGGAGGATGGGCACCGAGTCAGGAAGGAGGAGAAGAAAATGTCGAGTCCGAGAATCAGACAAGGGGTACTACTTCAAGAAGAATGCCGCACTTAGAGAGAGAGATGGACCAGATAAGGAAAGCCATAGATGAGATGAGGGAGAATATGAGACGGGCAAACCCAGTGGATGATATGGTTCACCGAACGGACTCCCCTTTCACAGCTTCTATTAACAGTCATCCTCTACCCTCGGAAATTCAAAATGCCTTCTCTAGACTCGTATGATGGAAATCGTGACCCTTGCGATCATATTACAACTTTCAAGACGACCATGCACCTTCAAGGAGTCCCGGACGAGATTATGTGCAGAGCTTTTCCCACCACACTTAAGGGGCCAGTACGAGTGTGGTTCAGTAAGATACCCCCAAACTCGGTGGGATCATTTGAAGAGTTGAGTAAGTTGTTTGTCAACAATTTCATTGGAGGACAGCGTCACAAGCGTTCCTCCTCTAGTCTACTGATTATAGAGTAAGGAAAAAATGAGAGTTTGCAATCCTTTATCACCCGGTTTAATAGGGAGGCCTTAACGGTGGACGAGATGGATGACAAGTTATTACTGGTCGCTTTCCACAATAGGGTCAATTCTGACTTGTTCATTCATAAGCTCTACGAGCAGGAACCACAAACTATGGCCGAGCTCATCCATTTGGCTCAGAAAATTATGAATGCTGAGGACGCTATCATAGTCAAGAAAAGAAAAAGGGCAGAACGCTCGAAAGCGGGCCACCATCGTTATTCGGATCAGGGACCTCGTCCAAAGAAAGCTTGGGTAGACGAGAGGAAAGATAAGGATGGTAAGAAGGCGAGTTCCTCCGTGAGGAATCAGCAATACACGCCCTTGACTATGCCACTAGAGCAGGTTCTTATGCAGATCAAGGATGATCCGTCCTTGAAATGGCCGGATAAAATGAAGGGAGACCCCAACAAGCGTAATAGGAGCAAGTACTGCTGCTTTCACAAAGACCACGGGCATGACACGGACGAGTGCTTTGACTTGAAGTAGCAGATAGAAAATCTCATTAGACAAGGAAAACTGAGGAACTTCCTTGGACGAGACCAAAGAGATGAGAAAATGAAAGCCAAGGTGGAAGAATCATCACGTCCCCCACTAGGAAAAATAAGGGTAATTATAGGAGGAAACTCAACAGCGCAGTCATCCAAGTCAAGGAAGACATACCTGAAGGTGGTGCAGAACATCCAGCTGTCCGGACGACCTCCTAGGATGAGAGAAGTAGACCAGCAGGCCGTTACGTTCACGGACGAGGAAGTAGGACGATTTCATCACCTACACGATGACGCGATAGTAATCACCCTACTCATCTCTAACTACATGACCAGGAGGGCGTTGATAGACAATGGCAGCTCTGCAGACATTCTCTACTACCCCGCATTCCAGCAAATGAGGCTAGGACGAGATCAGTTTCGACCAGTGAACTTGCTGTTGGTAGGATTCGGAGGAATGAAGGTGCAACCGGTGGGCACCATCACATTACTAGTGGTCGTTGGAACATATCCACAGCAGATAACCAAGGAGGTAAATTTCCTTATTGTTGATTATGCATCGTCATATAATGCAATTATTGAAAGACCAACTTTGAATAGCTGGAAGGCGGTAACCTCTACCTACCACTTGTCCATCAAATTTCCAACCGAGCACGGAGTAAGCCAAGTACAAGGAGATCGGTTGGCCGCCAGAGAATGCTACTTAACTATGCTGGCAATGGACGAGCACATGCAGGCAATGAGTATAGACGGGAGAAGGATCGCGGCGGAGCCCACTGAAGTATTAGAAGACGTCCCTTTGGACGATAACTAGCCTGAGAAGTTTACTAGAATTGGGGCGAGCATGGAAGAGGGGGCAAAGCACGCTTTGGTCCGGTTTCTGAAGAAAAGCCTCGATGTCTTTGCATGGAGTCATGAGGACATACCTGGCGTTGATCCGAGTGTCATTACCCATAGCCTGAACGTGTGTCCCTATTCAAAACCAGTGCGTCAGAAGAAAAGGATTTTCGCTCCTGAGCGAGACAATGCCATTAAGGAAGAAGTACAGAAGTTGGTCGCTGCGGAGTTCATCCGAGAAGTTTATTATCCAGATTGGTTGGTGAACGTGGTCATGGTCAAGAAAGCTAACGGCAAGTGGCGAATGTGTGTGGACTTCACTGATTTAAACAAAGCTTGCCCCAAGGATAGTTACCCATTGCCACGCATTGACCAGTTGGTGGACTCGACGGCGGGTCACAGAGTGCTTAGCTTCATGGACGCTTTCTCAGGTTACAACCAGATACAGATGGATGAAGCGGATCAGGAGAAGACCTCATTCATTACGAACCAAGGGTTATATTGCTACAAGGTAATGCCCTTTGGTTTGAAGAACGCAGGGGCGACTTACCAAAGGCTGGTTAACCATATGTTCCATCCTCAAATCGGGCGAAATGTGGAGGTTTATGTAGACGACATGCTGGTAAAGAGCCAGGACGAGGATAAACATTTGGACGACCTTCAAGAGACTTTTGATACATTGCGGCGGTACAACATGAAATTAAATCCAAGCAAGTGTGCTTTCAGAGTTTCATCGGGGAAATTTTTAGGGTTCATGGTGTCGCATAGGAGAATTGAGGCAAATCTGGACAAAATCTAGGTGATACTGAATATGGAACCACCAAAGCATATCAAGGAAGTCCAGTCTCTTACCGGACGGGTCGCCGCCCTTAACAAGTTTGTCTCGAAAGCTACTGATAAGTGTTTGCCTTTCTTTAAAGTCCTTAGGAAGGCATTTGAATGGACGAACGAGTGTCAAAGGGCCTTCCAAGACTTGAAGACATATCTTATGACAGCGCCGCTGTTGAGTCCATCTGTACTTGGGGAAGAGTTGTATTTGTATTTGGCAGTGTCCCCACACGCAGTAAGCTCAGCGTTGGTCAGAGAAGATGGGAGAGTCCAGAAACCGGTCTATTACACAAGCCATGCAATGAGAGGAGTAGAAGGACGATACCCGATGATGGAGAAACTAGCCTTTGCATTGATCACGGCTTCCAGGAAGCTGGGGCATTATTTCCAGGTACACATCATCAACGTCCTAACAGACCATCCCATAAAGAAGGCAATGAACAAGTTGGAAGCTGCTGGATGGTTAGTATAGTGGGCTGTTGAGCTCAGCGAATTTGATATCAGATACCTCCCAAGGAGTGCGATAAAAGCGCAGGCATTAGTAGATTTCATCGCAGAGTTCACCCCCAGCCAGGACGACCTGGACAAGGACGAAGGAATTGAAAGGTGGGTGATTAATGTAGACGGATCGTCCACACTATATGCAGGAGGGATTGGAGTTATACTGAAGTCCCCTAAGGGTGACAGGCTGGAGTATGCCGCCCGTCTGCAGTATCAAACTACCAACAACGAGGCGGAGTACAAGGCTCTACTCAAGGGATTGGAATTGGCTAAGTCCTTAGGGGCGGAGTTGGTAACAATCAGAGGAGATTCTCAGCTGGTCATTAACCAAGTAAATGGAATGTGTGATACTAAGGAAGATCGAATGAAGAAATACCTCAACAAAGTGAAACGACTTGCACGAAAATTTTCAGCTATAAGTTTTGTTCAACTACCTAGGGAGGAAAATACGGAAGCAAACACCTTGGCAAAAGCAGCTTTGACAGGGGTTACAGACGAGTGCGACAACATCTAATATATGCCGAGCATAGACATCCCTGACATACAGCAAATAGGAGGAGGAGAAAATTGGATGAGTCCAATAATGATTTATCTCAAAGATGGAAGGCTTCCAGAAGACAAGGATGAAGCGAGAAAGTTAAGGGTCAGGGCAGCCAAGTACGTCTTCATAAATGAAGTGTTGTACAAGCGAGGTTTTTCCCAACCTTACTTAAGGTGCTTGGCTCCTGACGAGTCAAACTATGTTCTAAGGGAAGTTCATGAAGGAGCATGTGGAAATCATGAAGGAGCAAGGTCGCTAGTCCATAAGATCGTCTGTGTCGGCTACTACTGGCCTACAATGCAGGCAGATGCTAAAGCCTATGTCAAGGTATGTGACCAGTGTCAGCGCTATTGCAATGAACCTAGACAGCCGTTAGAGTACCAGACCCCAATAATGGCCCCATGGCCCTTCGCACAGTGGGGACTGGATATCCTAGGCCCTTTCCCCATGGGAACCCGACAAATGAAGTATTTGGTGGTAGGAATCGATTACTTTACCAAGTGGGTAGAAGCCGAGCCTCTTGCAGCAATCACTCAGCAAAACGTGAAAAATTTTGTATGGAAGAATATTCTATGTAGTTTCGGAGTACCTAGGGTATTAGTATCGGACAACGGACATCAATTCGACAACGCACCCTTTAGAGACTTTTGCAATCATTTTGGGATCAAGAATCACTATTCCTCACCCTCTTATCCACAGGCAAATGGACAAGCAGAAGTAGCAAACTGATCCTTGCTGAAAATCATCAAGACTCGACTTGAGGGGGCAAAAGGGATATGGCCAGATGAGCTACCAGGTGTTCTTTGGGCCTATAGAACGACTGTACGAACTCCGACAGGAGAGACCCCCTTTAAACTAGCCTATGGAAGTAAAGCTGTCATACCAGCGGAGGTTCATATGGCTAGTCATTGAGTGATGGAGTACCAGGAGAAAGAGAATGTGGAACAACTTCGTCTTGACCTCGATCTTATTGACAAGGTAAGAATGGATGCGAAGCAAAGGACAGCAAGGTACAAAAACCTTATGGCCAGACAGCATGATGCCATGGTGAAACCCAGACGGTTCGGTGTGGGGGACCTTGTCCTCAAAAGAGTCTCCTTGGCGACTAGGAACCCAGCTCATGGAAAATTAGGACCCAATTGGGAAGGACCCTACAGGGTAATCAACTGCAAGAGGCAGGAGTCTTACTACCTGGAAGCTCTGGACGGGCGGAAGTTAGAGCATCCCTAGAACGTGGAACATCTGAGGAGGTACTATCAGTGATAAGCAGGGACGAGGGAAATCAGTGGCAAAGTTACAGCTATAATTTTCGTGTTCGCTTATATTTACTGTTGTGTTCTTACTACTATTATGGTGTGTTATGAATAAAAAGTGTACTAGTTCTTAAACTTTTGCACTGCTTACAGACCAGCTTATGAAAGACGAGGTTATGTATTTTACTTAAGTATTTTAATAAGGCACTAGCTTATAAGCATGTGCCACGTTTGTGAACAATGTTCATGTAATAATATGGTTTGGATTTCTTATGTATTTGATGCATAGATTTAGTTTCCATAATAATACCCACAGAAGGGGCAAAAGCCTAAGACGAATAGAAATCTTCGGACGCAGAAACACTCGTCCAAAACTTTCCTTTAAATAAGGATAAAGCAAAGAGAAATAAGCTAAGGCATACTCGTCCAAAGCTTTCCTTTAAATAATGATAAAGCAAAGAGAAATAAGCTAAGACATACTCATCCAAGGCTTTCCTATAAATAAGGATAAAAAAAGCTAAGGCATGCTCGTCCAAGATTTCCTTTAAATGAGTATAAAGCAAAAAGAAAAGGCCAAGGCCCACTCATCTAAGAAAGAAAGTAGGCATTAAGGCATAGCATTCCAAAGACGAGCAGCTAGTCAAGACGAGTAAAACATAAACATTATGAACTCCTTGCGAGGAGACGAGTAATAATTGCCTAAAGGACAAGCAAAAGTAATACAGTTATCATTATCGTCCTAAGTGGGTCATCCATAAAGAAATCGTGTAGACGATCATTCAACACTTAGAACATTGTTTAAAAGACAATTGCATAAATGATAACAATGTATAAGCTCGTCCATACAATAGGTAACAGATAAAGAAAATATTCTTTAGTCTAAAGAGGGTAGACGACCACTGTCCAAAAACCCTTATAAAATAAGCATTAAAAGGCAATTGTTAATAAACTCGTCCAGAACACTCTAGACGAGGTAATTATACTTGAATACATTTTAAATAAAAAAAAAAAAAAAAGAAGAGAAAGCCAAACAACAATAACACTAGTTAAAAAAAAATTTCTTCAAGAGGGGGGGGCATCAATGTTGGGGTCATCCTGAGCTAGTTTGGTGGAAGCGTCATCCTCGATGTTGACATTGTCTGAGCCTGTGTGAACGAGAGAACTTGTAGCAACGCCAAGGTTGAGTTTAATGGTGATAAAGTCAACTCCAGGAAAGTTGTCTATAACGTTCATCCTAAAATCCTCAAACCCTGCTGCGTAGTTCGTGTCCAGCAGGTCAGTGAACTCTTTGGACGCTTTGAATTCCTCCACTACCTCGTCTTTAGCTTTCTTAAGAAGAAGACTCAGCTCGTCATTCTTCTTTTGAAGAAGGTCAAGACGGTCGTCCTTCCTGGCAGCGTCGAATTTCAGCTCCCCCACCAAAGCCTTCAACTTCTCAGCCTCGTCCTTGGCCTTGTTTGCCATCTCGGCCCAAGTCCTGCAATCGTTCTTGATCTCTTCTATTCTTTTCTCTAGAAGGATCCTCGTCCTGTCCATCTCTGTGGCCTGCCTGGATGCAGCTATGAACTTTGACATCGCCTACATGGAAGATAAGAGGGTTAAAGAGATAAAAATAACGTTGGATAACATGGCCAAACCAAGACGAGGCAAAAATGGTTACCTTAAAAAGATCGTGGACGCCGGAGTGCTCGAACTCCTTCAAAGACATGTCGTAGCACGCAGCCACGTCCTCGCCTTTCACAGCCTCTTGGAATCGTTCTCAAGCCAAATCCTCGTTCTCCAGCAAATTTGTAGAAATCCTTTAAGGAGGCTGGGACGAATCAGGGGCAGGGGACTTGGACGGAGTGACGCTGACAGGCGTAGACGAGTCGATGTCGACGACTGGGACAGACGGCTGGGAGGAAGGAAGATCAGGCCTAGCAGTTTCGGGCCTGGTCGACCCATGCTTGGCCTTCTTTCCCCGACGACTGGGCAGGCTGGCCAAGTCCAAGTGCTTGGACAAGCTTTTCCTCTTGTCTCCAACACCAGGACGAGGCTAGGTTTGAGCTTCAGGTCTCGCCGCCTCGTTGATCACCTCCTTTCCTCTATTTCTCTTCATGGTTGCCATTCCTAAAAAAAAAAAAAAAAAAAAAACACGTGAACACATATACATACGAATAAATAATAATAATAAAATAAAAATGAAAAATACATATATCTTTAAGAGAAGCACTCACGTCTACGGATGGTTTATTCGTGTGCTAAAGCTTCGACGGAAGGTTCGGGGCCCAGTCCCCACCTGTGTAGACGCTGAAGGGTCACCAACGAATGAAAGTCTCTCTCGGAATGTAGACGAGCCCTGTGGACGCGATCACGGTGGAACTTACTCAAAGAAGGACGTCCAACAGCTGGAAAAGGAAGAGGGAAATTAAGGTTAGACCACTACTCAAAGATAAAGTACGACAAAACAAATTAAAAAAAAAATGAAGGAAAAAAAAAAACATAACATACCTTCTGGACGAAGGTTCCCTAAATGTCCAGTATAAGGAGCAAACGAATCTCTACCAACCTCAATAGGACGCCCCACCCAGAAACCAGAGACAAAGAAAAATTATGTCTTCCAGTTTCTGTAAGACGAGTGCAAAGACTTAATCAATCTACAGTCATTGCCCCTAGCTGTAAACTGATAGAAGCCTAGAGATTGACTTATCTCGGAGGGTTTATAACAGTACAGGAACTCGTCCACGGTGATAGGACGGTTCCCTTCAAATACCTCCCTCCATAAGACTTGCATAGAGACAATTAGTCTCCATGCGTTGGGGTTAAGCTGATACACTCCCAAGCCTAGCCTAGTAAGTAATTCCCTAGCAAAAGCATTCAAAGGAAGTCTGAGCCCCCCTAACAAGTAAGCTTCGTAAACACCTATTCCAAAATGAGGCTGGCAACACCATTCACCTCGGACAGCTAACCTAGGGTTTAAGTCGTCAGGAATTTGGAACCAACTCCTACGAGCATCTAACCTCCTCTCGTCCGTCCTAGAAGGAACCTCTATAGCACAACTATATACAGTTTCCTCTTCGTCCAAAGGGGAGGACGACGGGAAGCTCGTCGAGGTGTCAGCCCCAAAAGCTGCCTTCATCCTAACATTTTCTTGTAAGGTCTTGATGGGAATTCCTGGGACGCCAGAGGTATATTCCTCTGTTGTGTGACCACTACTACTGCTATTGTTACTGGAAGTATCATAACTAGGAGAGTCGTGATACTCGTCTATGGCCTTGACTACACTGTCGCCAGACGAACAGGAAGCCATTTAGGATGTCCTAACATTTAAAAAGGAAAGTTTGAGAGTTGAAGTAAAGAGAATACCTGGCTCTAGACGGAAGACACTAAGGACGCTGAGAATACTCCTAGACGAGGCGATGGATGAGGATGTCAAAACAGAAAATCTGAAAAAGTGAGAGGGGCACTAGAGGGAAACCACTATTTATAGGTAGAAAAGTCTCGATATCCACAACGACAAGACCAATGAAAAAACGACACGTGGCGCCTGCCTCGAAGGAATGAATCGACGCGGCCAACCACCGATGAAAGTATGACACGTGATACGAAGAAAAAAAAACTCGTCCTAAAATCTGGTGATACACTGCATGACCCCTGGACGAGGGGCAACTGATGAGGAATAAAGTACTCCAGATCGTCCACAGTCATCCCCACCAGCAGCTGTCCAGAAGAAAGTATCAAGACGGGAGCTAACGCCATAGCCGTCCATGGACGAAGTCAAACCCACGTCTCTCGTCCTGAGAAGACGACCACCTCGTCTTGACTAGACTCGTCCACACGAGGACCCCTGGATGAAAACGTACACTTGAATTACTAAAATACACTTCACCATTCCGTAATACACGCATAACTTTTGATGACCGTTGTGTGAGAAAATGCAACTATCAGGTGGTTATGGGAGTTATCCAAGAACCCCGGACCTCCTGAAATCCAGGAGAGGTTACAATTTCAATAACTGCCCCCAGGACACTATATAAATAGCCATTCAGACCAATGGAAGGTACGTTGAACATTTTTCCCAAGAAACTGGAACTCCAAAGATATAGGGAGAAAACTGACTTTACCATCGGAGGGTTCTTGGCCGGTGATCCCGGTCACCTTTAATCGTTTTCCTTTGTTTTTCAGGCCATTAGAGAGCGAGTGGTCCTTTCAAATTCGGAGCATCCAGCCTACTGATTTTCCTTACATCATCAAATACAATAAAAAAATGAAGCATTAATTATTTATATATGCTTTGATGATTAGTTTTTTTTTTTTTTTTTTTGATAATATGCTTATCTACTTTTTTTTAATATACTTAAAATTTGTTATGAAAATATTGTGTACACATCATATTTCTATTTTTTTTTTTTTGGTAAACTGAAATTTAAATTAAAAAGTAAAAGGAGTTATAAAGTCTACAGTAAACAACGCCCAAGAGTTAGCTATGAGATGGTACAAAATAGAGGAAAGGGGGATGGGAGTTGAAGAGGGTAAAATTAAGGATGATGGATCCATTTAAATAAACTTGACGGTGCTAGATCAGTGGGCTGATAGTGGATGGATCCAAAATGCACGGACAAATAGTGGATGGATCTAAAGGCCACGTGGCATCCACCTGGTTTTAGTGATCTCCAAGGAATCCTAAATGGAAACAACTTGCGTCTCACGATTAACCCTAGCCTATAGAGTCCCAATACAAATAGAATCCTAACATAAGGAGGATCTCATAATATCTACCCATTAATGATGATCTTCTCCATAAGGAAATGTCTTGCTACACAAGAAACGGCGGTTGGTTTTACACTACTATAAAAACCCAAAGGCTCTCAGAAAATAAGGTATGCACAATTTCTCTAAAGTTCATACTCTCTAGCATTGTTGGAGCTCTCTTCTGACTTAACCTTCGGAGGGTCTTTGGTCGGTACTCCACCGGTGCCTTTTAATTGGTTCTTCTCTTTTGTTCATCAGGTGCATCCATTGACACATTTGGACGATCAACTCACTGATGATTTTTTGTGCATCATCAGGAGTGAATAGCAAAATTAACTGTTAAAAGATCTCCTTCCTTAGCCAAAATGTCTGCATGCGGTTCCCTTCTCGGTGGATATGATCTACTTGAGCGTCCTCAAAATCCTGGAAGAGGGACCTGCAATCAATAATAATGGCACTGTAAGGCAGTAAGGTGAGTGTCTTCAAAACTTGCATTAGCAGAGGAAAGAATTTTGACAATGGCCATCGCATCCACTTCGGCAATGAGATTTCTGATGTTTAGGTTCTTAGCTAGCATTAGGCCATTGCAAAGACCCCATAGCTCTGCTGCCATTGAGTGATTATATCCTATCTTCCTAGTGCAACTTCTGATCTAGGAGC
The DNA here is from genome assembly GCF_040712315.1 of Castanea sativa. Taxonomy (NCBI): domain Eukaryota; kingdom Viridiplantae; phylum Streptophyta; class Magnoliopsida; order Fagales; family Fagaceae; genus Castanea; species Castanea sativa. Next base: position 17,585,022 of record NC_134013.1, on the reverse strand, counting down.
CATTGGAGTCTCTTATGATGGCTGCAGCACTCGCACTCCCTGGGTTACATCGAACAAATCTGTCGGAATTCAATTTGAAGAAGCTCGGAGGGGGGGGGGGGGGGAGTTTCGACCTATAAGCATGGGGATTTTCTCAGGGGCTTGAGAACTAGATGGGAGAGAATAAAAAAGGTCTGTAACTATGGATTTGATCTTGTTGGTGATGGTATGGCAATTAAAACGAGTTGCTTCCATAACTAACTTGTTTCTAGTTGACCAAATGGACCAAGCTGCAATTAGGAAGATGACAGGCCAAGGGATGTTGCTGGGTGGTGGGTTTTGGTGGGAAGTGGCTATTTTTTCCAGCTAGTCGTGTGTAGGGTTGCAGAAGAAATCAGTAGGAAAAGCGGCATGGGTGATGTTGGTCCAAATGGGCATTACCAGCGGACAATCTCTAAGAATGTGAATGGTGGACTCAATGCATGAATGGTAGAGGGGACAGAGGTCGTCTTGTCTATTATGAAGGAGATCTTCGGTAGGGAGTCTTTCATGACAGGCTAGCCAAAGGAAGGATAGGATTTTAGGGATGGTAGGGATTTTCCAAAGCCACTTCCAAGAAGGAGCAAGGGAGGGGTCAGGGAGATCTTGGGAGAGAGTATAAGCTGAGCACGTGTTGAAAATGCCATTTGGCTAGTGATTTCATGTCGGGAGGTCATTTTGATCGGAGCAGATGGGCTTGGGAGTAGTGTTAATGGTGTCGAGGATTTTTCTGGGGAGGGCAAAGAAGATGTTGTCAAAAGCACAGTTCTTTTGGGTGTCCCAAGTGTCGCAAACTCTTAGGGTGGCTTCGTTCCTGTTTAGAGGTCCGTGAACAATGTTGCGAAGGGGATCGCTTCCTGTCCAATTGTCATGCCAAAAGTTACTAGAGGCTCCATTATGGATGAGCCATCTCGTACCTCTGTCATAAATGTTCCCTACCTTGTATAAGCTGGCCCAAGTGAAAGATTTTCTTTTGAGAGTGCTAGCCTCTGAAGGTTATTTTTTCTTGAGCATACATGCATGAAGTTCATTTGGGTTGGTGCGGATATCCCGAAGACGCTTCACAAGGAGGGCTCAATTCCTGTGCAAACTTCGTTTCATGTTGAGTCCACCTAAAAGTTTTGGTTTCATAACTGTCTGCCAGTTTAGGAGGTGAATTTTTCTCTTTTGAGTTGTCTCGCCCCACAAGAAATTTCTATTGATTTTATCAATTTCTTTGCATACTTTTGTGGGGGCATGGTGCACTGCATGATGTGGGTTGGAATGGCAGTGGTGACAACGATGATGAGGGTAAGATGACCAGCATTAGCTAGCATTATATACTTTGATGATGATTTTTTTAATTTTTAAATTGGATAGACTTTGATGGTGACCTAGGTTACTTGCCTACTCCTTCTAAAAAAACTTATCTACTTTTAGGAACATCCATATTAATTTTGTTTTGGATTGTATTAAAAGTGTAAGAAAAGGAAAAATGAAGTATTAATTACTTATATAATTTTTTTAGAATAAATTAATTATATAAACTTAAATACTAATATAAATTTAAATACTTTAATGATGAGTTACATATGTTAGAAGAGTAATAAGAGGGAAAAAAAAAAATTCATTAAACACTTGCATAAATTTAATACATTTTTAAAAATTAAATTCTAGGTGACCACTTTTTGGTATTTCAAAATGTAGACATCTAGATCAAATCCCTCTCCTTTAATTATTGAATAATAAAGTGTATACATATATACACATGCATGAGTATATTTTATATAGAAAAAATTATTTATATATATATATTTTACCTAAATATAAGTTGGAGGGGATTTATTTTTTCAAATGTCAGTCTTCCTAACCCTGCTCCTTCCATTAGTATCAAAATGAGAAATTTAGATTTTAGAAACTTTATGGTGGAGTTATCTTAACAATTAGAAAAAATTTTGATCTTAAACCTTCTATTGTGTGAAGGGTGAGTATTGCTCTTGATATATTAAGTGATTACCTATAAAAAAAAAAAAAAAATCAAACAAACAAACATTTTACAAATATTAAGTTAATTTAGGCACATTTGTTGCCACCATTTTAAAAAGAAAGTGAGAAGAACATCTAACCTTTTTTTTATGTCAATTAAATATGTTTATATATATAAATCCTTAACCAAATTAGAATAATCCAAAGGTCTGAGAATAAAATATAAATACAAATGTAACCTACAATTTTACCCATAAGTATGGCTCTAAAATATAAAATCTAAAAAGACTTTTTCCCAATAATTTTTTAATCATTTTATTTAACTTTTTTTTATATTTAAAAACACAAGTATGATGGAAAAAAGTATTTTATATTAAATGATACCACGTCATTTGTATCAAAATCCAATAAACAAGAAACATGTGTGCAAAAATAGTTACTTACTAATACATGTCTTTTATTTGTTAGTGAATTAGTTATTTTTTGATGACATGTCTCACGTTTATTAGATTTTAATACCGTTGATATGGTATTATTTGATACTAAATACTCTCTCATCTCACATGTATAGTGAATCTCACAATAAATTTAGAGAGGTGCTACGTCTACAACATTTTTACAATATTTTCACAACAAATCATAGGTGGTTAGTTATTATTGGTTCAAATTTGAACTTAACACTAAGATTACTTTTTTGCCCCAACAATAACAACCAGTAACAACTTGCCACTTAAGATTTGTTGTAAAAATATTGTAAATATGTTGTGGACATATCATTTCTCATAAATTTAAGAGTAAATTGCAAATTACACTCCTAAAGTTTCGGAGTGATTGGATTTTACATTCTAAAATTTCAGATTTTGGATTTTATCCCCTGAAGTTTTGTGATATTTGGATTTTACATAGTGACGTTTCATAATTTGAATTTTACCACCTATATTTTTAGAAGTGTTTGAATTTTATTTTTTAAAATTTTGGGGTGTTTGGTGTAAAATCCAAACAACCCTAAACTTTAGAAGGTAAAATTCAAGTTCTAAAATGTTAAGGTGTGAAATTTAAACACCTTAAATTTCAGGAGATAAAATTCAAAATTTAAAATTTAAAGTATAAAATTTCATTATTTTCAAATTTTAAAGGTGTAATTTATAATTTATCTTAAATTTAATTAATAAAACTTAAAAACGTTAGAAGAGGGACCGCCATAATCCACGTCACAGGGCACAAAACCTTACTTTAAGAAAAGAAAGAAAGAAAAGTTAATGCGACAATTCCGCATTCCTAAGCAACAGGCGGGATGAAGCGTGGCATATGAATCGTGATAGTGGATAGGCTGTACCTTGCGGGACTGTCCAACTATAAACACAGCTGGTCCCACTATTTTCCCAAATCTCCAACTCCAGGTCCAACTAACCACCTATCAAAATAAAGAAATAAAGAAAAAGTCCAACCAACCAACCTTCAAATGAGTATGAACCCATGTAGATGCCGTAATTACTCTTTTAGTAGGTTATTTTGTGATAATCATTGTCATCCAGGAGGAAGTCTACTATTGCAATAATTTCAATAATTTTAGCCGCAACTTGTTACATTGGCTACAAATAAAATAAAATAAAAAATTCAGAGTTTCATTACTTAAGAATCGTCACATGAACAAACTGTGGTAAAGTTGTGAATATGGTTGTGGTTCCTGACTTAATCTTGATCTAATCACACAAAGAAGTCAGGCCAAACAAAAATGAAACGAACAAAATTTCTCTCTATACTAATTTTTAGAGAAACTCTTCAAACTTATCAATTATTTTTTTTTTATGTGTAAATTTTGAAAATATAACCGTTAAATTTCATATTTTTTATATTCTTAACATGTATATCAAATTTTGTTTGAATCGGATGTTATTTACTATTCGATCAATAAACTTATTTTTTATACACAATTTAAAATCATAAAAACTCAAATTTTAATATATACTTGATGATATAGCAATGAATATTTGATCTTCTTAAAAATTTGCAAGCATGAAGAAAATAATAAAAATATACAATTCAACAATTAAATTTTTAAAATTGACACTCAATATGAAAATAAATAAAAAATTTAAAAGATTTATCTCCAAATTATAACTTTTTAAAACCAAACAGAAAAATACTAAAGTTACGTAACAGGACTCTAAGGGCATTTTCGGAACCCACATCACTGTTGTACAGTAGTACACCCTTTTTTTTTTTTTGATAAGACAGTAGTACACCCATTACCACAAAGCAAAGAACAGAACCAATTGCAACACACATATGTAGTGTTTTTAATTTTTTTTTTTTGTTATATATGTATAAGTATTTATTCCTCTCCCAATCCGGCCTCCCCTTCTGTCCTAAAAGTCCTCAATTTCTTAGAAAAAAAAAAAGCAAGTGAGAAAACAAGAGCAGATCGGAGAAGATGATGCACATGACGTTTTACTGGGGGAACCAGGTGACGATCCTGTTCGACGGTTGGACAACCAGTTCCTGGATCAGTTACTCCCTCTCCCTTCTCGCTTGTTTCCTCGTCTCCACCTTTTACCAGTACCTTGAAGACAAGCGCGTCCGCTTCAAGCTCGTCTCCGCCGCCAAAGCCTCCAATCCTCCTCCTAAGCCCCAGATCGAAGATCCTTTGCTTCAGCAGCAAGGCGACGGAAAGACCGCCGGTGGATCCAAGTGGTCCGCCGCGAGGTTCGCCGGAGCCGCCCTCTTTGGACTCAACTCCGGGATCGGATACATGCTTATGCTTGCCGTCATGTCATTTAACGGCGGGGTGTTCGTGGCTATTGTGCTTGGTCTTGCAGTTGGTTACTTGGTTTTCAGGAGTGGAGATGAGGATGTTGCTACGCTTGTCGTTGATAACCCTTGTGCTTGTTCTTAAGACTATAAGAATGAATTATTAAAATCCAATCATTTCCAATTTCTGTTTTTTCTTTTTTCTTTTTTCTTTTTTGGGGGTTTTTACTGTTAATTTGATGTCCAGCGTCTTTATTTGTAAATATGTAATTCTGCTTATGAAACAGAATTGTTGTCTGTCTTTTCTTAAATTTGTGCTTGTGTTCTTTTTTTTTTGGTTGTGTTTGATCGAGGAAGGACGTTGTTTGTTACAACCTACGAAAATAGCGAAATCTGACATCTGAAATTTGGACACGATGGATTGTTTATATATGATAATAAGACTTTACAGAGACAGAAGGGGGACAAAATTCCGTGTAAGTATCCCATTCTCATTCTGGGACAACTGTTTTTGCTTGCCCTGATCTGAACTTTACTCTGAACTGTAAACTGTAGAAGTACATTATTCCTGGCTGCGGAACTACTGACCTCTTGGAAGCAAACTGCATTAAGTAATTTCCACGTTTAATGACATATTCATGGCTGAGTTCCATGAGGCAAAAAGATCCGAGTCCCGACCGATTCTTTAAATAATATAATTAGCAACTTAAGGAATCTGTCCAAGACTGCATTAAGCATAACATTTAGACCACATTCATTTCACAAAATGACAAAAAAAGGGTTGAAGAAACAAGATATTCATTTACAGAAAAGCTTACAATTTGGTACAATAGGAGGCTAGAAGCCAAAAGAGGACTCAACAATAGTAAGTGAAACACTAGAGCCAGAACTTGGAAGCATATTCTACAACAACAATGCTTTGAACTCGCATTGCTGTCATTGCTAAAATGGTCATCCACCTCTCTGTGTAATCACAAATCTTCTATTAGAGATTCTACTTTACCTAGCTCCTCTATCAACAAATATCCGTCATACCTTTTTCAAATCAGTCTCACAAGGAGAAAGCTAGGTGCCACAGATGACACGAATCACATTTGCGTTGCAGCAAACAAATCTAATATGTTTGGATTGGATGCTGGGAGCTGTGTTCCTTTTGTCTCTTCATTTTATCCTCTCTTCAAATTTAATGAAAAAAATGTTGAAAATTTTGGCAAGAGGATAACGCTCCAACTGATGGATGGAGGTACAGAATACGTCCAATTTGCTATTGCTGATCTTGAATTTTCAATGAGACAAGTTCACTCTCTTGCTGTTGATTTCTGTACTTGGAACTGTTGGGGAGCCATCTTCGAAACCTCTCCGGCCAGAACCTGGTAAAAAGTTACAAACACAACCATTCACTCAAAACGAATGTATTCATAAACCAAAAGTAATAACTACAAAGTAAAAATTGAGTTAACTAGTACGAAAACAGGGAGTAGATGAATAAGGAAAGCACACAAGCATACTAGAATTGAAAATTTCTCCAAACTCCTAACCTCCAGATTCAGCATTTATGCAATTATTATTACTCTCTCCTCTATCTTCAATTCAAGAATCATGAGATGACAAAGTCAAAAAATACTAACGTCACCTTTATCTTCATTACAGATTAGAAAAGGAATGACCCCAAATCAAAGAGTGCTACTACAGGTGGTGTCAAGTTTACTACAAAAACCTAATAATCTGACATGACAGTCTATATATATATATAAATATATATATATATATATATATATGTATGTATGTATGTATACTGCCATATCAGCTATTTAAGAAAAAAAAAACTTGACACGTCACTTTTTAACTGATTTTTTTCCCTTTCCTAATTGCGAGGTGTACCACCTGTTTTACCTGAACTGAAGAATAAACTAATTTCTTAGTGCATTAGTGCATCTCTCTCTCTCTCTCTCTTAATCTCTTTCTTTCTCTATGGAGGGTGACTACCTCAAATTAAGTCAATTTCTCTACAATTCTCATCAATTCCCCTATAATTCCTAACCAATCCCATTAGGAACCACTAGGTCCCTAACAACATCTCCAATTCAAATTCTACTTTGTTTTTTGGTAAAGATACAAGCAAATCTAGATTCAAAAATCCTTATTCACACTAGCTAACTAAATTCTTCAACAAAGTTACCTCAAAAACTTCATCTACAAGTGTCGTGAAACCTTGAGAAATCAGATAAAGGTGGGTACAATGTGTCAAACTAGATAAGTGAGTGCCAAACGTCACAGCAATTACAAATCCAACAACAAACAGTGAATGATCCATTCTGGATTACAAAGATGTTCCTCATTCTAGACCATTCAACAAAAGTGCTTCTTCTATGGGTTCTCAGATGTCAGAGAAGGGAGTTTGGGTTTGACAAGTCCTCACTTGAGCTGCCTCAGTGTTGGATTTTTTATTTTATTTTATTATTATTAAAAAAAAAAACACATTAATGAATATAAAAAAATGACAAGGCAATTTCGTAATTACCAAGCTGATGTGGCACTATCCACATCAGCTATCATGTGAGTTTGTACATTTTTGTAATAGATTTTGATAGTACCTCTAGCATTTTCCCAAATCAAAACATCCAGTCATCACAAACTGTAAGACATATTGGTAAACCAAACATACAATAGCTTCAAGCACTAGTGACAAATAGCAATTGGCGCACTAGTAAAAATTTCAAGAGATTGTTTGGTCAGGATAGTAAGATAAGACATTCATGGTGGGTGCAAGCTGATAACTTAACATTTCTTGAGACAATAAAAAATAAATAAATAAAAGAAACGGAATTTATAACTTACAGTTCCAAACGTTCATAAATTGCACGTCGCACTGAAGAGTTCAGGCCATATGCTATTGAGTTGAACAGGCCCTGCAACGACAAAAATAATTATATTACAGTAATTCCTAAAATGGAAAAAGAATATGAAAATCTTTTTTGAAATAAAAAGAATTTGTAAGTTACACTTCCCCAAGTTCTGCTCATATCATCCCAGATTTTTTTTAGAGAGCCCATTTATACTAATTGACAACAAGAGATAATTACTCAATGTAACTTATTTCTTCAAATTAGTTTTGCCCTAAGATGCACACAAATATGGAACGGGAACGATACAAGTATGGGTACAGGGGTACAACATTTCTTGAAAAGCTTAGGGTACAATACATCGGGGATACATGTATTAATTACTTCATAAATATATATATATATATATAAATTTTTATTTTATATATATTGTTAAGCATTAATCAATTTAAAAGTATAATGGATAATAAATTGAATCCATGACCATTTAGAATACAAACCAATATCCAAAAGAGTAAAAAAAATATAACTAGATAAGTTTTCAACATTGAAACCAATATGTAAAACACATAAATAAAAATTCTTACAAGTTTGGGCTATCTCTCACTATTAGGGATTTCTTACAACTATATCCAAGCCATATCACAGGTGCATCTTAGATATATTGGCACTTGAGAAAAAAGAAAAAGAAAAAAAGACTGGGTATGTATTTTAGAGGTATCAGGTATGATACAAGTACGATACTTATCATATACGGGTACGTGAGCGAAAATGAAGTATGTGTGCATCCTAGGTTCTGCCATAGATTTGACAATTCCATAATCATGTGTCAGAAGTTTAAAAAGGACCCTAATCGGGAATATTTTCCAAGCAAGGCATAGCCTTCTGGAAGTTGAAAAGAGCCCCTGTGTTGTGTGTAATGTGCACAAATAAGTAAAAAACATGGTTTCTAATGAAAAGAACAAAACCATAAAAGGATTATAAAAATGAGGCAAAACCACACACCCACCAATCAGTGACCCAAACAACATCACATGCACATCCATGCACACACAATCAAAACACATATTATGTCAAACTGCCAGATATATTATAAAACATTAACTAAAAAGAGCCAGTCTATGGTCATTTGAATTACCATTAGTGAAGCTGTCCCAACATCAAGAACTGAAAGCCAAAATATTTTATCAGGCTCCATAAAGTCATGAATCCGGTTGATTGTACCAAAAGCAAATGATCCAATGAGAATGAGTGGATAATATCCCCACCTGTTTAGAGCCTATGAATGAAAGAAACCAACAGCAGAGAAATTATGAGGATAGAAGATATAAAATTTCTCACTATTGACATTTACATTTCGTATGGTTCTTAACCTTAACAAAGTGTGCATGTGTGTGCACGTGCACGCGCATGCGTATGTATTTACGATCAAAGGGAAAGAGGCCACATTCAAATTACAATCAAGGGTAGTGAGCATGACCCTGAAATACAAATATGGATGGTCTAGATTCCTCATAACATCTTATACGGCAGAGGGACGTACCATTGGAAGTCATCTAAGTGTTATGAATGACATATATATTTGGATATTCTAATAATTGAAGCCAAAAACCTTGTAACTTAGTGGCATTCCCTAGTCTTCCTTAATAAGGACAACCAGGGTTAGAATCGCCCCTCCCTCACTTGTGAAACATTTGAATTATCAAAAATAATTTAAGCAACGGAGATTCATTCAGCATATTCTATTTCATGTTAACATGATTTGAATCTCTGTATATGATCCTACTTAAACCCATGTAGGAAACAAGCCACAAAATAGCATACTTTCATGTCTGCCCTTGCATCTAACTGGTATGCCCGCTCTGACATGCCTGCTGCCATCTGAAATTTTCAAAGTAGAATGATAGTCTCAACAAGTCTACAAATGAACAGAAATATATATTTCTGTAAAATTTATAGGACAAGGAAATACATACGCGGGTTGCATTGTTTAGCATGCGTATCACTTGGAAATACGTAAAGCCATTGTAAAGAATTGCACCCCAGAGTGGTATATAAAATGTTATAAAGTGAATTGCCTGCAGGAATAATTAGAAATGTTTAAATCAGTGAACAAAAAACATGCCATTTACATTGGAGATTAAACACAAAAGATGATGAAATTTGAATTTTTTTTTCCTATATCCTTGTTATATCAAAGCAAATTCAGCATCCGCATTATTGACAGTCTAGGGTCCATATCAATTGGAAATTCAACATCTATCCTGAAGTAAATATGCTTCATCACTCAAATAGCCAAGCATGCGTAAAGTGTTAATTCTGAAAAAATTTAAGGCATTTTGGACCCTTTAAAATCATCTTGGTCCAAGTGAGGATAGTGTTGTATGGACTTTGTTGCAGGGTTGAAAATACAGTAAATATCTTGCATGGGCTCACTACATTGTAGCTGATATTTACCACATGGCACTTTATATACATACATGATCCCAATAACATCAGTGAGGATTTCTCACTTTAACTTTAATTATATAGTGAAGGATTACACATATAAGCACGAGAGATTGTGACAATAGAGAGGCAACTAAAACTTGAATTCAGGGAGTCCCTTGTACCTCAGGAAAAATAACTAATTGCATAGAAATTCAGAGAAATTCCCTGTCATTCGAACTTTTTTTTTATTATAAAATTGAACAGTCAGAAATCATAGTTCCTGCAGCCAAAAAGCTACAAAACTTGCCTTTCCAGTGCGCCCTGTTTGTGTATAACACGATGCGCCTAAATGTCCATGGTTATTACCGAAAGAGCGTATGACAGTCATTACTAGTGAAGTTCCTGTGCATAGTAATGAAAGGTTAAAACCAACGTCCCAAATAAAGATAGCTAGTAGCACCTGAAAAACACAAGAGAGATGAACGAAATGCATGCAATAAAATCTAAAAAAATATCAAATTTTATGACCTGGACATTGGACAAAGCTTACTTTTCTATGAAATAAATCATAAATTATTGTCACAAGTTGTTCATACCCCAAACATACAAGTGAAACATGGCCTCCAAATCTTCAACATCTGTTTTGTGTCTAACAACAGTACGGTGAAGAGTAAAAGCTATTGTTGTAGTCCATAGGAAAGATGCCACACAGAAGAAATGTGTACTATAGCCTTGAGCAAAACAAAAAAATCCTTTGGATGGATCCCTGCATCAACATTAAACTTTCTATGAGTCACATACAAAAATCAAATGAGATATACCTATAAAGCTGACTGTGATAAACTCCACCAACTTACCCAACCATGTTGAAGAAACTGCAAAGCATGTCCTACAGTCAAAAAAATGCAGCATATGAGCACATATCATAATTATTTAAAGAACTTAGGGACTCAGAGGAAGAGAAATGAGGAATAAATTGGAATATACAAGAAACAGACACCAGTCACACAAGTAATATTCACTGAAGCAACTGCATTTTACATAGTAATTCTATAACGTAACCTAAAATGTCAACTAAAGTTCATTTTTAAGCTTAAGAAAGGTACATTGCTAGGCGTTTGTTTTTTTTTTTGATAAGTAATGAAAAATTTTACTAAAAGGAAATCAAACCAAGTACACTGGGGGTGTAATCAGGGAGAAATACAATCAAAACAGATTACAATGCTCAAGCATATCTAAAGGAGAAAAACAAGGAGGAGAATGAAAGGCAACACTCCAATCTAACAACGTGCAAAGGAAAAAAGCTTTAAAATCAAGGATACTCCATTCACATCCCTCAAAACTTCTAGATTTCTGTTCTTGCCAAAGACACCACATAATGCAATGAGGCACAGCCTTCCAAAAAGCTATATTTCTATGCCTGCCAAAAGAACCGTACCAAGCTGCGAACATATCAATAACTCACTTTGGTATAACCAATTGGAGTCCAAATAAACAGAATTCCATTGACCACAATTCAAAAGCTATAGGGAAATGAACAAGAAGGTGATCCATGGATTCCCCACATTTTTTAGCACGTGCAACACCAATCCAAAACAATAATACCTCTCTTCTGGAGCATGTCAGTTGAAGCTAGGCGTTTGTTGAAGCATTTACTAGTGAATAACAGTAATATCCTTCCGTGGCATGATATATAGCACCCTGATGGTGCCCCATACCCTAAGTATGGTTATAGGATGATTTATGATACAGAAATGATAAGAATTGGCAAACAGCTAGATTTTAAGATTTAGTCTCCATTCAAAACAAACTGTATGAGATGGTTTCAGGGTGTGAAGATTTTGCAATCTGCTTACCTTCTAAATCATGGAAACTCTCATGTGCAGCAGCATGAGAAGAGATCAGGGCTAAATAGCCTAAAGTGGAGTGGAGTAGAATGATCTGGTTTTCTGCAGGTATTCTAGACACCTTAATAGTAATTGTATTAAAATAGAAACTTGGTCAAAGTACAAGAGATGATAATTTTGAGGCGGGTTTTGGAGTTAAGCTTGATAAGCAGACCCAATTTTTGCTCGACGATGTGCTTTAATGGGGAATAATGAAGTTGAAAAGGAAGAACCTAAAATCTACTCCCTGTAAGCTATCCTCCGCAACCTCTATCTATCACATGTAGCTGCAAAGAACCACAATAATTGATCAAGGGAAAATCAAATCTGAAGAGGGTATAAGGCTAGAGTGGAGTTTTTTCTGCAACAAGGTGAGGAAGTCAGTTCATAATGGAATCCTTTGTGCTAATTGGGGGAGATCCTAACCTGTGCTCAATTACTGAGATAGGCAGCTTGTGGTTCAAAACTCACCTCCCCTCCCCGTCCCCCTCCCCCACTATTTACCTATCTAAACAAAAGGCAGCAAAGGGAAGTCTTCACATTAGTTCTTCACATGATGGGTTGTAACAACTCTTTGATTTCTTCGTAGAAGTGTTCTTAATTTGTAGCTGGTGCTGGTGTCCTTATAATTCTGCTTGAGTTTGTTTATGTGTGGAGTGGTGTTCTTTAGGTGTTGGGGTTTACAATTTTGTTTCCACAGCGGTTTGTGTTAGCTCTGTTGATGTTGTTTGCAGCCTGCTAGCTGCTTAAGGTTGCATTACTTATATCAAAGTTCTGTGTTTAATGAAATTCACCCATTCATTCAAAAAAAAAAACACAGATTAGAAAGGTTGATTTAAGTATTGTACTCAAGGAAGATCTACATCCTCGTTTAAATCATATACACACAACACCGACCAAACCTTAGTCCCACATTTATTCTTTTCTACCATTTTATTCTATCTGGAGTCATACTGTTTGTTACTTCCTTAATTGACAATGTACTTATTGACTTCTTTCTTGTTCACTCTAAAAGGTGATGAACTATCCTTAACTACTAAGTTACCACTCAGTGATTTCACAAATCTTTATGTAGTTTAATTTCAAAATTGAACATAAACACGACTAATTTTGTTTCCATCTCAACATTTGAACTTAGATTAAGTAAGAACACAATCTTATTCCAATCTCCAAAAACCTAACTTAAAGAGAAAGGGAAATGTGTGCCCTGGACCAGTGTAATCTTCAATTGCCAATTCTTTCATAACAAGAAGCAAGAAGTGTGAGGCATTTAGATCCAAAAAAAAAAAAATCCACAAGATCCCAATTCAAACGAGTTTTCTTGATCAAAAACAACATAATAATATTAATATGAGAGAGAGAGAGAGAGAGGCGTACGGAGAGGGCGAGGTAGAAGACGAGCTTGAAAGAGAACTTGCGGAGCTCCTTGAAGAGGACGTAGCAGAGGACTATGAAACTCGACCCGACGAATGAGAGGCTGGATGCTCCGGCGCCCACCGCCGTCAGTACATGGCGATCGTGCGCCGACAGAGTCCCCGCCATTCTCTCTCTCTCTCTCTCTTTCTTTCTGTTTTACTTTGAATTACTTGCTACTCTGTCCAAGAATGAAAATGATTCTTTTCTTTTGATTGATGACTATAGGGTCCGTTTGGATAGAACTTATTGCTGAAAACTGAAAACTGAAAACTGAAAACACTGTAGCAAAATAATTTTAAAATGTGTGAATAGTATCGCGGGACCCATTTTTAATGAAAAAGTGACTGAAAAGTGAAATTTGTGGGTCCGTAAACAGTGCACGGATGCACTGTTCACGGAAGACTGGTCAACATCTGCGGCTTGAAAAAAAAAAAAAAAAAAAAAAAAAAAAAAGCTTGAAACGCAAAACGCAAAACGCAGCCTTGAATCCAAACACATTCTATGTATTAAGCAGTATAACTGAATAACTGTTCATTTCGAATCATTTCATCTGTGTGAGTTGGGAGCTGCTGTCTACTCTTTCTGGGAATGGGAATGACGGAACAAGAATAAGAAAATTTATCAAAACTGCGTTTATATTGGTTTGGTGAAATGACGGTGAGCAAACGCGTCGCTTTGGCCGAGTGGTTAAGGCGCTTGCCTGCTAAGTAAGTGGGGTTTCCCCGCGTGAGTTCGAATCTCACAGGCGACGCTAATTACTCCTCTTTTTGGGAAGATATTTATCTCAACTTAAGCTTGTTTTTTGTTTTTTTTTGTTTCATGTTATCTACAAATAAGCTACTAGAAATAAATTATTTTAGAACAAACACGCATGTTTGGAATCAACTTATTTAAATTTTTGGTGAAAATAAAGTAGATAATCTTAAAAATAAGCTAGTTTTTAGCTTTTTGTTTCATGTTATACAAATAAGCTACCATAAATAAGTTATTCCAGAACAAACACGCAAGTTTGGAAACAACTTATTTAGATTTGTAGTGAAAATATAGTTGATAAAGCTGAAAACTAAATAAAATATATAAAAAATTGCATGAGACTTGCAAATAGCAAAAAAAGAAATGTCTATTACTCCAAACATCAAGCATAAGAGTCTAGTGTGCCAACTGTGCAATCCATTAGCCACATAAATATTTTCTGTTAGTAAATTAACGATAGGGATTAAATTAACAGCAAGTTGAAAATAGCAGAAACTAAATTGACTTCTACTAAAATGTAAAGATCAAATTAATTATGACCCTAAAATGTAAGGACTAAAATAGTATTTTCGCATAATATTTTTTTTAGAATTATTAGAATTCCTGATCATTATTATTTCCTTAATTGATATAAATTTTTTTTATTAATGTTATTTATATTGTTAAATGAAATAAAAATAGTATTTTTTTAAAAAATAATTAAATTTAATAGAGTCATGCGTTTGAATTTATAGTGGGCCTAATCTATTTTGTTTTTAATCTTCTAGTTCTAGCTGCAGAACCAGCTAACTCTGACACGACCCAGCGACGTATTGGTGCATGCTAATAGTGGGCCTAAAAAGATAGTCAACTAGCCTTTTGAAAATGATGTTTTACAAATGAAAATCTCGATTTACATATTGGAAGAATATCAAATTATCAATTGCATTCTATGCGATGGATCTATCAAATTCAAAAACAGTATGGGCGTAGGTAAATTTCATTACATGGGGACCTCATGTATCTAATTGTCTATTCAAAATTTTAAATACACATCATAATCTATATTACTTTGAGACAAAAGAGCCTCAATCTTGTCACACTGTAACATTTCCTTCCAGGTTATATTTTAGCTTGTGTTTAGTTACACTTTGGGACTGAAACACTGCATTTAAAAAAAAAAAATTAGAAACGGGACCGAAACATTTTGAGTTGAGGCCATATATGGCCGCTTGCTTGATTTTTTTTTTTTTCAAATAATATAGATAGTTAAGCTATTTTAAAGCATATAATATCGTATCCAAAAAAAAAACATATCATATCATATATTATATAATAAAAGTTTAATTTAGAAGTTGTGGTTGAACCAAGTGGATATTATGTTTAATTTCTAAGTTATTGCACTAAATTATAACAATTTTAAATAATAGCTTAATTATTTTTATCAATTTTAAATAACAACTTAATTATTAAGTGACAAAAATGTGAGAATATTTTTTTTAGAGAGTTTCAACATTTAATGCCTGTTCATGATAGTAGCTCTTTATCATCAGATTAAGCCATCAATCGGTTTTTGGTGCAGGTGAGGATTGAATCCAAGTCTCTTATTCAATTATCAAAAACTTTATTAGTTAAGCTAACTGGAACTCACGTGAGAATGTTATTTGATTATGTTGATTAATGTATTTTGAAATAAAATTTCAACAAAAATCACAAGTCACTTGGCCATTTGAAGATCTTAAAAAGTTAAAGGGCTCTTTGGTAAGAGTATTTAAATATAGTTTTTTGTTTTGCAATTCATAAAATGGTGGGTCTCACACTTGAATTTATTGTTTGGCTAATAATTTCTAAATACAATTTTAAAAAACTGTAACCTATTTTCTTAATTTAAAACAGGATTTTGAAAACGGCTTAGGGGATGTTTTCAGGATACAGAAAATGTTTTTAATGCATAGTTGTAAATAAATTAAAAATGGTGAACCCTACATATTTGTCCAAACTCTTTTATCTCTTAAATTTAGGAGTTCATCTTTATCACAAAAAAAAAAAAAAAAATTCTCACACTTCAAATTTGAAACTTATTATTAAAAAAAAAAAAATGATAAGCTCTAATTTCTTATCATTATCCACAAAAAAAAAAAAGTAATCTACAAATTCTATTCGTTACTTTTTGTAATTTTTTTTTAAAATCTCAAAAATAGAAATGGTCTCCCAAACAATTATTTTTTTTTAGTATTCTGAAAATTGTTCTTAAAAGTGGGAGCCAAACACGTAAAATATAAAAATTATTATTTGAAAACTAGTTTCAAGTTCAATTTTGTGAAAATTGTTTTTATATTGTTTTGAAGAAAAACAAAAATCCTCCTACCAATCAGGCCCTAAATGAAAATGCAATCTCTTCAGACGGACATTAGGCACTTAGGTTAGTGGGATTTACCACTCGAGAGGGAATGGTGTTAACATTGTTCATATTAAATTATAAAAAGTTAATTATTGATGTGATTTCTTTTTACAGGTAAATAGTGGGAAACTGGAGAAGTGAAGATCTAAACCGTAGATAAAAGATACTTTAGAAGATGTTGGAAATAAATGAGAGATAATACCTTACTTTTCCTTAGAAATTACACAATTTGATTTTACTAAAGGAGGTGGCTTAAGACAAATCATACCGTCTACGGTAAGTCAGATGTAGCTAGACAAAATATTTCTGCACATTGTCCCCAGGATACAACAGCCCAACCACCTTTGCTGATTATCCTTGCAAGTTTACACTGCTCGTAGGAAATAAGCTCTCTATAGTACTTTCTTTTCCTAGAAAATTTAGTGAAAGATAAAATATTTTTGTGAATAGTAAAAAGCAATAGATGGTAAGACCTCGTTTGGGAGGAGGGAATGCAATAGAATGGAAATGAGTGAAAAGAATAATTTTAGAATATTCTTCCCTTCCATTGTTTGGGAGTTTTAATGGAAGGAATGAAAAGTTCATTATCTTATTTGAGAGTTTAAGTGGGAGAGAATGGAATGGGTAGGAGGGAACACTTATTCCTCTATTCCCCTAAAACCTCAAATTTTCATTTCTTTCAAAATTGAGAGTAATAGGAGGGAATGAAATTAGATTTAATAATTTTTTTACTAAAACTCCTAAAATACCCCTATATATTCAACAATTTATTTTAATATAGGGGTCTAGTAGTAATATTGTCATAAAATGATTACATTCCATTCCCTCCATGTTACTCCCAAACAAAATTACTTACATTCCATTTATTTTCATTCCTTTATTTTAAAATATCCAATTAAGGTTACTTAATTCCATTCCATTTCATTATTTTTCATTAATTTCTCTTACTTAAATACATTCCATTGCTTTCTATTCCCTTATGATCATTCCATTTCATTCCCTTATAAACTCCCAAACGAAGCCTAAGGCTCTGTTTGGGAGTTTATAAGAGAATGAAATGGAATGATCATAAGAAAATGGAAATGAATGGAATGGAATAGAATGGAATGTAATAGAATGTATTTAAGTAATGGAAAGGAATGGAAAAGAATGGAATGGAATGGAATTAAGTAACCTTGATTGGATATTTTAAAATAAAGGAATGGAAATGAATGAAAATGAATGGAATATAAGTAATCTTGTTTGGGAGCAACATGGAGGGAATGGAATGAAATCATTTTATGACAATATTACTATTAGATCCCTATTTTGAAATAAAGGGTTGAATATATAGGAGTATTTTGAGAGTTTTAGTAAAAAATCATTAAATCTAATTTCATTCCCTCCCATTTCTCCCAATTTCAGGAGGAATGAAAATTTGAGGTTTTAAGGGAATAGAGAAGAATGAGTGTTCCCTTTTACCTATTCCATTCTCTCTCACTTAAACTCCCAAACAAGGGAATGAACTTTCCATTCTCTCAATTAAAGTTCCGTTTGGGAGTTCATTAGGCAAGGGAATGGAATAGAATGGAATGATTATAAGGGAATGGAAATGAATGGAATGGAATGAAATGTATTTAAGTAAGGGAAATGAATGGAATGGAATTAAGTAACCTTGATTGAATATTTTAAAATAAAGGAATGGAAATGAATGAAACTAAATGGAATGTAAGTAATCTTGTTTGGGAGCAACATGGAGGGAATGGAATAGAATAGAATCATTTTATGACAATATTACTATTAGATCCCTATTTTAAAATAAAGAGTTAAATATATTGGGATATTTTGGAAGTTTTGGTAAAAAAATCATTAAATCTAATTTCATTCACTCCCATTTCTTCTAATTTCGGGGGGAATGAAAATTTGAGATTTTAAGGGAATAGAGAGGAATGAGTGTTCCCTCCTACCCATTCTATTCCCTCCCACTTAAATTCCCAAATAAGGGAATGAGCTTTCCATTCCCTCCATTAAAACTCTCAAACAAGGGAAGGGAAGAATATTCTAAAATTATTCTTTTCATTCATTTCCATTTCATTCCCTTCTCCCAAACGAGGACTAAGTATTTAGAACAATAATAAGAATTTTTTTTTTGAAAATCTATAGCTTTGTAATTCAAAAATAATGTTATCCTTAAACTTTTATTTCTTTCCACATTTACGCTCTGTTTGTTTCAATGGAAAACCTTGTGTAAAGATAGTTTTCCTTATTTTCCAATGTTTGGTAGCATAAAAAAATATGAGTCAAAGGAAAACTATCTTTGGTCAATATAAAAAGTATGGCTTATTTTTAGAGATTGTTTTCCATTAAATTTTTTTGGAAAACAATTCTATCTCACAGCAAGCTAAATAAGGGAAGTTAAGAGGTTGTTTTTCAACTTATTTAAAGTTGTTACCAAACATTGGAAAATGAAATAGTTTTATAGAAAATGTTTTTTAGAAAATGACTCATTTTCTAGAAAACATCATTATTGAAACAAACAGAACGTTATATATATAATATATAATATAATATGAACCGGACATCAAAAAGTTGCCTTTGCCACAATCTATACATTGAAAACAAAAGAAAGGATCATAATGCTATGAATTTAATGGCCCATTATTACAATACCTTTTTGAAAGTTTCTAAATATATATTACAAAAAATTGCAAGTTGTTTTGACCACTTTTCATTAAACCAAATAGTAAATACTTGTGTATATATGATAACTTATTATAACATAAAATAATTCAGCAATAATTGTACATTTAAGTGTTGAAAAATCTACCATATATGACGCTACTATGTCATATTCTTTTTTTTTTTAGAAACAACTATGTCATATTCAAATAAGAACATTTAAATACAAAGCGTTTAGAATAGAGAGTATATATATAATAAAACCAAATATGTTGGCAATTATGGTATTAATATCACGTTAATGTTCAGAAATTTCCTAATTAAAACCATTGACAATAGCTATACATATTTTGAATTATATTTGAATTTCAAAATTTAGCAATCAATATATCTGACATTAAGTGGTAATTGATTTCCTCAATTCACATAAATGAGTATTAAAATAAATATGATATTTTTTATAAAAATATCCAACAGAAGATGTCATTACTACTATACTTACTATACTTACCGCTGCTTAAATAATGTGAATTATAGAAGTTCAAACTCAACAAAAAGAAAAAAAAAAAAAAAGTATAATGCTTTAAGTGGACGCAAGAAAAAATACGTTCGCCACCATAATCAGCCAACTTCAAGTCCCTCGAAGCTTATCAAAAATAAAAATTCTCGTATGTGAATTCTATCGGTATTAATTATGAATATTAAAATGAAATTTTGAGCTGTTTGGAGAAACATATGAATTTCGAGAGTTGTTGAGTGGAACTTGAAGTAGCCCAAATTCTCATATTGATGTAAAAAAGTTGCTGCATTTTGTATGATGCCATTGGAATTGTGTCTTTGATTAAGATATAAGGTTGGTTTTAGTCTTTTCAAAACTTATTTTATAGGACACTATATTTATAAGTTACTCTAGTCTTGGATTTGGTAAGGTATATCATCGCCTAGGAATATAGGCACCACTGCACTAGGACATTGTGATGGGAAAAGTTCAAATGCATTCCCCCCTCTTTCTGGGGTGGCTTCTCAAAAAAAAAAAAGGTTCAAATGCATTTTGGCTGTGGAAATTCATTTTCATCTTTCTTTGTCCACTAATATAACAGTGTTTTGACACAGTACATGCATGGGAAAAATGTCAATGCTTCGACACCCCAAGAAGGGTGCTCTCCTATTCCAACTTTCCTAGACCCTCCGGTAGCACAATCGAGACATTGATGGGTTCCCTGCCCCTGTGGGAATGGAGTCCTCATGCCATGGTTTCTCGGGAAAAAATGGCACAAGTTACAATATCTACTTGCCACATTAGAGAAATTTAAAATCATGCACATATGACCTCTAGTTTTTTTTTTTTTTTTGTAAACACTAATATTTATTAGAACACACACGAAAATATAAAAACATGATGACTCCACATGAATACTAATTAATATCCTTCAATAACAATCATCAAGCCTTAGTTTTAAAATTTTGTGTTGGTTATAGACCCTGAACAACTGAGAATCTAATGTAATGTTCTACGCTTACCATCTCTTCTATTCTGTTTTTTAATGACACTCTTCCATAGGATCATGATGGTTGTTTTTTTGATAAACAGAATCATGATGGTTGTTATCACAACTTGAGTTGTACTTTTAATTGTGAGGATCGATTTTGGAGAGGTAAGTAAAATGAAAGTTGGCCAATCAACCCTTGTTTGAAATAATAGGAAGTCAAGCCCACTACTAACTGTAATGTAACTAAAGGCTAGTGATGCATGATAAAGAAATATTCAAAGGTTCTAACTCACAAGAAAGGGAAAAATCAACAAGGTATAATTCGTATGAGAGAGAGAGAGAGAGAGAGAGAGAGAGCACTATCCGTGCTACCACAAACACAAAAAGGCTGTCTTAGAGATCTATTGCTTCGTACACACACACATACATACATACATACATATAAATATATATATACACACACACATGGCCTCAACCGGCCCTAGTCTGTACCATGGCATCAACCGGCCCTAGTCTGTAACTTACCCCCCTTTTGGTATCAGAGCCAAGTTTGGCTCGGTCGGAGTTGTAAGTTACTATTTATCATTCAATCAAGTTGGTCGGCACTGCCACCATAGTTATCCAGATTATTTTGGCATTATAATTATTTTGAATTATTTTATGGATATATCTCCCATACCCCATATTTTGTTTTACATCTATTTCATGATAACTTTTCCATTCCCATTTATTTATTTCTTCGTCTGCTATTATTTCATCATTTTCTATTACATCTGCAAATGGTAGGCTGAGCCTCCTTTTAACCATTCTATTTGTTACTCTGTGATTATTTGTTCAGATTAACATTTGCTTCCCTGTTATCCCGATTCTTCCTATTTTTGTGTTTAGCCCTAAAAGTTTGTTGCAGATTTATACTTATGAGATTTGTTACCAAAGTCTGTGTGGTCTCCAGACCTTAAAGTGGCCGAAAATCTTCCTAGGTTTGGTTTGTTCAGCTCGTGTGAAGCCGAGAGAAGGCGTGTTAGGGTGGTCCCCATTATTGGAGGAGAGTTCGGTAGGTAGGAGTTCACAGATCAGGTTTCTATCCCACTGTTGTGTACTTTTGTTTCAGATCTAAAGGTTAGATCCAGAAGTTTGAGGATAAAGGTGACTAGGTTGTGATTGTTGGTTTAAACTTGTAACCCCAGAATCATGAATAGGTTGTTTAGAAGTTACTCTTCTACCAGTATTAGATGTTCCTAACCATCATCCATTCCAGATATCCCAGCAGACATAGGAGTACTTAATTCGGAGTCTTATGAGCTATCCGATCTAGATCTAGACATAGGAGATTGGAATATCCCAAAAGTAGCCACCAGCCAATTCTATAAGTCTTCATGGTCTTTGAGCAGAGCGTTCAAAACAGACTACCATGTTAAGACCATAGAACAAGTCTATGGAATAAACAAGGAGTACGAAACGTGCTACTTGTTATCCCCTTCAGCTATCCAGAAGCATAAAGACAAAGGACATAACTTCCTACACATAGGATTAGTCCAAGTTGGAGTGAAACCACTCACCAGAAGAGGTTTGAACAGCTCAATCCTCATGGCCCTTAGAGATGCTCATCACATCAAATTCGACGATAGCCTCCTAGGAACCATAGAAACCAGTCTTAGCAACGGACCCATCCATTTTAACTGTTTCCCAGATTTTACTATCTACCTCCATGACAGCACAATTATCAAAGCTCTCACACTCAATATCAAGACCCATGGAACCCTCATGACCCAAGGAACCAGTCAGATCGCCTTGATATACAGAGTATACTACAAGTGCATGAGAACGAACATGAATGTTGGAGCACTTGATAAGAGAAAGAAAGATGAGACAACCCCCATCCAGACCACTGACCCTAGCGCCAAGATTGAGGTCCCAAGAACCCTCAAATGGTCAGAAGTCACTTTCCCAGCCAATTGGACTATAGAGAATGAGAACCATGCTTTACAGATCCAAAACCCAGCCCAGAATCCAGATCTAGAATTTGTCCAACAACTAGCCGACGACATGGTTAGGTTAAGTTTCGACAGATCTAGGCTTAGCACTCCCCTAGACTATGAGTGTAGACCACCTTTGGAAATATCCCAGTTTAGATCTCCAACCGATCTACAGCAGCCCCATAGGCAGTCACCTATCTACCTTAGAGATAGATCTGCATCCCAGTGTAGCTCAACCAGACCTCTAGGATCACTATTCCCAAGGTCTAGAAGAGATTTAGGTGTTCAGCTTCAGGGAGTTAGAACCAATTCCCAACTCACCACACCTTGCTACACAGCCAAACAGGATTCGATTGTCAATGAGGAAGACGATCGTGAGCAATCCCCCCCATCCCTATCTGGAACTGATATGGAACAACCTCCAGATCAGCTAGAAGAATCTCTGAATATCTTGGTGTTAAACAGAGAATTCGTCCCTGACCTAGAAGAATTAGGTAAGGAGTTTAGTTCTGAGGAAAACAGGACTAAAAGAGAAGCTTACAAAGCCAATTATACCAGAGATCAAAAAGAAAAAGTATTGGAAGCATGGACGGCATTCATGAGGGAAATATCCCGTAATGTCCCCTTTTTCATATACTTCGAAAGGTATTTTGGCCAGCACAAGCAGTTTTGTGTTCTCACCAGAACTTGGACCATAGAAGGACCCTATGCAACCAAGGACGTTGTTAGGTCTAGCCGTCCACCCCTTGAGAAGCTTTCAACCAAGCCACACAGTTATCCTAAGGACAAAACAACCTTAGAAATAGTTGCCCAGAAGCTAGAAGAACTAGTGAAGAATAAACCAGCCACCCCTTCATCAGTTAACATTCTAGACACCCAAACAGCCTCTAGCAGTTCTAGCCAAGCCTCTGACCAGGAGATAGAACAACTAGAAACCCAGTTTCAAGATTTACAGGTAAACCGGCTTTACCACCCCAATCCAACCAGCTCAACCAAGAATTGGTACCCCAGACCAACACCCCCTGACCTCCAATATAAGGATCGGAATGTTAGTAACCAATTCTCAGTATCCTCTGGTAGACTCTATGAATGGAACATAGATGGTTTATCAGAACAGGAAATCCTAAACAAAATCCAGCATATGACTATGGTAGCCAACAACTACCTGGACGAAGGCCGTCCCCATAAGGAAGTCATTGAAATGATGGTGTTAGGATTCACAGGAAAACTCCAGCAATGGTGGAACAATTGCCTGACTGAAATGTCCAAAGAAGACATTAAGTTTGCAATTCAGAAGGACGAAGAAGGAAATCCCATCATTAATGAAATTGAACAAGGAATTCCTGATGGAGTCAATACCCTGATCTATACAATCATGAAACACTTCATAGGAAAACCCAGCAATATCATAGCTAGGATTTATGAGCAGCTGAGTAACCTTAGGTGTAAAACCCTAGGAGATTACAAGTGGTATGAAAATATCTTTACCACTAGGGTCATGCACAGAAGAGATTGTAACTCTCCTTTTTGGAAGGAGAAATTCATTAATGGTTTATCAACCCTCTTTAGCCAGAAGGTCAAGGAAACCCTTTGCAGCCCCTCAGGTGTCATAGATTATGATAACCTAACCTATGGAGACATCTCTAGCACCATTCAAAGTAAAGGAATGAAGATGTGCAGAGATCTCAAAATCCAAAGCAAAATCAACAAGAACAAAGCCAAGTACGAAATAGGACATTTCTGTACACAGTATGGCTTACCCTCAGTCAAACCTTCCAAGAGGAAATCCAAGCACAAAGGAAAAGAACCCTTTGAGAAATCCTATAGGAAGAAAGCAACCAAGTATTATAGAAAACAGAAGTACAAGACTGATGATTTCTATAAGAAAGGAAAATCCAAGGAACCCATTCCACAAGCATCAGGCAAATGCTATAATTGTGGAAAGAAAGGTCATTTCAAGAGCGAGTGTAGAGCTAAGGCCAAATCCCTTATCAATACCCTCATTAGTGACCAACCCAACAAAAATGAGATCTTCAAGTTACTAGAACTTGACTGCTCAGACAGCGAATCATTCAGCAGTGCTAGTAACAGTGAGCTTAGGCAGATATACAGGTCATCCTTTGATTCTTCTAGAACCAGTACCTCTAGTGGCCCGGATGAACCTGCACCATGCAAAGATGGTTGTTGTAGGAACAAAACCATCAATGTCCTCAATAAGCAAGAAGAACTTCTTTTAGACCTCATAGAGACTATAGAAGATCCTATCATCAAAGCTCAGAAGCTTACCCTTTTCCATCAGACCTTAGTCAAGGAAACTAACAAACCTGCACTAAGGATCCAGCAACCCAAGGTAGATTTAGAGCAAATCTACAATAGGTTTACCTAGTCTAAAAAGGAAGTAACGGTCAACGACCTTCAGAGAGAAATTAAGGAAACTAAATTAGAAGTTAGAACCCTAAAGCAAGAATTAGCTATTCTCAGGGTCGATTATGGTCTTCTCAACCAGAGAATCCAACTCTTGGAAAATACTTCTCATCAAAGCAATGAGGAAGGCCCCTCAGATGATGAAGTAGATCAAATAGTTAACCCTACAGCTGACCTTATCCAAGAACCCAGCAAAGAGTTATTCTTAGAAACCATCAGTAGGATTAACTTCCACAAATGGCATTCCAAAGTCAGGATTGTCATCAGCAGAGATTTTGAATTTGAGGTCATAGCCTTAATTGACTCAAGTGCTGATCTTAATTGCATTCAAGAAGGAATTATTCCCTCCAAATACTTCAAGAAGTATGAGGAGAAATTAACATCCGCAAGTGGCGGGAAAATGCAAATTGATTTCAATATCCCACAAGCTGAGGTTTGCCAGGGCAGCATATCCTTTATGACAAAATTTGTCCTTGTCAAAAACATGACAGATAGAGTCATCCTAGGAAATCCTTTCTTGTGTTTGTTATATCCTTTCATCACTGACAATGAAGGCATCACAACCCACCCCTTTGGTCAGTCAGTCAAATTTGAGTTTATAAGAAGTCCTGAACCTTGGGAAGTCAGCTCCCTCCAAAAAGCTTCTATATCAAAAACTCTCAGTACTGTCACCATCCTTCCATCCCAAAATTAGCCCAGCATCTTGATTCAGCCAAAACAATTGATGATTCTTTTGATTCCAATCAATTGTCATCATGCATTCATCATGAAAATATTTGCATCTCTGCATCCATCAGTTTTAAAAGCAAAAGGGTTTTTAACAATTATTTGAAAATCTCAAACCTTTCTACACAGGATAAAGAGAAAGCAATATTTAATACCACTAGTAAGTGGACGATGACTTCTTCAGCAGAGAATAAGGGCAAGGGGAAAGTATCCGCAAGGGACTATCCTCAAGACAAAAGACTACTAGCGGGACAGTCTTTTGTAAAGCATGAAGGCGCATCCTCTACCAGCCATAGAGGAGCAACATCCCTTCAGGAATTTGTCCCTCCAACGGTGACATATTCCAGTGGTGATATGGCTATTATTTTACAGGAAGTTTTATCCAGGACTCTACAATTCAATGATGGAGCATACACAGACTTACCCTACTCCATTAAATGTCTCCTTGATAACCTTCACTTTGCCTACACCAGAAAAAACCAAGACCTTTTTCAAAAAACCCTCAAAGCACTAGAAATTCACCTAGTTAACCTTGAGGCTATGAATGAAGTCTTAACCATTCAACTCTTTGGCAAAGATGATATCCATTCAATGGATAAAATGACTATCATGGGTACTGATTATACCAAGTTCAGTCTTAAGACTCGAGCTACTCTAAGAAGTGCTACTGCCAACTTGCCTTCAGATTTACAAACTCGTATTCTGAGAAGCAAGGCTATGAACGAGAGTCTGAATCTTTGGTACGAGCATTTCAAAATGCTGGTCACAACCACCATTCCTAATCCAGATGATTCAGATGATATTGATAATATCCTAGTGCAAGCCGCATGGGAAGAATACTTTGGAAGCAACTCCAGAGTATATGAAAACAGACATCCCTTTCTGGGACTTTTGGTCAACTATGAAGATGGAACAGACGAAGATGAAAGAGATCCTGCTTGGCTCTCACAAATGTTTGAATCAGGTTTCATCAGACTTATCAAGCTAACAAGTCATGACCAAATCAGTCAACTACCCCAGATCATCCAAAATGCTGTTAGGCAGATCAACAGCCCTTTTGTTTCTATCAGATGTTGGAGTACTTTACCAAAATGGGACAGAGAAAATTGGATGGAAGTTCATCCCTCAAAGCATCTCGTCCTCATCAATGGTTTTACTTATCAGGGCCCATGGTATGAAGGAGACACATACATTTCATACAAATACCCTAATGCTCTAGCAGAGCGCTGGAGGAATTACTTCAACAACCAAATTCTTGATATCAGCCAGGATCTATGGAAGGATTACCATTTTATAGGTTCCACAAACAGGATCTATGTTTTTGGAAGACGACCATACGACTCTGCTATCAGAAATCTCAAAAAGCTTGGTCCTGATAGTCTTAGGGAGTTTCTTACAGGGAAAAAGCCTGTCCACGAACCACTCCTATACTGTGGACTCTGCAACCACTATGCCAGATATCACGAGCACAATTGTGATGAGGATTCCCCATGGGATCCCTATGATGGATATCCATTAGATGCTCCTGATACTGACTAAAGTACCCTGACCCAGCAACTTAGGATAAAGATCCCAGTCCGGTTACTATTCAAAATCAGCACCAGCCACTGATATGAACAGTACCCGCATCATGAACAGTACCAGCACCTAGCAGATCCCCCGACAAGTTACTATTTCAACAGTGACCAAATTCGGAAAAGCAAGGGGACAAAGCACTATTCATTGGAACAGTAAAAGTTACTGTTCACCGACACAATCATTCAGAATTACTATTGCTTTCGGTGGAAACAGCTTTCACCTCAGTAAAAGCAATTTACTCTCCGTAATTTCAACAGTCTTCAAACAGCATCCAAGGCTCCCTCCAGCCTATATAAGACAACCTCTTCTCCATTCTGAAGCAAGTCCAATTCTAGGAAGAGCTCCAGAATACCTCAGAGGTCCAGTTTTAGGAAGAACTCCAAAACACCTCACTCAACTTTGCCTCCTCTTTACAACCCTTAGCATTGTAATCAGATGGCTCTAGCCTATTTTCAATTTTGTAATATCATGGCCTCAGCCGGCCTTTATCTGTATTTTCTGCACATGGCCTCAACCGGCCCTAGTTTGTCCCCAATCTTGACAACTGACAAATCCTGTGATAATGAATTTGTGGTAGAGGACTACTGAGGGGTCCTTGCCATTGAAGATGTTTTCTACTTGGACTGATTTTTCCTGGCTGAGGATACTTTTATAGAACTTGATATTTTTCTCTGGATGCTTGGGTAAGAAATGCCAACCTTGTGGCAGAACTTCCATGGTTAGAGCAAGAGGATCTGTTATATGAACTTGGTGGGGCTCAATATAAGAGATATGCTGGAGGAAAGATTTTTTAACATAAGAAGAGTTTCCTCTCCTGGTTGGATAAGAAGGCTTTTGGGTTTGGATAGGGCCAAAAGGTTCTTCTACAAGATAAGGGTTGGTTGCTTTTGGTGCTGGAGAGGCTAAGGCTGAACTGTAACTGGGCTGACCATAAGGTGGCCTTTCATAATTTGGCTTTGGAATTGTTGAAACCAAATAACGATTGGCAATGGTTGAGGGTGAAGCAAGGTTATCCTGTCTAGGGCTTTTTGCTTGGGATAATGGGACAATTTGGCTAGGAGTGATTGGTACAAGCTTTCCTGAGTTCTGTGCTTGGCTAGTACCAACAGGGTTTTGCTATTTAGGCAATTTTGGGGGTTGGGGCTATTGTACGGGTTTCTTCCCAGACATCTTGGCTATGACTCTGCAAAAATTCACGAGTTAGGAAATCAGGGATGCTGTTCTGGCTTCCTTCAATGAATTCTAAATCAAAGTCAAAAACTGAAAGGATGGCTTGCTATCGTGCAAAAATCTGTTTTGATGCAATGTTTTGAACATCTTTTTCTAAAACATGTTTTGCAGATTTACAATCAATCCTGATTAAAATCTTTTGATTTAAAAGATCACTTTGAAACTTTGAGATGCATAGTACTATGGATAATATTTCTTTTTTAATAGTACTATAATTAATCTGAGTGGGAGTCCATATTCCCGAATGGAAACAGACTATCTGTTCAGGAGAATTTGGAATAGCACGTTGGAGGAGGATGCCACCATAACCTATGTTTGAGGCATTGGTCTGGACAATCTTGAAGGAATTGTCAGCAGGAATTCCTAAACAAGGAAGGGTTTTGACATATTTTTTGATATGCTGGACAACCGTGGTATGGGCTGGGGTCCAGGGGGATGGATTGGTTTGAAGTCTATCAAAAAGAAGTTTGCATTGCTGTCTGAGATTTTGATAGAAATCTGAGATGTAATTGAGAGAACCTAGAAATCTCTGAAGCTGGGTTTTATCTAGGATTTCATCTGGAAACTTATCTGCAAACTGGATAGCTCTGTCTATAGGTTTGATTACACCATGATGAATATCAAAACCTAAAAAAAAAACTTTAGTTTGGAAAAGTTTGATCTTGGGGGCTGAAACAACAAGACCATTGAGCTTGATGGTGTTGAGAAATGCTCGTAGGTGTTTCTTATGTTGTTCTAAAGAATCTGAGAAAATGAGTACATCATCGATGTATACAATGGCATGGTTGGAGAATGGATTAAAAATCTCATTCATGATATTTTGGAATTCAGATGGTGCATTTTTGAGACCAAAGGGCATTACGTTCCATTCATAATGTCCAAAGGGTGTGGTAAAGGCTGTTTTATACCTATCAGGCTCTCTGATCTGTATTTGCCAAAATCCACTCTTCATATCAAACTTGCTGAAAACAACTGCTTTGCTAAGCTTGTTGACTAAGTCCTTTTTGTTGGGAATTGGGTACCTTACCCATTCTAAGACTTTGTTGAGGGGCTTGTAGTTGATAACTAATCTAGGGACACCTCTTTCTATCTCAGCATTCTTCTAAACATAAAAGGCTGGACAAGACCATGGTTATCTAGATTTTCTGATGATTCCTTTCTTAAGGAGGTCCTCTATCTCTGCTCTGCAAGTATCCATGAGCTTTTGGTTCATTTGGATAGGTTGGGCTTTGGTAGGGATATCCTTTTCATTGAAATCTTTGACATATGGGAGAGCTACCTCGTGTCTCTTTCTATGCCAAAAGGCTGTGGGTAGATCAGAGCAGACTTCCTGCTTAAGTTTTTCCTTAAACTTTCTGATCTCTTCTTGGAGGGTTTTGCAAGTTAGTTGGTCCTCAACTTTCTTGTATCTTATTTCCTCCTGAAGGTACTTAAGATGTATGGCCTTGGCACTAATCATGTTTAAGGTTTTGGAGACAAAGTTTGCTTGGATAGTGCTAATGTTTCTAGGCACTGGTCCACTAAGAAACTTAAACTTGATGGTTTGGCCAAAGGGTTGGGTAGTAAGTCCTTTACTATCCACTGTGAAAGGGTAAAGGATGCAAAGGAAAGGATTTCCTAAGATGACCTTGTCTGTCATATTTTTGACAAGAACAAATGTGGTTTTGAAACACATGTTATCTTGGCAAACATGGGCTTTAGGAAGTTTGAATTCAATCTGCATTTTTTCGCCACTTGCGGATGTCAATCGTTCCCTAGACTTTTTAAAGTATTTGGAGGGAATGATTCCTTCTTGGATGCAGTTGAGATCAGCACCTAAATCAATTAAGGCTATGACCTCGAATTCAAAATCTTTGCTAATGACAATCCTGACTTTGGAATGCCATTTATGAAAGTTAATCCTAGTGATAGCATCTAAGAACAATTCTTTGCTGGGTTCTTGGATAAGGTCAGTTGTAGGGTTAACTGTTTGATCTACTTCATTATCTGAGGGATCTTCCTCATTGCTTTGATAAGAAGTGTTTTCCAAGGGTTGAGTTTTCTGGAGGGCTTTTAGACTTTGCTTTAAGGTTCTAATTTCACTCTTGGTTTCCTTGGTTTCTCTTTAAAGGTCGTTGATCTTAACTTCCTTCTTGGACTGGACAACCCTATTGTGTATTTGTACTAGATCAACCTTGGGTTGTTGGTTTCTAGGCTCAGGTTTGCTAGTTTCTTGTACTAACAGTTGATGGGTTAGGATAGGCTTCTGAGGCTTGACAGTTGGGTCATTTGTTCTTATGTGAGAGGATTTGGTGCTACAATCCTTCTTGAGATGGTCACGCTTGCCACAACTAAAACATTTCCTTGGTTTAAGTGGGACATGTTTTTCAAGCTTCCTAGCTTTTTTGTAAGTGTAAGCTTTGGAAATTATCCTTGGCCGATGGGTTCTGCTAGCACGGTTTTCAAGCCTTTTCATTTTCAGGCGTTTCCATTTGGCTTCTAGTGGTTCTTTCTCATTTTCAGTGTCAGAGGAGGAACTGCTAGAGGTTGTACGGATATCTAAGACCTTAAGCTGACTTGGTGAAGGAATGGCTGGTTTATTCTTCACTAGTTCTTCTAGCTTCTAGGCAACTATTTCTAAGGCTGTTTTGTCCTTAGGGTAACTGTGTGGCTTGGTTGAAAGCTTCTCAAGGGGTAGATGGCTAACAACTTCCTTAGTTGCATTGGGTCCTTCTATGGTCCAAGCTCTGGTGAGAACACAAAACTGCTTGTGCTGGTCAAAATACCTTTCAAAGTATATGAAAAAGGGGACATTACGGGATATTTCCCTCATGAATGCCATCCATGATTCAAATACTTTTTCCTTTTGTTTTCTGGTATAATTGGCTTTGTAAGCTTCTCTCTTAGTCCTGTTTTCCTCAGAACTAAATTCCTTGCCTAGTTCTTCTAAGTCAGGAGCGAATTCTCTGTTTAATACGAAGATATTCAGAGATTCTTCTTGCTGGTCTGGAGGTTGTTCCATATCAGTTCCAGATGGGGATGGGGGGGATTGATCATGATTGTCTTCCTTATTGACAATCGAATCCTGTTTGGCTGTGTAGCAAGGTGTGGTGAGTTGGGAATTGGTTCTAACTCCCTGGAGCTATACACCTAAATCTCTTCTAGACTTTGGGAATGGTGATCCTAAAGGTCTAGTTGAGCTACACTGGGATGCAGATCTATCTCTCAAGTAGATAGGTGACTGCCTATGGGGCTGCTGTAGATCGGTTGGAGATCTAAACCAGGATATTTCCAGAGGTGGTCTACACTCATAGTCTAGAGGAGTGCTGATCCTAGATCTGTCGAAACTTAACCTAATCGTGCCGTCGGCTAGTTGTTGGACAAATTCTAGATCTGGATTCTGGGCTGGGTTTTGGATCTGTAGAGCATGGTTCTCATTCTCTATAGTCCAATTGGCTGGGAAAGTGACTTCTGACCATTTGAGGGTTCTTGGGACCTCAATCTTGGTGCTAGGGTCAGTGGTCTGGATGAGGGTTGTCTCACCTTTCTTTCTCCTATCAAGTGCTCCAACATTCATGTTCGTTCTCATGCACTTGTAGTATACTCTGTATATCAAGGCGATCTGACTGATTCCCTGGGTCATGAGGGTTCCATGGGTCTTGACATTGAGTGTGAGAGCTTTGATAACTGTGCTGTCATGGAGATAGATAGAAAAATCTGGGAAACAGTTAAAATGGATGGGTCCGTTGCTAAGACTGGTTTCTATGGTTCCTAGGAGGCTGTCGTCGAATCTAATGTGACGAGCATCTCTAAGGGCCATGAGGATTGAGCCGTTCAAACCTCTTCTGGTGAGTGGTTTCACTCCAACTTGGACTAATCCTATGTGTAGGAAGTTATGTCCTTTGTCTTTATGCTTCTGGATAGCTGAAGGGGATAACAAGTAGCACATTTCGTACTCCTTGTTTATTCCATAGACTTGTTCTATGGTCTTAACATGGTAGTTTGTTTTGAACGCTCTGCTCAAAGACCATGAAGACTTATAGAATTGGCTGGTGGCTACTTTTGGGATATTCCAATCTCCTATGTCTAGATCTAGATCGAATAGCTCATAAGACTCCGAATTAAGTACTCCTATGTCTGCTGGGATATCTGGAATGGATGATGGTTGGGAACATCTAATGCTGGTAGAAGAGTAACTTCTAAACAACCTATTCATGATTCTGGGGTTACAAGTTTAAACCAACGATCACAACCTAGTCACCTTTATCCTCAAACTTCTGGATCTAACCTTTAGATCTGAAACAAAAGTATACAACAGTGGGATAGAAACTTGATCTGTGAACTCCTACCTGTCGGACTCTCCTCCAATAATGGGGACCACCCTAACACGCCTTCTCTCGGCTTCACACGGGCTGACCAAACCAAACCTAGGAAGATTTTCGGCCACTTTAAGGTCTGGAGACCACACAGACTTTGGTAACAAATCTCACAAGTATAAATCTGCAACAAACTTTTAGGGCTAAACACAAAAATAGGAAGAATCGAGATAACAGGGAAGCAAAGGTTAATCTGAACAAATAATCACAAAGTAACAAATAGAATGGTTAGAAGGAGGCTCAGCCTACGATTTGCAGATGTAATAGAAGATGATGAAATAATAGCAGACGAAGAAATAAATAAATGGGAATGGAAGAGTTATCATGAAATAGATGTAAAACAAAATATGGGGTATGAGAGATATATCCATAAAATAATTCAAAATAATTATAATGCCAAAATAATCTAGATAACTATGGCGGCAGTGCCGACCAACTTGATTGAATGATAAATAGTAACTTACAACTCCGACCGGGCCAAACTTGGCTCTGATACCAAAAGGGGGTAAGTTACCGACTAAGGCCGGTTGAGGCCATGTGCGGAATATACAAGTAAAGGCCGGCTGAGGCCATGATATTACAAAAATGAAAATAGGCTAGAGCCATCTGATTACAATGCTAAGGGTTGTAAAGAGGAGGCAAAGCTGAGTGAGGTGTTTTGGAGTTCTTCCTAAAACTAGAACCTCTGAGGTATTTCGCTGTGAAATTGGACCTGCTGAAGACTGGAGTCTTGGCTTCCTTATATAGGCTGGAGGGAGCCTTGGATGCTGGCTGAAGACTGCTGAAATTACGGAGAGTGAATTGCTTTTACTGAGGTGAAAGCTGTTTCCACCGAAAGCAATAGTAATTTTGAATGATTGTGCTGGTGAACAGTAACTTTTACTGTTCCAATGAATAGTGCTTTGTCCCCTTGCTTTTCCGGATTTGGTCACTATTGATGATGCGGGTACTGTTCATATCAGTGGCTGGTGCTGATTCTGAATAGTAACCGTATTGTAACCTTACCCTGAGTTGCTGGGTCAAGATGCTTTAGTCAGTATCAGGAGCATCTGATGGATACCCATCATAAGGATCCCATGGGGAATCGTCATCAAAATTGTGCTCGTGATATCTGGCATAATGGTTGCAAAGTCCACAATATATCAATGGCTCATAAACTGGTTCCTTTGTGATGAACCGGTTGAGATTAATATAATCAACCCTGTGGAGATTCGGAATAGCGGCAGAGTAGGGTTTGTTGGTGAAAACAGTAATTCTTCCTGTGTTACCAATATGATGGTAGTCTCTCCATAAATCTTGCATTTTATCAAGGATTTCATTGGTGGAATGCTTTTTCCAACAGTCTGCAAGAGTGTATGGATATCTATAGGATAAGTGGGAATCTCCTTCATACCAGGGCCCTTGATGGGTATGGCCATTAATGATGACAAGATGAGTGGATGGTTGGACTGTCATCCAGATGTTTCTTTCTCATTGTGGGATTGTGCTCCAGCATCTGATAGAAACAAAAGGACTTTTGACTTTTTTCACAACCTGTTGAATGATTTGGGGTAACTGGCTGATCTGGTCATGGCTTGATAGTTTGATCATTTTTATGAAGCCATATTCGAACATTTTTGATAACCAGCTGGGGTCTTTGTCAGGTTCTACTTCAAAGTTTATGAGGAGTCTTGGAAAAGGATGATGTTGCTCATATACTCTGAGGCTGTTCCCAAAATACTTCTCCCATTCATTCGGAACTGGATTATCACCTGTATCTCCTAAATTTGTATATTGAGTGGTGATCAACACTTTGAAATGCTCCAACCATTCGTCGGATGATTCGAACATTGCCTTGGATCCTAAAATACTGGTTTGTATCTCAGGAAGCAAGTTGGCAACAACACTCCTCAAGATAGACTGAGTCTTAAGACTGAGTCTAGCATAATCGGTGCCCATGATAGTCTTTCTATCCATGGAATGGATATCCTCTTTGCCAAAGAGTTGACTAGGGAATGATAGATTTTCCGCCTCAAGGTTCACTAGGTGGATTTCTATTGCTTTGAGGGTTTTTTGGAAAAGTTTATTGCTGTTTTGGGTAAAGGCCATTTGAAGGTTATCAAGGATGAATTTAATAGAGGCTGGCAAATTTGTATAAACTCCATTTTTGAAATGGTATTTCGTGGATAAGACTTCCTGTAAAATAATAGCCATATCACCACCGGAATATGTCATCGTTGGAGGGACAAATTCCTGAAGGGATGTTGCTCCTCTATGGCTGGTAGAGGATGTGCCTTCATGCTTTACAAAAGACTGTCCCGCTGGTAGTCTTTTGTCTTGAGGATAGTCCCTTGCTGGTACTTTCCCCTTGCCCTTCTTCTCTGCTGAAGAAGTCATCGTCCACTTACTAGTGGTATTAAATATTGCTTTCTCTTTATCCTGCGTAGAAAGGTTTGAGATTTTCAAATAATTGTTAAAAACCCTTTTGCTTTTAAAACTGATGGATGCAGAGATGCAAATATTTTCATGATGAATGCATGATGACAATTGATTGGAATCAAAAGAATCATCAATTGCTTTGGCTGAATCAAGATGCTGGGCTTGATTATGGGATGGAAGGATGGTGACAGTACTGAGAGTTTTTGATATAGAAGCTTTCTGGAGGGAGCTGATTTCCCAAGGTTCGAGGCTTCTCATGAACTCAAACTTGACAGACTGACTAAAGGGATTGGTTGTGATTCCTTCATTGTCTGTGATGAAAAGATATAATAAACACAAGAAAGGATTTCCTAGGATGACTCTATCTGTCATTTTTTTGACAAGGACAAATTTTGTCATAAAGGATATGCCGCCTTGGCAAACCTCAGCTTGTGGGATATTGAAATCAATTTGCATTCTTCCGCCACTTGCGGATGTCAATCGCTCCTTAGACTTCTTAAAGTATTTGGAGGGAATGATTCCTTCTTGAATGCAGTTAAGATCAGCACCTGAATCAATTAAGGCTATGACCTCAAATTCAAAATCTTTGCTGATGACAATCCTGACTTTGGAATGCCATTTATGGAAGTTAATCCTACTGATGGTATCTAAGAACAATTCTTTGCTGGGTTCTTGGATAAGATCAGCTGTAGGGTTAACTGTTTGATCAACTTCATCATCTGAAGGACCTTCCTCATTGCTTTGATGAGAATTGTTTTCCAAGAGTTTGATTCTTCGGTTGAGAAGATCATAATCGACCCTAAGAATGGTTAATTCTTGATTTAGGGTTCTAACTTCTGATTTGGTTTCCTTAATATCTCTCTGGAGGTCGTTGACTGTAACTTCCTTTTTAGACTAGGTAAACCTATTGTAGATTTGCTCTAAATCTACCTTGGGTTGCTGGATCCTTAGTGCAGGTTTGCTAGTTTCCTTGACTAAGGTCTGATGGAAAAGGGTAAGCTTCTGAGCTTTGATGATAGGATCTTCTATAGCCATATATATATATATATATATATATATATATATCAGAAGCTTATGATTAAGTTAGAAAAATAAGTTTGGTTGGTGGGCTAGGTGAAGTTTGATCAATGCATGGATTAATAACAAGATTTTATGATCAGTCGAGAGTGTGCCTAATATCCATTCTTGAACAAGAATTGAAGCTTTTGGTTGCTGGATATTAAAAAAAAATGGCAACCTTGAGCTTTGATCAAGCTTGGACACTAAGACAACTGTTTTATGATAATTTTGGGTAATTTGTTGAATAAAGTTGTGGTTGCTGTGCCTTTTTAGGGGAAAGTAGACCCTAAAGAGTTTGTTGAATTAGTGAGAATCTCGACCTAAAAATGATTAGGTCGAGATTTCAAGTAAACATTATGGATCAATTAGGTGGCTTTTTATGTATTAGTGGCTAGCACTCGAGCTTGCTCATAGGCTTATAGACTTTGTAAGTGTTTCTAGCACACTTCTTGAGCCTATGGATAAGCTCAAGAGATATGCTCACTCTTTACCTTACATACTACACTCCTTCAATATCTCCATTAAAATACATGGGCTAACCCCATGTATACAAAATTAATATAATATATATAAGGATGAAATGTGCTTAAAAAAAGATAAAGCCTTGCCTTCTAGGACCTTTAAAAATTTAGTCATTAACACCCATCAAGGAATTTGCTAAAAGCCTTGTAGTATAACTATCTCCTCTTAGTTTTTTAGATGGAAACTTCAAGTCTAGATCCTCTTCCCCCATTGTAAGTATCTAATTATTAAATAAATATATATTTTTTTTTTAAAAAGAGAGGAAAACTCTTTTTCTTTTGTTCTTGTTTTGAGCAAAAGGAAAACTCACTTTCTAGGTTTCAGAAATAGTTAGGATTTGGTACTAATGCTAAAGCAAATAATAAGTAATGATTAACGAGCACTTCTAAGTGCTGATAGACATTTCTGCTGATTTTCTCAATTATAAGGTCTCCAACAATCTTTTTCATCGTTTATATTTATCAATGTGGTTTTGTATTTCACTTCAAACTGTTTTTGCTAGATAACGTACATCATTTCAAATCATGGTCTGAGTTTCTCTCCATTACAAATTTGGACTAATCAGATAATGCAAAACTAAAAACTTTTCATTCATACTTACTAAAGAGGAAAATCCATTTACATTTACTGCCATATGTATCTTTAATCTATCAATTATTCTTCCTAATGGTGCTTGTCATAGTTTAAACCATTTCCAACATTCTTACTTTGAGTAGAATCTGGACAGGCTACCAAAGACAGACAATTTGATATGATCTTTCCGACCATGTTGGTATTGTCCACTCTCTTCATTGTCATCAACTTTTCTCTCAGCTTCTATTTTAAACTCCTTCCCAAAATCATCTCCACTAAGACTTTCACCTGGTGCTACATACACAAGGTTTTCTAGGAACACAGTGTCAAAGTCCTGAAGAGTCTCCAAGATCTTGACCACATCACTCATAGTGGGCCTAGGCTTTGGATGATTGCTCAAACATTTGTAGGCCAATGTAGCTGCCCTTTGAGCCCCTTTGATAGAAAACCGCCCTTCTAGTCTTGGGTCTAAGACATGGTCAAGCTTTTTCAGGTCCTTCAACTGAGGTCTAGCCCATTGCACAAGGCTCAACCCTCGGCAGCAGAGGGTCTTATCCATTGCCTCTTTTCCTGTTAGCAGCTCTAGCAAAACTACTCCAAAGCCGTACACATCACTCTTGGTCGATAAGTGGCCTAAAATTCGATATTAAAATGGGGTTAGGTTGTATATTTTCAATTGTGCAATTACAAAGTTGGTAAGACATTTGACAATACAGCAAGTGGCTGCTTCTTAATTAGTATAATACTGAAAATGGCTCAAACCTTGAAACTTAATTATTAAACAATCAATGAAGCTGCTTAATAACTCACCAACAATGAAACTTCAAGTCAAAGTTGGTAGTAATTACCTGTCATGATGTACTCGGGGGCAGCATAGCCTCGCGTGCCCATTATGCTTGTTGTTACATGTGTGTCATCTCCTTCCAGACCATCCTTTGCAAGTCCAAAGTCTGAGAGTTTAGCTGTATAATTCTGTAATGAAAAGGACAACAGAGATTGAAAGATTAAATATAGAACCCATTTTTATATGTATTTCCTACTAATTTCTTTGAGCTGCAGGTCACAACCACTTCAATGACATATTGACATGATGTAATTTTGATAAATATATTAATAACAAAAAGAGACTAGAATAAAGAACTTACCGAGTCCAATAAAATGTTTGAAGTTTTAAAATCCCGGTATATAACTGGTTGATCCATTTCATGGAGGAAAGCTAGACCCTTAGCTGCTCCCAATGCAATCTTCATCCTAATTGACCATGGCAAGGCAGCAGAGTATCCTGCATGTTAGCAAAATAGTTCTATCATATATTTATTAAGTGGTTCAGATTGGTCTTTTGGTAATGACATTCTTTTATCAATTTACAGTACATATAAACGTTTCTGTGATTGTAGGAAACTATATAAATTCCCTAGGAATAATCAAAGCAACATACTTTGAAATAGTTGATCTGCTAAGCTGCCTCTTGCCATGTATTCATAGACTAGAAGCCTGTGCTCTTCCTCACTACAATATCCAATCAACTTAACTAGATTTAAATGCCTTAGCTGCCCAAGAAAGACTATTTCTGCCTACAACACAAAGCACATCACAATTAGATGAAGAAAACATCAATGTTTTGTTTTCAATTGTAAGACAGGCTCATAAGGGTATAATAAAACTAAGTATATTGATGTAACTATAAGAAACTGAAAGGAAAAGTTCATAGAACTAACCAGCCACTCCCTATGGCCTTGCAAACCTTCCAAGTCCAAAACCTTCACGGCTACAGGCTGAGCCTCCAAGCCAGGCTTAAGTTTGTCATCAACAAATCCCTTGTACACTGGTCCAAACCCTCCTTCACCAAGTAGATTATTCCATGAGAAATAATTTGTTATGACCTCTAGCTCAGCCAAAGAAAATACATGAAGGGTCCAGCCAATAAGGGAATTTGATAGATCATCAACAGAGAGTGGAGAGCTGGGATTGCTCATGTCCGAGAGGGATAGCCTCTGAAAAGAATTTTGTTTCAAAACTGGTTTTTGAGCTTCTGGCGCTGTGCAACAACTTAACATGATAGACTTCCATGTAATCTTCTTCTGAGTCATTTTCGATCA
This sequence comes from Castanea sativa, assembly GCF_040712315.1. Lineage (NCBI taxonomy): Eukaryota > Viridiplantae > Streptophyta > Magnoliopsida > Fagales > Fagaceae > Castanea > Castanea sativa. Next base: position 17,545,472 of record NC_134013.1, on the reverse strand, counting down.
GTGATACTTTCCAATCAACTTTATCTTTTTCTTGCACCCAACAAAAAAAAAATCTTCAGTGTAGAAAACCTCAATTTGATGCACAAATAAGATTAGAAGAGATGATTGAAAATTGTAATGTGAATGTGTACAATGGCTGAGCTTATAGCTCATCCATTCTACTACTCAACTACTTTCAGCACCAATATACTTATATGGAGGTCTCACTGCCTTCTTTGCCTCTTGATTGTTTCGCACTCTATCAATCTCTTATTTGATTGGCTAGAGATATAATTTATTAATGTCTTAAATAATAATTTATATGTGTAGAATATATCTCCATATATAATTCCAAAGTTCAAATCCACCTTCAAATCTAGAGTGAATAATTTGCCTACCTCTTGACTTATGTATGCTGTCTATTTAAGCTCTATTATTAATATAGATGCATATATGTTGTTTACTGTAATAGTTGTTGGTCCTAACAATCTCCCGGGGAGGTAGCATAAAAATGTAGCAAAAATAAAGTATATCATGAAAAATTATACTAAACAAATTCAGTTTATATCCTAGATGAAAAATTATTTAGTTAACATCTTTTGGGTCAATACAAAAGCTCAAATTGGCTTTCGATAGTGATTTACTTGGGTGTGTGTGTGTGTAATTTGCCGGGGAAAAAGAACACTTGCAAATTGAACACACAAACTCTATAGAGGAAGGGCACTTGAGAAAAGATGTCATCTATTACCTGAAACTTTGACTTTATTATTTGTTTATTTTTTGGGGTTAGGTAAGATTTTCAAGCCAAAACCTGTTGAATTTTGGATGTTTAGATGTCAGGATCAGTGTTACCAACAAAATTATACCAAATTCCTTAGAATTTCCAACGACACATACGTTATATGAACTACTACAAGGAAAAGCTTCTAGACGAATCCTTGTTTTTTCTATCTTGGCTAAACCCATATAGAACTTTGTGCAAAACAACTTACTGGCCTAATCATAAGTTTGGAACGAGAACCATAAAATTATTATGCTGTGAAACTACTGAACTAAATAAATTTTCTAATACTTGAACCTATTGAACAGCAAAATGAGATAATCTTCCAACAAAATTGGCAAAGCAGAAGTCATGATCAGCAATCACTACTCATGCATCAGCATTCATGCTCAACACTAGCTCACTTGTTGGCATATAGAATTGACTGAAGCAGGTGAAAACAACGACACAAAGATTTTCATTAGGATGAAACTCTTTCCAATCTTTCAAAAAGGTCAGAGGGAAAGGGTGAACAAATCAATCTACCCCCAACCAACTTAATCTCTCATGGGAATTTTACCAGACAGCAAATATAAAATGATTATTTTAATACAAAATAGACTTAAAATAATTTGAATATGATAGTTTGTGTAGGAAGTCCATATCATTATATTTGCTTTTAAATTTTCGGTTGGCTTTTCAGGTGATTACAGAAAATTTTGGTTCACAACTTTACATACGTTTCTATGGCAACTTTTGGACCATAAATATGATATTGTTAACATAAATGTGATGAGGCAGTTAAATCAATAAAAATAAAAACAACCATTAGTGAACTCCAAATTGAAGTTCTATCTTGTTCCCCCCCCCCCCCCCCAAAAAAAATAATACTAATGAGTTATTTATACTAATAATAACGATGTTGATGATGATGGAGTAAGGCAACCACCTACTCATCCTTAAAAAAAATTTGAAAATGAAAAGGCAAGCACTCTCAACAAACCAAACCGTGAACATTTGTTCTATGTTAAGTGTTCTATTTTATACTTTACTAATTACAATGTCATATGATTTTTTTTTCTTCTTATTTTCATAATTGACCAACACCTTTTGTGTATTTGATTAATGCGCAGTTAGGGATCATATCCTAGCTTGAACTTTCAACTCTTTGGCACGGTTTAACGAAGTAGTCATGCCGTCCTACTTATTCAAAATTTGACACTCCATTTGTTTTGTCATAAACGTTTTTTAGAAAATAGGTCATTTTTTGAAAAAAAACATTTTCTAAAAAACCATATCATTTTTCTATGTTTGATATGCATAAAAAATCACTATCATTTTTGGTATAATTGAAAACATGTATATTGTGTAAGCCAACTACATAATCAATATAAAATATTACATAATCAAGAGTCTTTTATTTCAATTGGTTGACACTTCTAAATATTTCTAAGAAAAACATTCATAATTCAATCCCTCTCTTATTGTAACTCTTGAATTATTAATATATATTTTATAATGGTAGTATAGCACATACACATGACAATAAATTATAAAAAGTATATTATAATTTTTATAATAATATATGTGTGGCAGCCAAAGGTAATCCAGGTAGCTAGGCAAAAAAAAATTGTTGTCCCCCATCTAACGTGGCACCATGAGGTTGAAATAGTTTTTTTACGCAATAGCCCCATGGGATGCTACTTCCTCGGTAGTTGTAGAAACTAGAAACATTACAAAAAATTATAAAAAAGTATATTAGAATTTTTTTTTTTGCAATTATATGTGTGGTAGCCAAAGGTAATTAAGGTAGGCAAAAAAAAATTTGTTGTCTACCATCTAATGTAGCACCATGAGGGTGAAATAGTTTTTTTTTATGTAATAGCCCTATGGGATGCTACTTCCTCGGTAGTTGTAGAAACCATCTAGACTACTCTAATAGCCTTGCTGAGTGAGTTGCTGAATCTATTACTAGGTATTGAGGAGTTTGCAACAGGGGAACACGATGATAATTAGATTGGAAACCTCATTAGATACCATCTATGAAGGCCTTACACACACACACACACAGATTTACCTCTACAAAATAAGCCTTATTTTAAATTGAGTTTTTCATTGACAAAAAATAACTTTCCTTTGATTTATTTATTTTATGCTTCTAAATGTTGGAAATTGAACACAAAAAAACTATTTTTACATAACATTTTCTATTGAAACAAACGTAGAGTGAGAATAGGTCAAGGATGGCTTTAATCAGATACCTCTAATCATTGCTTATTTGGTTCACATTTTGTTTATTTTTATAAGGGAAAAAAAAAGTGTGATAATTGAGCTATTGTTAGTGGATAGAGTGGATAAGACAGGACTTATATTCAAAAACAGTCTACAATTACTAGTGCTATGAAGCATGCTTTGCCATCTTGTTTGGTCAAAGAACAGCCCATGCCTTTGTAATTTTTAAGTTGTGCAGTAGGTGAAGTGATCCAAATTACCTAACTGAGTAGACTGTGTAGACTTTTTTTGATGAAAGTAGACTGTGTAGACTTTGGCCTTTGGAAGTATTTCAAAGCACATATGCGTGCAAAGTTATGGAAGCCCATTCGAGTATTGCATGCTCTCTCTCTCTCTCTCTCTTTTAATTCAGTCTATCTTTCCGCAACAATCGGAGAAGATCATGACAGATAGTATTCTCAACAACTCTATGATTCTAAAAAAGCAATAAATGGCCGGAACTGACCTTCCTCTAGATATATATTCTCAACAACCGGAAGTGTATTCTGCTAGTATTTATCATGCAGATTGATGTGGTTGGTTGAATATTGGGTTTTGCGTCACAAGCAAGGGTTTATTTTGTGCACACTGCGTGTAGTGGAACGCGTTTCACGTACGCAATGCTTTATATTCAGTACGTGCATTGACCATATGCACGATATTATTAAGTTATTAACCAATTTTTAATTAATTAATCTATTCAATGAACACTATCATGCATCTTGTATATAATCTAACTATAAGAGAGTTGAAATGCAAATATTTTAATGCATTCGTTTTCTTATTTTGTCTCCAGAATCTGTTTTCTTCCCCAAAAAAAAAAAAAACAATGTATATATAGGGTTTTTTTTTTTTAATTTTATATTTTTTTAACGAAAGGAAAAGAATAATACATTGCATGACACCTTTATTTGAGAAATAAAAGCCCGACACGTGTGTGTGTCCAAGGAGGAAAATGATCTGTTGATACCTCTTATATTTTTAGTGGTAGGATATTTGTATAATCCTAATAATCCATATAGTCCACTAATTCCGTCTATGAAGTTGAGAAAAGGGGGAGTGCACTGGACATTTATAGATAGTATATGACTATAAAAAAAGAGGGGCTATCCCAGCGCTTTTGCAAAAAGTACCGGAATAAGCCAAAAATGCCTATCTTGGCGCTTTAAACTGCCGCGCAGTGACAGTTGATAAATGGTCGTTGAACCTGTACTAGTGCTTTTCAAAAGTCAAACCCTGTTCCGATGCCTTTACTTGTGTCGAAACAGTCCTGACCAACTGTTTTGAAGACTTGTACCAACGGATTTCAGGGCCTATACCGGTGCTTTTTAATAATAAAAAAAGCGCTAGTATAGGTCTATCTATACTAGTGGTTTTATAATTGCCCCTATAAGGTATTTACAGAAATATGAATACAATCTATACCAGTGCTTTTAAAAGCGCTGGCATAGGCAGTACCTATTCCAGCATTTTCGAAAGCGTTGATATAAGTCTTCAATGGATAAAATAACAAGGCCTATAACAACGTTTTTAAAACATTGTAATGGGCCTTGCTTATGCTATTCCCTATCCCAGCGGTTTGTAAAGCGCGGCAATAGGGTTTTAAAAAAAAATTTAATAGCACCTGTAATGAACCTACAATTCATAGCACCTATAATCTATACTTTATAGAACCTACAATTCATATTTTCCAATAGAAAAATGCAATACCACTTTAAACCAACAAACCAAATATATTTAAGTACACCATATCAATAATTACATCCCAAATATCTAGATTATGATACACAATATAATACATCCCAAGTGTCTAGAATTTTATAATAAAGTTTCCAACTATAACATATATAGATCAAAGTTTGAAACTTTATTATAAATATCAAAATGTCCAGGTAGTTACTCCAAAATAAGGCCCACCATCTACGTCATCATCATCTAATGTATGTCATCGGATGATACGCGGTTATCACTGGGAGAGTGGACCTCCGCTGCCAAATCATCATCACCATCCTACAATGGATTAGTTTACATCAATGTATTAGTATTTTGTCAGTACCACCATTAAATCACATCTATTTATAATTATTGTGAACGTCAAATTTTATATCAATTTATAATATAAAACTCATGAATCCATGCATTTAATAAATTCAAAACAAAATTAAAAGAAAAAAAAAACTATAGTTTTGAATAGTTTACTAATGAGATGGTTTTATCTCCTATCATTTTGAAACTTGAAGAGCATAATCAATATAGAAAGACATTTAATATTGTGTTATATATGACATTAGTCAAATGTCACAAAACGTGTGACTACTAGACAGTGTTTCATTAAGAATCCAATTTAAGGTTTCTTGTATTTGAAAGATGCAAAGTAAAGGCCAAAAACATTTATAACATTCTTTGACTACACTATCAAGAGTAAAGTGAGATATAAGGTTCCTCTCATTAATAATTTATCACACATCACATTTACAGGCTTTTGATGTGTGTGTTTATGACTCATTTTACTAACAAATTTTGACAATTCTATGTTAATAGAATGGTGAAAATTCCACCATAGAAGTGTCCAAAAGTTTAGCTTTCATATCCAATGTATTAGACTTTCTAATGCCAAAAATGGTGCATATTTGCCTGGAAAACCCTAATGCCATTTTGGTGATAGAATGGTGATCTAAGCTTGAGGAAATCAGCAAATATAGGACTACTGAATGCAAAGAGAAGCAACTTGTTTGCTTAAGCATGCAATTATTAGATTTGACAAATTGAACCACAACTAATGTCCTTGGAAGTATAGCACCATATTATTAACCCTAAAATGAAAAGTTATCTGCATCTTATTATTTACTTATTTGTCCAGCACAAAAAAAAAAAAAAAAAATAAATAAATAAATAAATCACTTATTATTTGTCATGTCTACTGACATTCCATAATTTTTTTTTTCCAACAACAATGTCATTACATTCAGAGAAATAGAGCAACGGTGTTGAAACACATTTATTTCTACTTTAAAACGCAAAATAATTTAAGTCTGATTATTTTTTGGCATGTTACTAATATATAAATTTTAATTCTTACAAGGAGATCCACTATTTAGGCATAGCTTTTGGAACCACAAGTATGTATCTCCTGCTTCTCAATTATTGCCAAATGGTCTTTTGGCCACTTTTACAAATCATATTTTCCATGAAAGACATAAAACAAGTACAAAATAAAAATTCAATCTATAGCCAACTAAGAACACATTTTAAAGAAATAACAATCAACACTCCCAATAATGAAAAGTAGACCACCTTATATCACCATGCAAGTCACCCGCTTACTCCAAATCAAAAACCCACCACAACAGTAATGAAGGGAACATCACTAGTACTACCAATACGTGTTAAGGCATCTGTGCACTAATTAGCTTCCATGTACGCATGTACTGCTTGCAAGTTTGGGAACTTCAAGAGGAGCCTAAAATCAGTAAGCAAGGGTTCAAGTGAGAGGTTGGAATTAGAGTTTTGCATCAGGTGTACAATAGCAAGAGCATCATATTCAACAATAAGATTATGTATTTTTTCAGTTGCTACCAGCTATAGCCCATCTTGAATAGCCCATAGTTCAGCCAGTACACTATTTAGCTTCCCACAATTTCTGGCAAAGCCTTTGATCCAAGTACCATGTTCATTCCTCAATAAACCTCTCCCTCCCCCCTGCTTGTCTTGCACTGCCAAGGGAGGATCCTTCAGTGTTTAATTTCACCCAACCTACTGGTGGTTTTTGCCATGAAATTGCTTAAAGATGCTTCTCTGGCTGCACCTTTCCCTCTATTGCCATAGCAAAAAATTCTGCAACTTTTCTTCGACATTGCATATAGAAGTTTTCATCAATAAGCACATTCCTGAAAATATAAGCATTCCTATGAAGCCATAAATGCCAAACACCCATGGGAAAGGTGATCTTCCACGGTATGCCATGCTGGGAGCTCTTGGAGGTGTAGTTTGAATGGGGCCAGTTCACCATATCTTCCAGAAAGTATTTCTTGCAATCCGAGGGAACCCCTAGCTTATTCCAGAAAATTTTTGCATATTGACAGTTTCTAAGAATGTGTTGAAGAGTTTCAACTTCTTTCTGACAAATGGGGCAATTGTATCAAGGGTAAAACCCCTAGAACCCAACACTTCACATGTAGGCACACTATTGTGGATGCTCAGCCATAAAAAGAACATAATCCTAGGCGTTGTGGCAGCCTTCCAAATCCACTCACAAGCAATAGATGAAGGGTTCAAAGGGCTTAACCCTTTAGCTAATAGATAGGCAGATTTCAGGGAGAATGCGCCATCTTTCGAGTAAGCCCAACATGAAACATCTTCTGTGTTCAGATCCATCGAGAAGGGAATGTCTTGAATCTGATTGCACAACTCTTCAAGTAGCTCTACTGATAACATACCCTGATACCAGTTACTTCCTTAGCCTTTAATATCTGTTACCAACAAATTTGATTCTTCTCTAGTCAATGGGCCTTGAATACAAGATCTCAATGGACTAAATGGAAGCCAAAATCAGCCCATAGATTGCTTAAGGCCCTATTCTTGATTACCCATTTATGGTTATTCTTGAAGATAGGACCCCCTTTCTTACAAGCTACCCACGTCCTGGAATAGGGGAGTTTCCTACCCCCTTCAGTAATTCTCAAGTCCGTGAAGTATTTGCTCATCAACATTCTTGCCCAAGGTGCTTCTTGTTCATTGGCTAATCTCCAACATTGCTTTGCAAGATAGGATTCATTCCTAGGCTGCATTTCAATAATCCCAAGCCCTTCTCTATCTATAGGAAGGGTCACAGTACTCCAATTCACAAGATGAAGCTTTCTTTTTTCTTGCATTGACCCCTAAAGAAATTCTCTATGCTATTTATCCACTGCAAGACACACTTTGGCTAGGAGCGCGCAGCATTGCATGTATTATTCCATGATGGGAGTGGAAGCAAAGTTGATAAGAACTTTTTTCTCTATAGGAGATAAAACCCATGCCTTCCAACCAGCAAGTTTATCCTGTACTCTCTCAATCACAAAATTAAAAACATTTACATTCCTCCCCTCATGAAGTATAGGAAAGCCTAGATATTGTCCCAAGTTGCTAGTGGCTTGGATGCCGAGCTGTTGACAAATATCCAACTTCATTTGGACACTAACATTCGGTGAGAAAAAAAAATTTTGACTTGGTCCTATTAACTTTCTGCCCTACCATATCACAAAAGGAGCCAAGTGCCGTGGTGATGGCTTCACAATTCTTGGCATTTGCTTTTGCAAACAACAATAGGTCGTCTACAAAGAAGATGTGAGAGAATCTAGACCCTCCTAAAGACGCACCCTAGTCCATTGCTTAGAATCACACAAACCCTCAATCTAAGCATTCACATATTCCATGCAAAGTAGAAAAATGAATGGGGATAGTGGATCACCCTGCCTTATCCCTCTAGAAGGGGTAAAGGGGGGAAGTTTCTCTCCATTGAAGAGAAGGGAGGTAGAAGAAGAGGAAATATAGCTCAAGATCAGCTTGATAAGGTCTGGAGGAAACCCAAAACAAGTGATAACCTTTCATATTAAACACCACTTAAACCTATCATATGCTTTCTCCAAGTCTATCTTGACTACCATAAATCCTTCTTTTCCTTTGCGCTTTCTTAGGGAGTAAATAATTTCCTGTGCTATAATTACATTATCCGAACCTCGCTTTCTAGCCACAAATGCTGTTTGATATGGAGAAATTAGATAGGCAAGTGAGGTCAAAGCCTTTGAACCAAGATTTTTGTGACAAGCTTATACACTGTATTACATAAGCTAACGGGTCTGAAATGGCTAATGGTTTTAGGGCCTTTCTGTTTCAGATTGAGAGCAATGAGGGTTTGGTTGAGGAACCCACATGTAGACTGTCGAGCCCCGAGGCTTTATAAGGTTTCATAGATTTTAAGGCTTCATAAATTTCAGCATCTGAAGGAATGTTGGCCAACTCCACGGCCTCATGCTCCGAAAGCCTACAACAATCCATCTCTAGTGTCATGTCTCTCGTGCTAAATAGGCATTTAGTTGTATATAACTTCAAGAACCCCTCTAGAAAATATTGTTTTGTTTGCTCCAAATCGTATATCCATTCCTCATTCTCCATTTTAACACAAGAAATTTTGTTAGCAAATCTGCATATAATAGTGGACAGATGAAAATAAAAGGTGTTTCTTTCCCCAGTAATAAGCCAATTTTGACATATAATTATAGAGTAGTAGGATATTATGAAGCAGATTTTACTCACCCTTTAGAAACTCACTGCCCACCTCACAGAAAAAGGAACCCAAACTTACAGCAAGGTGCTAATCCTGCAAAAGCTAAGTCTAAATTATAAACTACTAAGATAACCAGTGCATAAAGATAAAGTAAAGAAGGAATGAATATGATGCATCAATTTACTTCCTCAACAACAAAAGTCTATTGTGAGAATAATAATAATCATCATCACTGATGAACCAGAAATTTATGGTTGTCATTATACGCAGATCATCATTTACTCAGAGAAGACGTTACGCATTTATTACGGCCATTGATGACAAAATGTAACTGATGGAGCAACGGTCAGAGAATGAGCTATGGCCTCCAAACAAAGATTCTATAACACATTAGCCGTTGAGCATAAATGCAACGCATCATTGCCCATTAATGAGGCATACAACTATAAAAGAGAAGATAACAGAAGCTAAAGGTACACACAAATACTCAACGGAATCACTCTCTACTCATTTTCTCTCTAGAATCTTTCTCCCTTACTGACTTAAGAATTGGAGGCGGTTTGGCTAATGCCACACTGGCATGTTACTCTTCCACCCAGTTCATTTTGCAGGTTTCTCATCAACAAAGATGACCCACTCATAGCATCATCCATCTGCTACAAAGAGAAGCTCAACTGTTGATTTTTTTCATCATCAGTTTGGCGCCGTCTGTGGGGAACGCTAATTATTCAAGCCATCTCTCCCCATGACAAAGAGTTCCTCAAAGTGTGAGATGGAAGTAGAAACTAGACCTCAGCCAGATTCTGTGCAACAACAACAAATCCAAGCTCTCTTGGCAAATGTGGAAGAGCTGACTTGCCAGAATGAGGAGCTACGAAAGATGATGGAGTCTTAAAATGTAGAGCGTCGGCAAACAGGTGAAAACCAAAATGAAGAAGAATCAAACTCTCAAGCCAATAGGTGAGACAGAACTTCAGGAGAAGATTCCACTAGCGTGGAGAATGAGCTCCGCAACATGAGAAAGGAGGTGGACAAACAAAAAAGTGCTACAAAGGACAAAGGCAGAGAGAACGTGGATGGGATGATTCGATGGACGGACTCACCGTTCACTAATGAAGTGTTGAATTGTCCCCTCCCATCAAAATTTTGTCTCCCACAATTGGAGTCATATGACGCTTCCAAGGATCCCTTGGATCA